>NC_140480.1:20260623-21460623 GCF_051167445.1 Perissodus microlepis
TTCTAAGCATTCCAGGATCCAGCTGTGGGGCACTGAGTCATAGGCCTTCTTGTAATCAATCCAGGCAGTGCACAGGTTGGTCAGTCTGGTCTTGCAGTCTCGGCTGACTGTTCTGTCTACCAGTAGCTGGTGTTTTGCACCTCTGGTATTCTTGCCAATCCCTTTCTGTGCCCCATTCATGTATTGACCCATGTGCCTGTTCATCTTAGCCGATATGATGCCTGACAGGAGCTTCCATGTAGTACTGAGGCAGGTTATTGGTCGGTAGTTGGATGGGACCGGTCCCTTCTTGGGGTCCTTGGGGATCAGGACCGTTCAACCTTCGGTTAGCCATTCCGGGTGTCTCTCGTTAACTAGCAGCTGGTTCATTTGTGCTGCCAGACGCTCGTGGAGTGCAGTCAGCTTCTTCAGCCAGTAGGCGTGAACCATGTCGGGCCCTGGTGCTGTCCAACTCTTCATACTGGAGACCCTTTCTTGGATATCTGCCACTGTGATGGTTACTGGTCCCTGTTCAGGGAGATCGCTATGGTCTGCCCTCAGAGCCACTAGCCACTGAGCATTGCCGTTATGGGTTGCGTCCTTCTCCCATATGCTCTTCCAGTATTGCTCCGTCTCCAGCCTTGGTGGTGCTGTTCTCTTATTGTTCCCTTGCCACTGAGAGTACAGTTCTGTGGAAAACAGCTGGTTTATTCTCCTGCCTTCTATCTCTCTGGTGTACCTCCTCAAGCGGCTGGCCAAGGCTGTGAGTCTTTGCTTGGCAGTTTCCAAGGCCTCAGGTATGGACAGTTTGCTGTATTTCTTATGCACCTTCTTTGCCGCACCTTTCTGCAACTCCGTTAGTTGGCTAACCTCCCTCCGTGCTGCTTTGATCTTGCTCTCTAGCCTCCTTCTCCATGGAGGGTACTGCCCCTTGTGGCTGTTCAACTTGTAGCCAAGCATCTCACTGATCACTGCTGCCGTATTGTAGATCAGTTTGTTAGTGTCGGTAATCGTGGTTGTAGGTATCGTCCGTAGTGCTGCATTAACATCATGATATCTCCCCCCTGACCTGGCGTCCTGACTCCTCCTTGCCGTAGCATTTATGTTGTACCTCGTCAATCTCTAGCTGTGATAGCAGTCCCTTCTTTCGAATGTTGGAACACTGAGCTACTCGCCCTGTTTTCGTCTCTTGCCCACCGATGCCTTCTTGTTCCAGTAGCCCACTTGTCGTCAGGGTGCCCTACATACATGTGTGTGTATATATATATACATACATATACATATACACACGTGTGTGTGTGTGTATATATGTATGTATATATATATATATATATACATACACACATATATATATATACACACACACACACACACACACACACGTGTGTGTATTAGGGCTGCCACGATTAGTCGACTATCAAAATCGTCGACGACTGATTTAATAGTCGACGCATCGTTTGAAGCTTTGTAAGATCACAAAAGACGCAGGAATAAGTAGTAGGATTTAAGAGTGTAATAACGGACTGAAACAGAAGATGGCAGCACTGCATGTACAAGGATGCCAGCTGCCGTTAAACCCCGAAGAAGAAGAAGTAGCTCTGTCCCAGAATTCATAGCGCAGCCCAGCTCAGTTTCCAACAATGGCGGCAGCTAGTTAGTTTTAATGTTACTCTTATTATTCTTTCTGGGTCACAAAATAAACGTTTAACATATTTTCAGGCGAGAATGTAGCTGTGTAAACCTCAAATATCTGCTCAGTTTATCAAGACACCGCATATTTTCAAAAGCGCTCTGACGTTTTCAGAGACGTCTGTTACCCACTAGCTCGACAGCGAGCCGGGGGCAAGGCTCACTAGAGCCCGTGAGAACACTGGACTCCCGGCTTCAAACCCACCTCCGTCTTTCGCTACTCAGGTTAAACATATATAAGTCACTTAGATAACTTAAATATTTTATTGTTTGGCTTTTTTAGTATTTTATTTGTTCCTGAGTAAATCGGTTTGGCTGAGATCAAAGTTATAGTCTTTACACAGCTGAATAAACGTCAGGCAGACAGCTGATTATCAGAAGTGTGAGATGCTCCAGAATTTACTCCGGTGTCCTGTTATATGTTAGATATCAAGGAGCAGACGGCTGAGTTTATTAAACTTCACCTAAACAATCTGCAAATTTCATTAAAATTTAATAAACTATTATCTTGTCTTTATTTTTAGTTAGCACCTTAAACACTTAAAGCTGTAAGTTAATGATAGTTATATAAGAGCAGATGCTGCTGGTGCAATAAGCTGTAGTTTTACGTCCAATGGATGATGATCTGATTAGTCGACTAATCGCAAAATTAATCGGTGACTAGTCGACTATCAAAATAATCGTTTGTGGCAGCCCTAGTGTGTGTATGTATATATATATATATATATATATATATATATATATATATATATATATATATATACACACACACACACACACATACACACACATGTATGTATGTATGTATGTATGTATGTATGTATGTATGTATGTATATATATATATATATTGTTGCCATCCTGTTGGTATACACAGTTGTCTTTCTGAAGCCAGTCTTAAACCATGACGCCTCCTTTCAGTGTAAATGAGAAAGCCCAGTAAATTCTCTCTGTTGTCTCTGTTGGTTCAGCTGAAGAAATTTCAGATATTGCTACAAAACAGTGAGTTGAGACGGCTGATGAATGCCAGCTGGAGCCAAACTGACATGGGGGGTGGCTGCTATTGGCCAGTTTTAACAGACAGATAGTCTGCTGTATTAGCCCATTTTATTTTCACTTCAGCTTTAAAAGTAAAGAGCAAGCTTTACGTTACACGTGTCTGAGGTTTAGATTTAACCATTACATTCAGTTCTTGTACATGTTAGCTGTGAATACAGCCTTGTGGCTGATTCCTGAATCAAATGTTTCTGAGTGTCTATCTAAAGCTCCAGGGTTAGCACGAGGTGCACAGATACCCAGAGTAAGGCCTGGCTCAGTCTAGCTCGGCGGCATATGGCTGGGAGCTCCTATAGTGAAGGGTTGGTTTCCATTGGCAGGCATTGATCCAGGAACCTGCTGCTGTACCGGTAAGGCCGCCAGGAGGACGGTGACAGATGCTAGCTGTGGTGCCCCACTATGCTCCTTTGACACAATGTGTAGTATGGAGGAATTTCTGTCACAGAGGACAGTCTGGGTGGCTTCGTGCTATGTAAAGAGACCATATGGCTCGAGGAAACTCATGCAAGTAGAAGTTCCTGAGGTTTCTCTATTATAAACATGTGATCACACCAAGGTTATTTTCTGCTGACTTCTACTTCTTCTACTTGTCACTGAGTTTAAGATCTGGGACACTGTAAAGATCTGCTAAAACTCCACCATGATGAAGCACTCTGCTCTGTCTGCATGCGAAGATTAATGACCAGACTGACTGTGGATCGCTTCATTACGCACCAAAGTTTAAGTTGTGCACAGTTCAGTAACAAGCAGTGGGTATTCTGAGTGTTGTCATTGTGTTCAGTCACTCTTCAGTTCTACTAATGAGCACTGCAAACATGCTGCAGGCCATGAAGAAGAGTGAAAGCAGCAGCGTGATGCTGAGAGTGTGAGCAGGTACCAGTGTGAGGAACAGGTTTACGATATATATATATATATATATGTATGTACTTGTTGCTTTTTTAAAAGTACTCTGTCGGGAATGTATGTTTGCTACAGCTTTACTGCACTGCTGGATGATGACACTGTGATAAATAGAAGGATGTCGCTCTCTGAATGCTAATCCTTTTGTTCCACTTGGAAAGGCTGAATTTGTGCATCCTTATCCTTATAGGAAGAGAAATGCAATCAGGTGTGAGCATCGGAGGGAAGTAACTAACACCTCTTTAAGAGATAAAAATCACAACCTGAAACACTGTAAATAAGATTATGATGGATGGAAGATTACTTTAACATGAATGCCAGTTTGAGCACAGCTTGATAGAAACATATAGATCTTCTTCCCCCACACAGTTTCAGTTAGAAATTATTTAGAACAGAGTTTAACGGACGTCAAAACAAAAAGCTGCAGATTTAGACTCAACAGTCAAACTGTAAATGACTGTGAGCAGCTACAGGAGGAAGGTCTCGTGTGCCCTGACTTTTACCAATGAACAGGATGTGCACCTTACTCATTTTCTTCTAACAGATGATGAGATCTTCATTTTCAGATAAAACTGCACCCCCGCTCGTTTTGTTTCATGACGCTTTAAAAGTAACCGCCGTCCATCAGATTTACACCTCCTGATTATGACACAGCGTGTCAGCAAACATGCTCATGAACCTCTACAGTAGCCTCAGTGTGATTGCACACGTTGTGTAAGGGGCGTGGTCTCCGGCCTGCGTCAGTGGAGGAAGCCACGGAGAGAGCTGGCTCCGGGCTACGACACAGCGGCGAACGTAAGAGGAGAGCTGGAACCACAACAATGGCTCTCTGTGTGGGTCGTTCACACACATCAGTGCACGTGTTTGCAGCAGGGCATCAATCCTGTTCGTTTCACTATATTATAATATTCAAACTCACCCAGCCCTTTTTTATTTTGGAGTCATTAAGTTGAAAGAATTCAAAAAGCCAAAGTGCAGATTAGATTTCCTCGACCTGTAAAAGCTCCCTGTAATCTGTAGACTGAGTCATTATTGATGATGATCAGTGATATCTCCTTAAACAACAGGCTTGAGTCTAACAGTCAGTATTGATCATTGGTCTGGCTCACCCTGAAAGAGGTACTCCTCTGTGTTCATGTCCGGATTGTCAGTGATGATGTCAAACGGGGACCTTCCAGCCATCATCTCAAACATCAGCACGCCCAAAGCCCACCAGTCCACGCTGAAGCCTGGGAGGAACATCACATCACATTCAGACTGGATGTGACATGTGATCAATAAGCTACAAACCAGGGCTGAGAACAGAGGTCAGGTCTCTGTGGTGTTTGGTACACTACATGGCTCTGCACATGTACAGACACACAACACGACATACTGCAGTGTGGACAGGCTGACACACGCCTAACGTTAGAAAGAGATTTAAAGACACACAGAAAATGTCACACATGCAGGAGTTACTGCTGTATCATATACATACATATATGTTTTTATGATGTTACTTAATAAGGTAGCACAGGAGCACATTTGGACCAATTAAACACATTCACATGTATAACATTAAATGTTAGACAGCACATATTAGTAATGGTCTGTGAATGGCTTGATTTAGTAGGACTGTCAAAGTGTAACCCTTTACACTGCTCCTGTACTCACCATAGTCTTCTCCTCTCAGGATCTCAGGCGCTATGTAGTTTGGAGTGCCACAGAAAGTACTGGTGGTATCACCTGGTCTGATCCCCTCCTAAGAAGTAGAAGACAGCAGCGTTTGGAGAGATCAACAAGAGCGCGCTAGACCTTCCAGTCAATACTGACCTAATGCATTATTGATAATGCTACAGCTGCCCGCACTCTGTTACCTTGCACATGCCGTAGTCTGTGAGCTTGATGTGTCCCTCGTGGTCCAAGAGCACGTTGTCCAGCTTCAGATCACGGTAGATGATGCCCTTTTCATGTAGGAAGTTCAAAGCGATGCAGATTTCAGCAGCATAGAATCTGTGACGAGATGAGAGGTGAACATTTCCACTCGCACATGAGAACATGTTCAAATCCTTCCTGCACAGCTGCATGGATTTAGTGACAACGCAAATCGATGTTTACAGACCGTGACTAAGAGTGACTCGTCTCAATCGTTCAGAATCGTTCTCCAGCATCTGCTTGTGATGCTGTTTACAGAAGCTACCCGTGCTACAGCCATAAGAACAGACTTAAGTGAACCACGGGGTTGGAGGGCACATGTAAACACTCTCCAAAGCCTGATAGCATCCACACATTTACTTCACAAAAATAAGAGACGCAGCAGGAAGGTTGTTAGATTTCTAACCTGTGTGTGTTTTGGGGCCAGGTCAATGCAAAACGGCCCTCAGTGCACTGATGCCTGCAGTGCTATATCTAACCTGACTGAATGACTGTTTCTCTTCCTGTTTCTGATTAGTTGTTGTGATTTTTATTGTTCTCCTTTTTTCTTATAATGAACGAATTGTGAAGATTTGGCCTTGGAGACACAAACACTCATTAGTTTTGGTTGTTTTTTTTAAACCTGAAGCACACCTGCCACCTGGTTCAGTGTACGCAAAACTTTAAAAAGTTGAAAGACCAACAAAAGTCCAGCAGGTTCAAATCTGCAGCAGGCAGTGTTCACCTCTGCAGAAATGTAAGACATGTCCTCCCAACAGCTGTGCACGTCAGTGGGACTCAGCATCTGCTGCAGGACTCTTTGTTTGTCTTATAGAACTAATGAAAACTGTTTTTTATAGCTCTGGCTAAATGTTGGTGTCATGCTCCAAACAGAGCCTGAGACGGATAAGTACAGTTTACAGTTCCCAGAGAAGGACGTTCCCACGTGGCCTCTGTCCTCGTTCCCTGCATATAATTTACTCAGCTGCTGCCAGAGTTCTTAGAAAGCTAAAAAAGCCATCGATAACACCTCCAGCCGTGTTACAGTGGGCTTTGTAAACACTACTGTTTACTACTGATAGCTGTCACTGGGTGAGAGGACACCCTGGACTGAGACGTAACTGAATCTGTGCGTCACATTTGCAAAGTGTGTGCGCGTTTCATGCAAAAGCAAAGCCACTGTGTAGTGGCCGTGTCTCCAGCTGTGTGTACATGAAGGCCCACTTCACAGGTGTGGTTTATTCCCTGTCAGACAGAGGTCTGTCAGTACCATCACTCCTCTCTGAGGCCACGGCTCCTAACAGGTCAGCATGTGTCAAAGCACCTGCAATACTCTGATACGCTTTGACTCCTGGGTCCACACAAAGTAACAGACATTAAAGAGACCATGTTCCTCGTGCCAAACATTTCTTCTTCTACTATGGCTATTGTTATGACAGCTAGTCTATAAAGCCTTTGTAGTTTGGGCCATCATTAGATGTACTTGGAGTGCTTCTTCGGTGAGTCAGTCAAATGTTTTCTCTCCATGTGTAGGTTGTGTGTATTCTGTCTCTAGGAGATAAGCCTTCATTAAACCTGACAAGCCTCTCGCTGTCTGCTGCTATAAATCTGTGAAACACTGAGGCAAAAGACTGCAGTGGAGAAGTCCCACGTCGCTCCCCCACATTTTCACGGTGACAGCCTCCATTGTACGCTGTTGTTTCTTTGTTGCCATCAGACTGATGGAAGCTATGGCCTATCAGCAGCACAATCCCCTGCCCACCAGCCCGCCTCCCCCACGGTGTGGGGGAATGTGGCAGGGCTCTCTCTCTAAGAGTGCTGCTCATGAATATGTACCATCATTATGAGTAATTAACATGCTGCTTTGCATATGTACAGCCACTGCCTCCACAATCCAGATTGCATGAGCTGATAGGGGTCCAACGGTGCCTCTGTAAATTACACAGCCTTTGATCCGCTATTTATCAGAGACGCAGCTGGAGCGCCCCGCGAGTAGACAGCCACAATGAATTATGGGTGCTCATTATATTTTAAAAGGAGGGTAAAAGTGTTGAGACCTGTTAAAGCATCCTATGAAGCATATCTTCAAACACATGTGTTTAAAAGAAGACACACCCAGTATGAATCTGTAGACCGTCCTGAAAACCGCTGATCTGGTGTGGTTCAGGCATGCAGCTGCTACCTGAGGGCTCTGACGTCTAATACTCACAACACTTTTCACAAAGACAGCTGAACATGAGTCTGCCCGCTCTGCACAGCCGTGCATTGAACCAGCCCAATGCTGCACGTACACATGGCTGTATCGTCAGAGCTGCCCTCACGATTTCCTGCGTGTAAACTGAGGCTACGTGAAAATATAGGTTACGCTGTCCCTGAACTCGCTCTGCTCCAGGGATGCAGAGACAATGGTTTGACCCTTCTGGAAGTCGTTTACCCCAAAATTGTTCACAATTGTACAAATGGGTTTTCTGTGTCATGTCAGTGTAACCAAAATCAAGTGTACCCACTTCAGTGTCATCCTGCTATCACAGAGGCCTCATTTACCACCTCAGACTGAATCAGCTGCTGTTCAGTCTTCATTCAAACATGCGACCTGTTCATAATGCACATGTGGCAGTACACCTAAACACCATGTACCCTCTAAAGATTCTCACATTGTGGACAGGGACCATATTTTATGTGGATAATGCCTGGAAACAGCTGGCGTACATCTGGAGGTTTACCTTGCGTGCTCTTCCGGGAGCTTCCTTTGTCGTTGCATATGAAACATCAAATCCCCACCGTTCACATACTCGATCACTAGAAATAACCTGGAAACAGAGCGAGAACATTTATGAACAGACGTTACATCAAATACTCTCAATATGAATGTTATGCAAAAGTTAAAAAAGAGCATTTCTTGCTGGTCTTCATTATATCAAAAGAAAACATGCACCTTGACTCAAAAGCCCCGTTTGATGTTATTTAATCAATAATAAAATATTATTGTATTATGATAGTATTAAGGTAGTATTATGATAGTATTAAGGTAGTATTGTGATAATATTATGATAGTATTAAGGTAGTATTGTGATAGTATTATGATAGTATTAAGGTTGCATTATGATAGTATTAAGGTAGTATTGTGATAATATTATGATAGTATTAAGGTAGTATTATGATAGTATCGTGATAGTATTAAGGTAGTATTATGATAGTATCATGGTAGTATTATGATAGTATTGTGATAGTATTAAGGTAGTATTGTGATAGTATCATGATAGTATTAAGGTAGTATTATGATAGTATTGTGATAGTATTAAGGTAGTATTGTGATAGTATTATGATAGTATTAAGGTAGTATTGTGATAGTATTATGGTAGTATTGTGATAGTATTATGATAGTATTAAGGTAGTATTGTGATAGTATTATGGTAGTATTCAATTCAATTCAATTTTATTTATATAGCGCCAAATCACAACAAAAGTCGCCTCAAGGCGCTTCATAGATACAGAGAAAAACCCAACAATCATATGACCCCCTATGAGCAAGCACTTTGGCGACAGTGGGAAGGAAAAACTCCCTTTTAACAGGAAGAAACCTCCGGCAGAACCAGGCTCAGGGAGGGGCGGCCATCTGCTGCGACCGGTTGGGGTGAGAGAAGGAAGACAGGATAAAAGACATGCTGTGGAAGAGAGACAGAGATTAATAACAGATATGATTCAATGCAGAGAGGTCTATTAATACATAGTGAGTGAGAAAGGTGACTGGAAAGGAAAAACTCAATGCATCATGGGAATCCCCCGGCAGCCTACGTCTATTGCAGCATAACTAAGGGAGGATTCAGGGTCACCTGGTCCAGCCCTAACTATATGCTTTAGCAAAAAGGAAAGTTTTAAGCCTAATCTTAAAAGTAGAGATAGTTTCTGTCTCCCGAATCCAAACTGGAAGCTGGTTCCACAGAAGAGGGGCCTGAAAACTGAAGGCTCTGCCTCCCATTCTACTTTTAAATACTCTAGGAACAACAAGTAGGCCTGCAGAGCGAGAGCGAAGTGCTCTAATAGGGTGATATGGTACTACAAGGTCATTAAGATAAGATGGGGCCTGATTATTTAAGACCTTGTATGTGAGGAGCAGGATTTTGAATTCAATTCTGGACTTAACAGGAAGCCAATGAAGGGAAGCCAAAACAGGAGAAATATGCTCTCTCCTTCTAGTCCCTGTCAGTACTCTTGCTGCAGCATTTTGGATTAGCTGAAGGCTTTTCAGTGAGTTTTTTGGACATCCTGATAATAATGAATTACAGTAGTCCAGCCTGGAAGTAATAAATGCATGAACTAGTTTTTCAGCGTCACTCTGAGACAGGATATTTCTAATTTTAGAGATGTTGTGCAAATGGAAGAAAGCAGTCTTACATATTTGTTTAATATGTGCATTGAAGGACATGTCCTGGTCAAAAATGACTCCAAGGTTCCTCACAGCGTTACTGGAGGCCAAGGTAATGCCATCCAGAGTATGAATCTGGTTAGATACCATATTTCTAAGATTTTCAGGGCCGAGTACAATAACCTCAGTTTTATCTGAATTAAGAAGCAGAAAGTTAGCGGCCATCCAGGTCTTTATGTCTTTAAGACATTCCTGCAGTTTAACTAATTGGTGTGTGTTATCTGGCTTCATGGACAGATAGAGCTGGGTGTCATCTGCATAGCAGTGAAAATGTATGCTATGTCTTCTAATGATACTGCCTAAGGGAAGCATGTATAATGTAAACAGAATTGGTCCTAGCACTGAACCCTGTGGAACTCCATAATTAACCTCAGTGTGTGAAGAGGACTCTCCATTTACATGCACAAATTGGAGTCTATTAGATAGATATGATACAAACCACTGCAGTGCAGTACCTATAATACCTACAGCATGTTCTAATCGCTCTAATAGGATATTATGGTCGACAGTATCGAACGCTGCACTGAGGTCTAGCAGGACAAGCACAGAGATGAGTCCACTGTCAGAGGCCATAAGAAGATCATTTGTAACCTTCACTAAAGCTGTTTCTGTGCTGTGATGAGCTCTGAAACCTGACTGAAACTCTTCAAATAAACCATTCCTCTGCAGATGATCTGTTAGCTGTTTGACAACTACTCTTTCAAGGATTTTTGATATGAAAGGAAGGTTGGAGATTGGCCTATAATTAGCTACTATCATAATAGTATTGTGATAGTATTATGATAGTATTAAGGTAGTATTATGATAGTATTGTGATAGTATTAAGGTAGTATTGTGATAGTATTATGATAGTATTATGATAGTATTAAGGTAGTATTGTGATAGTATTAAGGTAGTATTGTGATAGTATTATGATAGTATTAAGGTAGTATTATGATAGTATTGTGATAGTATTAAGGTAGTATTGTGATAGTATCATGATAGTATTAAGGTAGTATTGTGATAGTATTACGGTATTATTATGGCAGTATTATGATAGCATTAAGGTAGTATTACGATAGTATTACGGTAGTATTATGGTAGTATTGTGATAGTATTAAGGCAGTATTGTGATAGTATTAAGATGCTGGAAATACGGCGTGGGTGGATCCTGACTTAAACTCTTCACAAATGGGAGTCGAGCGATTGAAGCGACTGAAATGTGAGCCAATAATAAGAGGGAGTAGAAAACAGATTAGTGGGTTGCCTAGGCAACCGAAGCCTGGGCTATCCTCTGGTGACCAACTGTCGATTAAAGCAATGCACAACGAGTGAATCTCTTCATATGTGCACGAGGTTTAGAGGTGAGAGGTGACCAAAAAATTCATGATGGAGAGTCACTGTTTTAAAAGAGTGGAGGAAATATAGTACAGCTGCAGGTGGTGCTTGGAGGGGTGTTGCTCCACAAAGGAGACTATGTGGAAATGGTTGGATGAGCAAGTCATTCAGCTTCGTTTATGTAATAACACCTAAAGTGTTATTAAGATGATACTGTGGAGGACAAATGTGACACTGCATGTTGTATGCATGTCTTTATCCTGTCTTCTTTCTCTCACCCCAACCAATCACAGCAGATGGCCCCGCCCCTCCCTGAGCCTGGTTCTGCCGGAGGTTTCTTCCTGTTAAAAGGGAGTTTCTCCTTCCCACCGTCGCCAAAGTGCTTGCTCATAGGGGGTCATATGATTGTTGGGTTTTTCTCTGTATGTATTATTGTAGGATCTACCTTACAATATAAAGCACCTTGAGGCGACTGTTGTTGTGATGTATAAATAAATTGAATGTATGAAAATGTCCTTATATAAATGTTGAACTTTTGGGGAAGTTGTCAGTGTTTATTACAAATCATAACAAAAACAATAGTAAAGTAAAAAAAAAAAAATGTTCAGCTGTTTGATGTGACAGCTGTTGGTCATGTGATCCTTATGAAGGGCTGTTATGGGTGCAGCCCTGTTGGGTTCAGCACTGTTTGAGGAAAACAGTAAAGTCCTGAGTGTGAACTGTGCCTTTAGTCCTCACATCATGAACAGGTTTGAATAGATCTGCAGAACCAACAATGACCTCACTGTGAAAACACACCACAATGTCTAATCTCTTTCAATTCAGTAAATTTAGACACACAATGTAAACCTAGTGACACAAACGACAACTCATTTGAACTTTGACCTCGGTGCATGATGGCGCTCCGGGGCTGCCTTGAGCTGGACGCTGCACAGATCACACAGAGTTGAATCAGTGTCAGAGTGCAGCGGCATTGTTGCTGTAACACAACCCTAACGACACACAACATTGTGCTTTTTTACTAAACACTGAGGCCCAGAAAGCAGTTTGAAGACTTTACTACGCAAAGTTAAAAAAAGGGAGGAGCTTCTGGAAAACTGTCAACCTGTCTTCAGATACGTGTGGAGCTACTCAGGAACAGCCTTCCTGTTTGTCAGGTCTCCTGAATCTGTGCTTTGTTTTAAACAACGGCTCAAAGCTCATTTTTATACTTAACAGCCGTGAGCCACAGTTTACAGCTAATGTGTGCATGTAGGAAGACGTACGACTAAATATGTGTCTGTAAGCTGGAACATATACTTTGGATCTGTGTGTTAATACGAAGTTAGACGTTAAGCTTACGTCAGCAGACTGAGGTAAGAACGGGCCATCGTCAAAGGAGTATTTAGTGAAAAGCACTGTACCCGACAGCGCTCACAGCGTCAGGTTTATCCTCTTACCGACTTTCTGTCTGGAAACAGGAGTGGAGGCCGACTAAGAAGGGATTGGTCGAGGCCTGCTCAAAAACATGCTTCTCTGTCTGCACCCAGTCAATATCCTGCAGAGATGAGACAGACACAGCATGAAAGACAGATAATGTGGGAACAATCGGTTTGTCAGTAGGTTTTCTCAGACAGATCGATGGAGATACATCAGGTCACTGGTGTCACTGGTGTGAACAGCCCTCACACACAGAATGGGAGATTAATGGAGTGCAAGCCATGAACTCAGGAAACAGAAGAGCTCTCTATTGTCCTTTAACACGATGGCAGGTTTAAGGCACTTGAACCACAGTGGCTTACATTCACTTCCCAAAGTCCATCTTTTATCTACAGTTTGTGATTTTGGACTAAAATACTGCCAATAGTAAGTGACGTTATTACAGGTATGCAATCTACAGTGTTTGCTGCAAAATTTTACATTATTTTGTGACATCAGCATCTCATTGTATCCAACCCTTTATATTGAATCGCCTTTCTAAATCAGGTGTCACAAAATAACAGCTGAAAGCACTCCAACTCCCAGAAGTCCTTCAGAGTACCCAGGATGTCATGGATGCTGCTCAGTGCTTCGCCTGCAGCGAGGACTCTGAATCTGGAGTTAAAGCATCATTAAACTGTGATCAGGTGTGTGTACACTGTGCCGTGATACAAAATTCCTTTTGGTCAAGTCATTACTGCATCCAGCCATTATTATTATTGTTATTATGCAAAATAAGTCATAGTAACACGTCTGACATTTCAGACTATTTGACTCTCAGTGGAATCACCTTCCTGCTGTCGGTGGATTGTTGTTTGTACAGAAAGTGAAACTTTGTCATGGAATAAAACGTGTCCATGTGGGACAACGTGAGCTGGTCAGATGATGGACGATGCTGTATTAAAGGACGCTGGTCCTCGGCCTATATGTTGAGCAATATTGCCATCTAGTGGACTTTCATCACACAACCACAGCACAGTCAGTAGGCTTTCTTTATTCAGGCCTATCTCACCTCCTTACCAATCTCTCTCTCTCTGTCTTTCTTTTAACCTATGTTCCAGCTACGATGTTCTAGGACTACCTGATGACTTTTGAGGCAGAGAAGTCACAGAGTCTAAAGAACGTGATCAGAGTCTGTTAACTTAAGCTAAGCTTTGAGTTATCAGACCAGCAAGCCAGACGAGTCGAGAGCAAGAAGTGAAATCAGAGTAACACAGAAAACAGAGCTGACTCAAAGTATTTCAAAGTCACCGAGTCTTATTGTATCCACAATCCACCCACAGAATTCACGTGTTGTTTCTAAGGTTATGATCAGTCCTGGAGGACAGGGAGCTGTCAGTACTGCTAACATACCATGCAGACAGACTCCGTGTCACAGACACTTTCAAAGAAAGCTGCAGGTGTGGGCATCACTCGTGGAAAACGGAAAGACACTTTGGCTCTTGTAATGCTTCTGTTTCTATGAATATAACATGTTTTTGCCTGTGGAACATTATTTATGCAGACTTCATGTTCATCTGGTTATTCATCCCTGCAAAGAGGATGTTATACCCGGATTTCATCTGCTGCTTTCAGTCACCCACTCACTTCTTCCTCCTCAGCAGCTCTGTGCCACCTCCACTCCATATTTCCCCTTCCTTGTTCCATTTCCTTCCAGTGTCTGGCTCAGTTCCATTCCCTTCCTTTAGCCAATCCTGATTCTCATATTTTCATCGTCACCCTTCACTTCCAACTTTTACCCTCCTCTCTCCTCTGAATATTGACCTGTTACATAGTCTAGTGCTCCTAAATCTCTCCAGAGCCCTGCTGTCTCCATGCAAGGTCAAAACAATGAAACAGACAGCGTGCAAAACCAGCTGCCCTCTGAGAGAAAATATAAACAGAAGTATTGAAAATTCCCCACATTCTCAATGAAATGTGTCCTGCTGTCCACCACTGGTCCAGTTCAACCCTACATGTAAGACAGAAAAAAGCGGTCCGTGGCTGGGATGTGCCAACATCACAGATCCTGACATCATCTGTGTATGTGGACTTCAGTGGAAATCACTGGGTGCTGAAGCTGCTGTTTACACACTGACATTTACACACTAATGTCTACCAAATCTGTTCCAAAGCATTTCAAAAGGAAAACAGCAACAGCTGTCTCCACGTAGGCTGATTTGTAGAGTTATATCCCCTCCTGAAGGCAAACAGATTACATTTGTGCTTAGAGATCTTTGAAACCTTCAGTGTTTGGTGTTTGTAGTTTCCTTCTCTTGTTTTTCTTTTACGCTTGCAGCTGTGGTGGTTAATGTTTTCAGTGAGTTGTTCTGGACTGTTACAACACAATGAGATGGATGAAGCCTCCAGGTCTGAAAACTCACAGCAGTATAAATCCTGCATTCTCTCTAATATCCAGCAGGGGTTCATTACCTGTTGTAAAACTAATAGTACAGAAGTCAGTGAGAAACACTAATTCTGATGTTTTCAATCACTAACTCAGTCTTCTGTATAACACACGGTGGTCACTTTGTAAATTCAGGCCTCTCAGTGGGATGCTGCACAAGAAGCCTGTTGTTGTAAAGCATATATTTTTCATTCATTCATTCATTCATTCATTCATTTATTTGTTCATTTTCAGGCACAACAAATACCTATATTGAACATAAAATGCACAAAACAAAATTATACAATATTTGATCCTCTACAATAAACCGAGGATTCAGGCTCTCACAGACCAGCTGTGCGCCACATATAATACTACTGTTTACAAAGCACACCTGTCCACAGAAACCCATGGGAAGACCAACAAATGTCAACCAATGTCAGCCTCCATAAGGCTGGAATGTAGCTGGATAGGGTAGTGGTAAGACTAGACACCTTTGGAGCAGGAGTTGCAAGTTTGATTCCCACCCAGTATCCAGTAAGGGTCCTGGCTAGACCCCCCCATGCTAAAAACCAGGCCTAAACTTGTTAATGATCTAAAGGCAGCTGGCACCACAGTCACCAAGAACACCACTGGTAACACATCACACTGCCATGAACTGAAGTCCTGCAGCAAAGTCACCCTTCAGAAGAAGGCACGTGTCATCTTACATTTGTCAGTGAAGATCTCAATGATTCAGAGAAAGCTCAGGAGAGAGTGCTGCGGACAGATGAAACAAAGAAATGAGGTTTTTGGCATCAACCCACCCTGCGGTGTTTTGGAGGGAAGAGAAGTGCTGAGTATGAACCAAAGAACACCAATCCCACCCTCAAGCACACAGGTGGAAACATTATGCTTTGGATGGAGCCATGACCTCCACTCCTCAGCCAGAACACTCAGGACGGGTCATGGATGGGTCTTCTAACAACAAAGAAGTGTCTAAAGGAAACGCGCACTAAGGTCATGTATTGGCTTAGCCAGATTCCAGACATTAATTCTTAATTAAAAACCTGTGGAGGGAGGTGAAGCTTCACGCTGCCAAGTGGCAGGATTTCGAGAGTTTCTATATAGAGGAGTGTGCCAAAATCCCTCCTGACATGTGTGCAAACCTGGTGACCAGCTACAAGAAACCTATTACTGCTAACGAGTACTCATGTGGTTCTAGGGGTTTAAGTACTAAAGTCAGAGTTTCTCCGGGTGCTCTCACCTCGTCGTCATGGACCAGCTCCTTTTTCACCACCTTCATGGCATACATCTGCTCGTTCTTCTTTAGCCGCACCAGCAGAACTTTGGCATAGCTGCCTCGTCCTATTACTCGAATCAGGTCAAAGTCAGCCAGCCCGAGAGCCAGTCCCTGGGATATCTTAATGCCATCGATGCCATCAACTACTGCTTTGATATCCTACAGGGGCAGAGGTCAGAATAGCATCAATAGCATAGTTTATGTAGAAGAATGATCGCACAGTCATTTTCAAAAGGATGGGCAGCTTTTACATTATCAGCGTATTATCCTTAATGAGTCGGTCTTACCTCTGTCTCGTCTTCTGCTTTATTCACTGCACAGTTGTGTGGTAAAAACGGTACTGCAAAACACAGATCCACACCAAACTATGACCATCTGGAGACTGTCGCAAATGCTTTCTTTCCCTCAACCAGCAGAGGGAGGCAGAGCACACAAAATAAAGACCCCTGTTCTTACCAAACTAGGCTAATCCACAAGGGGCCCCAGAGCATCTCATGGGCACAAGTTTACACTTAAGCATCTCAGAGTTACATAAGTGATGACAGCGAATGAGAAGTGAAGAGACCAGGCCCACTGGTCCAAGCAGCCACTCTGGTACTCATTTCTTTGGGGACTCGTAAAATGACAGCGGGGGCCACTGAGGGCTCCTCAGTTATAAATTGTACAAGTAGCTGTCGTTTAAGGCAACACTAAAGAAACCGGTGTAGTGGTGCACATCTCTGTAGAGAAAAGCACTCTTCTTTATTTTTTATTCACTCTCAAATTTAAAAGAGTTTGTGTACTTTCAAAGAGATGTTGTCACCCTGTTTATCCACAGATATCACAGTTTACTCTGAGACAAACTCAAATGCATTCTTATGCTAAATATTTGTAGTCATTTCAAACAAAATTACACTCTATTGTATTTTATTGTAACATATTTCTTAGGGCCCACCCAACGGTCAGTTCACCGCCTACGAAGGACCACAGAAGACATCAGAAAGTGTGAAAAGTGTTAAATGTCCTATGTGTTAGAGTCCAAACAGTCCAGGACATGAATGCAGTCAGACTGGGACATGTAGTCCACAGTTTCTAGACTTGCATGGACTGGGTTTGGATGCTGTGTCCAGGATCCCGTCACGCTCTCTGCTGACTTATGTCTCATAAAAATGTAGCAGAGTTCAGAGTTTCACTTTTTCATCTGGATCTCAAAGAAACCTGCACTCATACAACGATTAGCTTCTCGTTATAGCTTTCTTAGGTAACTCAGTGGCATATAAAAAAATGCATCTTACTCCCATCTGTGTCCTCTGTGTCATCCAGTGGAAGGTCCACCTCGGCACTCTGGGCATCTGAAGGGGGCTTCTGTGATGGCATGACTGGATCCTGAAGAAACGATTTCAGATATTCACCTACATTTCTTTGCAACATGCCCTATCAGATATCCCGTCATGGCTGTGCAGTCCTGGACGAGTGGATGATGGCTCATGTTTACGCTCAGGACGAGGTCTGTATTTCAGCTCATGGGCAGAAATTTGCTGCTCTAATGAAGTGTGGGGGTTTCTCCAGAAAAGGGATTTAATCTTATCCAGGAAAAAAGGCAGTGAAGATAGCAGCACAGTCACGGAGCACATACTCCATTGACTGCATTGATTTTCTGCTCAGGATTTGGGTGATTGGGGTCAAAATTTTGGATCTTTCTGTTTGGCCAGACGCTCGCCTAGCGCTCTAATGGATTGACTACGTGGAGCACACTGGTCTGTGGTCACGCCGTCCTTGTTTTGTATCAGTTAGGATATCGCTATATTGCTGGTCTTTGAAGAAAGACTTGTTTGACAGACTAGCTTGTTGTTTCTCAGCTGTTTCAAAACCATTTGAATTCCTTTTTATAAACTGCTTTACTGATAAGATAAGAAGGAAGACATCACTACTTGATCTTTGAATCTCATGTAAAGCAGCACACACACCAAACACAAGTACATTTTATAGACATTTGTGACAAACTGTTCTGCTGTGTTTTGTTGTTGCTCCTGTGCAGATCCTGTGTGGTTCCACTTGATGCTGAGGCCCGAAAGGTGTTACTGTGAAGCAAGATTAGCACTGTATGCTGAGCCCAAAGCAAGAGGTTTCAGTTTCACTCACTTTATTTACACTGAGAGCTGACTGACTCAGAATGACACCGAGTAATGAATTAACCCTGAGAGAGTCAAACTTCAGTTTAACATAGAGAGTTTGAGAGCTCTAACACTTAAAACAACTACTTGTTACACTGTTTCCAGCGTTGGTCTGACACTGTGTTCACTCTGATGGGAAAGGAGATTGAATGTTCCCAAATAGTGCAATCTGATTGGTTGGGAGGGACTTTGATGCAGTAGCTGTTCAACAATCCCTGCCATGGCCTCCACCTTAATGTTTGACAACAGCTTGAGAACATAATTAGTCCCATCAGTAACACTGACTAGCTAACTTTTGCTCTACATTATTAGCCTACTGCTAACAAATTAAAGAGAGATTAAACAACAGGGCCAGTGCAACAGCTGCTCTCTATCCACCTATGACCAAAGAAGGGTCAATCACTGAGTGCACCTAAGGTTAAACATTATTCTTTGCATGTCCACAGTTTACACACACCCCTCACTGATATGAGTGTCATGGTAATTTTGGGCTTTTGATGGTTTCTTTGAACGGTTCTTTGTCCAGGGAGGGAAAAAGCTTTCACAATGATCCATGCAGACAACAGGAGCCTCTGTGCTATTTAATGGGCATAATCACATACTCACCATAAGCCTTTGGCAGGTCTGAGGGATGAGTCTGTGACAGCGCTTATGGACCAGCAGTTTGCAGGTGATACACTTGTAGCCCTGACTGCCCAGCCCCCATATCCTGTCACTACAGTGGGCACAGTAGGCTTTCTGTAAGACAAAAACATGCACCCTTTTTAGCAGAACATATATGTCAAAGTCAAACTTTGACACTACAGGACGGACAATGAGACTCTTCATTGTTTAAATGAGGAGTCTGATTTTCATAGTTAGCCTTTATGGCTGAATAGCACAAAACACAGCTGCAAACATCCACGTTTGTAATCAGTATTTATTTTAATACAATTATTATCACGACAGAATAAATACACATCGTTCATTTATAACAGAGAAAATCAAAAGACATTTTCAACAATAGAACTCTGTCTTCATAAACAACAAGACGGCGACTGTGCTGTCTGCTTGTTCACACTACAAATAAAATGTAACAGCAAACGCGCTCTAGTGTGAACCCTCAAAGCGGCCCGCATGCGCAAAAGAAGACGTCACACACAACGCGCTCTGTTTAGACCCAGACCAACAGTATTGTTTGACTGATGGCCTGATAGAGAGGAGCGGTGCTTCAAAGGATAGTTGGAGATTTCTGTCAGAATCTGCAGATTATACAGTACAAATTAAATGTTCACGTTTCTCCAACGTTGTCTTCCCAACAGTTTCACTGAATGGCCAGGAAGCATTCACGATGTCTTCTCCAGCGCTGATAATTGGCATCTGTCTTGTGTCAGTGACGTAAAAGACGGATTTAATGCGACAGGACCGTTCAAACAGCAGTCGCTTTCTAAAACATCAGATATGTATCAGATTCAGCACCACATACGAAAGTGACCTAGATCGGATTTAAAAATATCGGATGTGTGCTGTTCACACTGTCATACCATGATCGGATATGGGTCGCATAGGGTCAGAAAAGTCGAATTTGATGCGCTTTCGCCCTAGTGTGAGCGTAGTCTTAGACATGTCATCACCGCCAACCCAGGAGGGTGATGACATCACACCTTTTTATGGCTGAGGTGTAAAAACTGCAGTTTGTGTTTATTCCTGTTTGCTTAATGTTAATATTTGTTTGATAATCTGAAACATGGAAGTGTGACAACATGCATCTAATACTAATGTTTCAAATGCTGCGTGTGTGAGTGTGTGAGAAAAAGGTGATTAACAATGGAAGAGAGACCATCATAACACTTATAAATGTGGGTCTGTCCTACAGAGAAACTGCAAAGAAAGTCAAGGTGTCAGTGAGTACAGTTTCCTTCAGCATCCAAAGGCTCAGAAACTGTGACAGGAAAGAGGTCTGCAGACCCAAAGATACGACTCAATCAGAGGACAAGTTTCTGAGAGTTAACAGCTGTGTGATAGGCGGCTCACAGGACAACAGCTTCAAGCAGCTTTACAGTGGTCGTAGTAAGAAAGTCTCAGTTTCAGCTGTGAAGAGAAGACTTTGAGCTGCAGGTTTGACAGGACGAGTTGCAGCAAGAAAGCCAGACGTCAGAATAAGACAAAGAGGCTTGGCTGGGCCGTGAAACACCACCATTGGACTACTGAAGACTGGAAGAAGGTATTATGGACTGATGGATCAACATTTGAAACCTTGTGTTCATCACACAGGATCTTTGTGGTCAAGTAGGTAAAGGATGGTTCCACAGTGTGTGGTATCCACTGTCAAACATGGAGGAGGAAGTGTGATGGTCTGGGGCTGTTTGCTGGATCCAGGGTCGGTGACTTGTACAGAGTGAGAGGCTCCCTGAACCAAAACACGTACCACAGCATTGTGCAGCACCATGCAGGACCCTCTGGTATGAGCCTAGTTGGTCAGGGCTTCATCCTACAGCAACATAAAGACCCAAAACATAGATCCAAGCTGTGCCAGAACTACCTCAGGAACAAAGAACAAGGTGGTGAGCTTGAAAACATGGAGTGTCCAGCACAGTCTCCAGACTTAAACCCCATCGAGCTGGTTTGAACTGGACAGAAGAGTGAAAGCAAAGCAACCTACAAGGTCCACGTTTATGGGAACTTCTGCTACAGATATGGGAGAATATTTGATTTCTATTGTAGAAAGAAGCCACGACTGTGTTCAGCTGTTATATCTGCCAAAGGAGGCTACTCTGATGGGTCAAAGGTTAGAATACACTTTGGTCTATAAACTGATTCCATGATTTCTTTTTTAACTCCAATTACTAATTTGTGCTATGCTTTCATTTCAGAGTTCAATCAGACAATAAACTGCATCATTTTCAATAAAAAACTGGAAAATTTGGGGTTTTCTTAAACTTTGGAGCGGTAGTGTGTATACACATTACATTTCCAGAACGTGTTTAAAATAAAACAGTGTGTATACAGTGTGACATTCCGTCAAATCAACCACAGACACTACTTCATGCTGAAAATATGGATTTGTAATGTTATTAATACGATAGATTTCTAACTGGACTGCACAAC
Organism: Perissodus microlepis; assembly: GCF_051167445.1. NCBI lineage: Eukaryota > Metazoa > Chordata > Actinopteri > Cichliformes > Cichlidae > Perissodus > Perissodus microlepis. The sequence goes on from NC_140480.1 coordinate 20,282,228, forward strand.
CTCAGCCTCACCCTTTATGTACGCGTCTCTAACTCAGACTCGTCCTTCCTCCTCGTGTCCTCGGCCAGGCCAAGGCTTATTGTAAGTTTACTCTGTTACATGAGTTGTTGTGGAATCCTTTCTGTGTAGTTGTACCAAAGCTGCTCGGTGTCTCTGGGCAGGCTGTCACCAAACCGTCTCCCTGGGAAGTGAACACTTGAGATGCAGAGTGTGTGCTCGGCTGTACTGACATCATTGTAAAGAACAAAGTCCCAGTCAGTACTCTATTACCATGGAAATGCTTCAGCAAAGACTTCAAGTCCTTTTCCTCTAACACTAAACAGAGTTAAAGCGCAAACTTTCACCCACACCCAGCCTGACAGCGATGTAAATCTAAGCTTCGGGTTCTTTTTAGGATTTTTTTTGGATGATACAAACACCAACATGAGAATAATCACAGGTACAGATGCACCTGTACGCTGACTGGATATCAGCCCTTGACTGACATCAGCATAAAAATACCAAAAAAACTGACCCATATTTACACTGGTTAAATGATTAAATATTACATGGCCATGATGAGTGTACGTACACGTCTGTACATGATAATACACGCAGTCTCCTTGAGACAGAACAGTGAAACACTGTAAAACTGACTAAAGTTGCTCTAGTTTCTCTGGTGCATCAGAATGGCTCACCCCAAATGCTGTCCCTGACTTAGCTGGACCACATCTCACTGCTCTGCGCTGCTGCAGAGCACATACATGTGGCTGTACGGGGAACCCTGCAGTGTCAGGCTCCAGGACATTAGAGGACAGTAAGTGGTGTATTAGTGCACACCACTCTTCTCTAACATACTGACTCTGCAAACCACACCTTGGCCTCTGCCACTGTTAATGTGATGATCAACAATGTTTATGATGACTCATGTGTATTCTTGTCATCTACGTGGCAGCATGTGGTGTTTCCAAGACTCAGAGAGGTCACCAGCTTTTAAGAACATGTAATAAACCAGTCAGAATAAGCTGGGATAGAAACCAGCACAGGGGAGAAGCATCTCTCAGAGCTGTGCTTGTCACATGGAGGTCCAAAGTCCTGCATCTGCCTGCAGCTTCAGATTAAGGAGCAGAAGGCGCTTTATCGATTGATCCCAGCAGGCAGTGGTACAGATCGTGCGAGTGCCCGCACACTGACGGGGCCTAATATTGCTGAGAAATGATGTGCTGTCTGCTTTGCTTTTAAGAAAACTCATCAGAGCAAAATAACTGATAACACCTGCACAGAATCAGGCCGTTACAACAGCAAAGCATCATTTACAGAATATAATGTGCCCCAGAAACCACCATCCTTACTACTGTACTGAACTGAACTCCAGCGTGGTACAGTTACAGGATGCCACGTGTGCAAACAGTCCAGTCAGAAAGTTTCCTCACTACTAAACACTCCAAAACTGTTAGAGGTATTATAACAAAGAGGAAGTGATTGGGAATGACAGCAACTCAGCGACAGTGATATGGCACGTAAAACCACAGAGTGGGGTCCGAGGATGCAGAGGTCGTGACCTTCATATTAGCTGAAGAACAGCTTCATGGCTGAGCAGCTCCATCCAAGCCTTACACCACCGAGCTCAAAGCAAAGCCTCACATGCATTTCAGCTGGCAGAAGCACAGAGTAACAAATGGGAACTGGTCTGATTCTTACAAAACACTTTTCTACTCTCCCAGAGAGCTCAAAGCACCTCAATACAACATGCTACATTCACCCATCCACTTCCTTCTATGGCTTTGAGTGCTTACTAACCCAAGGGAGACAGGACTCGAACCCCCAACCTCCGATCACTGTATGACCTGCTCTACCTCCTGAGCTACTTCTCCATCTGGCAATTCGATGGGTGAATATGAGTTTGACGGTTGCCATGAGAACGGTGCTTATCTGACTACATGTGCCAGGTTTTAGGTTTGGTGTAGGAGGTATTTTCGTGTGTGGTTGTGTGTCAGCAGTTTCCTTTAAAGAAATGCTTCAGCATACCAAGACATCTGGGACGACTTCATGTTTCCAACTTTGTGGGAACAGTTTGGGGATGGCCTCTAAGACTGCACACCAGTGCACAAAGCAGCTCCATAAAGACATGACTGAGCTGACTGGCCTGCACAGAGTCCTGACCTCAACCCAAGATCTCATCCACCTTTGGGATGAATCAGAGCAGCGACTGCGAGATATTCGTGTGCGCTGTGTCTGACCGCACAGATTCTGGAAGAATACTTAAAAATCCCATAAACACTCCAAAAGCTTCAACATTCCCAGATGAGATGAAACTGTTATAGCTGCCAAGGTTGGGCCACCATCATATATGAAACCCTATGGATTAACAATGGGGTGTGACTCAAGTTCATATGCATGTGAAGGCAGATGAGTGAATACATGTGGCAAACCTGTGTCTGCCTGAAAATGGCTTTGTTTTAAGCCCAGTGCCCAACACCTGCAGGTCCTGTATATGGATGCTGTTCACTGAGGATACAAAGGTCAACCATGAACCTCTGTCCCACTCCTCATTACGCCCAGTGTAACTGATGTCACTGTGGGAAAAAGACCAGGCTAGAAAGCTAAAGATACAATATAATATACTTCATCTGATTCGGATTACACATCTGTAACCAGCAGTCACAAACATGCCCCTCTCATGTTTGAGCTAGCATGTTTTGTGTTTGCTTGTGTGGATTTTGTTCCATGAGAGGACGCTGTCAGTCATCCTCCAACGCCGTCCTCATCACATGGGAAACAGGAGCTAAAGACAGCCCACGATGTCAGAGGGGAGAGAGCCAGAGAGAAGCTTTGCCTCTGCAACATCAGACGGAGAGGGAGGGACGTAGATGTAAAGAGAGAGAGTGAGAGAAAGGAGGAGAAATTTGGCCTACTTCTCCTCAGCTCTTATTTATATGCTGAGGACAACACAGTAACCAACCAGAATCCTGGGAGCTGGCATAGCAACAGTCACACAAATCCCAGTCTGAGAGCCAGCTGTTTAACAATTCAGGCGCCTGCTGTTATGAATTCATGAAGGAAACAGCAGGAACATCTCCTGACTTGATGTACATTTCCTAATGTGCCCCAGTCTATAAATCTAAATATCTATACACAACACTCCTTACATGCCACAGCTGCACAGTCTTTGTATGCTAAATTAGTTAAATGCCTGATTAATATGCACCACAAAGCCCATGAAGGTTCAGTAAAACTAGGAATGTGAAGCTGTGTGTCTCATTGCCTCGTGTGTTCAGCCTTTGGAAGCAATGACAAGCCGAGCTCACAGAACAGCTGAGGCTGATGCTTTCAATATGCTGTCCAATCAAACTGATTTACCACATGTGGAAAAGACTTGAGTGGTGACAAGCAGTGGGCAGCTGGTGAATACATGTGTGCAGCGTAATGTTTGGCTTCTAATAAAGGTTTAATCGTGTCACCGTGGCATGATGGGTATTACCTGTAAGAGCTGTGGAGTCACTGAAAGCATTTTAGATTAAAGCTGAGATAGAAGTAAACGTGACTTGGTGTAGTGTGGGTTCTGTATGTTCCCATATCCACAGCTGTGTGGGTTCTCTGGGGGTACACCAGCTTCCTCTCACAGTGAAAGACACACATGTCAGGTTAACTGGTCATTGTGACACTGGCTGTAGTGAAGAATGGGAGCACGGCTGCTGCTCGCCTACCTAAGGTGGAACCACCTCTGGTCCAGTGATGGGGGGAATGGATCGAGAGATTTGTGCCAGGAATCTGATGAAACCACCTGTACACTATCCCACCCACCTGATTGTGCCTCTCAGTCTACATCCTATCAGCTTTCATCTTACATCCTGGAATTCTGCCCTGGATGGTCTCTGGAAGACCTCTGCACCATATCCCCACTATCACCACCATGGAAACCAGTGAGCTTTTATACACCACTGCCACAGTAATGCCAGAAACACTTGAGTATAAGATAAAGCTAGAAATGCAGGCAGATGACGCCCCCTGTGGAGAAAAGACCGCTGTCAGGCTGTTAGCAGCTGAGTGTTCAGCTGTGGTGAACACTGGGCTATCTTGGAGAAAGTTCAGCAGGATTACGACAGGAAACGACCGTGGATGGAATATTTCCTCCCACGTCACTCTGCCATGGTGGTAGATGTGAGGGGTTTAGGGGAGTGTTCCACATCTGCTTTTCATTCTATGCAGCCAGGCAGGAGACCTGTCTCTGCTCATCCTCTCCTAAACCAGTGGTAGTTGTGCAGTGTCAAATTCATTTACAGTTCTTAGAGTTTGTTTTATACTAGCAAAGAGTCACTGAACCCGTGTTCTGTCTCTGTGGTAAGTCTGGGTCTGGGTCCCAGGGTTTAGATCCCGTCGTACTGTTTCTACTTCCCTGTGTCAGCACGCTGTGTTCCTCATCTGTTGTTCCTAGTCTGTTACCTACGGGGTTTCCTCAGTGTATTCCTGGAATTCCCAGTGTTTCCCTTGGATGTTGAACTTTGTTTTGCCACTGTTTTGGATATAAAGGTTCTGCCAAGTTTGCCTCACAAATTTACACTTGGGTCCATTTTTTGGTAAATGGTAAAGGGACCGGGTCTTACACAGCGCTTTTCTACTCTGAGCACTCAAAGAACTTTATACAACTTGTTCATTCACCCAATCACATCCATTCACACAAGCACTTGTCTGGGTTTTCAGTGCTACCTAACTAACATTCATACACGTTCACACTCCGATACTCAGACACACTCGGTATAGTATCTTGCCCAAGGATATTTGGCATGCAGACTGGAGCAGACTGGGATCGAACCCGCTCTACTACCTGAGCTACAGCCACCCCGTGCTTTCATAAGGTGCTTTCACACCTTCATGAAAGCACCGCCAAATTAATTCAATAAATATCCTGTCTAAATATAAAATCTAAATCGTGGATATTCACTTTTAAAAAAGATGGGTTGTTCTTGTTCTATATTATACCTAACTATCAGAGCTGCTCAGTGAGTGGGTCATCAGAGGTGTGCAGGCATCTGCACATAGGCAGTAAGGGCTGGGTGCATCTCCCCGCCTCCTCAGCAGTTCCTATTAGGGTAAGATGCGTTAGTCCCAGAGACTCTGGGCAACTGGTCCTGTTAAAGCTTCTGTACACTGTGTAGCAATACCTCCACCTTTATGTCATTCTTAGGACCTCAGTGCAAATATTAAAGGTCCTGAATGGGAACATAATCAACATAATCAAGGCAGGGATTACACTTTCTCCTACATATTTGGTATTTTAAGATGAAAACTGGTCTTATTTGTATAGGCAGCAGTGAAACTGTACACGACAGCAGCATGAAGCGAACAGCAGCTCTCTCACTGTGATGATAGTTGTTGTATGTCACTATAGTGTATACCTGCATACAGTTTATTTCTTCATTGAATAAGGCAGAGTGCATCAGTAATAATAACCCCGAGAGCCATAGTGCTGAGCCAGCACGCTGCCTGCACTCAGCTTATCCACTTTCTGGTCCGCACATTAAGACCATCTCACTCCAAGCTGGATTACAAACCAGGAAAACAAGCACACAGCTCTGTCTGTGAAACTGTGTGCACTGATTGGAGGGCGTTTACATTTCCATGATCATGGGCATATTGTCCTGACACAGGAACACCAAATATCATCCTCTGAACCACAGGGCTGGCCTCATTCATCATCATGTTCGCTGAGGCAACATCAAATGGAAAACTATCCCACACAGAGGCACCCACTTGTTTCCAGGTCTGAGCTGAGATGAGGGAACCAGCCACAACGAGGACACCGTGAATTATGCACCAGTGTTCAAACAGCTTAGCTGTGAGGTGACTGGGTTACCTGTCATCATTTAAATGCAGGATGTTTATGACACAAACATACCAGTGTAACACACTAAATCATGATATTTCTAAATAATTACCACAAAGTAACAGTTTCCCCAACTAAACCTTTTATTTTCACAGTAATAGACAGTCCAGGTCAGAGCCTGTATTCACCCTCCTGACACGTCGCTCAGCAGCATCTTGCACTAACACCACTAACTTCAGTAGTTAGTGGTCCTTACTGTGTCTGCATCAGCTAGGTGCTGTCATTCAGGTGTGTACGTCACACCCTGTAACGCTCAGAGTTAAACACACCTGAACACAGCCTGACCCGTCTGGACGCTCTTTGGACACATGAGGCCAAAAATACAGAAGCACAAACACCAGTGTCAGTATTTGGTGACTAAAACAATCTAATATACTTTTTTCAGACAAGGCAAAGCTGCTAACGGATGCTCTACCAGCTGCAACTACACACACACATCTGTCGCCTCTTACTTGCTTCATATGTTGCAAGTCCAGACTGGCACAGGGCAGATGTTCATACGCACGGCTACAGCAACGGTTAACATTACATATCTCCAGTGGCTCGAATGACCCTGAGCGAGGCAGAGTGCAGGCGTTACCCAGTGTTCTCCTCAGCTGCCAGTGAGCATTAGTAAGACCTGAGGACACTCACCCTGTTAAAGCGTTTGGCCTGGAAGAGATGTCCGTTCACTCGGTAGAGCTTCCTCCATCTTCTGGCCCCCCGTCGGTAGATCGATTCTAGGAGAGAGAGGAAACGGTTGTAGAGCTGTAGCATGATGAGGGACTAATTGAGAGAGGGATGGAGGGGGAGCTAAGATAAAAGAAAAAAGTGATACAATCAGGTAAAAAGTGAGGCAAAGGTCCAGGTTTCATGCACAACATCAGAGTTTGAGCGAGGGGGGAAGATCAGCGTCGGGTTTCTCTACAGCAGTAAAAGCTCACACTGCTCTGCCTTCTCCACTCCCTCCCTCACCACTCTTCAATCTCCTCCCTTCATGTTTCTCCCTCAGCACCTCCATCACTGCTTGTTTTACCCGATGAATAAACTCATCAGTACCTTATAATTCCTTTTATTCAGACGACACTGTGACGGTGGAGCTATTTATAACAGGACCGTGCAGTCAGCTAAAAATAAGCTGCTGCTTCATTTAGATGTGTGAGAGCTGCTGCTGTTGGAAACAATATTTAACATTATTACAAAGGCTTTCCTGGGCTCATCAATAGTGTGACCGTCTGAAACAATCCTATCAGACACACTGTTATTAATATTATCAGGCTCATTGAATGGAATGAAGAAGCACTATAAAGACTTCTGTTTGTGTTTATTCTCTGCAGGATTATTTCATCACATTGCTGTCATGTGTGCTTCCATCCTCACACAATGCTGCTTTGTCAGATGTTGCCTCACCTGCTGCACACAAAGGTGTTGATGGCTTAATACAGAGAAACTCTTCTGGTATCCAAACTGGACAACAACAACAACAAGTCCTCACATTTGTAATCAAACCGACCTGCTAACATTTCCAACATAATGCATGAAGCTGAGTCGTGTGGGCAGTTTTCTTATAACATCAACAATACTAAATCATCTAAACTATGAAGGAATAAAAAAAGAAACGGTACAACCAGTTATAAAAAAAACAGTTTATCAGTGCGGTCTCCTACAACCCAAATCCTTTCTGATACACTCACTCAAACCAACACTGTTGATACTGTATGAAAGAGGACTCCAACCCCCAAACATGAAACCGTATTATTGGCCACCACAGACTGCTACTATACCAGCCACCGCAGTGAGAGGGGTTATATGCATATGGGAGCTATGGGTGAGAAGCACCAAGTAGCTCACTGCAGTAACAGTAATAATAGAAGACAGCTACAGCACAGTGGGAACAACAGTATGGAGCCAGCCCTGGGAGAACAGAGCAGAAGTGAACTGGTTAATGCACAGTCACCAATGACAGACGGACCTGCTGAGCTGAGGATGAAGATTGTGGTGAGACTCAGGTAAGACCCCAACAAAGAGCACAAAGTCCTCATGCAGATACTTGCATATACTGCCTCACAGATCACTCCTAGTACCAGGTGTCCATGAGTGTGGCTCTAGAAGCTGCCAAACACAGGCTCACAGCTCCGGCCAAGAGAATAAATCACCTGTTCTCCAAAGACCCATCCAGGCTGCACCATCATCCAACAAGGGAATAATAGCAGAGTCACCCAGAGCCAAAACTGTAAAAAAGTCACCATCCAGTCCTCACACTGACTTCCAAACTGGTGACATCATCGGGGTTTAAGCCTTTAGTCAGAAGACGACACCGTTTCCACGGGCTGCTACACCACTCAACACGCTGTAGTCATTTTTACTATGGCTGAATTCCCCATGAGTGTCATTAACTCGAATCAAAATGTATGCTGACAGTTAGCATTACACCAGTGAATATTACCTGTGACCAGTTCATTAAAACAAAAGCAGAAATAAGCATGATGACATCTTACACCCACAAAGCTGATCTGTCCCTGTCAGGTCAGATACCTTCTCATTGAAAAGAACAATACTACTTTTCATTTCATTAAACTCAATCTTCATAAGACTTCATAGAGATGTTACTAAAGAGCATAGTGCTGAGCAGCAGCACGTTACACAGCCTCAGGCACAGCCTGTGTGTGTCGCCTCCTGCAGTTTACTCCAACAACCCAACACAACCACCTCACCACAGTATGAGCCACAGCCATGTGGCATCACCATCTCCCCTCTCACTAATTATTCATTAGCTGCTCTCCCAGTGTACACCCCCCCACACCTGTACTAGCTTTCCAGTCTAGTTAGTTTCTCCAGTGATGGGCGTGGCCTAATAACGTCCTCCACTCACACATCTTTTGCCTCTGTTGCCATGGTAACCCCAGCCCATGCTCATGTTGTCATGAGGATGTCAGAACCTGTCAGTAAAGGTGCACACAGACGATAAATCTTCTGAAAGCAGACCTCACCGTGGTGCTGAATCTGATTTCTACTCTGCGTCGTGTACACGTCTGTGCATTCTCATGTTCAGCATCACTGTGTGTGTAATATATAAAACAGTATTTGTGTGTTCATCAGGCTCAGGTCCTCTACCACAGGCCAGGCAGTGTGAGGGATCTGTGCAGGTGCTCCAGTTGTTCCTTCAGTCCCTGTTACTCCTCAGATTTTCGGTGTAGATGTTAGCGAGGTGGATCAGTGAGTCCTCCACAGGAGGCAGCTGATGGCCACTCCACTCCTGAATCGATATCCTTATCCACTCTTAGTGCTAAGCTGACGTAGGGGGGCTGACACCTCTGCAGAGCAGCAGCTGGGACAGTGCATCACCTCCATATACTGCATGCTTGTGCTGTTGCCTTGGAGCTGGCCTCCACGGTGCGTGCATGCTGTGCACATAGATAAAATGGGCACGCTGTGGTCACCATGGATGGTCGAGGTCAGCCACACAGAATTCTAATGTTTACTTTGAATTTCTGCAGGTCGTCCATGTTTACAGGCTTAAAGCTATGTGACTGGCTGATTAATGAGCAGCTGGTGTAGCTAACTTGCTTGCACGTCACTTTAAAGCGTGCAGTGTGGTGCGAGCCTCGTCCAAGCCAAAAATGAAGCGCTCGTTTCTATTTGCACATGAGAACCATAGAAACAAGGACTGAAATGCACCAAAGCACGACCAGCTTACTGGGCATTAAAGGCAAAACTGAAGTCACAGAGACCTCGTGTCACTAAAGTAGCCCTGCTGTAGAGTGACTCTGCCATGTTTAATGCACAAACAACAAGAAGCTGTGGCTGCTTTGGGTCTGTGTGAAGCCAGGCTGTGGAGATCTGAAGCACAAACAGGCCTTGCTCTTTACAGTTTTGTCTGTGAACTCCCTTAAATCTTCTTAAGCCCTCCAAAGAAAAAGAGAACCACTGCAGTGTGTTTCCATAGTTACCCACTATTTTCTTCTTACTGGTGGGTGAGGGAGATGGGGATGAGACACCACATGCTAATGTGGGGAGACGTGTGAGGAAACCTATATGTGTGATTTAACACACAGCACATGCCCACACAATGCTAAATACAGTATGATTAAATCATTAAGTGCAAAGTGGTAAATTGCAGCAATTAGCTCAGTGTGTTGATAAAACCATGAGACAGAAGGAGCTTCAACACACGAGTTTCCTCCTTTGTGCCATACAGACTTGTCTGGGGGAACCTTCATAATCAGAGCATTAATAATAAATCAGTAGAAAGACTGACGGTTACAGGCTGCTGCAAACACTGCTTTGGTGTCTGTGCACCACAGCTGCACTGTGGGGGAATGTTTTATCCACTCAGATCCTGTGTGGGCCTGTGTCACTGACACATGTGTCACGCATGTCCCCTCTGACATGGCCAGGATCATTAGGACACACTCTCAGTTTCAGTGTTTTCATTCTCAGTGCACTGTATTTGATTCCTGTGTTAACAGAGTGGCTCTACCACTCAAACTAATACATCACAATCGATCAATATTCAATGGCTGTGAATATGTAAACGGCTTCTTTAAAGGCACTGGCCCCAAAAGAGATGCTTCAAAGAATACACCTGCGTGTAAGCATGTAAAGGCCACCTGTGGAACCAGGTCCTGGTGTGGATTCAGGAGACAGATTAGACTGAAAGCTGTGTGATAAAGCTTATAGTTGGGCTGGATCAGGTGATCCTGAACCATCCCCTATTTATGGTGCAATATGCTTGGGCTGCTGAGGGGCTTCCCATGATACACTGAGCATTTCCTCTTTGCTCCTCTGAGTTTATAAATCGGTTAAAGTGTGGCCGTCTCTCCTACAGTTTGTCCTGTCTCTACCCCGACCCTTTGTCCTGAGCCTGCTTCTGCCGCAGGTTTCTTCCTCTTACACGGTAGTTTTTCCTTCCCACTGTCAACGACTGCTTGCTAATGATTTGCTTTCTAATACTGCAGGGTCTTTACCTTACAATATAAAGTGGCTTGAGGCAAGAACTGAGTTGAATTTAAAATGACAGCCTGACTCGACTCCTGGCCCCAGACACAGCAGGACCACATCTCAGTCAGCCAGTGAAAAGATCATGTGCTTGGTAAAGTAAGAGTATTGTTGAAGGAACTAGTAGATGCATAGTGCTGGAGAACGAGGGTAATGTTAACCTGAGAGTTAGCATGATGCCCCTGTCAGCATCGTGATATTGTGCAGTTTTAACTCAAACATTGGTGTTAACCACAAGATATGGTAAATAGACCAATGGGATTCCCCGGTCTCATCCATGTTCTTTTAGGTGTTAAAATTCAGATGAGCAGCTGTGAAACACAAACAGTCGACTGTGGTTAGAGTTCCATGCCTCCCATTAAAGAACCATCACAGGACCTCTCACAGCCCAAATGTGCTGTAAACTCTGCTACACTTCACTTGCACTGACTGGCAAAGCTTCAAAGAGCTGACCTAGTACAGCATACCCCTGAGGAGAACAAGTGTTGCATTGTCCCACATTTCTGCCAAGGTGATAGTAAGAATGGCCCAAAGTGAATGAGCAAAGCAGAGCAGGCGAATCAAACGATACCATACCTCCAGATGCAAAGGCCAAAGCACACAGTCCCGCCATCTTGTCCACTGGAGGGATGAAGACGAGCAGACAGCCTATCGGAGATATACTGTGACTTACGCAGCGAGCTGTGGAGCAGGAGAGCAGGGTGGTACTACCAAATCTCTCCAGAACAGGACATTTACAAGGGTTTGACTCACTTCCAGACATTGTTCCTCTCACTAACAGGAAAGTAGCAGCATATACGTTACCAACAACACCCGCCCCTCCCCTCAGACTCACGCAGAAAAAAGGAAACAGCAAGCTTTAAGAGTCAAACTGTTTGTTTTCACTGACTCTTAAAGGAATTAGCAGCAGCGTTCATCAGCGACACAGCGAGCACGTTCTCAGGAAATACAGACCGACTGGGCCAAGTTACTCTCTGCTGCCAGTTTTTAAGGCTGTTACATAAATCGAGGCTATTATTGGCTCCCAAAGAAGCTGAAGCAGATCAATAAAACAGCCCCGAGGTGTTTTTGACACCGTTAGACCATCTGTGATAACACAGACTTACTGTGCTGGAAGAGACGGAGACAAAACTACACAACAAAGTCCCATAAAATCTTCATTATTATCATTATTATCATTATTATTATGGGATTATTATGGACAACTTTATACAAACTTTCTATGGGATCAAATGAACTGTGACAATATGAACTGTTTATGTATTATTTATGTATGAGCAGTTTTTATTCAGGAGCCATCTTTGAATCTTATCCTGAGATAATCACAGATGCAGGGCGTGTCCTCAGGTTTGTTTGCTGCACCCTCTGCTGTTAAAGCAAACACTCGCCAACATGCTGCCTTAGAAATCTGTGAAAAGTTCTTGTTTCATAAAAGAATATGTGAGCATGGTGTGATTGGGAACTTCAGCCTATGAAACAAATTTAAGCATGTATGAACTTATAAATGCTCATCGTAGTCAACAACACAGATCGTTTCCAGTGGTACCTTCAAAGTGTCTGTTTTAAAGTCAGATGCTCAGTCTGTCGTGCTCAGTGATGCATCTCAGCTGTAACATCTGAATAAATGACTTTCAGCAGGAACACAGCGTGTAGAGCATGTACGGGAACTTAACTAAAGCCATCAAGTCACAAAGCTGAAATACAGACACAGCCTTACTCCTGGTCCCAACTGAGGATAGGGAGACACTGTGGGTTTGACACTGGTTGTACTGGGAACGAGGCTGTCAGAGAGACTCCCATACTCGCAGCAAAACAACACAGGGGAGGCGTTCAATTAAAAATACTTCCTGTTATTCTCTCTAACTGATATAATGAGATGGATCTCGTTCTTGTGTCTTTGCGCTGAAACCAAAGGAAGTGTTCAACAATTCCACTAATTCCAGGATTAAAACGCAGAAACATCCAAACAAGCCATTTCCTTTAATGACATCATCATCGCTGGCACCGTCGCTCAGCCCTCGTGCGACCATTCTCTGCACACGCCTCAGATGACCCGACGTGCTCCACGCTCACCTTACCTTTGACTCGAATGTAGAACAGCAGCAGGAGCAGCATCCCTCCAGCTGAATGTTCCGGCTCCTTCATACTGGGAATCTCATGGTGCTCTCCTGCTGCTGCTTCCCTCACGCTGCCTTTCTCCTCCTACTCCTGCTCTCAGCGAACAGCTCCGCGTTCTCCTCCTTCTCTGTTCCTCCACAGTCCCCTGTGGCTGCTCCTCTTCAGCCTCTTGTCACCTCAAATGAAGCTCCGTGCCATACAAACACCATTTTTCCTATACCTTCTTGCCGTTGAGCATCAAATGTTTCTCACTGAGAAAGGATCACATCACATGACTGAGGCTTTTCACCGTCTGCACCCACACTGCAGTTACAGCTGGCTGCCCACAAGATGGCAGAGCAAGCTCTGACTCCAGCAGCACCACCCTGCTCTGCAGGCAACACGTTTTACCCTAAATATAAAGCTCACCTCTATTTTTAGTGACTCCAGCCCTGATTCTGGACACGGCCTGAAGAGCGTATGTGACAATGTTATTTTACTCCATCATAAAAAAGGACTGTGAGATCAAAACTGTGCTGGACAAAGATAATTATTCAGTTATTGAAAGCACAACGATCATTATATGAAGGTCAGCCAACAGTAATGTTTGTTTCTTTGGACATACATTGGGTCAGTTCAGCTCTAACGCTTCGTGTTGTTGGTTTGCATCACTGTGTGGACCCCAAACAACTTTTAACTATTATTCTACTGAGACACAGAAGCAGCAGCGCTGCTCACAGAGACCATGAGACCCTTTTCTGTTTAATGCCACACGTTCAAATTCAAGGCTTCTGGTGAAGGTTGAGGCAACAAAATGAATTACAATAAATAATCTACTTGGTGGCAACATGAAAAATAAATACATGAACAACTTCTCAGAGACGAGAGTAAAAACATTACCAGTAGCTAATACTATCCTGCTGCTATATGTGTGTGAATGCCCTGAGCGCTGAGGCCAGCCTATCAGCTCAGCCCTGTTAGTTTTCTGCTCTGGGCCAGTGCAAAAACATTTTTATCAAACACAATGAGACAAAAACCAAGACGCTGTCGTCAGATTCCTCAGCTGGGCTTGAGACACGAGAACGATCACTTCCACCTGTAGCATGAAGACAACATACGTGTGTATGCTGATACTCCAACAGGAAAATAGTGTTCAGAAAGCAACTGTGTGATGTATCAGGATGTGAGCAATAAACAGAAAACATCTGTGATTTGGCTTCAACACCGTTTATCAGGTAACAGCCTCTCTGTGACTGAACTAAGTCTCTGTTTGAGTCTCTGTGTTTCACATGTGAGCACAATCAAGTCCACCATAAGAACACGCTTGCCTGCCCGTGTTGCAACACCAGGGGAGGCTGAGCAAACATTTTTTGCATTCCTTCACAGTGACGGAGAAAGGTTATACACAGTGTTAGAAAAGCAGCACTGCAGAAGCGGTCAGTGCAATGCTTCCACTCTGAACGAAGACGAGCTGCACGGTTGTAAAGAGGCGCTCTGCTGGGATGGGACAGGCTAACATCACCCAGCTTTTGTTCACATGACTTAATACTATTCACTGTCACACAGCTTTATTTATTTCACACTGATGAGAAACAGGGTAGTAAAGTAACTTAATTTTGGACACCCTGTCAAAGCTAATGAAGCTAATGAAGTTCTTGATTTGAAGGCTGGACTAAAGTTATGGTAAAATCAAAAAGTACACCCTCTTTAAATCCTCAGGTTTTACATATAATGAAACAAAATCATCTAGCAGATAGCTATAAGCTCAAATGGACTACTGCTATAATATGATAACGCCATGCTGCACTAAGTCAAAATGCAGAAGAAGAAAGCACAGCTGTGTTCCACAGCTTTAGGAGCAGCGAGCTGCTGCTAATCAAATGACTTAACTAATCATCAACGAGCATTACAGCCACCATACGACGGTCCAGAGCATTCACACTGATAAGGAGGAAGGACGACAACAAAGGAGTAACTCTTGCTGCCACCAATGAGGCTGTCGAAGTTTAAAAGGTCATTTCCAGTTAAACTGAATCAATCATTCTACAGTGAGAGGGCTTACTCAGAAGTGGAACAAATTTAAGACAGTGGTCAATCTTTCCAGCAAATTTCACCCCAATGTCAGACTATGGGATGCTCAAAGTCACATCTCACACTCTACAGGCCTTAGTTAGGATGTGTTACGGCCCGGCTCTGCTAGGCCACCGTAACAGGATGTTAAATATTACAGTTTGTGGCTTCTTTGTAAGGGTTGCCAGGGGAACGCCTCTGTTCAGTACAGAGAACACAGCAGCACAGGTTAGTGTTGCAAAGTAGCCTCTGAACAAACCAGGAGATTTCTGGAACAATGTCCTTTTGGACAGACGAGACCAAAGTGGAGACGTTTGGCCATCACGCACAGCGACTCCTTTGGCAAACCCACAAACAGCACCAACACATCATACCAGCTATCAAGCACGGCGCTGATGATTTGGGCTTGAATGCAACCACAGTACCTGATCATGAACTCGTCTGTACAATAAAGCATTGTACAGTCAGATGTGAGGCAATGCAACAGGACACTGATCCAAGCGCACCAACAAGTCTACATGAAGCAACGTTGTAGAGTAGAGGGGACTAAAACTGATGAAGTAATTAAAAACCATTCAGGTAGGACACTGAATGACTGTTTTACTGTTTGAATGACTGGTGATTTTGAATTTTACAAAGACTCAGTCTGTTTGGACACATATTCATACAAACCTCCATTTGTCTTATACGTAGTCTATACAGTGGTTGAGCTTATTAGATTGCTTATTATTAGGCTGCTGAAACCTCGTAATGTTAAGAGCTGGAACACACGCTGCACATACACAACAATGTACCAGACTACACAAATCTTTGGTCAAATGCTCCTTTGTGTGTGCTTCTTCTGGACCAGATCAGGTGCTGGATGGTGCACCATCTCAGAAAGCTCTGACTTCAGAACTTCTACAACAACAGAGCAAAGCAAAGTGACCTGATCAGGCATGTGGTGCAATGAACAGAGAAATTAAACATAAATGTGAGTAAAACAGTGATGCAGTGAAGAAAGAGACACTGCAGGGTAGATAATGGGGAAACCCAGAGTGAAGCTTTGGAAACCAGCTTGCTTAGCAGAGCAGCTTAGCCTAGCTCTCTTTGGCCAACGCTAGCTTCAGCAACACTATTGTTGTACAGCTTGTTTGTGCCAGCTGAAGGGGTTGCCCAGTGGGCGCACAGAGACCAGCCTTTTGTGGATTAGCCCTTTGAACAGATGTGCTCCAGGCTAACACTATTTACTGCAGAAGTTCAATAGTGGGATATGCCAACCACTTTAAATGCAGGAGATTCAGCAGATCAGATGTTTTCTTCAATTAGATATTTGCAGAATTACAAATTAGACACATTTTTATTAAATTACATGGTAAATGGTAATTGTATAGCGCTTTTACTAGTCCCTAAGGACCCCAAAGCGCTTTACACAACCAGTCATCCACCCATTCACACACTGGTGATGGCAAGCTACATTGTAGCCACAGCCACCCTGGGGCGCACTGACAGAGGCGAGGATGCCAGACACTGGCGCCACTGGGCCCTCTGACCACCACCAGTAGGCAAACGGGTGAAGTGTCTTGCCCAAGGACACAACAACCGAGACTGTCCAAGCCGGGGCTCGAACTGGCAACCTTCCGATTACAAGGCAAACTCCCAACTCTTGAGCCACGATCACCCCAGCAATTACAGCAAAGTTTTGTTTGGAAGTCAGGGTTATGAGAACAAAATATTGACTTTCAGTTACTCACAATTATGATCAGTGTCTGTGGTGCTCCAGCTGCAAACCACCTCACCATCACCTGAAGCAGCTGAGCTTCACAACACTTTGTCTCAAGGCGGCAGTAAAGCTGCCTGGCTAGCACACACAGTAATGTTAGCTGCTCAGCTATTAGCAATTACCCAATAGCTATTAGCTAGCTTGGAAAGACACAAGCTAGTGTACTCCCAGTGCTGGTCCCAAGCTCAGATAACTGGGAGGGTTGCACCAGGAAGCACATCCAGCGTCAAAGCTTTGTCAGATGGAAAAAGCAGATCCATCTGATCCATCAGACAGGGATGCAGCCAAAGTTATCATTACCCAATATTAGCTATCTGTTAAGCTGTCATTAAGGTAGCATTGAGTGACCATCTGTTAACAGTAATGTGGGTCATCAGTCCTGCCAGTTTGTAAGAGTGTATTAGATGGGGTAACAGGATGACAGTTATTTGTGTCTAAATCTGTTGTGTTTCTGACTAAAGCTGAAAAACCAACAACTGAACAAAGAGTCAGATGTATGTGATGAGCAGGAGCACAGTACCACCTCACACCTAACAACATGTTTCTGGATCTACACAACACAATTATAAAGTAACTGTCAAACAATATTTATAATACGATGTGAAAGAGTAAGAGCAACAGGGTGTGTATTTCATCACATGTCTGTCTGAACGCTCTGTGAATGTAAGGCTATAATTCCTTCACTGTCATCTTCCTCAGTGCCATGGGCTGACACAGAGCAGCTACTCCCACAGATGCACAGCATTAACACTGTGTACCACTCTGCATACTGTGGCTCCTCTCAAATAGAAAACCTCACATCAGAAGTACTGGAATAACTCTCAAACTCACACCTGCGAGCTGGAGAGGAAACAGTGTGTCACTAACTCACAACAACTTCCTTCACAGCACAGCTTTAGTCTGATTACTCTGACTGTGACAACTGGCCTCTGTCAGCGGTATCATACACCACCATCTTTAACAGGTGTGTTTCATCATGTTTGACAATCAATGTTGTAACACTGGATTATTTATTCATTTTTACAGTGAGCAGAATAATAAATGAAGCTTGTTTTTAAATATCAGGTACAGTCAGCAGTAGGCATCATTATTACTGTCAGTCAGATCTGCAGGTAGAACTGTTCAGGTGTATCAGGTGTCCTCAAATCCTGTCACACTCAGGTGTGTTCAGTTTGTCAGGCTCCAGTAATTAAAAGCAGTGTGTAATGTGTGTATGGGTGTTGATCTCCAGTTCAATAGTTCTTTAAAACAATGCAAACTCACTACAGACCTCAGCTGGCAATGCTGTGATTGTGCATCTACAGTCACACTACACACATTTCACCTGTAGAACAAAACTGCTGCTTACTAACGGACACAGACAATAACCAGGCTTGTGGAATAATCCTCCTGCAGAGCTGTGGTCAGTGTCTAACATGGTTGTGTCTATACTGGTTTAAGCGTCTCTTCATTGAAACCTTGGCTTCCAGTGTAGGAACGTTCTTGTCTTTAGACTTGGAAACAGAACCGAGAACAGCGAGTAGAACACAGAGCAAAACACGAGACCAGCAGCGCTGCAGTAAATCAGCAACAAGGTTGGTGTTAGCTGACAGCGATAACCAGTTTATGTAAGACAAACACTTCCTGTTCCTTATTCAGACTGCGTTTCCTTAAAGATTTGGACTTTGTCCACATTGGTAATGATGTGGTAATGATGTACAACAGCTGCACAGGTGCAAACCTAACAGATAACAGGTTCCCATCACTCTGATTCATGCTCGTTGTTTTTAGCACGTAAACTCCTCCCTTTCAGTTTTTTCATGAGCCTCCTAACTCATCAGATCTGTCAGAGAGGAAAAAGCTTCAAACATGCATAAATCCAAGCACAACAGAGCCCAGAGGGCCTTTATATGACATGGCCCAGTTCTCAAAGCTCTAATCATGTGTTTCCTGCAGAACGGTCAGAGAGGTTCAAAACAGCTTCAATCATCAGCTTTTAATACAACATTTTCTTATCCGAAGGGCGACGTGACCCAAATTCTGGATGGATCAGACAACTGCTGTGTTACTTAAGGGTTTATTTCCAACCCAGTTAGCAAAAATAAAAAGAGCGCTCCTCCCAGAAGACCATGACCACGGGCTTTTCCACTTACAAAAGATAAAATAGATTATTGATCTGAAGGAGGAGAAGGGTGAGTGTGTGTCCTAGAAAAACCATGTGTCTCTAACAGTGTCTCAGGCTGAGTGAGTCACTGAGCCTCTGTCAGGCTGACGTGAGATTAGAAACACCGGTCATCAAACACGTATCCAACCACGACACAGTGACATCAACTATTCACATTAAATCATTTCTCAATTTTTGTACCTGCGAGTTGTCCAAGCTGAGACTGTCCTCCCGTTAAAACCACAGCTGTTTATTTATACCAGTCTATGGCCGTGTACTGGAGCAGCACTCGGAGACAGACAGCCATCCCCACAGGCTTAAAGGAAATGCAAAAAATTGCAACCAGGAAGAAACTAGGAAAGGAAACTACTAAGGAAACATGAGCAGAGGGCGGCTGAGGACACGATCACACTGAGGATAACCAGACCACAGGTGGGAACACGGCTCAAACTAAGGGGAAACGGAGACAGAGACTATCAAAATAAAACAGGAAGTGAGGTTATTGCTTTAGTTTTGACTATAGTTCTCCCTCTACAGTGATTTCACTGACTGACTGTTAAGCCACTGTACACTGACCCTCCTGCGTACACTGACCCTCCTGCGTACACTGACCCTCCTGCGTACACTGACCCTCCTGCGTACACTGACCCTCCTGCGTACACTGACCCTCCTGTGCCAGCCTCAACAGTGATTAGCTACAAGCCAAAATATCATTTATCCCAAACTGGACGAGCTTTTCCAAAAACACAGCTCTGCACAGGGAAACTGATGAATTAACATATCTAATATTTAACCAGTATTAACTCAGTGCATACCATGAAGTCAGCACACTGAGTCCTTATCGAGCTAACTTCAGCCTGCCGTTCGTCTGTTTGCTCCTCGGGGTGGCCGGGCTCTTTTTCTCTGGTCCTCTGCTTCAGGTGGACTGATGGGCGGCCGTCACCTGCTCTGTGCTCCTGGGTGGAGCTGTTCCTCCATCTGCTCGTCTGACTCTCAGATCACTGTTCATCGTTCCTGATGCTGCTCACTTTCATTCTCACCAGCCTCCTGCTCTCCACCTCTACAGGCCAGTTTCCACTGGACAGCAGCCCACGCCCTCAATAAGCTTTACACAGGTGTCTTCATCCAGAACATAAGTAAGAGATCCACACACCCACACTAACTGGAAATCTGCCTGACTGCCACTGTCGTTCTCTTCACCACGCTCGTCTTAATATCACTGTGTAAACTTTGAATTTCAGTCTGATTCTTGGGTCCAAATAATTCATCAAAGATAATCAAACTCATTCTAATATTACACAAACTGAGCTCCATGATGCATGTATCAGCATTTTTCAGTCAGGTTCGTGAATCACATCCAGCCTCCATTATTTCTAAACCAGCTAAATAAAGAAATCACTGACATATGTTAGCAGGATCACAGAGCTGCATCACTCAGGTTCACTAACTTATATAAACTGCTGTGTGGTTCCAGTTTATCCAGTTTACAGTGGTGAAAATGTGGCCTTGGTTACAGCTACAGCACTCGTTGATTAAAACCAGAATGGCTTTAATCAAGTGAGACAAACGAGTGCATCTGCATAAATATGAAAAGGCTTTTTTATATGAAAGGTGAGCTTTCCTATATTCATTACACTGAATCACACATTTTGTTTTACGTTTGCTGATTGTGACCCTGACGAAACACTGATAACTCCAGTTTCCTCCACTCAGGGGATTCCTATGTGCACCAGTAGGAAACCAGCTCCCCACCACTGAACGACACACAGACCAGCTGATTACATTAGTTCAGCATCCAAGAGCCGGTGTTGAGCCTGCAGTTTGGACCTTAGCACGGTTTAAAAACAGGGATTATTAGTGTGTGTACATACACAGTGACTCGTCCATACTAAGAACTGAAGACATTACTGTCCTCCATCTTTTCTTAGCCTGTCTCAGAAGGTTCGCCTAACTCTTGGACTCTGGACATGAGGATCCATCGTTATTCCGTCAGGGAGTTAGCAGCATCTGCAAGAACGACCAAATCAACCATTTGGTCCAATCTTACCAGAAGTTAACACTCATCAGTTCAGCAGCATTAACAGGACAAAAGGAAGACCACTCAATGGAGACCATCTTTCCCTGGGTTGGCAGAGACAGGTTTACTACATCAGGTTACGAATCAAAGCATACTGCAAAAACATCCAAGACTTTCCAAAGAGATGGAAAGTTCCTCACTTATCTGAGCCCAACAGGGCATCTGTACAGAAGAAACAAAGAATTTTTATGTTCATGGTTTCTGGACTTCAGGGAGTCGTTAACTACCAAACAAACAAGAACCTACATTGAAAATGATGTTTTCCCATTTTTAGTGTCTGAAAATGGAGTTCTTGTTTATAAAAATGGCTTTAATTCTGAACCCTGAGTCCAATACGTTTGTTCTCCTTAAATGAAAGCACTCGACTGCAGACACATGTTGACTGCAGTACTTCAGGACCCAGCAGCACACTGGTCTCTGGTTCCAGTTCCATGGTAACCATGTGAACACCAGTCTGTAGATACCCAGAAGAACAGCCCCTGTTACTGACACTGGCTTCCACACAGGAAATGATGACATATGGCTTTGCTGCTGATGCCTTATCACAGGTAAATCAAAGCAAACATGTTCTTCAAGTGTGACTTTGAAGGCTCAGCCCTGCCTTATTATCAGTTAAATGACTTTTCAGTCCATGCATGAAAACCAGTAACACAATTCCATCAGCTCTGGAAGGCTCTGCATGAAAACCCTCCTGGAGACTGGAAGCTCTTATATGAAGAGACTGGTGCATCATAATCAGAGGCAGGCTGTGTGTACAAGCCTCATCTGTCTGCTCTCACAGTGACTCAGGCTCTGCTCTGACTCGATTTACTGCTGAGGGCAGCCAGCAGGAAAACATCAGATGCTAGAGCTTCATATCAAAGTACTAAACAATCACACTGGGCTTCATGGCACCCGGGTCATACAGGCTGAGTGGGAAGACGATGGGATGACACCCAGAAGTCCCTGTGGTAGCAGAGGGGTGAAGATTTATTACCACATGAGGGTCTGCAGGTTCTTGTGTCCCACAGCAGGAACCCACAGACTGTCATGTGGACATCAGCAGACACAAAGTCACTGCAAATACTTCTTTACATCAACAGAATCACTGAATCTCTGCTTTTTATTTGTTACGCTTTGTCCAAGTCCCAGGAGACACTGCTGTGTGACCCTCTGTATTCTGTTCTGTTAACAGTCTGGCCATTAGTCTGTATAACACAGATCCTTCCTGTGTCCATCTGCACAGGAGGGACGTACCTTTTGCTACTATTTCACCAGAATATGCAGATAACTGTCCATCATATAGTCAAGCTAGGACAGCTGCATGGACACAAGAACACATAAAAGTATCTGACTGCAATTAAGCCTGAGAGCGTTTCTTTACATCTAAAAAACATAAAACAAATCTCCAAACTGAGCTGAGAATAGTTCTGCTACTGTAGGCCAACAGTAGAAGGCTGCCTCAGACACATCCTGTGGACAGCAGTGATGAGCATGGGAACAACAAGAAGCAGGCAAGCCATCGACTTTTTCTCTGGTGGTTTGTGCACAAACTGCTGCTCTCTGACTGTAAGCTGATGGCAGACCAGCATGCTGTGAGCTCAGTCTGTGCTTCAGAAACACAGCCAGCCTGAGCAAGTGGAGGCTCTTCAGTGATGTGTCAGCGTGACACAGTAACCGCTGGGCCAGCGTGTGTGATGCAGAGAAGCTGGAGTTTGATAACGCTGTTATTAACTCATTTAGTACATTAGCAATGACAGCTGACCATGTCCCAGCAACAGTTTGTCTGTACACATCGATAGCCAACTGTCACACTCATGAACAGCTGATTGTACTCTGACACGTTCCTTATGGACGGCTGCTATAAACACAATATAAAGTTTTTAACGTGATCTCATCTTTAAACATACGCAGCAGTAAGATTAACCTGCTCAACACTGACAGGGAACATTTTTCTGAAGATATTTAACTTTGATACACAGTAGTACAGTTTGATGTGTTCTCAGGTGTTTTCATCATGTTTTGTTGCTTCTCTTTCTACAGTGTTGTTTGTCATTTTCAGCTCACAGTAAATAAATAAATATCTACTATAGCAGTAATAATAATTTACAGCTGTTCAGCCAGTGCAGACTAAACAGGTAAAGGGAGATGTTTTTATTTGGGTGTGTCCTTCTTGTCTATAAGTTACTGCATCACACCATCAGATCACTGCTCACAGTCTATTCTAGACTTGGACGATGCTCAATTGAAAAATAATAACTGAGGTCTCATTTTTAGCTTTTCCAAAGCTTTCAACAAGAGACACAGAAATACAATGTAGCCACATGTAGACACTGTGCATTACCACAGAAGGAACAACAGTACCTCAGTGTCTGCACTGTTTGAAGGCCACCACTGTAAGTAAAGCTCACACTCACAGTGCCAGCTGCTTAAAAACATGGCACAGGGCAGGCAGGTCAACTAGGAAGCTACCAGCACACAGCAGTATAGTCCCAGCCTAAAGCAGTTAGTCCCAGCCTACAGCAGTGTAGTCCCAGCCTACAGCAGTGTAGTCCCAGCCTACAGCAGTGTAGTGCCAGCCTACAGCAGCCACAAGTGGATTTAGGTGATAACAAGAACGCTCCTTATGAAGACGGCAATGCAGCTAAACATACACAGTGCTACACTGACTTTTTTCTTAGCTTATTATTTTTAGCCTTACTGAGCTTCTATTTACTAGGGGTGGGGGAAAAAATCGATACTGTGTAGTATCGTGATATTTTGTTTGCTAATAATGTATCGATACAGGGACAGCAGAAATCGATATTTTGTTACAAAAAAAGTTTTTGTGCTCTGACTTCAGAGCACGTTGATCCTTTTTCTGAGCAAGAATCCTGACACTGTCCAAATGTGTTTAACTTTTTTATGGCAGCAATAAACATGACAGTTTACTTATTTTAATTTAAGACATGTTTTATTTTAATTAAGTTTAAAACTTTTTTATTTAATGTAAAATTATATTTTGTTTTAATTTACTTTCAAATTCTTCAGTTGCTGAATGGGTTGCATAGTTTTCATAAATTGCATAGTTCAGAATAGCTATAATTGTACCAGATGGTTGCGTTCAGCTAAGTTGGACTAGACTGTAATACAAACAGTTCAGTTTGTCAACAATAAAACTGGCTGAAATGAGAGAAAGACTGAGTGCGAGACTTTGATATTAGATAAAATGAATATTGATAAAGTTTACCTTTATGTACAGAATCTGAATATCGCAAAATATTTTTAAAAATTGCAATAATATCGTATTGTGCGTTAAGTATTGTGATAATATTGTATCGTGGGATGTATGATTTTGCAGCGTTTGTATCTGCGGCTCCTGCAGTTGGTTATACATGAGCTGTTTTGTACGTAACAGTTATTTTTTGGAAGAGCTTATTCTCTCTGTGAGCGAGGGTGGCTTCACACAGTGTAACTAATTGTCTCACTGGGACTGACGGGGCCATAAACTGATGCCAAGCCAAAATTAGAATTTGTTTGGTAAAACATCCTGATGTTCTTGTGTACAATAGCACACACTGTAATTCTTTAAGACTGCATCAGAATCAGAATACTTTATTGATCCCTAGGGGAAATTATTTTTTGTTACAGTGCTCCATTATAAACAAACATTAACAGAGACAGACAATAACTAAGAATAGCACAATATATACAGGCATATATATACACATAAAAGTCACTTATTAATAAATAGCTGAAAAAAAATCATAAGATTTACTGTCATCATTGGAATAACTTTATCAGAACAAATGCTTATCCTCAGTGTTTCAGTGAGACGTCCTATTGCCCAGCGCTGTCTCAGCAGACACCACAATGCATCATTCTGATAAGTATAGAAGCTACAGTGTGTTGGAGAGAGAACAATGGTGCTCTGCTGTGCCACAGTCCACGCAAACAAAGCTACCACTGAGAGCGTTTTAGTGTTGATAGATGTAGATCGAGAGATGTCCAGCAAACACACAGGCTTCACCCGCTGTAATCTTTAACATGCTAAATCTGCAGTGTGTCTCTGAAACTGATTCAGAGTCTGACTTAAACCGGTCCTCACAAAATGAACAAAATTCTCTCACAAAATCCATTTTAAAAATCTGTGACTTGAATTTTCCTGAATATGTGTAACTTGAGTAACAGGTTAAGGAGGCAGCATTACACTGATATTGAACATCTGAATAATTCAGTCACAGACTACAAAACAATGGACACAAAGTCCATCTAAAGAAAAGATTCAAACGCTGCTCTTGTTCCTGAGCTGCTGATAATACTTGGGCTCTGGATTAGTCTCAGTCAACATGTGACCAGATGATTAATGCTGCATGAAATTCAGCTCCATGCACTTAAATAGTAACAAATTATGTCACTTCTGTGCAAATCAAATACATCCAAGCAGATGTGGGGCGCTTCCACATTCAGATCAATGGCAGAAAGCTTCCCAGCTGCTTCGTTGGAACAAGCAGCGAGAACATATGGGTGTGCTGCAGTGCAGCAGGAGGCCTGACACATTACTAAACTACTGTTGCTATTTCTGGAGCTAGAGATGCTTAAAAGTGAAGAGGTGTGCTCAGTGTTGTGGGTGTGGAGCCCGGACATCCAGCTGCCTTATTAGAGAAAACTACAGCAAACTGAGCTACAGCTGAAATAAACGGTGACATATCTGTTAGGTCGCTTCTGCAGCTTACACAGAATGTCCTCCTGAGTGGATGATGAACCTCAGAACAGCCGAGCTTTGTAATCAAATCAAATTTCTAAATCCTGTTAACAAATCAGTTCATACAGAAATCCATCCATTTGATTGGACGGCAAAGAACCAGGTCAGAGTTTAAAGGATAAACTAAAACCTGAAGAGAGCATGTGAAGCACCTTCCATGGCCGGGGTTACCTTCATTGATCTGATGCACAGAGACAGTACAATTAATAGTTTCATCATGACGAAACTGAACCAGGTTGTTTTAGCCACATCTAAATAGCTGCACTGATAAACATCTGCAGGAGAAGAGATGTTTGCAAACCCATCTACACACACTTATTATTACAAAAGTATGAGCTCATTCTCAATTTGCTGGCAGCGATACGTCTTTAAAAAAAGTTGGGATGTGGCAACTGTGACAGAAAACTGACAGTTTCAGCGTTTGGCTCGTCCTCTATAGTATAACAGCAGGACGCCAGGTAAATGCCTGTGATAGGCAGGTCCTCACTGCATAGAAACAGACGTGTGGTAAGTCACTGCATGAGCTCAGGAACGGTCCAGAAATCACAGTGTGTGAACATGTGTGATGTAACATCACGTATGACCGTACAAGACACACGTTTAGGTTTGTTACTGGATCAGAGGTCACTGTATTTTATTACAGATAACGGTGAATACTTTTCTGGGCACAACTGTACTTCGTTATCACTCTGCACGTTAAGAAACATAAACCTGAATATTGTTTATTGAGCATTTTAATGATCGGTGTGAGTCTGACCTGAGCAGCTCCTTGGTGTATGACTGACAGAGGTGTAACTGACTGATGTGGTTAACCCTCTCTGTCATGTTCAGCACGTCCCAGACTGAACTAAGTCATCGCCGGCTCCTGCTCTTTGACAGCTGAGCTCTGTGATGTGTGACTGTCACACTCACACACACTTTTCTTTTCAAACAGGGCTTTTAAACTGAACCATGTACAGAACAACTGCTTAACTAGCAAAGACAAAATGACAACGTTACGACCACTCGGACCACAGCAAAGCTCGAGAAGAAGTCCACACCTGGGTCGGGAGATACGATCAAACATCGACTAAACCCCACAGAGTCACGTGCAGAGCAATCACACTGCAATCAACGTACAAAGATCACCTGGTACTTTTGTCCTGAACTGGAAAAAACTGCAGACTTCCCAAACGGGAGCTGATAACAGGCGGAAAGTATTTATTTTCCAGACAGCTGATTACTGTTACTTCCTGATAGGGCTGCTCAATTAATCGAATTTTAATCTAAATTACGATCTGGGCTTTCAACGATCATTAAAAATGACTGAGCCGATTATTTGCACCTCCCTCGTGCTTTACTCTCGCGCTGCTCCGTGTGGCAAATCGAGCGCACCTCTCTGCGTTTCGAACACGCGTCACAACAATTAAGAGGACCCGAGGGACGCTCGGAAAGCGAAGCAGAAGTTATTTGGAGAGAAGAGGATAATGGCTGCTGAAAAAAGAATGTCGTTGGTTGAAAAGAGAGGTAAAAAAAAAACTTCAGTGGTGTGGAAACATTATTGGTTCGCGGAGTCAGACGTGGATCAAGTAGACATAGTGTGTAAACTTTGCTACAGCGTCGTAGCTGCACCACAGAGCAACACTGCAAAGTTCACTAAACATAGATGTTTACATTTTTCATTTATTTTTTATATTGCAAACATTTGCACTGTTATCAGTATTTGCACACTATTTTATATTATTTTTTGACAATCTTTAAAGCCATTGTTCAATACATTGTTATTGTTAAATAAATATCGTCAAATAATCAAGATCTCAATTTCAGTGAAAATAATCGTGATTATCATTTTTGCCATAATCGAGCAGCCCTACTTCCTGATATACGTGCATGTTCTACTCCTTACAGTTTCAAAACTCTTGCTGCTTTAACAGTTTAACAGATTTGAGTTTTTATTCCATGTCATTGTGCATCTTCCAACATCAAACATGTGGGCACAGTGACACATCCAACAGCAATCCTACTGATGCCTTCATCACCAGGGAAAGAGGAATAAATGTCCCATTTATGGATCATCTATAGTTCGATACTTGAGGCTTAAAGTGGGCAGCACATTTCAGCAAACACACAAACTGCTTGGATGAAGTTTGTCACAGTGTGTTTGCTAACTGTACAACAATGAGACATAACT
The DNA here is from genome assembly GCF_051167445.1 of Perissodus microlepis. NCBI lineage: Eukaryota > Metazoa > Chordata > Actinopteri > Cichliformes > Cichlidae > Perissodus > Perissodus microlepis. Next base: position 20,310,110 of record NC_140480.1, read on the forward strand.
GCACTTAGAGTTGGAAAAAGTTTACTGCAGGACAAATAAGTTAGTTAGTTGTACTGCAAACACTACAGCAAAGCAGTGTGTGGGACTGTTCACAGTGACTGTGGGGTTCATGGTCAAAGTTGGGTCACAACAAGAACACAGATGAATTTGGATTTAAGCTGATGATCCATTCACTGAATAACACACACCAATTAGTTAAACTGCAGGAATGTCTTAAAGACATAAAGGCCTGGATGGCTGCTAACTTTCTGCTTCTTAATTCAGATAAAACTGAGGTTATTGTACTCGGCCCTGAAATTCTTAGAAATATGGTATCTAACCAGATTCTTACTCTGGATGGCATTACCTTGGCCTCCAGTAACACTGTGAGGAACCTTGGAGTCATTTTTGACCAGGATATGTCCTTCAACGCACATATTAAACAAATATGTAACACTGCTTTCTTCCATTTGTGCAACATCTCTAAAATTAGAAATATCCTGTCTCAGAGTGACGCTGAAAAACTAGTTCATGCATTTATTACTTCCAGGCTGGACTACTGTAATTCATTATTATCAGGAAGTCCTAAAAACTCCCTGAAAGCCTTCAGTTAATCCAAAATGCTGCAGCAAGAGTCCTGACAGGGACTAGAAAGAGAGAGCAGATTTCTCCTGTATTGGCTTCCCTTCATTGGCTTCCTGTTAAATCCAGAATTCAAAATCCTGCTCCTCACATACAAGGTCTTAAATAATCAGGCCCCATCTTATCTTAATGACCGTTTCACCTCATTAGAGCACATCGCTCTCACACTGCAGGCTTACTTGTGCTTCCTGGATCTATGAAAGTAGAAGAGGAGGCAGAGCCTTCATCTTCTGATGAACCAGCTCCCACCCTCTCTGTCAGAAAGTTTTAAACCTAACCTTAAAACCAAAGTGTACAGTTAGAGCTGGATCAGGTTGTCCTGTGTGTATCCTGAGTGTTTACACACCACTCTGCATTTAATTATTAGCTGTTATTATTAAGACGAGCTGTGAAATGTATACGTGAGAAATATGCAAAGACAAGAAGAATCACGAAGCGGCAGCCATGCACCAGGTTTGAACAGCATTCAGCTGTCCTCAGATAAGCACAGTAAAATTCTTGATTTTAGGTCATTAAAACTATCACCATGGATGTGGGGAAAGTGTTCCTTATACTCACATTATCCGATGAACTGCAGGGGTTGGATAATGTGGTAACTGTACAGGACGGGTCAGTGATTCCTGAGAGCCACCTAAACAGCTAAACTGTGTTTCTGCATTTATTAGTAAAAGCCTGCTTACTTTCTGCCAGGACAAACAAAGCTAGCAGGCTGCACAATGTGTGCTGCTGCAGTTGTTGTTTTTGTTTCCAAGGTACAAAAATTCTTCGATCAAGGTTCCTCAGCTCTGACCTGCTGTTGTGGGAAGGAGCTTGAAAAGCATCCTAATCTTTTCAGGATTCCTTCTGCTGCACCAGCGACAGCTCCTCACAACACTCAAGCATTTTAAACCATATTTCTATCTGGTATCAAACCTGTTGACAGTTGTCACTGGCACACCAACAACAAACCATTTGTCCTTTAATATGACAGCATGAAGTCCTGGCCTCATCATTCAGCAGCTGCAGCTTCTAATGAGCGACATTAAAAAGACCAAAGCTTTTAAACCAGGACGTCATGTGACATCAGGCTGGGGCTCTGGCCTAAAGCCTCCTTTAGTTTGTGTCGTTATTATAAATGTTGCTGCAGGTGCAGCTAATGTGCTGGTTCCACTGTGCAGCATGCAACAATAGATCAGGCTGCACTGTTGCTCTGAAGTGAAGCAGTTTGTTCAGTACTGCCTATAACACATCACTGACCAACACATGCTACTCTGTGAGGGAAACACTGGAATCCAAGGTGGACCGGGGCTTTAAGAAGGGTTTAAGATCACTCAGTGATTTTTTTAATTAATACAAGCGATAATGATGGTTTCTGTTAAGCCACATTATAGACATTAGACTGGCACAGTCCTGCTACTTAAATGAGGAAACAGCCCACGAGCAAAGCTGGTCACAGAAAAGATGATTTGGGGGTTTAGATTGTGATTCATGCAAAACTGATTTGGTTCCAGTTTTGAACTGAACTTTTGTTGTTTGTTTTTAAGCCCTGAGAATTTCATGACCCTGGTTCATGTATTTAAGAAGTTATCAGGGATCCTAAAAAACGGAGCAGCGACTGATTCCGCCTATGCTTTGAGCCCACACTCGACTCTTTGAAGAAGTGTGTCAGCGAGCACAGAGGACAGTTTCCTTTCAGTGGAGGTCACGATAATGACCCTGTCACAGCTGAAATACAGTCTGAAAGCAGAGGCTCAGACTGGCTGCAAACTTCATCTAAACGATTAGGAGGTAAACATGAAGTACTGCCTTTCCAACTTATTTCTGCTGAAACATTACTCAGCGGCCTCTTTAGTTTGATGTGTTCACTGTTGATATTCTTGGACTTTATAAACTCCAGCTGGTAGAATGAAGATGTCAGCTGTCAGAAGCATGAAGCATCTTGACTATACATACATGACCTGGATTAGTTGGTCAGATAAAAACACTTGACTTGACTTGAACGACTACCGATATGAGCTATAGCGTAAAAACCAGTCGTTATTTTTGGGTTGCCATGGAGCTACATCAGTTTACAGAAGCAATCAGATTATATCGGTGAGCTGAGGCATCCCACATGATTACATTAGTGACTTCAACTTAAAGCAAGTAATGAGTACGCTGAAAGTGGATTTTCAAAGCACTGCCTAAGCCAGGGCTGATGAGATGATGTAATCCCCAAGTATGCCAGTACTCAGCCAAATCAATGCATTCCTCATTATAATGTAAATAATACATTGGGACAATAAAGGGCTCAGTTTAAGGGACTATATTACATCAACAGTGAAAGCTGTGCAGACTATCACTCGACACTGTTTGTACATATTAATGCTAATCAGTATACAGAAACGCTCCAAAGAAAGGCCAACCAGCATGGTGATTAGGACCAGGATGAGTGCTGTGTGCATTTCTAATTGGAGTGTTATCTGAAGTGCTGATGATGGAAACACTGTGGTCTCTGCACAGAACACCTCCCAGCACAGACAGAGCCATCCTTGCCTTTAAGGTTCAGTAATAAGTAACAAAAGGCAGACAGTGACCAATACACAGCTTTTAGCTTGTGGCCTGCTCTGTCACATATCCTCTCACGCTGATCTTTTAACACTTGGAAGTGTGTGCACATGCTGGGACTGCAGTAGCTGCACAATACCATTACACGCCACATGCATCAGCTTCTAACAACAGTGTGGCAACACAAAGACTGGAAACAGATGCTGCTCCCTCTTTAAATTAGGGACTCGTTGTAGAAGAGTAACATGAAGAGGTTTCCTACTCCACGGTTAGCCTGATATTAAAGCAGCAGTTCACTGGGCCAGTTTAACCAGATTAACCACTTGCAGGCTGACTGGAGCCCCATAATGCAGTATCAATGGGCCCTCCAGAAGAAAACCAGGAGACAGCTGTTGTACATGGTACAGATGATACTGACAGTCACATCACTAACCAGCACATCTGTTATTATGTAGCATTACATATCAGTGGCTACACTGCTGATAGACAAAGCTGTTCAGCTGATCCATAAAGAGCTAATAATAGGTCAGTGTCCAGTCAGCAAAACTGGCACGCATGACAGAAACTTCCAACAAACCTTCTGTGCCACAGTCCCACTCAGTCAGAAATAGTTAGAAAGGATCAATATCCAGCATGACTCACGTTGCATACAGCACAGCCACTATAGGCCCAAGAAGCCCAGAATGTTTCCAGAGCCAGATATAGCCTCTGAGATGTAATACTCCCCCCAGCGCTGCAGAGAACAAGCCAAGGAAGGAGAAGCTGAACGCTAAAGTGCCTCGTCACTTTGGGCAAAGAAACATTCAAAGTACGAGCGACTGATCAAGCACAGGAAGAGCGTGCTGTAGTAACACCCACAGAGCGTGCCTTTAAACCATGAGCACCGCGGTTTGGAGATGCTGTCCACATGGATGCTAACCTTTTATCTACATGACATTGATGCACCTTGCTAATCATCTGCACCACAATCTCCTCAAACATTGACAGGTTTCTCTCCAAGAAACAACCTGGTGGGAAACCAGTGGTAACATCACAGCAGGGTGTCCACAGTGGACACTAAATACCAGGACATGATCACCATGAAGCTGCTTTGGATCCTCATTCTGCCAAGCTGCTCAACCTGGTGACAAATACCATTGTTGCTATATGACTATAATGCAATGTCTCCAGACAGACTGTGACCCAAGTGTGTGTTTACAACCTGAGATAACCCCGATGATGTCACCAAGTTCATTTTCTCAGATTTGATAAAGCTCCTGCACACACAGACAGAGACACTTCCAGTATTGTCATGTAAGCATTGTATGGCATGTGTGTGCGCATTATTTGACAACATACACACAGAGAAAATGAAGATTTGGGGCTTTTTAGGACGTTGATCCTGGAGTGAGCACATATCCTGTGTAAGGCACAGAGAGAAACACTGACAGGTTTGTGAAGGTCACCCATAGCATCAACAGACTGATCACTGCCCTGTTTTCTATCCTAGCTTTAATTGTTATTGCATTTTATACCAGTGACATTTGTGTCAGACAGAGACACAGTCTCAGTCACAAAGGATTAGCTTTCCCAGTCAATCTAGGTTAAGAAATCCCAGTGCATCCAGTGGAACAGAGCTCTGATGTGCCAGTCTGCATCGCTGCCATTAAATCACGTTGATGTCACTGAAACACCTCTGAATCGCAGCACTAGCAGACACCATAACAATGCAAGCCCTCACTCACATGTAAAGCAGCACTGTGTCACCCTCGTCGGCAGGTGTAGCCTCTCGTTTAAGTGGCACACAGTCGGCCCTTCGTGGCTGCGATACAAACACTGCCCTGCTAGCGCTGTTAGCAGCTTACATTCAGTCCTTGCCTGCTGTGCGTGGCCCAACCAGCTATAACGCAGACATCAATCACACATCCTTGTTATGGATGAAGATTCACACGCTCGGCACAGATCCATTGTCTCTGTGGTGTGACATGGAAGCACAGACTGATGAAAGATGGATGGGTGGAAGGATGGATAGCTGATAAGATAGCTCACCGCCCGGTGTGCCTTCTCCTCTCTGTCCTCCTCTGTCAGCACATAATCCACGCTCAGTGTTTGTGAGTGTGTGTTCATGTATGTGTGTGTGGCGAGCTGGCGAGGATACACACTGCTACATCCCTCTGACGATCCCTCCCTCTCTCTCTCTCCTCTCTGGGATTTATTTCATTATTTCCTCGCCCCCCTCCCTCCCTCTGAGATATTCTCCTTGCTCTTCACAAGGCTCTTTGATTCTCTCGCTCTGTCTCTTTCTCCCGTCTGCTTGCGGAGCTCGTCCTTGATGAAGTCACATCTCAGCCATTTTTTTTCTTGGCTTTTGCAGGAGAACAAAAACCAGAGAAGCAGGGAGGAAAGCGAGTGCCCGTGTTGGAGCCGATGTCTGTACGGTACAATGCACCCGCCCTCGCTCTCGCACCACATCTCATGTCAACCTATGTTGTGATGCAGCAGCACTCGAGGCTCCTCCCTAGCCAGACAGCGGTGCCACAGAGAGAGGGAGGTGCTAGGGTGGTGCGGGATTTGTGCTGGGAGGAGGGGAGGGGGGATGGGTAGGGTTTGGTGGTGGTGAGGGGGAATGCTTTATCACAGAATCTGGTGCAAGGCAGGGCAGCCTCCATCCACTGAGCACATCATACGGGATTTCAGTGCCTCCTCCCACCTTCCATCGCTCTGTGTGCACACAGGGGAGTCTGTTTCCTCTTCTCTCATTCTCTCACACACACACACACACACGAAAAGAAAGCCAGCTGCTTTCAAGCGGAGCCTGGTCTGTTGTCAGCACAGAGCTTCACATTAGTAACATGTTGGATTTTCTTGGTATCATTTTGGTCAATTTACCAAAAACCACAGAGTTTTATAAGGAAGTGAGCTGAAAGCCATCTACAGTTTCCAGGTTTGATCTGAGAGGAAACCAAAGGAGAGGTGTATGGGCAGAAATCTGTGCCATCAGAAACTGAAGTAAAATTCATATTTGAATTGCTCGGATTGAATCTGAATTGTAACTTGAATAAATGCTTTTAAAAACTGAATTTGAATTAGCCTAATTTGAAATTCAATTTATTGGTTTGAAAATGATCATCACTAAATTGAAATTGAATTTTATATTTTGAAAATGAATTCATTTGCTTTGAAACCGTATTTTATCCTTTAAAAATTTAGTTCTCGAATAATTTCAGATTCACTTCTCACCATTCAGTTTCAGTTCCAAAATTCAGTTTTTCTGGTTCAAATGAAATGACCAGCGGATAAACTCTCAGGTTGGTAATAAATGTATTACATGTATAAGAACAAGCGTCATGTTAACAAATGATAGCCGTACAGTAACTTTTATGCTTATTGTAGCTGTTAGCTAAAAACGCTAATTTAGCGTAGTTTGCCCTGGATTCAGCTTTGACAAACAAATATGATCGACTGTTTCTAGTAGAATTCCAAAGTTGTCATCTTGTACCCTCTCACAGCCCTGTATGCTTGCAGAGACCCCTACAGTAGGGAAACATGCAAAACGGTGTCCAAACCTTTGTGTTTTAGCTTTATTTATGTCTTACACAGCATCCCAACTCTTTAGCTAACTTAATAACTTTAGCTAAAGTGAATAGTTAGTCTAATTCATTAGTTCAGCATTACTGGATCACCTCTGTTTGAAGTGATATAATATGTGATTCAGTTTCTGATGGCACAGATTTCTGCCCATAGAGCTGCAGGTATTACACTGTAAGAACAGGTAATCACAAAGACATGGAAAAATCCTGCCAGCCTGTTCTCAGAGAAAAGCAGTGTTGATGTAGCGGCCACTGGATGGATTTATTTAATCCAAACCAATTCCTTTATCTTACTCAGGCTCCAAACCATAGCAGGACCCATGATATTAGAGGGAAATCCCAATAATCCCCAAGAGCCCCTTCATCTGGAACCTGGAATCTGTGCAGGGAACAATGAATTCTCAAGACAACCAAAAGAGCAAAACACACCGAACAAAGTCACAAAGTCAGGCCTCAGGTGTCCACAGAGCTTCTGACAACAGCAGGATTACATGGAGAAGCACGAACACAAACTAGGCACACTTTCATTAACAGCAGTGTTAAATGTAACCCGCTGCAAGGTTTAATTATTCAGTTCAATTCGATTTTATTTACAGTGGCTTGCAAAAGTATTCGGCCCCCTTGAACTTTTCCACATTTTGTCTCATTACAGCCACAAACATGAATCAATTTTATTGGAATTCCACATGAAAGACCAATACAAAGTGGTGTACACGTGAGAAGTGGAACGAAAATCATACATGATTCCAAACATTTTTTACAAATAAATAACTGCAAAGTGGGGTGTGTGTAATTATTCACCCCCCTGAGTCACTACTTTGTAGAACCACCTTTTGCTGCAATTCCAGCTGCCAGTCTTTTAGGGTATGTCTCTACCAGCTTTGCACATCTAGAGACTGAAATCCTTGCCCATTCTTCTTTGCAAAACAGCTCCAGCTCAGTCAGATTAGATGGACAGCGTTTGTGAACAGCAGTTTTCAGATCTTGCCACAGATTCTCGATTGGATTTAGATCTGGACTTTGACTGGGCCATTCTAACACATGGGATATGTTTTGTTTTAAACCATTCCATTGTTGCCCTGGCTTTATGTTTAGGGTCGTTGTCCTGCTGGAAGGTGAACCTCCGCCCCAGTCTCAAGTCTTTTGCAGACTCCAAGAGGTTTTCTTCCAAGATTGCCCTGTATTTGGCTCCATCCATCTTCCCATCAACTCTGACCAGCTTCCCTGTCCCTGCTGAAGAGAAGCACCCCCAGAGCATGATGCTGCCACCACCATATTTGACAGTGGGGATGGTGTGTTCAGAGTGATGTGCAGTGTTAGTTTTCCGCCACACACAGCGTTTTGCATTTTGGCCAAAAAGTTCCATTTTGGTCTCATCTGACCAGAGCACCTTCTTCCACATGTTTGCTGTGTCCCCCACATGGCTTGTGGCAAACTGCAAACGGGACTTCTTATGGTTTTCTGTTAACAATGGCTTTCTTCTTGCCATTCCTCCACACTTTGTGCAGTGCACGACTAATAGTTGTCCTATGGACAGATTCCCCCACCTGAGCTGTAGATCTCTGCAGCTCGTCCAGAGTCACCATGGGCCTCTTGACTGCATTTCTGATCAGCGCTCTTCTTGTTCGGCCTGTGAGTTTAGGTGGATGGCCTTGTCTTGGTAGGTTTACAGTTGTGCCATACTCCTTCCATTTCTGAATGATCGCCTGAACAGTGCTCCGTGGGATGTTCAAGGCTTGGGAAATCTTTTTGTAGCCTAAGCCTGCTTTAAATTTCTCAATAACTTTATCCCTGACCTGTCTGGTGTGTTCGTTGGACTTCATGGTGTTGTTGCTCCCAATATTCTCTTAGACAACCTCTGAGGCCGTCACAGAGCAGCTGTATTTGCACTGACATTAGATTACACACTGGTGCACTCTATTTAGTCATTAGCACTCATCAGGCAATGTCTATGGGCAACTGACTGCACTCAGACCAAAGGGGGCTGAATAATTACGCACACCCCACTTTGCAGTTATTTATTTGTAAAAAATGTTTGGAATCATGTATGATTTTCGTTCCACTTCTCACGTGTACACCACTTTCTATTGGTCTTTCACGTGGAATTCCAATAAAATTGATTCATGTTTGTGGCTGTAATGTGACAAAATGTGGGAAAGTTCAAGGGGGCCGAATACTTTTGCAAGCCACTGTATATAGCACCAAATTTCCAACCAAGAGCGATGAGAGGAAGACAGGATAAAGAGTGCTAGAGATTGATAAGAGAGACAGAAACTGAAAATAGTTATTAATGTAATCACATTACATGTAATAAAGTAATGAAGCTACAAACAGCCATCCATTGCTGTGAGCTACTGCACATACAGCATGCTAACACAAAGCTCGTAGCAAACAACCCAAAGCTAAATATGTGGAAACTCCAGCTCAGAAGCCAAAGGATGAACTTCAGCAGATAACAAGATGAGCAACACCGGCTGATCCCAGTGATCCTTTCTACCAGTATCCTCACAGTGACAGCTGCTCTCACCTGCTCTTTGTGACAATGTGATTTTTCAATGTGAGTTGAGTTGCAGAACAATTACATTACTACTTAAGTATGGCGTTATTTTTGTGCCACTATTCTGAGCGCACGTAAAAAAAAAAATTGCAGGCGCAAGTGTTGCATTTTGAGGAGAAATTTATTTTGAGCGAAGAAAAGCTGAATTTGAGTGAACAAAATTCATTGCTGCGTGCAAAAGATGTATTTCAGTGTTTGCTATTATCCACACACACACACACACACACACACACAACAGCAGCTCCTCTCGCTCAGTGTTTGCATTTGCGCTTGCTCACAGTTTACACAGCAACATTCTCGCATGAAAATATCTTAAAAGTTTATTTTGTGACCCAGAAAGAGTAATATTTCAAACTCCGCCACTGCCTCGTTTGAGTTTTGGACGAAATGGATTCTGGGATTGGAGACCAAAACAGCCAATCAGATTTTTTTTCATCCAAGTCTGTGATTGGCTGGTTTTGTGGCACAAATATAACGGTGTACAGAAAGAGTTGAGCGTGCACAGGCAGAAATGTTGAGAGCGCGAGCAACACATTGTAAGCGAGCGCAAATGCAAAAACTGAGCGAGAGGGGCTGCTTTTGTGTGTGTGTGTGGATAATAGCAAACACTGAAATACAGTTTTTGCACGCAGCAATGAATTTTGTTCACTCAAATTTAGCTTTTCTTCACTCAAAATAAATTTCTCCTCAAAATGCAACACTTGCACCTGCAAATTTTTTTACGTGCGCTCAGAATAGTGGCACAAAAATAACTTAAAAAGTATGAAATAATCTGTGATACCTTTTGAGAATATCTAAACCATAAAACCAATGTAGGCTGAACCAAAGTTAAAGACATGCAGAACAGAACTACACATAATTATAAATCAGACAAACAAGAACAAAGTCCATGGCTCAGTCCCACAACGGAAAACTGGGAATTATTTTAAAGCATTTTGTTTGAAGTGAACAAAGCCTTGAAAACTGCTTCAGTACATTCAGTTTAGTAGCTACTAGTGCTGTCAGCACTGAGTCTGCCTTGAAAAACAGACACAGTCTAAACGTTAATGAGTAACAATGTTTCCCTGCTTCCTCATTCTTATTCTGTCCTCCTCCCTTCAGGAGAAAACAGCTCAGTCCTTCAGTCCTTGTTTCCTCCCATCAACACCAGCACTACGTTAAGGAGGCTTAAATGACAAACAGCCAAACAGGAAGCCACAATTAGTACAATGTTAATGTACATTATTACATGTGTCCACAGGGTGTGACCAGCACAGCTTAGAGCACAAGAGTGATCTAACTCAGTGTGTGTGACCCTGATCCAGATCCCTCATTACCTACCTACAGCTGTGGTCTTCACACTGGTTCCAGTGGTATGGCACAGGAAAACAGCACAGGGCTCACCTCCCCTCAAACACATACACACAGGCTTTTCTGCACATGCACACTCAGGAGCGCCCAACACAAGCTGCTGAAACATGCTGTCACAGCAAATAGGCAGCGAGGGAGTGTAGCAGCAACCTGACAGTACACTGGTGGGGATGGGGAGCCAGCAGCGGTGACGACTCCACACATGAACTCAGCAAAAACACAAATGACACAGAAACATCTTTGCAGAAAAGCTTCCTGACCGACACGTCTAAAATAGTTCTGCATGTGTTACACGGACAGGATAAACTCTTAACTCCTGGTTACCTCAAACTGCTTCTCAAGTCCAACCATAAAATCCCCTCATACACCAAAAAGATTCAGTTAAGGTGCTTTCTTACTGAAATCCACCCATATGGAAAAGAAATAGTAAAAACTTATAAAAGACTTGCATCAGATGTGGCCTACTTCATATAGTGAATCATATAAGGCTTATATGATTTACTCATGAAAGTGGCCACTTTCTCATTACTTTCATATATTGTTCTAGTAAGTATCCAAAACATACAAGTTTCATTTATATAATTTTTCAAGGGATCTTATATCCACTGCCACCAGCTTGGACTGAGATCTAGGGTCAACACCACTGCTGCACAACATGTTCCTGTTATACTCCCATCAGAGTGTATACAAGAACCAGAATGCACACACACGGGTGCCAATGCACTGAAACACACATGCATGGACTGAGATGGACACGTTCATTTTATTGCTACAGTAATCGCACACGTGTAGGATGGAACTGCAAGAGCAACAACAACAATGACAGGAGAGGTGCAAAACAGGTCAACACACCTGATTATTGAGACAGAGCGCACACATCAGCTGTGGAAACAAAGAAAATGAACACGTGGATATTAGAGCTGTCAGCGTTAACATGTTAACGCAGCATCAGGATTAACGTGATTCGAATCTTTAACCCATCTGCAGCGCAGCACGGACAAACTTCGGCCAGACTGCCTGAAATGTGTTGACAGAGTCATTGCAGGGATTTTGAGTCACTCTGCGCTCCAGGCGGGTTACATGTGCTACACATTTCAATTGTGATGACACGTTAACACTGACAGCCCTGCTGAATATCTATGTGTCCAGGTGTCACGTGGACACATACGTGTCCAAGGACATCCTGTCATGTTTCGGCTGTGTACAGGCAGGAGAAGGACCCAAACGCAAAACTCACGACAACGAAATTAAACTCAAAAAGCTGCTTTATTGCAGAATGGCATGGAAAACTAAACTGGGACATGGATGACTAACACACAGGGAAACACAGCCATGAGGGAGACTACGACACTGACAAAGAGAAACACTGGGCTCAAATACACAGAGGGATAACGAGGGAACAAGACACAGAAGGAGAGCACAGCTGGGAGTAATCAGGCTGGACGAGACAAGGGAAGCAAAACTAGAAACACTGACATGAGACACGGACCTTCAAAGTAAAACAGGAAACACACTGACTGAACTCTAGACATGTAAACTTAACAGCAACTGGGGAGACAGAACATAGGAACCTGAAACATGGTACAAAAACGTCACAGTAGACACAACATGGAACACAGGGAAGCCATATTACAAAGCCAAAGAACTAAACCTATGATAACCATAACTGAGACCTAGGGAAACAAGAAACAGTACAACAAAGGACTCAAAACATAATCCATAATATAAAAACACGAGATCTCTTCAAAATAAAATAGGAAACATAATGAGACGCAGACATGACAACCAGAACTTGACAACGTAAGACACAGACATGAAACACATGAAGAGCAGGGGAGACTTAACATGGGTTGGAAACACAAGGGGGAACTAATAAGCAAATGAACATAGGAGACCTAATGAGCTTAAACATACTATAAACATCAAAATGAACTAAAACTCAAAACATTGGGTCATAAGACCCAGGATCGTGACACATCCACTCTCACTTGATCTCACAGAATGAAAGCAGAGCAGGTTTACTCACTGTCTTCTCCGGGGCAGAGCATTCCCGGCTGCTCTGGAATACTGGGGAATACTGGAAAAACAGGAAAGGAAAGCAGACATTTGTTGTTGTCCTCATACCAAGCAGCACAGTTTGTTTTGTCAATGGAACCAAAAATGTCATTACTTCTATTTGAAGAAAAGACAAATAAACATTTGAGGACCAAACCACTAAATGAAAACTAAATAACAGTGTGAAAGGTCAACGAGCAGAACTTGTCTGTTTTCACACACCTATAGAGTCAAACAGCGTTCCTCCTAAGTGAGATGGTTTCCACCCAGAGTGGACGGGTCCATACACAGTGCTTCCTGCTGAGCTCTGAGCGCAGGCTTTTATACAACAGGTTCACCCAGTCATACCATTTCTAACATTCACACTCCTTTGGATGCAGACACTTGGGGTTTGAATCTTTGCCCAAGGGTTTTTGGCAGCCGGGTGTCGACTCTACCTTCTGAGCTGCAGCCACCCCATTAATACAGTTTTTAAAAAAGCAGTTTGGCATGCATTAAATTTAAGTAATCTTAGATATCAGTATTTACAGTATGGACAGGTAAGCTTACACTGGCAATGTTATTTCAGTCAGTCTTAACTCAGAGGCCTGAGACCTGAATACTTATGTATGATGCATGTGTCAGAAGAAACAGGAACAAACAAAGTTCAAGCTGTTTTACAGACCCTACAGGAACTCAGCTGAAATAAAACTCGGGGCTAACTCCATGGCTAATGGTGACTAGCCAGCAGTCCAGCCTTGGACCAACACCGTGCTTAAGCACCTCCTACCAGAACAAACCATAGAAACATTAACTCATAAAAGCAAAAAGAAGATACTATAATTATCATTTTAAAAATCATGGTAATTAGTAAATATATAAAATATCCAACCACTTAAAAATACACACTACCGCTCAAAAGTTTAAGAAACCCCAAAATTTTCCAGTTTTTTTATTGAAAATGATGCAGTTTAATGTCTCATTGCACTCTGAAATGAAAGCATAGCACAAATTAGTAATTGTAGTTAAAAAAGAAATCATGGAATCAGTTTATAGACCAAAGTGTATTCTAACCTTTGACCCATCAGAGTAGCCTCCTTTGGCAGATATAACAGCTGAAGACAGTCGTGGCTTCTTTCTACAATAGAAATCAAATATTCTCCCATATCTGTAGCAGAAGTTCCCATAAACGTGGACCTTGTAGGTTGCTTTGCTTTCACTCTTCTGTCCAGTTCAAACCAGCTCGATGGGGTTTAAGTCTGGAGACTGTGCTGGACACTCCATGTTTTCAAGCTCACCACCTTGTTCTTTGTTCCTGAGGTAGTTCTGGCACAGCTTGGATCTATGTTTTGGGTCTTTATGTTGCTGTAGGATGAAGCCCTGACTAACTAGGCTCATACCAGAGGGTCCTGCATGGTGCTGCGGTACGTGTTTTGGTTCAGGGAGCCTCTCACTCTGTACAAGTCACCGACCCTAGATCCAGCAAACAGCCCCAGACCATCACACTTCCTCCTCCATGTTTGACGGTTGATGCCACACACTGTGGAACCATCCTTTACCTACTCGACCACAAAGATCCTGTGTGATGAACACAAGATTTCAAATGTGATCCATCAGTCCATAATACCTTCTTCCAGTCTTCAGTAGTCCAATGGTGGTGTTTCACGGCCCAGCCAAGCCTCTTTGTCTTATTCTGACGTCTGGCTTTCTTGCTGCAACTCATCCTGTCAAACCTGCAGCTCAAAGTCTTCTCTTCACAGCTGAAACTGAGACTTTCTTACTACGACCACTGTAAAGCTGCTTGAAGCTGTTGTCCTGTGAGCCGCCTATCACACAGCTGTTAACTCTCAGAAACTTGTCCTCTGATTCAGTCGTGTCTTTGGGTCTGCAGACCTCTTCCTGTCACAGTTTGTTTCTGAGCCTTTGGATGCTGAAGGAAACTGTACTCACTGACACCTTGACTTTCTTTGCAGTTTCTCTGTAGGACAGACCGACATTTATATGATGGTCTGTCTCTCTTCCATTGTTAATCACCTTTTTCTCCCCATTCTTGTACCATCACACTACTTTCTGCAGTACAACACTGTTCAACGGATGCTGACGAGCATATGGTACCACAGTGTGTTGCAACACTGCTTTAATGCAGACAGAGGGGGGGGAAGTAATCCAGGAAAGTTGGAACAGCTGTAGGAATTAGTAGCTCCAGCTTTCGGGGCTTGATCAACCTCCATTGCTGCAGAACAGATTAAATTGTTAACCCATGAAAAAGGCCTTTTTGTTCTAAGATGTACGTGATTTTTCACTTGTGGGTAACCTTACCTTTGTTTTTAACCTCTGGCAGTTCACCCTTTGTACTATTTTAATCTATTCACTGGACTTGAACGACTTGAATTGCAATAAATAACTGGAAAAACTGGGGTGTTGTAAACCTTTGACCGGTAGTGTATTCCTGGAAATATGCATGCAGATCCTCTTTAATGAAAAGTTTTCCCAAACTCACCATGCAACAGTAATCCAGACCTTTTGGTTCGACTGTAAATCCGTAGCGCCTCCTCTAGCTCCATCTGAGAGGAGATGGTACACGGGTCCCCTACACAGACAAACACATGCATGCAATCTTATCAATATAATCTTCTGATCAGGACTACAGACTGTTCAAGGTTTAACGGTCCAATTCAGTTTAAGTTCTCAGGAGTTTTTACTTTTGACTGGGGCTGCAACCATCGATTAGAGTAATAGTAATAAGTAATAGAGTAATCTATCCTTAATTTATCAAGTAAACTGAATTTCCCGGAGGAACCCACCTGAAGGATTAAAAAAAGTTTCATCTAACCTAAGTAATCGGATACAATACTTTTATTACTGAGCAATAATAAATATTCAAAAGAGAAAAAACCCACAGATCCTTCATAGGTTTCCATTTTAGAAAATATAACAACACAATAACAACATCCTTCATCTGTGGAAACAAACCGAACACTTTAATTGTATTAATGGATCGCCTGCATGAGGCCGATTTTACATGTGTGTGTGTCTGTGTGCTTGTGTCTGTGTGCTTGTGTCTGTGTGTGTGTCTGTCTGCAGGTGTCTGTCTGTGTGTTTGTGTCTGCGTGTGTGTGTGTCTGCGTGTGTCTGTGTCTGTCTGCAGGTGTCTGTCTGTGTGTGTGTGTGTGTGTGTGTGTGTGTGTGTGTGTGTGTGTGTGTGTGTGTGTGTGCGTGTGTCTGCGTGTGTGTGTGTGTGTCTGCGTGTCTCTGTGTGTGTGTGTGTGTGTGTCTGTCTGCAGGTGTCTGTCTGTGTGTGTGTGTGTGTGTGTGTCTGTCTGCGTGTGTGTGTCTGTCTGCGTGTGTGTGTCTGTCTGCGTGTGTGTGTCTGTCTGCGTGTGTGTGTGTGTCTGTCTGCAGGTGTCTGTCTGTGTGTGTGTGTCTGTCTGTGTGTGTCTGTCTGTGTGTTTGTGTCTGTGTGTGTGTGTGTGTGTGTGCCTGTAGGTGTCTGCGGGTGTCTGTGTGTCCGTGTGTGTCTGCGTGTGTCTGCAGGTGTGTGTGTCTGCGTGTGTGTCTGTCTGCAGGTGTGTGTGTCTGTGTGTGTCTGTAGGTGTCTGCAGGTGTCTGTGTGTCCGTATGTCCGTGTGTGTCTGCAGGTGTGTTATTTTGTTCCAAGTCCACTAAGTGGACTTGGAACAAAATAACAACATTTATTTGGTTTATTCATCATAAACTGTGTGACAAACGTTGGATCCATTTTCCTGACACAGCTTTGAGGGAAATGTGCAGACAGTGAAGTTCCGATAACACAGGAACTTGTAGAAAGTCCACTTGCTCCTCACTGTGTCGCTTCTGTGCACAGTCTGCATTGTCAGTCTGCGTCTTTGGACAGCCTTTCGCATGGTGTGTGACATTTATGTATCAGTTGATGCTAGCATAACATAACTACTTAATACTACCAACAACAACTCAGGTACTGTCCAGGAGCTGCAGGATACTGTCACATCATCAAAGTGAACCTGCTGTGTCTCAAAGCCTATTTGCACTGGATGGTGTGTTTTTGCCTCAAGTGGTGACACAAGTTTAATGTTTCCACCTATCGCAGGAACAGTTTTCATGTACATTTTGCCAACCATGGTGCTTTAATGGAGGTTATTGAAACAGCTGACCTTCTCTGTCTCTCTCTACAATAAATACAGACATTCTTATAGGACACTTCACTGTCTAAGCTAACACAGCACAGACATGCTTCGCCCTGCACCGCTTTATTCTCTGTTACGTGACATTCATCACTGATTGTGTTTTTCACATACAAATGCTGCTCTCAGTGCAACAAGTGCCACACCACACTCAGATGTAACACACACACAACCCAGAGAGTCTCTGCTGTGAGGGTACCCTGCTACATGGGACACTTATCAGACAAACCGGCTGGGTGCAGGGTATTTTTCAAAAATATGAAACCGATGTGCACTGGAATCATTAATACTCATCTGTTTATCAGTTGGTTTTGATTGATAAGCCGCTTGTATTTTTTACAGGAGACGACCACAAAGCCAAAACTGACCAGGAGACCAGGCAAAGTGAATGGCAACAATGCAGGCTAAACACGTGTCAGGTGGGGAATGTTAACAGACGCCTCAGAGTCAAGGGTGTGAAGAGAGGCTGGGAAGTTGTTCCAGAATTTTAGAGCTAAGGACAGGAATGTACAATTCCCTATAGTTTTCACAGGAAGTCTAAGAATCTGGCTTGGAAAATAGAGGTGGAGTAGTTTGAAAATATAGGTGGGGTCTCATCTCCTACAGCCATGAAACCAAAAGTAAAGTGAAACCTGACAGGAAGCCTGTGCAGAAACAATGACAAGGCTGAGGACCTGTGACTGTGAGGCACACCCACCTTCATCATCGATCCATTTGAGTGTGATGGGCTGCTGGCTGGCAACACTGCACATGGTTTTCACCTCCTCACACAGTTCCACAAAGGTTACTGTTGCAGCCAAGTCTGTGATTAAAATGTCCCTGAAAGCACACAAGCACACAGATGTCAGGACCCAGTCGCTCTGTCGCCTCTGCAGACATTCCTCTTTGGCCCAATCAGCTGTTATCCTTTAAAGCAGGGGCTGGAGCTGTCGTCTCATTGGAGGGCCGCTTTAGTGTTCAAGTAGTATAAAACAAAGAAACAGTTAAACACCCACAAATATTAGTGAAAATGTAGTGTTTTATACAATATTTAAATTTAAACTTAAATGTTTTAGGGTATTTACACTGGGAGAAGTCTGACAGAGAGAAAGATGTTGGCTGGCCTCTGCAGCGGAGTTAATGATCCACTGTGGGCCCAGGACTGTGGGCTCAGGTCTGTGGGCCCAGGACTGTGGGCTCAGGTCTGTGGGCCCAGGACTGTGGGTATGGGCTCAAAATGTGGTCATAAATATTTTGTACTTGTAAATCGGTTTTGTATGTGTAAAAAAAATTGTGTGTGTGTAAAAAAGATTTGTATGTGTAAAAAAAATTTGTGTGTGCGTAAAAAAGATTTGTATGTGTAAAATAAATTTGTGTGTGCGTAAAAAAGATTTGTGTGTGGACTTAGCCAAAAAAAACCCTGCAAGTTACAAGTACGAATGTTGACCCTATTTTTCTTCCTTTCATCTGATTGGTCAATGTCATGTCAATCACAAATGTAACAATCCAATCAGAGACCAGATGGGTTTGGCTGTCGGAGGGGCGCTTTTTTTGAACTGCAGGTCTTTGAAGGGAATAAATGCCCTTTTACATGCCAACCCAGTGTTTTCCTTCATCACCACGAAGGAAAACAGTCTGTGGTCGTCCGAGTTTGGTGATTTTTGTGTCACAGGACTACGTGTTTAATACAGGGACTTCCACAGCCTTTTCAACAGCGCTGCAGACCGCAGGGGGGGGGCAGTGTTTTGGAAATGACAGTCTTCATTACAAAGCTTTCTTCGTTATCAATTAGCATACATGTTTTTATTGAACATTTGAACTAGCAAAAAAAACCAGAAACTCTTGTAGAGGACATAAAGTCAGAGATAGAAAAGACAAGGAGCAGGTGCATCTAGTACAGGTAGAGCTGCTGCAAAAACCCACAGAGCCCAGCAGCCAGCACAACAAATTCTGGATCCTTTGCTTTTAGTTAGCAGTTAGCATTAGCAGCACATCCTGCGTCCAATGTGAAAGGACTTTTATGCTGCGCACTGTGACTCACAGCAGGTCCCGGGTCAGCCCTAACTTTGTGTTAAACTAATCCTAAAGTAATAATGGTATTTCTAACCACTGATATACCACAACTTTACCCTTTCAACAGCTACTGAAAGTTAGGGGACCTAGCTGCTACCCTTCAAGGACCTGCAGTTCAAAAAAGCGCCCCTCCGACAGCCAAACCCATCTGTTCTCTGATTGTATTGTTACATTTGTGATTGACATGACATTGACCAATCAGATGAAAGGAAGAAAAATAGGGTCAAAATTCGTACTTGTAACTTGCAGGGTTTTTTTTGGCTAAGTCCACACACAAATCTTTTTTACGCACACACAAATTTTTTTTACACATACAAATCCTGATTTACAAGTACAAAATATTTATGACCACATTTTGAGCCCATATGTGGGCTCAGGACTGTGGGCCCAGGTCTGTCTTAACGGTGCACCAACTGACACAATCACACTAAGTGTTACAGGTGTGAACTGAACCACCCACTCAATCCACTCACAGCTGAGAAAGATAAGCACCAAGTTTCTCTTTCTTAACTGTTTTCAGACTGTACTACACAATATCTGTTACCTTTAGGCATTAAATAAAGTGCTGCCTTGATCTGGACCACCTCCTTATTCCAGGCAGTTTTTACTAGAGCCCAAACACTTGGTGTCTGGTTGATGATTTCTTGCTGTAACACTGCTTCTTGGCAGAAATCGTACACCAGTGGAGTGGAGTTCCCTGTTAAATGGAGCTGCTTGTAGGGAAATGTTGAGCAGCAGAGTGGAGCAGGTGGATTGTGCCCACAGAAAACTTGCCAAATGTTCTCTGCCAATGCCAAGATTAACAAAAAGGAAATACTCAACCCAACAGGTCCTTTCTTTCTGTGCTAAGGTTATATAAATCCACAGAACGATGGATGACATGTACGAGCCAATAAGCATGGCTGAATCTGTCGGCCTGAAAATGAAAGCACTGATTTCATATCAGCACTGACCTCACAGCCCTTATCAGCTGTCAGCATTAAATAAGGGTGCGTATGTTGAGTGTCAACATCGGCCTCAGTGCTGTGCTGCTGATTGGAGAAAAGTCTGCAGCCTGCACATGCCACACTGTTAGAATAAACCTTGAGTTAGTCAGCTGTGTGTTAGAGCTGTGTGAGCAGGTGCTGCACTGTCAGCTCCCAGGCAGTGTGTCGGGCAGGTTTCTGGGTGTGTGTGCACAACAGTTTATGGCCAGTGATTGTTGGACTCTGACGAGGTGGGGCACAGACAGCTTGCTTCCCAGCAGGCATTGCTCCACGCAGCCGGCCGACACACAGGTCAGCGTGGAATTACATCACACATACACACCGCGCTTTGCTTATCATGCTAGCTCATATTTACCCAGAAGCTCTTTGGCTTTAAACAGCTCTCATTAAATGTGTTTAATGTCGTTTAAACGGTGCCACAGTTTTGGGTGTGAATGCATTACTGTCATCCAACATCACACTGAACAGTTTACAGTGCATCTCTCTTTTTACCAGAAAATCTGAAATTATTACATATTTTAATTCAACTAATGTGGATTCAAAG
Organism: Perissodus microlepis; assembly: GCF_051167445.1. Lineage (NCBI taxonomy): Eukaryota > Metazoa > Chordata > Actinopteri > Cichliformes > Cichlidae > Perissodus > Perissodus microlepis. Next base: position 20,330,530 of record NC_140480.1, read on the forward strand.
CAGCCAGGAGTGAAATCCCGAGAGGCAGCATGTCATCAGCAGTCATCATCAGCAAGAGCTACAGACGGAGGCAGAGCAGTGGGAACTGTGAGGCAGAACATTTAACTTTAAATACATTAAAAATCACTGACAGGAGGAGCCCACAGAGAGAGCACCTCTAACAAAGTGTTTCTCTTTTTGTTGTTCATGATCCAGGACCAGTGAGTGCTGTGTTACACATCTGTATTTATCCACATCTGTACAGCTTCCATCATGACCTGCTGCTGTAATCATTTCATTATGAAGTTACTATTACATTACTTCTGTTGTTGCAGGATGAGATTAAGGTTTCCCCATGGTACACATATACTCAACTGAAAGGAACGTTTACTCAAATATAACCTCTAACACTGCCTTCCATTACACATGATATTGGTAGAGTTATTAATATTACTGTTATTGGGAGTCGTAGTAGTAAAATGTGTGGTAATTTGCTGTGTGAATTACATAATGTTTCATTGTTTCATTCACCTGCAGCAGGAGCAGCACTGAGCTTTCAGTGGGAGCTGTTTACACTGACTGTTGTGCTGTTTCCCACTCAGCAGCAGCTCCTGTCTCTACCACTACACTCTTCACTCTTTATGCATTAATGCAAACACTGCTATAACAATGTTATTAACTCATTAATAAGTAAGTAGCTAAGTAATTCCACTCGATAAGTAAAAGGTAAACAGTAATTACAAAGTTGTTTTTTATGATATAAAATGTCTCCAGAACAGGAGGAGATGTGAGCAGCATGAACTCTGGTTATCCTCCCGTCTGCAGTATTCCTGTGAAACCCTTCCTGCTCTGCTGTTGTAATAAACTCAAACAGCTGAAGCCAAATGTGCATTAAACTCTCTCAGTCTATGACTAAAGGCTAGCTGAATGCTGACCCTTGCACTGTGTGAACATACTGAAGAATGCTCTCAGGGATTGGTCACGTATCAGAGCATAAACATGCAGCACCGTGATCTTTGACCCCACTGATGAGAACACTTCACACACCTCAGTGATTGTGTGCTGGGTCAATCACACGCTGCATTACTGACTTTAGTTTTCACAGAAACTTTCTTTACTTTGAACCTTTTTGGGGAAACTCCATAAAGACCAACACAAATTGTTATACCACTCAAATAAATCCAGGTTTTAGTCAGATCCCTGCAGGGGCGGCACATCTGTCAGCAGCTGTAAGTCATCTCAGACATGATGCTGACAGCCTCCACTCATCCTACTTATTCATATTCATATTGTTTGCTATTGTTTACTATCACTGACTTACTTGAATGAATGTCATTCACATCATTTGCATAAAGTTATGCATGCTGCAGAGGGAATGTTATTAGCAATAAGAATATATATTTAATTAGGACGATTCATTTCAAAGAGTCAGGTAAACATTGAATTACTTACAGATAAAAGAAGTGGGAAACGCTGGACTGGTTTGTCCCCTGATATCAATATTTACAGAACAGCTCCGGCTTAAGACACACTTTAGTGATTAAAACACACACACACTTAAAACGATTTGGGACAAATCAGATTAAGGCATCTTCCAGTTGGCCTGTCTCACACGTAGCGCACAACACGAAAGACTGCAAAGACTGTATGTGGATGCTACACACCTGACTCCCACTCGTGCTGGAAAAACCCACTCCACTCCCACACCGCCCCAAACGTTGGCAGAATGAGTCTGGGAAAATGCATCTGTAGCAACAAACGTGCTCAGACGCCGGGTTGCTGTAGAAGCAGCTCTTTGGTGCTGGTTATCACCAACACAGAGTGAAGCTGGGCCTGAACCGTCTGCTGTGCAGCAGGTAGATCAGGCAGGAAGCTGAATACAGAGAAAGGCTGACTGTCTGAACTCAACATGGAAAATCATTTCAGAGCATTGTGATTAAAGATTATACTGGTAGGATTAACCTGAACCACACTGGTGACATCACCACTGGCTCCTTTACACACAGGCCTCCAAAAATATGTGGAAGGGTTTTAACACGCCGAGAGCTGAGCAGCGTTTCTGAGCCAGAGTTTGGAGACTACAACAACAACAGTGCTGACATTCAGAGGAAACATGTGATGGTTCAGTCACTCGGGATCTCCTCTTACAACAGAACAGAAGAACACTCATCACATCCATATTTAAGCACAATGCCCCTTTAAGGGGGATAACTAGATTAAAACATCAAATCATCTACTGCGGGGTCAGAGGTCAGAAGACAGTAGGCTCGACTGGGGAATCAGAAGAAAAGACGTGATGAGCTTTGAACAGAGACAGTGCCATCAGCAAACAGGTGTGACGACTGGTCGCTATGGTGACTCCTGCCACACGCACGTGTCTGTGTCTCAGGTTCAGACTCAGAGAGCCTGGCACACAATAAATCTGTGAGCAGCAGAAACTTCTAGTCTACAAAACAGTCATCGCTGATGTTTGTGGCGTTCATCACACAGACACTGTGACGGTGCAGAGGCAGCCCACCACGCTGGTTTCACAGGAGCACACTGTGGCAAAAGACACCAGGCTGCACCGTGTGCAGAACCACACCGGGGCATACGCTCGGCACACTGTGTTATTCCAGCATTCATTCACTCAGTGAAACAGCAGTATACAAGCAGATTAATGGGATAAATACTTGCTGCGCCTCATCTTCAAACACAAACTAAGGACAGTGTGATATAGTCATCATCATCCATTCTCTTCAGGATCGCGGGGGGTGGAGCCTATCCCAGCTGTCATGGGGAGAGAGGCGGAGTACACCCGGACAGGTGGCCAGTTTGCCACAGGGCTAAAACACAGACACACACAACCATTCACACCTGTGGGCAATTTAGTGTCAACGACTAACCCCACTGACTGCATGAGTTTGGACTGTGGGAGGAAGCCAGAGTAGAACCCACGCAAACACACGGAGAGCAAACTCCACAGAAAGACCCCGGCCTGATGTTGCTGTGAGGCAACAGTGCTAACTGCCATGCTGCTAACTGCCATGCTGCTAACCGCCGCGCTGCCCATATCTGCGTCTCATCTTGAACCACAAACTAAGGACACAGGCCAGTGCCATGTAGCTGTCATGCTAGCTTTAACTGTCGACCGTTACGATGCTGATTCTCATGTTTTAACTTTTAGATTGCACTTTTTTACTCTTGAGTGAAGATGTTGTTTCATTTTGATGTAAATATTTTTTCCCGTCACAAACTGAACATATGTTGTACACAGCTGTGTTTTAAATAAACAGCATTGGTATGTGCAATAAACTAAAACTAACCAATCAGAAAATCCAAGTGTTGTAGGAAATGAAACTAAACTCTGAGTGTGTCTTTGTTGTAAGGTGTGGGGCAGGATTCTGTACCTGGGAATGTAAAGTTGTACACTGAGCGAGTGACAGCCGGGAGTCAGCCCGGCACAGTCAACAATCTGGGCCGCTTTGGAAAATGTGAAGGACGGCATACATTTTGGACTTTTAGCTGTACTTTCACAAGTTTTACAACTTTATCTTTATTGATACTCATGTTACACCAAAGTAATTAGGTAATAGGTACACAAAACAGAACCACACATAGCAGAGTATCGTCTGCTTCGTCCAAACATCTTTCAAAAAGTGTCAAACAGAACGAAGTCTGGACACTGGGCTGTCATGATGGACAGTTTTGTACTTTAGCTGTTCATATCTTAATGTTTGACCATCACATTATTATGAATGTGTAGCACAAACACTGCCTTTGCTAACGAACAGAAAAACAAGGATTCAAGAGAAAGACGTAATACATAGCAGACTGCTAAGTCTCTGATCAAACTGTGAATGTTTCCCCAAGTGCAGTCGCAAAGACATCAAGCGCTACAACGACACTGAGCGCCCCAGCAAAGGAAGACCAGCAGTCACCTCTGCTGCTGAGCATATAGACATGACCAGCCTCAGAAATCACAGATTAACAGCAGCTCAGATTAGAGCCACACAGAGCTCCAGTAGCAGACTCATCTCTACATGTTCAGAGCAGACTGTGTGAATCAGGCCTTTATGGTCAAAGAGCTGCTGAGAAACCACGACTGAGGAAAAGCAACAAGGAGCAAAGATTTGTTTGGGCCAAGAAACATGAGGAGTGGACATTAGACCAGTGGACATCTGGGCTTTGGTCTGATGGGTCCACATCTGAGATCTTTGGTTCCAAAAGGTGAACGGAGGGTCTCTGCATGCACGGTTCCCACCGTGAAGCATGGAGCAGGTGTGATGGTGACACATCTATGTGCCAGCAACCATTATAGCGCATTATTACAGCTCCAGTACTACAGTCAGTATAAATGAGACCATATCACCCTAATTGTTCAACAGGTTGCCCATAGGAGCCAGGGTAAAGTGTAAAATCTTAGTCCTCACATTAAAGTGCATCCATAACCTGGGCCTCCTTATCTGTGTGATCTTCTTCATATCTCCACTGTTTCCTGCTCTGTCAGAGCTTTCACTCATCTTGTTCCTTCTGCTCGTCTGCCCACTGTGGGAGCAGAGCTTCAATCGCTGGGCTCTGGACTCACTTCCTCCGCTCATTAGAAATATAGATTCCCTTATTTAAGTCACAGCTCCAAACCTACTTGTTTAAACTGGTTTACTTTAGTACAGATCTTACTCACTGTCAAATCTTTGTTTTTAGTTTTTATTTGATGTTTTTTTATTTTATTTTAATCTAAGGCACCCTCAAATAAAATGTATTTTTATTTACTTATTTATTTGTGTCATTTTGGCAGCATTTGGGGCATTTTCAGGCCATGTGCTTTAACAAACTCCTCCTGGAGATGTAATTGGTTCAACCTAAAGATCATGCAAAGCTTTTGAGTTTTTGGTTTTGGAGCCCTCAGTGACGGGACGTCACACCTCCAGTCCAGTCTGTCCCACACACGTGTGTCAGTATTAGGTTACACTCAGGCTTCATCAGATATACGTGAGATTTTCACTGTGGACTCGATACCATATGTGACATACAGCAACATGGCGTGTAATCTGCGTGTTCTGTCATGGTGATGGTACACGGACTGTTTTTTCTGCTTCCACGATAATAAACTTGCCTCGTTCATACAAACACTGTTCCTGCGTGATGAGGTGATTCCACAGATGACTGCAGGAAACTCCTCTAACCAGCAGCGGCCCACTTCCACTGCACCTCCACATGTGCCCATCATCAACACAAACGCTGACTTTATGTGAGGGTGAAAAATATTCTCGAAGCTTCCTCTGATGTCATTTTTCACGCACACAGTGGGTTAAACACAGGTGCCACAGGTACTAAATCCTCTCTGACTCACGAGCTCCAAGAAGCCCAGGCTGCGTGCTGAATAGCTGTTAGTGTCCATTCCACAGGTGTTTCCTGCTTACCCACGGAGAGTTACTTACCCGCAGTAGTGCGCTTTAATCTTCACAAACTCCGAGTTCAGGTCCATTATGGATCCGTTTGACGCTAGCATATGCATCGTACAGTTCAGCTCCCCCGTGTCTACGTGAACAGGCCCACGCTCGCTGTGTGATACGTGGATAGAAAGCGGTTTCCACTCGCCGATGACAAAGGACCCTGTACGCCCAGTGCGCTGAAAACTAACCCGAGCGGAGCCGCTTCAAACTTTCTGTCGTTAAGGTAACATCAGGGACTTTGGGGAAGTCTGTCATGTCCCGTGAATAACGGTGGTATTTCCGGCCCCAGCTTTCAGAATAAAAGCTAATGCGCAAGGTTTAAAGTAGCGCTCTTATTCTGAAACGGAAAACTCTTCACCTGTCATCGGTCGAGCTCGGAGTGTGGTCACACTTGACGGGCTTTCTTCCGGCTCACTATGGTTACCGTAATCTAAATTCACCTGTTCACCTACCGGGGCTTCCCGCCTGTCCCGGCAAACACCGTGCTAATAATCTGAAAGGATACGGACCGTGTGCGGTCGGGTTCATGACTACTGTTCTCTTTTTATGCAGTTTTTCCTCATAGAAATGATCCTCTAATACTGTAACTAATACTCTAATATGTTCTTATCATCTCCCAGCGTTACAGCCGGTTCCTACGACATATTTAAATAAACAATCACATTAAATGTACGCGTTCATTAACACTGTGGTCAGTATCACGCGATCCGTGTACGCACCAGGTAAGGACAACCTCTGTACCGGCAAACAGAAAAAACCCGACATAACCAGTCGTGTTAATATGGTGTTTAGCGCCCCCTAGTGGTTAATGGCAAAAAAAACACGTTATATGCATGAAGTGTGGAAAGTGACGCTCGTGGTCAGGCTAAAGAGTGACCTGCTGTAATGCTTTAATGGTCGGTGCTGAGCCCAGAGGGGAAGCTGTTGTGTTTGTGCATCGAAAATTAGAACAGATCGTCCTTCTGCAGAGGCTGAAAGTACGGACGCTGCCCCTGCTCACCGAGAGGAGCCCGCTCAGACCGCGTAACCGGCTGAAGGATACCGCCTGGACACCTCCCAGATAAGAAGGGCACACTGAGCCAAACCCAGGACACGCTGGGGAGATTGTTTCGTGGCTATTTTAGGGACACCTCGATGTCCCCCAGAAGCGCTGCAGCGGAGGAGAGAGACATCCGGGTACCCCGACGAGCAGCGGATGGAGGATTCACGAGTTATTAATCATGTAGTTCACTGTTTCACATTTAGCGCCATAATTATGTAGGATAAAGTAACAACTTTGGTCGTTTTGCCAGCCTATACCATCAGAGTGATCAGAGATGTAAATATCAGGAAAAAATGGAAATGAAAATCCAAACCTGTGAGGACTGAGGAGCTGAGTTTGCAGCTCCAGACAGACTATGAAGATGTTCACCCTGAGTTAATTGCATGGGTCAGTAATTTACTAATAACAATAATAATTAGTGAGGTCTGACACCAGGATTCACTGCCTGAACGGCTAAGTAAAGAGCAGTTGGCCCTGGGCCCACATCCAGATCTATACTGCTTTTCCAAAATCAAATTATTACCTGATAGAGTACAGTAATCAGATATTACCTGATAGATTACAGTAATCAGATATTACCTGATAGAGACCAAACAGACATAACAAGATAAAGATATGAACAAAACTGATAAGATATAACAGTCAATATGAGCTTTGGTGAGTTCAATCTAAAGATGATGATATTATGTGATATTAGTAAGACACAGGATGATGGACTTTGTTGATTTTCAGTGAAAAAGATATTGAGGTTTGATTTTTAGTTGTATTCAAAATGCTGTTTAATAGCACTTACTGACTATGAAATTTCAAAATAAAATGCTATCAGAGAACATTCAGGCTGGGTTCAAAAAGTCCTCAAACAGGGATTCATTGGTTTGTTCGTACCCTGAAATATGACCCATATGAGTTTTTCCAAAATGAGCCCATACAGGTCACAGGACGCAGCTGCAGCATGGTGCCATGCAGATGTAGTACGTGACACGATTTGCATTTTAAGCTTGTTTCCTGGCATCTAACGCAGCTCTGCACGAAGAGAAGGCAACCAGCTCTCACTAAATGGACGACAGGCCTTTTCTACTCTAATTAAACACTCCAGCACATTCTACACGTGATCTCACACAAACATAAGTATTGTCTTTATTGTGCAGGCACATCGACAAGCAGATATATGGTAGACGGCTTCGGAACAAACATTACAAATTAGAAATAAATAAACGTGACTAGTAGTAGAGTTTGAAAATGAAAACTTTAAAAATCCACCAATGAGCGTGACCAGTTTAAACTGAGTCATCCATTAATCAGCTGACTGTGGTTAAGTGGGCAGGTGGATGACTTCCCTGCCTCTCCACTTGTGCCCAGTGACACCTCCTTAAATGAACATGAATACAAGCATGTCAGTGTTGCTATAGTGAAGGAGGACCCATCTGAACAGATGATAGTTTTACACAGCAGCATCAATCTGTGCCTCCTACTCTTAATGTGTTAGCTAGATTAGCAGTTAGCACACACACTGTTAGCCTGCTGTTAGCTAGTTAGCATTTCTCCTCAGCTGATGATTCACTTTTCATCAGTGAGAGGGCTGCTCTGTTATCAGATGGTGCTGAGACCTGGACCTGGTGTCTGCAGTATGGATCATTTATTTATGCTGTAAAACCTGGACGCATGACGACGACAAGAACTGATTATTAATCATCTGCAACAGCATTCATGTTACATTTCATGAAGGGAAAAGAAAGGAAATAAAATGTTAGTATGTTGTTTAGACACTAGAAATAAACTAATAGATCACCCATCAAATCAGTTTCACTTGATCATTTTTCAGATTTTTTTTACAAAGATTATAGATCAGCATGTTTTATTCGCGCTTTGTCCACTGATTATGTCACTGATAAACACAAGCAGATTGTTTTAGACTTTTCAAAGGTTAAAATATGGATTCAAATTTAAAAGGTGACTCTGTGATCCAGGTGTTTGTGGGTTTTGGTAGAATCTACATGGATCTGATTGTGTTTCCGTTCTGTTAATCTCATATATTTCACTAATATTCCTAAACGTACCAGCCAACAGTGAGAGAAGGAAATCTTATTGTATGTTATATGTGTAGTGTTGTTGGTCCTGATGAGGAGCACCTCAGGGTGCCGACTCACACATTCTTTATTATTCAGAGAAAAGCCACTGACGAGGCTCCAGCTTTGTGTAACTCAGCTGTGAGTCTGTATTTCTGCATTCATCGTGACATAATGTTCATCACTTACTTGTTTCAACTAATTTTCTTTTCATGAATCTGATGGTTTCTAATGAAAGTGGATATGACAAAGACCAGGAGACAGAAGAAAAGGAAGCAAACGGGTGAAGGGCGGAGCTGCTGACCCCTCACAGAAACCTTGCTAGGATTTTGTTTTCTTTGCATACATTTATTTTGTTCATTTAATTTAAATTTTTAGCACTTTGTTGCTCGTCGGTTGTTTTTTACATACCTGTAAATAATGACCAAAGGCCAAGGCAACTATTATCAACTTCTAGTACTAGTGCTATTACTGGTAGTATTACCTTTAGACTTCTGTGTAACACTGCCATGGTAGTCAACTGTCCCCGTATTCCAGCTTGTCCAGCATGCTTGAGTCTGTCAGAGCTCCTGTTGGTCTGTCACGTCCGCTCCTGTTCAGGGTTCTAGCGATTGTCTCTTGGCACCTCTGGGGTCCTCAGACAGATCTCCCAGACTCGCTCTGTGTGCTTCTCTTTGACTTTCAGTCCAGCTGCTGACACACTGTGATCAGCTTGTATCAAACCTGCTTTGTGAGAATCGCCTCTTTTTCTCCCGTCTGTTTCTTTTGTAGTTTGAACTTGATTGAGTGCTCAGCAGCAGTTTGCTTGTGTCATAGCTCAATAAAGGTCAACTTTTTTTATTCATTTTAGTTTTTTGTGTGTAAATAGAAATCATTTCTCCTGCTAAGGAAAACTAGTATTTTTATAAATGTCATGTTGTTGCACTAAAGATTCAATTTCATTTCATGTCTTCACTTTGATCCTCTTGTCGCCTCTGACCTGAGCGATCAGTAAGAATAGAAATTGGAGATAAAGTATCTGAATTTCAGGAGCGGGACCACGCCTCCAAACACGCCCCCTCCGGTTCTCATCTCTATATGTTCCCCCAGTTCTACAAGCTGTTTGTTCTCGTTCTTAAATGAGGACGTGGGCCCAGTGAGAAACATGAAAACACTGACGAGTCACAAACACACAGAAACTTGTTGTTTTTCATGTATTTTATTTAGTGAAGGATACTGTTACTGCAGGATCTTTAATCCTCTCAAGCACCTACAGATTCTGCAACAGATCAAACACACACAGTCAGATGTGGTTGGCTGTTCACTGTAACAGTTCACATGAAGAAGGAAGCTAAATAAAGCAGCCTGTTATTGTTGGCATCACAGGTGGATCACTGAGCACCTGTTTGGCTCTGCTGCTGGTTTTCCTTCCCCTTGTGTCATGAACCGTTCACATACTCTTCATCCTTTGAGCTACTTACTCAGACAGTTGTAGGTCAGCTCCAGGTATTTGTACATACGCGGACAGGTGTCGCCAAGCATTCCACTGCTTGCTCTCATAGAACAGGTGCGTTTCCCATTACACCTGTGGATGCAGAGCAGCACAGTGCAGATGAAACACTTAAAGGTAGGTAGTAAAGATCCCCAGCTGACAATGCAAATTAAAGACACGTTTGTTTGTTGTTTATCTCATACTAGACGATGTGTATGAATGATGTGGATGTGCAAAAGAAGTACAACACTAATTATGTAAATCCAAATACTGCTGATTAATAACACTGATCAAACCCAGGCTATAACCCCTGGCTGTGTGGGGACAGCAAACGCTGTGAACACAAAGTGATGGTTGCACGTCCCAGCTCACCCAAATCATACTTTCAGCTCCGCTAGCTTCAGAAATATGTGTCGTTAGCTACGAGAGGAAAGTGCCAAAGACCAAAGACTTCATAGTCATGTTTAAGATCTCGTTGGTCACTCACAGTAAAATATCACATTAATGTTAAAGCTGTACCTTTCAGCAACTTTGCTAGTGGGGTTCGAACACTTGATGTTTTCCATGTGTGAGGCCTCCCGTCTGAAGGAGCATATGTGTGGATCATGGCGCCCAAAATCAGCATGGTACACGTGGATGACATGGCCCTGGTCTGTCAAAGAAAGCAGTGCGTGCTGTTGAAAACTGAAGAAGGGTGCTTGGAGAGGCAGTTATCAGGACACGTCAAAGTTTGTCGGGTCACACGTGATCTTACCGCACTGCAGTTCGACCATAGACTGCTCGCAGGTTATCAGGTGAACTGCCAAAGTAACATCATTCAGATTAGGTGGAGCACTCAGAGCCTAAGTGAAGCTTTACTGTTTAAAGCAGGCGCGTGACTCACTTGCTGGTATACAGGTGTAGGTGGTCTGGATGTATTTAAAGGTGTCATTGCAGGGATCTCTTGCAAAGATGGCCGGGGTTACTTCACACACCTTCTTGCCGTCACAGCTGAACAGATAATAGAAAGTAGAGTCAGCAGTGAAGCACCATGGGAAATCCCACCAACGCTGAGAAGAACAGTCTTTCATTGGGTTCTACGTGATTATGGGGTCTTGTAAGGTAAAAGGAATTCCCCACAAATATCATCAAAGTGAAATCGTCTGTTTTGTCTGAGGCGAAAGGCTCGCAGTCCCAGCTTTGCACTGGATCTGATAACCTGGCATTTCTTACTCCACGATCACTATCCATGAAAGCAAGAAGGCACTCTGATTCTTTTATATTCACTTTTCAAAAAGCATCTCGTCTTCCAGACATGATCTCTCACATCACTGAATTTTCACACTATACATGCAGCACATTTCATCCCCTGTTATTCTACAGGACCTGTCCCGACTTTTTTGATGTTGGGCTGAGAAACAAACTCAGAGCAGGTCCAGTCAATCAACAATCATTTATTAAGCACATGCATGTGGCGATGTACACAATACCACCTTCTGTGTCAATCTCAAGAGGAAGCACTTAGATACACAGTTTCATATGTCAGGGTTAACGCTCCTTCATGCGTAGGCAGATAACATAACGTGCATCAGTTACAGTTAGCGACAGTTAGACATAACTCCTTTTTTGGTAATCTTCTATAACACTTAGAAATATCTATATGTGGTGATCAGCAGCAGTGACATCCATTGATAACAAATACCAGTGTGTTATTGGGACGTATACCTTGTCCTGATGGTGTCTTCAGCACCCTCCAGAGAGCACGCAGTATTGATGGCCACCTCTTCAGCTTTCTCTCCACTGCACGTGTCCCGGTCTCTTCGTCCATACATGGACTCCTGGACACGAATCACTCCAGTTTCTGTTGGACATCACAGAGGCAGGTATTCAAACACAACGACAGAGCTTACCAACCAGGGACGTCTGCAGCTGCCGTCAGCCTCACAAACTCACAAACACAAACTGCAGAGATGCTCACTCGCTGCTTTGTATGCTTCCCAAACACAAATGTCATTCCTGTCTTACATACTCTGTACTCATAGAACCAAATCAAGGATCCCTTAAAGAAACGGGCGTGTTTTCCAAATCTAACTTAGTGGTGATTATATTAAACTCATGTGTGCCACTTATTTAGTTTTGATGCAATGTTGTGTGGAGGTTCTTCCAGGCGGTGAATGACGGTGTATGTTTGCTGAAACACTTCACAGGGTTTAAAATCCACCCGTCCATTCTCTCCTGCCTATCCTCAGAGTGGGGGGGTAATGTACCACCGTGTGTGGCTCCTGGCTCTATACGACCACTGTGGCGTTCTGTATGGACACTTTTTCTAAGGCAACTGAAGAGATGTGAATAAAAACTGGAGGAATAGGACACTATGGTGTAAAGCTTCTGCTGGATATCAGCATGTGGAGTTCTGTATTCATGGTTTAAAGTCGGTCCTGAGTGTTTCTGCTCTCGTACCTCAGTGTGTGTCTATGATGTGATTTGTGTTCGATATTCGTCCCCAATAAATAAATAACAATAACACGTAGAAACACTGCAGCGCTGAGAAACATGAGCGGTTGGGTCTTACCACAGCTCAGCCGGTGGACGTGGTTCCCACACGTGATGACTCTCTGCGCACCTTTAAAGCACACATGGAGCTATTAGTCTAACACACATATTAAAACTAAGCACACTGAGAAACAATCAGACTAGCAGACACTTACCTGTGCTAACAAGCAGACAGGCTGCTGCCAACACTGAAAAACAAAGGAGCAGCACTCTCAATTTATAATGTGGCCAAATATGAAAACACGTGATACTTTACCTTAAATACATGAACTGAAGAAATCTTCTTCAGCTAGAAAACAACATGAATGAGAAAATGCTGACTGTACTCACAGAGCGTGCTGCTGAGGCGGAGCATGGTTTCAGGGGACTCACTGAGACTGATGCTTGCAGCAGAAACACGCAGCATTTATAGCTTTGAGTCTGTTTGCAGTCTCATCTTATCGTGCTAAACAAACCTTACCCCCAGACTTTTGTTCAGCTGGATACGTGCCCAAACATGTGGCCAGGTGCTCGCCCAGTGAAGGATTTGACATGATTATACACACATGCAAAGAACATACAGTCCTGATCATGGAAATGCTTGGATCAAACATGCTGCAATGAATTTTTGAAGTGATCGATAACAGTGGAGCTCTTTACTGAGTTCATGTTTGGACCTTTGCTTTCTTTTTTTTTTTGGGGGGGGGTTACAGGGTTTCTGGAGGTGTGGTCCTGTCAAACAGCCTGTTTCAGTTTAAATGTTGTTTTCAATAAATTGCATGCTCAACAAAATGTTTTGTCTCAGTAACATTTCTTCTTGTTGCATGTTGAAGCTCGACCTGGAACCTTGTTCAGATCCAACCATGCAAAACTGGATTTAGTAATTTTTCTTGTGGTCTATATGTTAGAGGGCCCAGGCCTGAAGGATAGACCGACAGGTCTGTGTAACAAAGACACTTGGCTCACTGTAACTTCAAAAAGTCATTTATTTCAGAACTGAAACTGTGTAATGAACTCACACGTTATCTTCTGATTTATTAACCTTACAATGTTTCACAGAGCTCAGGGTGTTCGTCAGCTCAAAAACACAGCAAGCATCCCACCTCGGTCACTTTCCCGCTGATGCTGACATCAGTCTGCTCACGATGCCCAAATTCCCTTTTTGCTGATGGGCTCCATAAAATACTGTTTCCACTGAAGAAGCTGTGTTTTTATTTTATGGCCAACAGCTAAACTACTCTTTATGCTGTTTGATTGTCTGCACAAAGTAGAGAAATTGATATCTACCTCAGTTTTATTCTGTTGTATTTATTTATACTTTTTTTTACTTGATCTATTTGTACATATTAACCTGCATCTGTGTGTGGACAGCAGAGAAAGACTTTCATTGCACAGAGAAATGCTTTTCTTTGTACACGTGACAATAAACGCTTGAATCTTTGAATCTTGAATCTTTGAGGACACATGGTTTCAGTGAATCAGGAAATACTGAACTGGCTGACACACGATTTACAAAGCGAAAAAAGACAAACCTGCAGATTTTCCAAATGTAAGTGTGCAGGTTTGTTTCTGTTATCTGTGTGCTTCTGTTTCTGTCACAGATAACGCCGTTAGGATTGCATACCAGAATAAACAGAGCAAAAGAAGAGCAAACAGACAAGACAAATAGGACACAAATAGCAGATAACTCAGCACAAACACAGGCACGCTGCCACCACACGCAAGCATCACTGACAGTAAATCTGATCCTTGGAACACACAGTCTGCACTATGTGCTGAATAACATGGAATTGTAACCCTGATACTGTGCAATGCGTGCATGCCAGCACTGCTTTAGAGCAGTTTGATGTGCAGAAAAATAAATCAGATATTTTAAAAATAGAGGTCGTTTCCTTTGATCTGACTTGAGACATTCAGCTCCATGCAAAAGTCTGGACAAATCGAACTCATGCAGCAGACACACAAAATGTCTTCTTCTTCTTATCTTCTAATGTTTACGCCAACAGAAATACAAAAAGTATTTCTTATTTCCAAAGGTCAACACAGCTGTAACATCTATGTTACAGCTCCAGGCTTGGAGGGTATGACGATGATACTGTCACAGTTACAGCTGCAGGCGACATCCCACAGGTCAGCCGGGCACTCCCAGGCCTGACTCTGACGTAACACAGTTAATATAAGTGTGTAATGCAAAGTGACCACATCATAAGAGTTCTGCTCTGTGTCATAGTTTTTACAGCACACGTTGTTCTGATCAGGATTATTTTCAAATCTGTCCTTACTTATTTTACACTACACTGATTAAAGTATACACCTATTCAGGAAAGCTGTGATGGCACAGATGCATGCTGGGAAATATAGTACTGGTACCTTCTGAACTTTCTGCCTGGTCCTCAAACAATTAGATCCTCAAAGAATTTTGCCTGAGAATTTGGCAAAATCCCTGCAGACCTGCTGACATCAACCATGCGACAGTTTTGTCTTATAGAATTAAACAGCACAGCAGCATTTTATTTCATGTTGAGCGAGCAAAGAGAAAAATGGTGCTCAAAAGAGGAGAGAGAGAAGAGAGCAGGATGAGTACAACGACCCGCAAGGCTCAAAAGATAGTCTGAAACATTGTTACTACTGTTGTTATAATATGTGCTCTTACTGTAATATGAGTGGCTGTTCCACTGTAAAGTAACACAGACCGAGGATGAGGTGACCCACACAGTGGGTTTGTGGACACTTCTCCTTTGTTCCATGATTACAGACATCGTGGTGTGACCTTATATGACGTGTACGTTCCCACAGCCTGGGATTGCTGTTGTTATTTTGCACGTGTGATTTAGAGAGAGAGTGCTTCAGTACAACATGATGGTGAGGGTCTATCAGAGTTACGACTTCACATTCATGTAGTGCCAACACTTTCATGTCAGAGTAACAAACGACAAGCTCTGTAGCTGCAATAAAACAAAGACTGGGAGGCTTTGTTTGTATATTAAGCAAGAAAAATGAAGCATGTCTGTTTGGGTTGTGCTCGGCGTGTATGACACACTGTGTCTGTCTAATACGGATCGATTGGGAAAGGAGCAGAGTTCAGCAGGAAGTGTGAAAACATCAAAGACGGTCAAACAAATAAGACAAGTGCGAACGGCTGTTACAGTTTTCAGGTTTTCACACTTTTTTCACTTTGTCTCTGTGGCTGACATGTGGACGATCAGAGCAGCAGCAGCACATACAGACGCTCTCTGTACGCAGACCAAAGCTATGCACCTCTGTTTTAAACTTCTCACTCAGAATTCATCAAACAGTCTTCTGCTGCACAGCCGAGGATTCTGACACTAGGTAAGAACACAGGCAGGATCTAAGCCCACAGAGCAGTCGTCCACAGTGTCCAGTCTGACACATGATGATCTGCAAACTGTCCATGAAGACATCTCAAGAAGCTGGTCATGACACAATAATGGGAATCAATGATAGTTTAATAGTGTGTGCAGGAGCAGAAAAGTCCAATTTGGCTGTCCAATCAGAAACAAGAAAGGAAAGGAGGTTAGCATGTCCTCGATCGTATTTAGAAACTCCCCTGCTCATCCTGGGAACACACTAAAGTTTACGGCCTTTAGGCCTGCGTTTGAATCGAGCCTGCAGCCGTGAGCTGCATGTCTTACTCCTCGTCTTTCTGTCCTGTCGCACTAAAGGCTGAAAAAAACAAACAGAAAACAGCAAAACATGAAGTTTACACATACCTCTGCACTGAAAACAAACCTGGCCTCAGATGATTTTTACACCATAAACACACTCACAAATATTTACAGCAGGTGAGAAACTTTCATTGTCAGTTGTGTGTACAGTTTTGTGTGCTGTGGATGAAATCATGTGTATTTGATCTTTGAACACTTTGGGTCCAGCTGCCATAAACTGAGCGAATCTGCAGCCTAACACTGAAGTCACGCATACACATCCACACACAGCTCGGCCATTGTACACTGCAGTCAAAGCCATATTGTTGAAGGTAAATAGTTGTGTAATTTTATCTTTTTTAACCTGCAGACCAACATCAGGGATATTTGGAAAGTTCAGCTCCGCATGTTCTCATCAGTTCATGAACTTGGCTATAACACAGACCTATCTCATCCTCGAGGTTTATTATTTAACTACCTTGTCAATATTTGAAAGGCAACATGGCTTAGGACAAACAAAGTCATAAACTGGTTTCCACTGGTAATAGATGAGCCCCCAAGAAAGGCTCTGGAATCCTTGACCTTTAGCAGGATCTCCACCGGGTAATGGTCGCTGACATCCAGCGCCTGAATAAAAAACACAGGAAGAACAGCCAGTGTCAACAAATGAACAGAGTTTGATCTGTTTCAGTAACAAAATCACAGCACACCGTGTTTAACACACTCTGTAGGTGTGTGTTTCTGTACAGTCCACACACACTGGTACAGACATGCAGAGCGTGGACTGTTACCTGCTCCTCCGTCAGTCCGTATTCCTCTTGAAAGTTAAACGGTTTGGCTGAAGCAGGCACGATGGCTCTGTGAAAGGTTTCCCCATTCACAACAATCCTGTTGGCACAAGCAGAGAGCAGCACACATTTACTCATGTCTCTTATTTCATTCACACGGTCACATTTAAGTCTGCTATAGTCTGCTTACATTTACATATTGCATATCAGCTGCAGTAAACAACAACAACGCACCTTTTTTATCAAAGGAAACTTTGTTTCTTGAAAAGTTCCAGGGATCCTAAAATCTTGGGAACCCTCCTGAATCAAAGCTTTGTGCGTTTACCTGTCGTAGGGGCAGGATGTGGTTGATCGCACGGTGGTGTCAGCGTCGTCTGGGATGAGCCAAATAAGATTCGTGTCTGTGATTAGGCGCACATTCTTCCTGTTCTTCTTAGCGAGGTAGCCACAGCCCGCATTAAAGTCTCCAAGAAGCATCACGTTCTGCCCATTACAGCACAGCGGTCACCATGTACACCTGTGGTATTGACTTCTTGTCTGTTTGATGAATGCCAAAATAGTCTTTACCTCAGTTTTCCACATGTTTCTCACATGCTGTAGAACATCATAGAGGGCATCGAGCTCCTTGGTGGTGTTGGAGGGCGTGGTGTGCTGAGGTATGAGAACAAACTCCTTTATAGCTGAGGATGGAAATGAGGGTTAGAGGGAGAATCCATCCAACAGCACCAATATTTCCATTCTGTCACAGGGAAGCATCGGGGACCGACCTGTGCGGTCCGCTCTGAAGCGGACAGCAAACGGCTCTCTGGAGAAAGCGTCGATGTCTCCTGGTTTATTATCAGGGTACTGATACTGGTCCATGACCCTCACCGTCTCCTTCCTGAACACATTCAGGTTCAGTGAAGCCAGACTCCGTCACTATACCTGCACTTAGATGTCCTCTGCACAGAGGTGTAGCTCACCTGTACACAAACACGTACTGCTCCTGGTATGTCTCAGACCTGCCCAGTCTCTCGCTGGCCACAGTCTCATATTTATACTTGGTGTCAAACCTGAGGGTGAAACAGCACAGATGGGACGGGGATGCAGTCACTGCATGTGTCAGTCGCTAAGTTTGAGCATTTAGAGTCCAAACCACTCATCTCCAAACTGATGCAATAACATGTGTCTGTGGGTGTGTGTGGGTGTGTGTGGGTGACTGTGGGTCTGTGTGGGTGTCTGTGGGGGTGGGTCTGTGTGTGGGTGTGTGTGGGTGACTGTGGGTCTGTGTGGGTGTCTGTGGGGGTGGGTCTGTGTGTGGGTGTCTGTGGGTGTGTGTGGGTCTGTGTGGGTATCTGTGGGTGTGCATGTGTGTGTGTGTGTGTGTGTGTGTGTTTGTGTGTGTGTGTGTGTGTGTGTGTGTGTGGGGGGGGGGGGGGGTGTCTGTGGGTGTGTGTGGGTGTTGGTGTGTGTGGAAGCGAATGAATAATCACCGTTTTAGGGAGTCGAGCAGCAGTGGTAAAGCTTTTCCTCTACTGTCTCTCACTTCCTGGAGCAAACACACATCACAGCGTGTGATGATCTGAAATGGAGACACAGCACAGCCATGAAAAGGTGAGTGGGAGTGGGACACACAGAGAAGCCACTCATTATTCGTCCCGCTGGTCACCTGCAATAAAATAAAAATGTCCTGCATCCCTAAAAATATTTGTTATATTTGTTCTTTTTGGTCCTTTTCCCAGACCACCGCGCAAATTAGAACGTGTTCATTCCGACTGATGTAGTAAGGAACGCGTTGGCATTGACTCTGCGCCACCTTGTGGTGCTAAATGATAATGCAGGGAAGTGTCTTCATAGCCTTTGTTTGGTTGCTTTGGTTAATTTCACAATGTGGTGAACAAATTTTCAAACAGGAAACAAGTTTCTCTAAACAAATCATTTTTACTGATTCACTGAGTAATTCTGTCAGTTTGTTAGTGGCCCCACTAGCTACAGCCATGTAGTGACTATCGTCCACTAAAGCACCACGACACTGTCCGTCAGCTGTTTGAGCCAAATACAAGAACACAAGCACTCTTACCCAGTCTTTCTTTTTACCTTACCCTGGCAAGAGTCCCCATAACGTCACTCTTCTTCGACTTGGATTCACCAAAGTGTTGTGTGTTGAAGGCACAGATCCTAAAATCTGAACCAGCTTTAGTATCGGTCACATCCACGAGGACGACGAGCAGCAGGAGGAGAGACGGACTCATGGCCCACAGCTGGAAGGAAGCACAGTCCCCATCGAGAAACATGATGAAACACATGAGCTGAGGGCTGCTACGGGACAAATTCAGCTTTGTTTGGTGTTTAAAAAAACACTTTTGATGGAAGCTTTGATGTGAACATAACTGAGATGTGGACTAAAGAGGAGACAAACCACTGCATCTCTGATGGTGCAAAGAAGACGGGAGTTTGTTGCTGCCATCAAATCCAGAATATTTTCCTCTAATGGTGTTTCACCATCTCTGTGTTTTCCATGTTTGATTTGGGAACAACGTTTTTGGAGCTGGGGTTGTATAACTAATAAAGGTTTTTAATTTGAATGATTTTAATTGATAAAAAGAAGTAAACAGCAAACCAGCACAAATCTAATGGCTGTTGTTGTTGTTTGTGCGTAAACATGAACTGTGATTATTCCTGTTTCTCGTGGTTTGACTCAGCAGTGAAACTTCCTGTTTCTTCCTGTTTCTTGTGAAATTAAAATTATTCACTTCTCCAATTCCTCCAGACGACCAACGATAGCTTTAGCATAAATCTTAGACATGAACCACATATTTGTTCTTCCCCTTATCTAAAGTCAGGTGACCTGGGAGGGGGGGTCCACCCTGAACACGTCACCGCCCTGTCACAGGGCCAATGCAGAGGCTCACATTTACCCGTTCTATGGGCAATTTACAGTCTCCAGTTCAGCTAAAGCTGCATGTCTTTGGACTGTGGGAGCCAGAGGGAACCCAAGAAGGCACAGCTAGAACACACAGCGACCTCGGTCAGATGATGGACTGCCACCCAAGGCCTTCTGCTGGTGAGGCAACAGTGCTAACCCCGGCACCACCGTGCTGCCCTGCATCATTATCTATTTAAAACCCACTAGGATAAAAAGGGTCAAACTGAGTTAAATCGTGTGTATGTATAAAACCTGTCCACATGTAAACACTTGTTGCCCACAGAGATGATGTTTGCTCCGTGTCCTCTGTCTGTGTTTCTTAAATTTGTTACCATTTCAGCTCCTTAAAAATGTTCTCACATAAATAACTAATAGTGTGTTCATTAAAAAATGTCCACTCATATTTACTTTCAGACAAAATAACATAGCCAGTTAGCTTTCAGTCTGTTGGTCACGATGGTTTCACCCGAAACCCCTGCTGATGATGACCCACACATTCACACTTTGGCTCACGAGATGATGCACATGATCAGTAGTGGGTCCTCTTAAGGGACAAATCCACTCGGGTTCTTAGAGCTGAAGATGAGAGCTGACACGTCTTCAGGAAACCAAACTAGTCCAGGTCTGTCCAAGGTCCCCCCTCAGCCACAGATGTTTTGCATTAATGAGTGCAATCACATCAAGAGGGCAAACATCTGTGGACTGATGAGTCCCTGACAGGAAGACCACGGTGTTCAGTTACTTCAGTCTGTCACTGCTCTTAGTGTCCTGCAGCGACTGTAACCACATCATTTCCTCAGGGCCTGGAGAACAATGTCCAGAAACCCAAACAGGAGAAATATGAAGGAAAACAAACAAACATAACAGTCCAGTCAGTATGAAACAGGACACACATGGAAACAATCATGGAAAACCCACGGCACACATCTGAAACTAACGTGGAAAACAAGAAGCGAAACTCCAGAAAACAAGACGATAAAATCCTTAAAATCAAACAGAAAACACGGAGCAGTGACCATCGCAGGAATGATCCTGATGTCATGGGAAACATGGAGAAATGACTCTAGTTCAGCTCTGTTAGCTCTAAAGCTGTTACACGTCTACTTTCAGCACAACACATGAAACTACAGCATGTGTGTAGCAGGCTGTACCAGCTGCTGTAATGTGAGCTCCAGCTGTCAGGTCTTTAACCCGGACACACAGCTGAGCGTGTAGGAGAGTGCAGCTCTGTGCAGCTCTGTAGTCATAAACACACAGCAGCAGATTACAGGTCACACGCTCCACTGAGACGGCTTGTCCTTCGCTCGCTCCTTCTGTGGGTTGTCAAACTACAGCTTACCAGCTCTGGGACTTCTTGGACTTGTAGGGTGTGTTCGCTTCTTACTCCCGTCTCTCGACTGAAACTCAAAGCTACCCCCGCCACTCTGTTTCCTGTAGGAGGGACTACAAGGAGGAAGCAGCAGGAGATCTGCTGCTGTGAAAAACTTTCTTCTGTTTGTCAGAGATCAAGTCTTTATCAGGAAAATCACTGCAGACATTAACATTTGAATACTTCAAAGTAAAAAACCACAAACACCACAAACCTGCCTGGTTACACATATATGACTTAAGTATTTACTGTGAGGAGGCAAAAGGCAAGTGAAACAGTCCACAGATGAACAGATCAGGTGTGGGAAGTTTAAGACAGCCTGCAGGTTAAAGACGTGTACACTGCTCCAAAACATTCAAAGAAGACTTGTTCATCAGAGCTTAGGACTGTGTCAGTTACACTTCAGAGATATTGATCTGGTCAGTTAGCAGAAAGGGCTGTTAAACTAACAGCAGGGGGCAACACTGAGGAACCTGAAACAGGAACAGCTTTACAGGTGGAGGCACCTGACGTGGTTCACTCCTCAGCGTTTCTAACTTGGATCAGTGTCCTGCTGGGAATCTGGGATGACACCTGGAGCCTCCACAGGTCGCACAGGTAGGCGAGCTCCTCAGTAATGTCACTGCCACCTTCAGGAGCATGGAGGAGATTACAGGCTGCTGTAGGTCCTCGACATGCATGCACACGTTATTAAAACGTTACACGGTGCTTATTCTGTATTTATTTCAGCATGGTGGTATATGCACGGTGTATGCACGGCAAAGGAAACAGATGAACGAACCAGTTTCACATCAGTGGTCCTTAAAAACACACGTTTAGTCAAAGAGCTTAAAACACTTTAAAAGAAGAAATCTAGTACTGAGGCGTATTATTGGAAATAGTTTTGTATTCATCTGTGAAATTAACGGAGGAGGTGGCAGTAAAAACACAGTGGGGTTGAGCCCAGGTGAGCTGTGATGTCATCAAGAGCGCTGCCGTTCCAGCTGTGGAATAATCACACGGTGTCCTCCCACTCACAAGTCCGGACCTGTGAACTGTGTCTCACAGCCAGTGTCCAACACCTGGCACAAGCTACGCTGTGGCATACAAAGACACAGGTGTAACCAGCCATCACCTGAATGCAATGAAGTGTCCACTCCCACCGCTGTCCAAACTTTCATACTATATATCATTTCTTTGTAATCTTCTTGCCAGTGATTCCAACAGGAAATCTAGAATCACCAGTTAGCCCCACCCACTAACAGATGTCTCTGGACCGTGGGAGGAAGCCAGCCAGGAAAACACAGGAGAACCTGCAGACTGTCCTCCTGTCTCCAGCGGACAGGTCGGCCTGGATGAAGCAGGGACACACCGGTGCCAAACAGATGGATGAAAACAAACGTTACGGACTCCAAACGTGCTGCAAAAACTGTTTCTCACAGAAATGTCCCACGAGAAGCGCAACAGTGAGCACTGAACTACATACAGCAGTACAGCTGGTGCTATGGTGGGAGCTGCAGACGCTGAACCAGGACCTTCATTTGGTCTCCTTAAAAACAGAAACCGTAGCTCCACCTACTGGACATTATATCCCTAAATTAACCACAGCGATGGCAGCAATGTGTTTGATTATCTTCTAATCCTGATTTGCCAATACGTTTAGCTGTCCGCTGTTCCCGATGCTTCAGCAGCTCGTCAATAAGAACACAGACGCAAGTTCATTTAAAGCTCTTTACCTGAAACACAGCAACAAGTCAAACTGAGCTGAGAGTATGGACATGTCACAGGTCTGATCACTGCAGAGCACTCATCCTACTGAGCCGCTGTTCTTTAATGTTACAACTTTGTTCTTATTTTGGTTAAACTGGTGTTTACAGTACAGCTGCAGCTCCACGTGACTGTTACCTGTCAGAAGGTAACATCCACCTGTGTTCAGTATCAATTAATGTGGATACCTGTTCATGTCATTTGTGGGACAGCACAGAGAAGACAGACGAGGCTTTCAGCGTGTTACCTTTACAGTCCAAAGCGTGTTCAGTGTTTCCTCAGCTGTAAATTAACAGAATTAAAGGCTGAATACTTTCAGCCCCATGAAGGAGACCATCAGCTGTTAGTGTGGGACTGTATGCAGTTATAGAGGTTAGGATCTGTAACGATCTTCACAGATCTCACACAGACTGCTCACACTTCAGTATAACTCCTAACACCTGTGGTAAGATTAATGTGTCCAGTCTCAAGTGCAACTGGACACCACGTTAGAAAACCTCCCCCAGACTTGATGTGCGATTTCATGTTCAATGAAGACAAAGCCACGACCTCATCACTTTTGTAATCAAAGCCATCTTTATTGATTATGTGGGCACAGAGAGCAGCCTCAGACTGCGTGCAGGGCCCTCCAGCGGGCCAGAGGGCCTCTGTTGGGGATGTATTTGACCCCACAGCCATCAGGAATCAGACGCTTCTCGGCCATCATGTCATCAAAGTCACAGGCGTTGAACTTGGTGAAGCCGTACTTCTTGGAAATGTGGATCTGAGGGCGAGAGCACAGACATGGGTTCAGCCTTTCAGTACACTTACTTACACTAAGCCCCTGATGAAGACACATTTTGTCTCAGTGGTCCCTTAAAGCACTCAGCACCTCCCAGCTGAGGACATACACAACCAAAGAGTCAGTGTCTGCAGCCTTTGCACACCAGAACCGCACCACAGCGAGACCGGTCGGCTTAATAAGCTGCAGGACTCATGTCACTTTACATTTATTACAGCAGGAGCTTTGGGAGCGTTTACCTTCTGACGACCAGGGAACTTGAACTTGGCTCTGCGCAGAGCCTCCACCACGTGCTCCTTGTTTTGGGCCTTGGTACGCACGGACATGATCACCTGACCGATGTGCACGCGGGCCACGGTGCCCTGGGGTTTACCAAAAGCACCACGCATTCCAGTCTGGAGCCTGCCCGACACAAAACAAGAGGATTACAGGATGAGCCAGACTGCACTCAGTGCAGCAGGGCTACGGGTCAGTCAGCCTCTCACCTGTCAGCTCCAGCACAGGACAACATTTTGTTGATGCGGATGACGTGGAAGGGGTGCAGACGCATGCGGATGTGGAAACCGTCCTTACCGCAGGTCTTCACCATGTACTTGTTAGCACAGATACGGGCAGCTTCCAGAGCTACAGGGGTTAAAGCACAACATGCATGAAGTTATAGGCACCGCTGTTTGTGTTTGCCAACAACCCTGACTGACTGCAGCATTAACACGAGCCAGACAAACTGAGGAGGAGGGGCTTACTGAGGTCATCACACGAGTGAGAGCTGTGCTCTGACGTCTCTCTGAACCCAGGACTCGAACGCAGTCAAGACAAACTTCACTGTTCTAACCTGGAACCTTTACTTTCCCCTAAGACCCAACACTGCAGCTACCAGGCTCAGTGCATCCTCTAACAGTAACGCACTAATGCAGGCAGCAGTGCATGCTTCCTTACTGAGTAACGTGCTCAGGGTGTGGCTGAGCAGCCTTCCTCCTGTTAGCCACTGTGATACAGCAGACCCTCCACAGACGAGTCACACATTAGCACCAAGTCTATCTGCCTAACGCACTGAACCTGTGACGAGCCCAGTTTAATGTTCCTGGTGCCAGTAAGCAGCTGTGGCCCAGTTTAACTGGCTCATTCCTCATATACACGAGTCTTTATGGAGCAGCTTTAAAGCTTGCAGAGAGTGTGTGTGCTGTATACTAGGATAGTTTTTATATTTAATATACAAGCTGTTACATTAAATTACAAACATCTCACAGCTATACAATAGTTTCCCACAGTAGTAATCAGTACCCCCCCCCCCCCCCCCCGAACAAACACTGGGAACAGCCAGTGATCTAAACTGGAAAACGAGACTGGCTCATTCAGCTATAACACCTCTAACAAAACATTTAAAGCAACCTGGTCTTTTAACCACAGAGGCCATCGTCTCACTGTCTTTATCAGTAAACTGCACTCACAGGCCAAAGTGTGCTCCTACAAAGAAGCACACACGTTACCAACAGGTGTGTTAGTCGTGGCTCCTGGTCTCCTCACCTTCTGATGACAGCTGCTCGTACTCATCAGAGACCATGTGGCCGCACAGGGGGAACTCGTCCACCTTGGCCTTCTTCCTGCCCAGGTCAAAGATCCTGATCTTGGGGTCTGATGAGAACAGAAGAGGAAGGATAAGAACACTGAAACTCACGTCTGCATCAGCGAGACCAACTTATGGCCTTTTCCATCAGCGCCTACTCGGATCGACTGGAGTCGCCTAACGCGCGGCTGTCGTCATAGCAACACGTCCCGAATAAACGTGTGACACGAACACTCCAACAAAGGTGGACGTGGAGAACATACCTGCTGCTCGGCCTATGGCACGTCGTCAGACTCGGGGAACGAGACACTCTCGTGATGCTACTGACCATCCAATCGGAGGCCTGCAGTCTGATGACATCACTGCTCGGATCGTTTGAAACCCGGGCCAAGCAGGTACTATAAAGGTACCAGGTACTATAAAGGTACCTTTATAGTACCTGGTACTACTATGACCTAATGGAAAACCGTGCTGAGCCGATCTGAGTAGGTACCAATGGAAAAGCAGCTTTATAAAGGAAACAGTGATGACCAACTAAGTAATTGTGAGCCACACAGCAGCATTTTGTCTCAGTGGTCCCTTAAAGCACTCAGCACCTCCCAGCTGAGGACATACACAACCAAAGAGTCAGTGTCTGCAGCCTTTGCACACCAGAACCGCACCACAGCGAGACCGGTCGGCTTAATAAGCTGCAGGACTCACAGCAGCCCACTGTGACAGTTCGGTCCAGAGGGGTGACCGTGATGTCACCTGAACATGGTCCCACTGAAGTGTTACAGACTGAAACAGGAAACATGGAGAGAGAACGTACCAGGCACACCCCTGCAGAAGCGGGACTTGGGGTACGGCTTGTTCTTGCAGTACCTGTAGCTGTGAGAGGAAACACACGTCACCAACACTGAATCTAGTGTAAGAGGTGGACAATCTAACAACCCTTCAGCCAGCACGCTGGACCACATCAATCACATGCCGGCTACGCAGCTGTAACACCATCTGATTGACTGTAATCACAGAGTTTATGATGTCAGAGCAGGAAAGACGAGACAAAAACTAAAACAGCCAGAGTCTGTTCAGATACACATTAATCCTGTGATGTCTGACCTGTCAGGGACTGTGAGACTGCTGTAACCAAGTATTCTTCAAAAAACGACAATTATCCCTTTTATCTGATTGTTCATCAGCAAAACCTGTTTGAAGCATAGCAACAACGTGTGTCAGACCCCAACCACGTCTATTTAAAACTAACAGCTAAATATAAAAGTGTCTTCTCCCAGCGGGTGTTTTAAACCAGGACAAACAGGAGAACATACGGCAGCATATCCTGGAGTCAGTAACACAGCTGAGACTGATTCATACCGACGATCAGGACATTTCCTGTTTTACAGACGTTAAATCAAAACCAACAATTTATTTATAAAAGAAACCGCGCAGTGAGGACTCTCACAGTCAGGTGACCTTCATGGGCTTATAACAGGGTCAGAATATTTGGTGACGGAATTATTTTATACCACAATAAGCTGTGACTCGGAGCTTTTAAGTCTCTTCACGGCTTCAAACAGACTCAGGCTGGGGCTGAAAGTAGTAGCATTTAGCTTGTACTGTTATCGCACCGTGCTAGCGTGCCCCGTGAACGGACTGCTTTACGGCGCTCGTTGTGAACACAACACTTAAATGGAGTTCACAGTGTAGGACGACAGAAACGCCGGGTTTTATAGCACATATTATTATTTTTATTCTTATTCCTCAGGCCCGGGGGCAGGCCAGCGCCGTGCACATGGCGCCGAGCAGGAGCCGCTGCCATTTTCCTCTGAAACACTCGCTCGGCCCTTCGCTCAAACGGGGTCAGAAAATGACTTACCAGCGGGCTGGTCGGCGGCCCATGGTTGCAATCTGGAAATTAACGAATAAAAACAAGTTACTAAGCTTAATCTGGACAAAGATCAGTCAAAAAATAGCTTTAAATTAACCGGTATGATGGAGAGCCGAAGAAAACGCGACCTCACCACGCACTCACCTAATGGAGGAAAGGAAGAAGACGTCACTTCCGCTTTGTCATATGGACAGAATGGTTCACGAGGGAAATTTTTATATTCATGTACGCGTTATTTTTGCTTCAGCGTAGTTTTATTACAACAATAAATGATTACTATATGGATTTTATTTAAAAACACAGTTGGAAAAATTCATTTAAGGGCTGTTAACGAGCACCAAGTGAATGCTGGGAGGTGTAGTTGTATGCAACGTCAATGAGGCGGGTTAGCTACATTTAATTCAAACATAATTTTATTTAGTAGAACATACTGTAAATCTTCGCTGAGCCCAGACTCATTTAAAATGGGCTGAGGCCAGGAATACATTACATTAGGATTAAACAAGAAATGTATCTGTGCTCAGAGAAAATATAATATTTTTAGGATCACAGCCTGTTGTCTGACTTGGTATCAGTGTGGTCCTCTTCCAAAAGTCTAGCAGCTGATCTCAGTTCACAGACATTTGCTTACTTTTGTTAGAAGAAGAGGAGATGCTACACAGTAGCAAACTTTTTCTCAAATGTTGCTGCCATCAAATTCAGAATACAGGGCAAAAGTCTCAAGGAAGTCTGACAGTGTTACTCTGCTACTCTTAGTATTTAAACTGTCTTTGAATAAGCTGGCTGGGAAACACAAGGCCTGGCCCTGGAGAACTGGGAAGCACACCGATCAGGTTTCTGGAGACCTGGCAGAAACAGAAACCATACTGTCTGAGGCTGGCACAGAAACGAAATTAGCAAAGGCTCCGTGGCAACCTGGGGCGGCCTCTGGCTGGGGCGGCTGTTGGGGCACCACTGGAGCGGCCTCTGGGGGCCGCAGCAGGCTGGGGCGGCCTCCAGGGGCACCACTGGAGCGGCCTCTGGGGGCCGCAGCAGGCTGGGGCGGCCTCCAGGTTTGCGGCAGCCTGGGGCAGCCTCTGGATCCGTGACAGCCTGAGGTGGCCTCTGGAGCAGCCACTGCATCCACGGCAGGCTGTGGCGGCCTCCGGATCCAGAGGCAGGCCCAGCTGTTGGAGGACCACTGGAGCGGCCTCTGGATCCGCAGCAGGCTGGGCGGCCTCCAGGGGCACCACTGGAGCGGCCTCTGGGGGCTGCAGCAGGCTGGGGCGGCCTCCAGGTTTGCGGCAGCCTGGGGCAGCCTCTGGATCCGTGACAGCCTGAGGTGGCCTCTGGAGCAGCCACTGCATCCACGGCAGGCTGTGGCGGCCTCCGGATCCAGAGGCAGGCCCAGCTGTTGGAGGACCACTGGAGCGGCCTCTGGATCCGCAGCAGGCTGGGCGGCTGTTGGGGGACCACTGGAGTGGCCTCTGGGTCCGTGGCAGGCTGGAGGCTACATTAGTTTTAGGACCTCCAGGGTTCCAGAGTTGGCTAGGGCCACCAAGTTGTCTGGGTAGGCCCCGGGCACAGCCTCAGTGTCTGGGGAACCATTTTAGCAGCACACAGTCTGGGGAGATCCAGAGATACCTGGACGGGGGCCTATCCCAGCTGTGTTAGGGCGAGAGGCAGGGTAGCCCTGGACAGGTGGCCAGTGTGTCAACACAGACAACCACTGGCACTCACATTGACACGCATTCTTTCCAGTGTCAGTAACTACAGCTTACGACTTTTTCACTTACTTTTCTGCCACTGAACAAATGTTTTCTTGCGATTCATAAGTTAAAAATTTCCAGTTAATATCTCAAACTTATTCAGAAGTAAACCTAAATGTGAACACAGCCAGTGAGTTGGTCACAGACTTACCTACAGAGTGGAATAACTGTTTTCATTTCCAGTGAAGCTGTGCAACATCACATCCACGGCACTAAGAAAACTAGACAGATTATATATTTACATGTATCAGCAGTGAAAAGGCGTGCACATCCTTTACCTGCAACAGTAATTCTGTTAGCTCAGTGTGTAGTGAAAATCAGCACGTTCCAAGGCCATTCCGCCAGTTGGCCAATAGGGGGCGCTATCATACCATATGTCTCGAGCCCCCTTCACTGTACCCTTCTTTGGCTAATTCCTAAAAGGAACAATGAGCTCATATCTGAAGTTTTGTTAATAGAGAACAAATGTTCTGTTGCTGAAGCATGTGAGGAATCCGAGCTTTCGTCTTACTCCAACATAACTCGACATAACAAGGAGTGTTCAGCAGTGCAGGACCAGCTGAAGGTTGGTCATGCTTGGGTCTGGCTCGTACAGGCTAGTACAGGCATTATCACATGCCTGTGAGATTCCTGACTCATCATGTGCACACGGCGTTTGTTAAAGTTTTATCCTTTTGCAAGTAGATGTATTTAGGAAGTGGCAAAACACTGCCACTCCCTCGTGACTCTTTCAAAAACGCCCATGAACTCTTTCTGACATCCCCGTATAGCCTCGTGTGAAGGTCAGCTATGAGTTCTCTATCTTGTATGTTGCTTCTGTTTTGTCTGAATTTGCTCCTGACTCTGGCGGAACTCAAGGCCAGTGATGACGGTGGGACGATGGAAAAGGAGCAAGGACCAAAAATGGTGCTACAGTATGTGCCCGTTCTGGTGACAAATGACAGACACACACACACACACACTGTAACAGAAATAGACCAGTAGTTTTCAGGCTTTAAGGCATCCCAGGTTGCAAAATAAAAAAGGTGCTTCTGTTTTAGTACAAGTACTGATACAACTGATGGTCCTGTTCAAAGGGATGTGGTTATTAAGACGACTCTTTGTATTACCCACAGACGATGTTTGTGAGTTAAACAGGCTGTTCATATGCCAGCATTGGCCTTCGCTCCCATTAGTATCTGAAAGTCTGATTTCTCATAGATGCTAATTTGAAAGTGCTAGCTGATATCCTTTCTATCTCGTTAGCATGTTAGTGAGGCTTTTCTTGCTAACATGCTAACAGGCTTATCAAAAACATGTTTTGCATCAAAGCTGGCCAACAAGAAGGTTAATAAGAGGAAGCATTAGCTGCCATGATCAATCACAGTAGCTTGCTTACTTGCTAATGCTAGCTCTGTGTACACACAATGCACAGAAACCACAGCCAGCAGCAGGTTGCCTTCCATGCTGGTCAATCATCAGTTTGCACATATGTGCTAACAACCAGAAACAAAGCTCCTGGCCTCTCACACTGAGGCATAGTTTCCAACGAGATGCAAAGCAAATGATGCATCCAGTGACAATAGCCAACTGTGTGCACAGATTTAATTTAAAGAGTGGACACACGTGTGAGAAACTTTTGGAAAGTTATTAATGAAATGAAACCTACCATTGTTCTGCTATGGATAGCTGTGGGTCATCTATGAATTAGAAGGTCGGTAAACTGATCCCCAACATGACCAATATCTCCCCCTGGGTGTGAGTGTGAACGTTAGATAAACTGCCTCACCGTGGATTGAGGTGATGAGGCTTGTAGTAAAACGTGCTACATAAATACTAGTCAATTTACCATGATGAACAGAGAAAATATCTAGAGATCCTTTTTCTTCTTTTTGGAGCAGGCCGTAGGCATGATCATTTCTGCTGTAATTTTTGCTCTGGCTTCATTTTTCAAAAGTTGCCACTTTGTCACCTCATGAAGTGTCTCAAGACTAAAGCCAGTGCAACGTACCACTGATGGCACCACTGCCTACTTGCTTCAAAGCATCAGATGTTATTCAAATATCTCAACAAGAGGAACTAACTCAGACATTTAATTAAATTCATTGGCTGAATCTGGGTCATTTTAGGAATTACTGCTGTTCTGATAGGTTCAGAAGTCTGTGAAGCCTTTGACCACTAACTGACCAACCAAGTTACCAGTAAACTAATCTTATTATTCCAGATATTATTCCGACTCCTTCGGAGACGATTGTGCCATATGATTAAAAACACACAAATGTTTAAAAGCTGACTTTGTACCTCAGCTACAGGACGTGTTAAACCTTACTTTCAGAGTAATTCTACCCCCGTCTGCGGTTGTGGAATTCCCCGTTGATTCTGAATCAGGATTCCTTGAGTGCTGTGTGTTTCTTCTATAATGTCTCTGCTTGCAAACTGCAAATCAATTTTCTGAATTCGACAGTCCTCATGGTTCCTTCGATATGCTAAGGATGCCACAATCACCATAAGTGACATTGCAAGTCGCAGCTTGCACACTGCAAACTGAACTTCAGATGCAAACCAACATGATGCCGCAGCTCGTCCTTTATATTCTGTCTATGAATTCTGTTTTCATGCTGTTTCCCGCCTCATATCTTCAGACACAAGAGTCAGATCATTCTCTCTGTCTACTCCTCCAAAGGTAAAAAGCTTAAAGTCTGAAGAAATACAGTGAATTATTAGTGTATTTGTATTAGAATACATAAGGAAGACTGTGCAACAAGCAGAAGACTGCAACAATCCTGTTGTCAAAACAATTGCTTTTTCTGTGGTTTCGTGGCTACATGCTGCTCTCTTGGCAACCCAAATAAAGAAATACACTATCGAGTTGTTCATTCTGCCAACCACACCCTCGCACACTGACACAGTTATGTTTCCATCACTACAGAAGATACTGAACGACTTCTTCTTTTATAAAAACCGACCCTGGCCCTGACTCCCACATGCTTCACTCTAACACTCCACTAGGTGTTTGTCTATAAAAGGGATTTGAGCGCCCACAGTGTGACTGTGTAAAAACAAAGTATGTCCCCACAACATGCCCAATACAAATATACACACACACACAAAATTACACACTGACCAGTGTGGCTGCTGTAGGGTGTGGTAGGTGACACACTGTGTGCTGATGTTAAAACGGAAGTGTGCTGGGAGGTGTATCTGTTAGAGTGTGCTGCCTAGAGCTCAGGGCCATCTATGCTCTTCATCAGTCTGAATACTCCGTGGCCAAAGAACAAATCCACAGTGGAATCACTTCTCCCACTGAGAATAAGCTCTATGTGTTTGTATTTATATGATTATGTCATAATGAATGTGATGCCTTGTTTCACAGCAACATGTTACTCCAAGGATCCAGGAACCATGATGGTGTATAATGGTAACAGTTACTATTAGAGAGACATATGTCTGTGAAGGTTCTCAGTCATCCAGGTCATTATAGTCAAAGGAGCTTTGAAGCGTCTGGACTTCTTTAAGTTGCTTGAAGACGTTTCACCTCTCATCTGAGAAGCTTCTTCAGGATGCATCTAAGGATAAAGGACACTTTCGAGGATGCCAATGTTCACATTTTGGACAAAGAGGACAGATGATTCGAAAGAGGAGTAAAAGAAGCCATCTATGTCCACTGTGAGCGACCATCTTTGAACAGAGGCAGTGGTTTACGACACCAACTGTCTGCCATCTGTAATCCAGTTTTGAGTTCCCTCCCCAGACGCCTTAACGCCCACTCACATCCTGGGCCATTTGACCTCAGGAAATCGCATGATAAGGTGGGGCCAGGTTTGACAATGAGCTCACCCTAAACCCTGGCTGATTGGGACCCACACCCGTTTTCATACCTTGGCTCAGATGATTAGATGATCATCAGGGGGTCCTTTTGTCCCTCTTTGGGAGGAAACTCCCACTGGGTTTAAATCTGGGACTATCCGCCATTTGACCTTAGAACTGAAGAAGCTTCTCGGATGAGAGGTGAAACGTCTTCAAGCAACTTAAAGAAGTCCAGACGCTTTTCTTTGCAAGCCCCTTTGATTAGAGAGACATCAGAATGAGAGGTGGGCGGGTCACCTTTCAGCTGTCAGTCAGTGAGCTGTGGTCCACTCAGTGTCGTCACGTAAAATCTGAAACCTTCACCGTTATCAGGAGGCTGAGGAAAGCTGGCTGCTGCCATGTGAGCAGCAGCTGCACTGTGACATGTGTCGATTAACACAAATGAGTAAAGCATGCAGGCTTCTGCATGCTTTCGGATGAGAGGTGAAACGTCTTCAAGCAACTTAAAGAAGTCCAGACGCTTTTCTTTGAAAGCTCCTTTGACCATGCAGGCTTCTCCATGCAGCAGCAAGTGTTCTCAGGCTCAGGTTCAGTGCTTGTTTGCATGTCAGTCATATTCTGCTGCAAACAGTTCCTAGTTACCACACAGCAGTCACAGGACCCACATAGCCTTTGGGACAAGAATCAAGTCCGTGTCGTCAGTTTGATCATGAGAACAGTAAAGGTTCAGTGTGAGTTAAAGTTCAGCCAGTTGCTCAGTTTGCTGAGTCTCGACACCACTTTTGATCACTTTGTTCTGATGTTTAAGCTCAGACAAAGAATAAGGATTAATACTGACTCCTCAGCAGGTTGCCTCGATGATGCACTGCCCAGTTTCACATTAGCGTCTGTGGGCTCGTCCTTTCTGCTCGCCCCTCTGCATTCATCCAGGGGCAGAGCTGGTTATGACGTGGTTATACTGTCTCACTCAGTTCCTGACTTTCTGGGATTTGTTAAGTTCAAACCTTTCAGCTCTCAGGTCAACACTCAGACCTCGAGGTAAGATAAATGCCCAACATTTATCTTTGAGACACTACATGTAGTACATTACTATTTTGGACCATTTGCTAATAAAACCACACAGATAGATAAACCTCCGGATTGGCTGGGATTTTCCAGTGT
This sequence comes from Perissodus microlepis, assembly GCF_051167445.1. Lineage (NCBI taxonomy): Eukaryota > Metazoa > Chordata > Actinopteri > Cichliformes > Cichlidae > Perissodus > Perissodus microlepis. The sequence continues at coordinate 20,364,417 of NC_140480.1, forward strand.
GGATGTGAAAGTGTGTGGTTTCTGATAACACATCAGGGTATTTAGCCACTTAGTTTGCAGGGTCCCTCACTACACAACTGGATTTGAAAAACTGTAAGAATGCAAAAATGTTAAATGTGAGGCTTCATAACGGCGCGGTGGTGGTTAGCACTGTTGCCTGATCCAAGAAGGTCCTGGGTTTGAATCCACCATCTGGTCGAGCTTGCGAGTGGGGTCAGGTTCATTAGTGATTCTAAATTAGGCGTGATTGTGAACTGTTTTTTCTCTGTGTGTTTGCCCTGTAGCAAATTCAATTCAATTCAATTCAATTCAATTCAATTCAATTTTATTTATATAGCGCCAAATCACAACAAAAGTCGCCTCAAGGCGCTTCATAGATACAGAGAAAAACCCAACAATCATATGACCCCCTATGAGCAAGCACTTTGGCGACAGTGGGAAGGAAAAACTCCCTTTTAACAGGAAGAAACCTCCGGCAGAACCAGGCTCAGGGAGGGGCGGTCATCTGCTGCGACCGGTTGGGGTGAGAGAAGGAAGACAGGATAAAAGACATGCTGTGGAAGAGAGACAGAGGTTAATAACAGATATGATTCAATGCAGAGAGGTCTATTAACACATAGTGAGTGAGAAAGGTGACTGGAAAGGAAAAACTCAATGCATCTTGGGAATCCCCCGGCAGCCTACGTCTATTGCAGCATAACTAAGGGAGGATTCAGGGTCACCTGGTCCAGCCCTAACTATATGCTTTAGCAAAAAGGAAAGTTTGAAGCCTAATCTTGAAAGTAGAGATAGTTTCTGTCTCCCGAATCCAAACTGGAAGCTGGTTCCACAGAAGAGGGGCCTGAAAACTGAAGGCTCTGCCTCCCATTCTACTTTTAAATACTCTAGGAACAACAAGTAGGCCTGCAGAGCGAGAGCGAAGTGCTCTAATAGGGTGATATGGTACTACAAGGTCATTAAGATAAGATGGGGCCTGATTATTTAAGACCTTGTATGTGAGGAGCAGGATTTTGAATTCAATTCTGGATTTAACAGGAAGCCAATGAAGGGAAGCCAAAACAGGAGAAATATGCTCTCTCCTTCTAGTCCCTGTCAGTACTCTTGCTGCAGCATTTTGGATTAGCTGAAGGCTTTTCAGTGAGTTTTTTGGACATCCTAATAATAATGAATTACAGTAGTCCAGCCTGGAAGTAATAAATGCATGAACTAGTTTTTCAGCGTCACTCTGAGACAGGATATTTCTAATTTTAGAGATGTTGCGCAAATGGAAGAAAGCAGTCTTACATATTTGTTTAATATGTGCGTTGAAGGACATATCCTGGTCAAAAATGACTCCAAGGTTCCTCACAGCGTTACTGGAGGCCAAGGTAATGCCATCCAGAGTATGAATCTGGTTAGATACCATATTTCTAAGATTTTCAGGGCCGAGTACAATAACCTCAGTTTTATCTGAATTAAGAAGCAGAAAGTTAGCGGCCATCCAGGTCTTTATGTCTTTAAGACATTCCTGCAGTTTAACTAATTGGTCACCAGCAAACTGGTGACCTGTTCAGGGTTTACAGTTCCCATTGCCCTGTGGCAGCTGGGATAGCCCCCCACGGCCTATTCATTTACTACTGTGAATGCAGGTAGTTTACCCCACACATCAGCATCACATGGTCCCCAGAGGAAAGGTTGGCACACAGCGCTCTCAACAGTGGGGATTTCTGCTGATTGTGCATTTGATGCCCACATGTTGTTGACTGGGAAGTGAAAACAAAGTGTTGCTACAGAGACTGGGAGCAAGAAAAACAGAAACAAATGAATCTGACTCACTCCTGCTTGCTCATCTTCCTCATCACTTGTTTGTTCTTCATGTTTGTCCATTGGTGGCCTCACATATCAGCCAGCATCACAGGGAAAAGCAGGCTGAGAGAGTAACTGCGCCGTCCTCTGTCACACATATTTAGTAACGTTTCCAAGTAAAGGCTGATCATATTGCAGTCACATCTCCTGAATTCTGTTGAGACATATCCACCCCTACTGACACTTTCATTCTGCTACGCATGGCAAGTACATTCATGTGTCGTTACAGCAAAGGCACCAAAATTATTTGACTCAATCTGAAAATAACAGTAAACTCAGTAAACAGAAGTAAAGCGTATGTTATAAACCTAATACAGACTGATAGAGAGGCTCTTTTCCACATGGCTTGGGGAGGACGCTGAACCTCGGCTGTTTATGTTAAACTCTGTTGTGTGTGTGTGTGTGTGAATGAGAAACACATTGTAAAGCACTTTCTAGAAACGCAGAGGTTAAAAGGTTCTGTCTGAGTGCATACCATGTACTGCATGTGTGGCTCTCTCTCCCTGCTGGTCGTGTCTCTGCAGGTCTGTGTGTCAGGCTCAGCTGCTTCAGTAATGAGATCATATGATGTCATGCTGTTCACGAAGGAGCAGCCTCCTGATTGGTCTGCTTGAATCCTGAACCCCAAATGTAGGTTACAGAGAGCCTCCCAGGAAACACACCTACCACAGCGCTGTTAGTCTGAAGCTTTTAGTCTGGTTTCTTTAGTTAGTCAGCAAACATCATTTTAGCATAGCCACTGTAGTAACATACACACAGTGTACAGTCTGAACAGCTGCAGACATGATCTTAGTTAAAGATCACTCTCCAACAAAGCTCAGCGTCTTTGATTTTTAATAACAGTGTAGTTATAATTGTCATCTCTGTTTGTCTGTCGTTAGCATACCTTCCATTCAATCATGTTTTTAGCCATAACATATTAACATTACACCTTCCAGTATCCTCGTGCTTTTACTCCAACACCTTGTCCTTTAAACACTAAAGTACAGCTCATGGTTTGCACAGAGTGGATCACACTGTAGCACAGACTGCATCTGCCCTGATGGTGAGTTTGAGACTAAAGAGGAGTTGGATACGCTCGCAGGTTAAAGTGCATGAAAACCATGTTTAGTTACCACCTTTATGATTACAGCAGGAAGCTCATTTCTTTTAAAGTTCACTTTGAAACTTGGAGTAAGAATTGTTTCAATAAGCTGTAACAGCTTTCTGCAAGCCTTCACCTCTGCTCACTCACCGCACTTTAGAACCACGTTTGTGATTTTGCGAACTTTGGACCATTTAAATGGAAGAATTTGACAATCTGACAGCACGCCAGTGGTGGGTGACAGTCCAGTATTTTATTACTCAGTCAGTCAGATATAATACCCTTAGACGTGCACAGCACTCAGAGAACCCTGCACTTCAATCTGTGGAAGGATGCTGCAGAAGTAGAAGTTGCAGGGAGGAATAGATTTCTAAGTTCTTAGTTTGAGGCTCAGCAGATTCCTGAGAATTTTAAATGGAACTTGACTGATACTGTGTGCAGGTATGTAATGTGATGAAACCTGATATGTTTGGGCTGGATGGGTTTTGTGCTTTGAATTATACAGTGAATGTGTCATTTTGTCTCTCTGTGCAGGCCAGGGCCTATGATATGCCACAGCTTAAAGGCAGCGGAGTTGCAGAAGCTGGAGTGACCACTGGCTATCTACTTGCAGGGTGGTGGGTCTCAGAGGACAACTGCTAACCCTGTTGAAGTCATCGTGTGGAGTGCAACTGGTGTTGTGGCATAGCTGGCTCTGGCCTTGGGACTGTGTGTTTTTACTTGATTCGCATATGGGACACTGGACTGTTTTATCTTTTATCTTTGGATAATTGTGTCAATAAATTATCTTTTAGAAGTTTATTGACTGTCATCTTTTTGCCCACGGCTGAGACGGTTGGTCAGACCTAGAATCTTTTGTGTGTGTTGCAATCTGCTCACATTCACACTGAGTAATGAGATAACAAACACTTGGTGTAAACCACGAGTGTGGGGCACAGTGGCTAACCAATCAACCTGCAGCCCAGCACTGCCATCATGGTCACATGGTTAGAAGATAACCAAAGACAGGCAGCAAACTAAAAGCCATGCTTCACCCTCTGCTCCTCTCTTTACCTTTACATCCTGTATCACGTCCATTAAAGCGCACATACCGTCACACCCATACACACAGGGAATGCATCTTTGTCAAATACTTTAGGCCCTGCTCTCCATCACCATGTGTTTCATTTAACACGAGCTTCCAGCGAATCCTCGATGCAGGTCAGGGCCTATATTGCAACATGCGCTCATGCACTGGAGCTGAAATGATGTCTGTCAGACTCACACGGAGAATGAGTCACGCAGGTGTGATGTGATCCTGTACCTGTGATGTAATGCACGTTACTCACACCACCTGGGTGACCCACATTTACTCACAAGTGACTGAGAAGTCCTAGAGCCAGCAGGGTTCATGATGAAACATCATTCTGTCTGTAGCTGAGGTGTGTGTGTGTTTATGGAGGACAGCACATGTGTAGATGCTGCATACATGACAAGAAAGAGAAATGTTCCAGATTTAATCCCAGACAGGGAAAAAGGGGGCAGATAACACTAAGGAGGGAGGCTGAGAGGTGGATCAGTCATTCATAGCTGCTCCACAGCCACATTCCTCCCCCCTTATATGGACAAAACTACTGGACCCCATCTCTTCATCTCTGTGTTGAATACAGAAATGCAGAATCCACACAGGGTCGGCACGTTTTTACCCCGTGATTAAATGTAAGACCTGTGATTTCTAATGGACGATCGTCTATACTGTTTCCCTTTTGGAACAAAAACAGCACTGTTTGCACCCAGGCTGAATGCAGTGCTATCCACAGTACATCTCTCTGCATCGTTGCAAACCTCTGTTTGTTTGCTTTGCTCCTTTCCTCACTGGCCTGGTCGCCGCCGCTCACCAGAATCTCTCTGTTTAGATGAGTTTGAGAGTAGAAGACCCAAGAGAGGCGCGCTGGTCCTCAGGGAATCCAACAGTGCTGTGTGCTCGGGCCGACAGCCAGAAACATGGAAAAAAATAAGCAGGGTAGAAACACAATGGGGAGGGCTGTGTGCTGGAAGCTGGGGGGGTTAAAATCACAGGCAGGCTAAATGAGACAGAGAGGAGGCTAACATAGACGGGGGAGAGAGGAAGGGAGAGCTTACCTTAAAAGGCTGTGTCGACGGAGAACGTGTGTGTGTGTGTGTGTGTGTGTGTGTGTGTGTGTGTGTCTGCGTGTGTTTTAGCTACTAGTAATAGAGTCTTGTACTCTAATTCATTCAGCTAAGCCACGCCTCCATTTAAAGAGTATAAATGTGCATAGATAACACTGTATCCACCTGGAATGCACACACACACACACACACACTGAGGACAGAGACTCCACGGACAGCTTTGCTACTTTTACTGTAACTCACTTGTGCAAATTGTGCGTGTCCTGATTACATCACACACACACACACACACACACACACACACACACACACTCATCCTCCCTGAGCCCCATCCAGTCATTACCCAACAGGAACTGAAGATCTGGGAATAAGTCCAGAGTTCTCTCACGTTCTCTCTCAGCGCTGCTCTCTCCTCCAATCTGAGGGATTTTCTTAATATGGCCAGAAAGGGAGTGAAAGGAGGCCGAGCGAGAGCTCGAGGGTGGAAAGCAGTTCAAATGTCCGTGTTCCAGCTGTCGTCATGGCCAAACTAGACCCGTGTTAAACTGTTGTAGTGTACACGGCTGAGTTCACCACTCAGAAACACACTAAGACTCTTAAGGTCAGAGTGATTAACTTTGAGAACCAACCTGAAGCGACTGCATTTATTCTGATGAGGTCACATCACACATGTAACTGCAGACTTTAAACAGGACCAGTGGCACTGTCTTTCTACAGTGCAGGGATGGCTGTTTGTCTTTTCTGTGGCACGCAGCCTTAGCAACAGCTCGTTGATAGTTTTTGTTTTTGTGATGTTTCTTCAATCCAGCGTGAACGATGAATGAAAATAGCACGTTCTTAATATTTGTGACAAATTTCATATAAAAATATTTGTAAAGTATTTTTCTGAAATATAACTATATGTCTCTCAGAAATTGTCCCGAGTCGTCCTGTGCAGTGTGACATTTTTCATTTGTGTGTCCAAACAGAAAATATGGGACTTTTCAGATTTTAAGCAGCCAGTACTCTGACTTTTGTAAAGCTTCCTGTTGCCCACAGGCTGAATACTGTTTAAGTTCATCCACTGCAGCCACCAGTGAGGGTGAAGTGTACAGGTAACCTTTTCACAGTAACCCACCCACGTTCTCACGACACAGTCCAGCCTCACTGTAGTGGAGATATCAAAGATAGGCCAAATTGTCCCAGAGTATGAAAGAAGGAGGGAGCTTGAGGTTCCGTTTGAGGCACTTTATTGTCACCACTCAATTTCTGGGGCTGTAAACACAGCGGGTGTACATAAGTGTGTGTGTGTGTGGTTTCCTACAAGGGAAATAACGATAATTAAAGAGAATAGACAAGTCAAATACTCAAATATAAACATAATACAACATAGTTAACATAATCACATATAAAGATCAGAAAAATATAATACACTTATAATACACAAACTGCTCACACTATGCAACTAAATAGCATTAGTTCGAGGTTAAGCAACCGTCAGTACACAGGAACTACTTCCGGTAGTTGTACAAAATAAAAGCGTCCCCCATTATAATCCGCTATAATGCTCTTATTGTGAAGGGCAAGCGGGACGCTATACTTCCGGTCAAACTACGTTCGCTATTTTATTAATCCACGTACCTAATTGTTCGCTACAAACTCCGCTACTTCAAAGTAAACAATCACAAGCATCACATACAACATACAGAGAAGGTCTGATAACACAGGAATGACATTATGGACATATTAGCGACCGTACATGCGTCAACAAAGCTAAACCGGGGTAAGCTAACAACATAAATTAGCATATGAAATGAGGGTGAACTCACGCGTTGCGTGCGTGGCCTACCGCTCCAACTACGGACTACATTAGCTCCTAAATGGTAACATACTACAGTACTGACACAAACAAAGGCAAAATACAACACAGGTCACTACTTACTTGTCATTTACGCACACCTAACATTCCCCAGGAATCAGTGCACCCCCTCCGGACCAACACTGCTCATCCGACATTAAACTGCCCACCTTACTAACCGGATGATGTCACTAGAAGGTGGGCTGGCCCAAACTGACAGAAGACTGGCTATTACATGAACTTATAAACACCAGTAAAACTATCCTATGAACTTTGGGGCCTTTTATACACTCACAGTGTGAAGACTCAAAATAACCAGCCTCAGTATTGAAGTATAAACATAACAAATCAAATTAAATGTCCCATTTGAACTTTGTGAAACATAAAGTGGATTAATTATGTAAGAAGCAGAAGAAGAACACCTGGATCCACAGGCACCTAACCCCAGCACAGATGAGGGAACAGTGACCGACAAGTTGTAGCATATGTGAAGCTGTTGAAAGGCTCCAGATGATGACATCATTGAATATACAGAGTATGAAAAGCTGCTCTAAAAGCCAAAGGAGCTACTGTGAGGAATGTGACTAACTCAACATGTTGAGCTTTGTTTGACACACTCTGTGCTCCTCGTTTGACAGAGTGCTGTGGAAAAGCCTCGTGCCACCCTTCCCTTCCTTGTGTTTTACTAGGAAAATGGGAAACATGTGCATGTGCGACGAAACGTTTGCAAACTTTTAAAAAAAATCAACATATGAGGCAAAAACTGAGCCAACATTTGTTGTGACCAAATGTATGTTTCAAGACATCCTGAACACTCTTTGATTTCTTTAAGCAGCCTTCAGGAATATTTCATAAGAAATGTTGTTCTTTGAAAGTCCAGCGTTGTGTTTTTGTCAGACTGTAGCCTGTGGTCCACGGTGTCGTTCTGCACTCATTTATCGCCTCGACCACTTCTTTCAAAGATATTATAAAAACTCACAGATGTACAAACCACATGAATGTTACATTATCAGATCACTTCAGCATGAATTCATCCTTTGTGAAACAGGAAGTGATCCCTGCTTCATATACATCATCATTATGGGGTGCACCACTGCCTCTGGACAGCCACATTTCAACAGTTCATCTCTCAGCCCAAACAAGAATCAGAGTTATGACCCCTGATGCTCAGCTGTTCTGTTCCCATATTGTGTTTCACTCTACAATGATAATAGTAAAAATAACAACTATTCAGTGCCATGAAATCTATTTCCTGATTGTTGGATAGTCAATACACATATGTCTCAGATATGTCTCACATTTTAATATTAGACAAAGATGACGGATGGATTTTTAAATGATGGTCCAAACCTGTGTGGCCAGTGTGGAAAAGTAACTGCTGCCCTTGTTGTGACAAACACGGGATCACCTGATGCTGGAACAGAAGGAAAACTGGATCTTAATCATCTTCAGCAGAGCCTCAGTCTGCCTGCTGTTTTGAACTGAATGACCAGAGAAATAAGAAACTAATACTTGATAATAATACTCACTACAGTGCTTCAATATGGCTTTGTCTATGTGTCAGTGTGAGCCAGCACGAGGCACCGTTGGCTCTGACTGATTATTAGACATAACCGAACTAACATTGTGTGTGTGTGTGTGTGTGTGTGTGTGTGTGTGTGTGCGCGCGCGTGTCTGAAGTTACATTACTGTTTTGTGTGTCTTTGGGTCTCACATATAGCTGGCATGCACACTCACACACATTAGACATAGAAGTGTATCACTGTGTGGTGGGTGTGGCCCAGCTGCAGGGGAGGGGCGGAGCAGAGGGTTTAGGGTGTGGTCCTGGGGGATAGGCTGGCTGTCGCAGTTGACAGCAGTCATCTAATCACACTTCCCTTTTTTCAGTAGGAGGCTGGGACCTGGAGGAGAGGTCTGGAGCTCTGCCGTAGTGACGGGCATGGGGAGCTGCTCCGTAAAGAAACGACACAGTAAATAAAACAAGTAGCAGTGTGTCCGAGGCATGGGGACGTTACACACAGACTTATCTCCAAGCTGAAACAGGAGCAAACAACCCCACTTAACCTAATTACCTCTTAGTCTGTATAATGTGGAAACTCTTCATTATTCCTGAAGTTGTGATGTCCTAAGTCTGTGTAAGTGACGCCGTGGCAGACATCAGAGTGTGTCTCATGACTTTGGATCCACACGGTGTTGTTTACAGTCCCTGACACCACATATTACATGTGTTAAAAGAGTGCAGGTGCAGGAGGGTTTACTTGCTGCTTGGTGCTGTAATGAAAGTGAGCGCGGGTTCATGTTGATGTTTGCTTGGATCTTTAACTGTTCCGTTCTCAGCAGTTTGCATTGTTTTGAGTCTGTTGATGATCAGATGAGGAGCGTGTGGTGAAGTCCACTAATGTTAAACTCATTATACATCTCCAGTGTTACTGTGTAGCTACACTGCTCTATAACCATAACAAACAGTTAGAAATGATACATTCTGTCTATCCAGGCTCATCTACAGCAGCTGGCACAGCTGGCTTAATTGACTCTTTCATAAGAATTTCATACCCATTCACTCCTCAGGCTATCCTCAACAATCAGGCTACAAGTAGCTTCACATATTTCAGTAACAGCCTCTTTGTACCTGGAATATTTTAACCTGAATATTCGTGGCAAAGAAAAAAAGAAAAGGCTTTTATTATGAAACTGTTGCACTTAATAAACTGGACCAACTTCATTCTAGTTTGAGGGACCTGTACTGGTCTTCAGGCTGTGTGGGGATAGAGGAAGAGACTAGCAGCTACAGTATCAAAAGGCTAGGCAAGCAAGTGAAGCTCCTATTATGATTTATTGGTATTAAAGCTACCATCTGTCAGCTTTATATGTAGGCAGGGCTTTAGAAATCATTCATGTGAAGCATCACAAAGCTAATCATTCTGCTTGGCTGCCAATGCAAAGACTGAACCTGCTTTCAGCACAAATGCATCTATAAAGGTTCCATGTTTTAATGATCTTCTTCTTCTTTTTGCTTCTCCCTCTGAGGGCCACCACACCTAATAACTGGCCTCCATTTCAACCCATCCCTAACATCCTCTTATGTCACAACATGTCCTGCTTCACAACATGCAGGACTCTTCTTCATACTCGTCATCTTCCTCTTTCAGGATAAAACACAACATTAACAAAGTCAGCTGTTGCACTCATTAACATGTGTACACAATACGTGATGCATTTAATCCTGTCTGGCTCTCTTCCACAGCGCGTCTTTGTCTCCCTCCCCTCCCCCCCTCCCTCAGCCTGGTTCTGCAGAGTTTTTCCTTCCCGCTGTCGCTGAAGCACTTGCTGATAGGAGACTATATGGCTCTTAGAGTTCCCTCTGATTTTTCTGTATTATTGCAGCGTCTTTACCTTGCAAAGGCGACTGTTTTTATGATGTGGCTCTATGTAAATAAAATTAAATTGAACTTGTGAACCCAAGTCTTCCACAGATTGCCTGACAATATGTTTTCTCCCAGAACAGGCCTTCACCTCTACCAGCTGACTCTTGAAAAGCTGTGCTCAGTTAATAAAGCATGTGCAGCCTCACTGTGGACAATATTTTTTTATTCAATTCAATTCATTTTTAAAGAATACAGTGTGGCCCTTAGACAAGACACTGTGAGACTGCAGCTGGCACAGAGAAGAACCAAAGCACAATGTGTTTGAGGCTTTGACCATCACAATTTATCACCATCACAATTTATCCTCGTTTTGCAGCTGCTAATCCAGCTGTGTGCAAATGTTAAAAACTGTTAGCAAATAGACAGTGATTCAAATGTACTACCACCTTAATAAATTTGTTTGGTTTCTCTTTAATGCATTGTTCTGCCTCAGCTGGTCCTAAAATCCACTCTGTACCTAAATATAGGCTTTAATATGGGAGCCACTTTTATGTGCACGTGTAACATCCTTTAAGTTCGACTCAGATGGAAAGTGGGGGAGCTAGATGAGAGAACAAGGAATGCAAGTAAAGAGGCACATTTGTTTAATAACCTGCAAGTGGCTTTTAATGCACTTTTTATGGGTCCAAGAGCTCAGGCCGAGGGTCTGTGTGCAGGACTACATGTGCACAGTTTGTCCAGCTCTACGAGTGTGTGTGCGTGTGTGTGTGTATGCGCGCACACGTGCGCGCGCATACACACACGTGTGTGTGCATGTGTGTGTGTGTGTGTGTGTGCGTGCGCACGTGTATGTGTGTGTTTGTGTATGCGTGTGTGTGTGTGCATATGCGTGTGTACAAGAACAAGAGATGAAAAGTAACTGCAAAGTAACCATTACTGACATCACTTTAATAATTGAAGAGTTCAGCTTTGAAGCTTTGTCCTTGTTCGTTCCTGATTTTTCGCTGTTTTCTCTCAAACACATTATCTTTACGTACGTCTTTTCTCATCAGCGGTCCCTTCCCACTCGGAATGTCTTTCTCTTTGCCTGTGACATTTTTGGTCTGTTTAGTTGCAGCTGTACTTAAACACTGTGACTTGTCCTCCTTTAAAAGGAGCAGTCAGGCCAGCCCTGCTCCTTTTAAAGGAGGACAAGTCACAGTGTTTAGGTACAGCTGCTGAGCCCACAGTGTGTCAGACACAGCCCGACAGGAAAAACTTAATCTTTTCTTTTACAGTCTAGTGCCCAGTTGTCACACTCTTTAAGAGAGAAGCCCTTCGTGTGGCATTAGAGCTCGTTCATTCCTCAGTGACGTGAGTTTTCCACAATTTTATCACACACTTTCATATCAGCTTTCACTCTTCACTGATTTAATCAGACCTCTATCACCCTGTGAAGAAGATCGGATCAGCGCTGTCTTTCTTGAGATCTGTATTTCCAGTTATGAGTAATTTATTTCTGTAGCTGCAAACAGATAACAAAGATGACGATGAATTCATTTCACAACACAGTAATGGTCCATAGTATCGAAATAAACCATGAAGTATTTATAAAAGATACCATGATGCCACTCACTAATTCTGGATTTCAGAGCCAGGAGCTTCAATTTTAGTTTTCTGGTTCCCATCCATCAAAAATAAAATAACTGAATCCGATGCACATGTTGAATTTATAATGTTCTAATAAGTTATAAATTCATTTTTCTCTCACTGTTCAAGTAAACCTACCCCTGAAGTTATAGACTGATCATTTCTTTGATGGTGGGCAAACTTACAAACTCAGCTGGGGTTCACATCATGTTTTCCCTGACTTGACCCCTCATCTCTGAACTGTTCCTCAGACCTGATTCTGGGGACCTCTGCTGCTCGCTGTCACTCTCATCCAGTTCACTGTCCTCACCAAGGGGCTGACCTTTTGACCTTAACTGTCCAATCAAATTCTTTCCTCCCATAAAATTTCTCTTAACCATTATTGCCTAAAGACAGTGGCCTAACTGCACAATGTTGCCCTGAGGAAACAAACCAAGAAAGGCTGATTTAGTAAATGAATTACAACAACTGAACAACTAAAAATAGGATTCAGATGTTCTTGAACATGTGCATATTTTTTTAAATATGATTATTTCATTAAAAATGCATAAAAATGACATTAGCCTTAGCAGTAGCTAGCACTCTGTCACATGCAGATTTGGCACCAACCCCCAGGTCAAAGGTCAAACCCTCTGCTACTCATCGTTTTACTGAATACCAAAGTGTTAAATCCAGAATTCAAAATCCTGCTCCTCACATACAAGGTCTTAAATAATCAGGCCCCATCTTATCTTAATGACCTTGTAGTACCATATCACCCCATTAGAACAGTTTGCACTTGGACTGTACTAGACAATACTAGAGTATTTAAAAGTAGAATGGCAGGCATACTAGTTATTATTCATCTCTGGCTCTCTTCCACAGCTTGTCGTCCTTCCAGTCTTGGCAGATGGCCGCCCCTCCCTGAGCCTGGTTCTGCCGGAGGTTTCTTCCTGTTAAAAGGGAGTTTTTCCTTCCCACTGTCGCCAAAGTGCTTGCTCATAGGGGGTCATATGATTGTTGGGTTTTCTTTGTTTTCTCTGTCTTATTGTAGAGTTTTTACCTTACAATATAAAGCATGTCTTTAGTGTGCCTCATACACCATTTAGCGTTTCAGAACACAAAGATCTTGACAGTGAAAACATTCATCTCAAGGCTTTGAATGAAACCTCAGTCAATGATGTCACAGTGGCTACACTCATGTTTTATATACTGACACAGATTTTTTTCCCTAAAACGAAACCTTTGTTTTTTGCTTCATCTGTCTTCCACTCACTTATATGCGCATGTCTGCAAGCGTGTATGTGTGCGTGTGTGAACCAGTATGTATTAATCAGAGCCATATGTCTGCAGTTGTGAGCTGGTCCAGTCGATCAGTGACATCATGTGTATGCAGTTACCTCACCGCAGGCTCATCTGTAGCAGTAAACACACACACACACACACACACACACACACACACACACACACACACACACACACACACACACACACACACACACACACAGATGGGACTTTGTGACCTTAAAGCACAGACTGAACTTTTCTGTAAAGCTCTGTAACCTCCCTCCTTTGGCTCCCTCTCCTCTAGGTCCTGTCCTCTCTCACACTCCATTTCTAGGAAGACAATATAGAGAAAATACCACCATTATGCAGATCACACTTCTTCTAATACATGAAGATATCCTTTTCCACTGTGACAGCTGTGACAGGCTCTGAACTTACATAAGAAGAAGAAAGTGGACTTGATGTATGGATGGAGAATATGTTCTAATACACTTAGGAAAACTATTAAAAGATATTCCTAATGTTCCCTACATAATACAGTCTCTCTGTTCTTGACTCCACTCTCACTTTCACCTCCCTAAACCTCTCTACCTCCTCCCCCCCCTTCCGTCCATCCTCCCTCCAGACTGATGAACTGTGAGTAGAGGGCACAGCAGAGGCCGAACATTCTTGTTTCCTGAGCCAATGCTCAGCTGGAGAGCACTGAAACACAGTGTGTGTGTGTGTGTGTGTTCACACATACACATACAACCTCCCCATGTTGAGTCAGAGCAGGACCTGACAGAGAAACTCAGCTCCCTCAGTCTCGCTTAACAATAACAGATAAAAGGAAAGAGAGCAGGGCCTGAAAGACATATGACCACACAGAAATACCAGGCAAGACGGATGTGGAGCTTTACACACACACTCACACACACTCACAGAAACGCACACACACACACAGACACACTCACACACACGCACACAAACGCACACACACACACACACACAGACACACACGCACTCACACACACACCAGCATACAATAAAAGTGGATGAGATGAGAGCAAAGCACAGACCGGTGACATCATACCTATAAAATCCAGGCGCGGTCGTGACGTCACCAAGTAAAAAAGGCAGACACAGCGAGAGACTGAGAGAGAGAGAGAGAGAAACACCCCCAGCACCTCTGATGCTTTACCCGTTTACCAATTAAGGCTCTCACGGTGCAGACAGAGAGAGAGAGGGGGGAATCGAGAGGTGGAGGTAGAAAAGAGAAAAAGAGCGGAGAGAAAGAGAGCTATCTCTTTCTTTTCTTTTGCGCCACCAGTACCAATACACACATTTCCCCCCACCGGGACTGAGCGTGGGGAGGGAGCTCCGGGACTTCGGTGCGGACACACACACACACACACACACACATAAACACACCCTCTGTGACCACAGCAACATCTGCGCGCAGACGGAGCGGACAGAGAGGCGGAGGACGCACACACAGACGACTGAAGATCACAGGCTCCAGCACACAGGTGAGTGCGGTCCCGATGTGAGGAGGCTCCTCTCACACTGTGAGGCTTCCTGCGTGGCATGTGTGCTGAAGTTTTCTGTGTCAGCTCCGTGGGTATGTCTGCAGCGGGCTGGAGAGGCTCAGCCGTGAGTGTCCGCTGCTTCTGTCGCGGGTGCGGTGGATGGGTTTTCCTGTTAAACTTTGAAGGAGGTTTACTGAGTGCGCTGAGGGCTTGACTGCCCTGGTGGTCCACGATTAGCCCCACGCTGTTCCTGCGTGTAAACTTTATTTGCTGGTTTTTGCGCGCGTGCACCGCAGCAGCGGACTCACCGGTGTTACAATTAGGGGTTCCACACCAAATAAGGTCATCCGCGGCCACTGGTGCTGTTTTACTGGGGGGCCAAGTGGTGGCCGCGTGCGCCCTCCGCCGCCGGGAGCGGGAAACCGCAAGAGCACGCGCGCCGCCCGGTCCACTTTACGTTGAGGACGTTTGAAAATGAACCAAGTGTTGACCTCCCGAAGTATCAGCAATCCCTGACAGCAGCCCGACTGAAGACTCGAAACGGCAAAGTCAGCTCTAAAAGTGCACCTGTCCCAGAGTTTACTCTCGTGGCTGCTTGAAATAATTATTCCTTCCAGTCTGGACTCATTTGATCTAATCTGGATATTGTTCAGAAGAATGGTTGAATTTTCACGTAACACATTTCAGAAACACAGCTGGATGATCATCTAATTCTCAAAATAAGGAAAAGAAACGATAAGTTATGCAGTGTGAAGGTTAGACCCCTCCTAGTGGACCACACCTTTCATCCTGTGATAGCTGGCATAGGAAAACTGATCGATGAAAACATAAAAATAATGAGTCTGGCAATTATCAAAAAGATGCCTGCCAAGTATTTGTCAGTCAGTCGGTAATAATCATAATAAAGCTTCAGTTTCATTGAGTGCCTACACCTGATGCACATCATTGCAACATGTTTTGGTTCTTATGGTCAGCAGCTTCTCAAAGCGTGGCCAGATGGGAGGAAAGCTTTCACGCAGCTCCCATGTTCAAGGACAGCATGACCTTCGTTACACTTCATTTATCCACATTTAATAACCATAGAAGCAAGGCAGCATTTCTCTTTAGTTTCAGCTCTGCTGTTCTTGACATCATTTGCAGATTAAACTTCAACAGCATGCCACTCGAAGACTGGGAGGCTTACATCTATGTATCAGTACTTTACTATTTATAAGTTGTGATGAAGCAAACTGAACGCTCTGATCCAAGTCCAGTTTACAGTGTGGCAGTGTCCTTTCACTTAGCAGTTGCAAGAAGCCTCTAAAGAACTAACTGTTGCCTATAGACATATTATATACAGTTATATAAACACAAACGTTCTTTTCAGTTCATGGCAGAGTGTAGGAGATAATCTAAGGAAGGTCCAGTCCAGACAGTCATGTCCACTTCACCAGTAAGCTTCCAAAAACAGAAAAGTGCTGTCATGATGGTTGTTTGGTGATGAGACTGCAGGACCTGAATGCGCCTCTTTTGTTCTTAAATATAACCAGTTTTTTTTAAAGCTTTTCTGGCAGGTGATTTTATGGTGAGGTCATAACATTCCTACTGAGCTTTCATCTAAAGCGCTGTGGAGGACTGTGGGCTTCCTGTGCTCTACACAAACTCAGAGCTCCTCAGCTGACCTGTATCAGACACATCACCTTTACTTGGTTTTTACTGGTTACTAATTGTCACATACAACATGTGTGATTTAAATGAAATCAACCCCCCCTCTCTACAGCAAATTTAAAAGTTTAGCTTTTGTCATGTGAATGCTTTGTAACAAACTCGATGACATGTTAAAACTTAAATTCCCTAAAACAGAAAAATGTATGCAGACTTGGTGTTTTTCTTGCAAAAATATTATGGTGAGATAAGACCTACAGTAAAAGTCTCGAGCCACCCCCACATTTTATTCAATTTTGTTTCTTGTGATCTTTTTAAAGTGGTCCTTAAGGGAGTACGTCTCAGATGTTAGTGTGTGGGCATTGGCTGCTTTGTCTTTCATTTTCAGCCCAGTCCTTGTGCCTTACCTTTGCTAAGCCATTTCACTGTGACCTATGATTCAATCAGGCATAAAAAGGCAGCTAAGAATGAACCAGTGTGTGACAACACATAGTAACATTTTCATTTGTAATGCTGTTCATCTGTTAAACCATCTTTAGGCACTGTAGCAGTTCCAGGAAACAGAGTTCGGTCAGGAATCAAATGGTGTTTGATGAGCTGATGAGCTATGTGGCCTTAAACAAAACAAAAAAATGAGTGGAGGGTAAAAAAGTATCAGGTCTGAAAAACGACATACAGCAGATGAAAAGTATGTCATAGTCATATCGTTAAGAAAGGAAAAGATCCAGCAAAGAGCTGACACTGGGCCGTTTGGGTAGTTACTAAGAAGCCGTTCTTGAGTAAAGGAAATGACTCTAAAGGTTGAATTATGCTAAATTACACAAGAAGGTGACTAAAAATCATTGGAAACAGCTTTGATGACCACGATTTTGAAATACTACAGTGAGTGTCTACAGATGTCTGTCACACATGGTGGAGGCTCTGTCATGGTTTGGGACTGGTGGTCCAGACTTAGGGTCTTTTTTAAAGAGAAGAATGTCTGGCTCCTTACCATCAGATGTTGATCCATCACGCAATTCCATCTGGAAAACATCCGATTAGCAACAGCTTAATTTTTCAGCATGCGATCCCAAACACACTGCCAACAAAGTAAAAGCAAAGCTGAACAGAGAAATACACAGTGGTGGACTGGGCTCCAGACTTCAGCATTATTGAAGAAACGTGGGGTCACCTTGAACAGCATTCGGTTTGTAAAGAAGACTTTGAAACGTCCCCCAAGAAACTACTCCTAAATACTACTTAATGAAATCACAGAAGGCTTGAATAAGAGAGTTCAGACTGTGTTGAATAAAGCTGATCACACCAAATATTGACTTCCAAGCTCGTTAGGATTCTCAGGTTTTGCCTCATATACTGTGTTTCTATATATGTTCACTTTCAGATGTCTCAGTTAATTGCTGCACCTTTTCCCAATTTCCTAGCAAAATATATCCAGTGAGTGGCGGCTTAAGACTTCTGCATACCACTGTCTTTATATTTAATCAACTTTCAGAAAGTTTATCTATAGGTATCTATAGATACATTTGTTTTTGTTAAAAAAGTTGTTTAAAGGCAAAGATCCAATTAAATCCACTAGAATGAGAGGCATTAAGCTAAGCGAGTTAGCTTTTCCACAGTTTGAGGACCTATGGCTGTCCTAGCATGGCTGTCCTAGCATGGCTGTCCTAGCATGGCTGTCCTAGCATGGCTGTCCTAGCATGGCTGTCCTAGCATGGCTTAGCGGTGGGGTCAGTAGCCGCTGTTTGGGTCAGGTGTAGCCAGCACACCACAGATGTCAGGCCAAAGACTTCCTGTTCTGTGCAGCTATTAATATTTGCAACGCCAACTAAAAAAGGACAATGAAAGCTAAACTGTTGATGCTTTCGAGGCTTATAACTTCCTCTTATGATTTACAAATGGATTCACCTGCATGCAGACAAGCACCAGGCAAATGTGGTACTACTCGATTTCTGCCTCTCTCTCATAAATATAAAGATGTATATACTGTGAAGACAAAAGAGGATGCTGGCGTGGTTCATCTGATGTAAACAACTCAATCAAACGCGTCCTTATTTGACATGTCTTGTCCTACTTTCAGCTAACAAGTGCCACCGTTACCACACTGTCTACAGAAACTGGAGGGGAAAACCATAATTTAGGTGTAATCTCTGCTTCTGACTGGCTGTCTCCACACTGTCTTGCATGTAATGTGGCTGGCAGTGTTATCGCGTGCAGTGTTACATTTCCTGTGCTGAGTTTTGCTCTGCTCACACTTGTGGCTGATTGGGTGGGGTAAGTGATGAGAAGCTGAAGCTGGGACAGGCTGGTGCTATACAGCTATATAAGATTCACTCAAGTGGAGACTGAGTCGACACCTTTCTGTGGAATAGAGCTTATATTCGATATTTGTATGAAGGCACACGCACACACACACACACACACACACACACACGCACACACACACATATATACCATGGCCCATAGACAGGTCGATAGATTTCACATTTGACTATTTGATGAAAAATACTACAAGACATCCAAAGCTCTTCCCTTCTTCTATTTGTTCCATAAATCAGTGGTTTTCATCTCTCAGGTCTTCACTCGTACCTCTGTCTTAGCACTCCAGCCTCTGGGTTTCGTCTCGGCCGATCCAGGGAATGAGGCATATACTCCTGTTGTACTCACTGTGATCTTTGGCTGGAGGCCTCCTGCACAAGCAGAGAATAACAGTGCCACATTTAGTTCTGTAACCTTCTGTTGGATTTGGCTCTCTGAAATCCTTTCTCAACACTGACGTGGTCAGGTTGTGTTTTTACAGCACTCATTCATGTTCTTACCTTATTGTCTTTGAGCTTAGAGTCTAAACTGAGGTCCTGATGTGTGGGTAAGAAGCTTGAATGACACATTTTTCAGTCTGTCTTGAAGCATTAGTTAGATTAACACCGATGCAGCTTTTGGGCACTTTAATGAAGTGATTTTAAGTGATTTTCTAATTAGATTTCTGTGGTGGTGGCAAAGTCCTCAACAGCACTCAGCAGAGGAGGCTGTTGTACATTTGAACTCAGTGATGACGTTACAACAATCAGTATAAAAAGTGGATACATCCAAAAAGCAGATAACTGGAACACTTCCAGGACAGAGAAGTGTAGTACCATAATCAAATGCTAGGGGGAGACAAATGACAAGCGAGAGAGCTCAGTCTTGCCTTGGTGAGCTCTTGCCGTCCCGCCCTGCCTGTTGTCTCCTGTTTATTTTCTAAATTCCTCTGGAACAATAGGCCTCTATATGTGCTGGATATTCTGCCAGCTTCCTCGGCTTTCACTTACTTCCAGGCAGAACTTCATTGAGCTCTCTGGCATGAACAAACCACAGATTACCCCCTTCCAAGCATTTCCACTCCATGCATCTATTCACTTCTTCTTTCTGGTACATTGTGTTTATTTGGCCTGTTTTCTGCTCTGCCACTGTTGTCGCACATTGCACACTGTAAAATGATGTGAATTACACAATTAAAACCAAAACGATCTAATTGTATTGTTCGATTCTTTAAGTGACCACAGGATGATAGAAGCATGCTGGTGCCACTTGGTGTGTGTAGCATTAACGGGACGCTTTTATTGGGGTGTTATTAAGTCTGGAGGTTCCGGGGTTGTTATGGGGGTGAAGAGCATTCTTCAGATTCTCCTTTGACCAGACACACACACACACAAAGGCCAAGCATTCTTGATGGCTGCTGGCCGCACTTTGGCTCCTGGCACTGAACTCCTTATTTAGTCAAAAAGCTGCAGAGTCACATCCAAGCCCATCTGTAGAGCTGCTGCTGGTGTGTTACTCACAGGAAAAAAAGGAATTTAAAGGTCAGGGTACACAGATAATACTGACGTCCTGCTTAGAAGTCATAATCAGATGTTGGACACTACAAAGCAACAGAAACCACTGAGCTACAAATCTGGTAGTTCATCAAATGTCCTGTTCAGTCCTGCTGGTCACACTTTGGAAATAAGTTGCTAACATGTCCGTATCTTATTTATGTGCCTATGAATGCTGTACATTAGACTTTTGGCCACCACCATGATGCCTTTTGCTTTGAGGAGCCAAAAGTGGCCATATTTAAACTCACCTTTAAAGGGTGAATTCCCCAGTTCCCAACTAATAGTAACAAGCCTGTTTAGCAAGCTTCAACCACAAGTTGTATGTGAAGGAGTGGACTAACAAAAACTTCTGACACACTGTACCACAACAGTGGTACAGACTTATTATTTGTCAGATAATTTCATTCAAAAATCACTAGAAGCACCCATCTGATGGCATAAAGCACAGAGCTTTCATGTTACAGCTTGGCTGTAGCTCAGGTGGTAGAGCAGGGTAGGGTTAGGGGGTTAGGGTTGGTGGTTCGATTCCTGGCTTCCCCTAGTCTGCATGCCAAATATCCTTGGGCAAGATACTAACCCCAAATTGCTCTCTGATGCATCCATCGGAGTATGAGTGTGTGTGATTGTTACTTAGAAAGCACCTAGAAAAATGTGCTTGTGTAAAGCGCTTTGAGTGCTCAGTGCTCAAAAGCGCTATATAAGAACCAGTCATTTTAGAAGCATATTTGCATCAGACAGTGGACTGCTTAAGTTATCAGCTATGGTTAGTAAGGTTGGTTAGACAGTTGCATACATGAACTGCATCACTGCAATGCGCAGGCACGCATATCTGCTGGTGAGGTGAAAAAAAGTGGAGCAGCAACATCGCGAATCATCAGCAAAGATTTTTTTTTGTTAGCTGATTCCTTAAAAATGCTTAAAAGACACCAGAGCACATAGTCAACACGTCCCATTCACAGGTATCTGCCCGTGCAAGCACACCAATGGATTACCCACGTCTGATTTAACACTTAACAAAATGTAAATGGATCAGATCTACCCACTGTACAGTTTTTATGAAAGAAACTAGCACTATAGAGACCTCCATCACCAGGCTGTGATGGTGTTTATTTCTATTATGAAATCAAGAAAACTGTGTGGAGGGACGAGCTTTTCGAGACTGTGCCCATTAGAGGAACAACAGTTTTGGCCATCAGCTTACTTCCTTACCTCTGAAGGTCAAAGCAGTCACAGAGCAGCGTGCATGGAGCTGGTGAAAAACTGTAAGCTTCCTTGGTGACCAGTATAGTACCTCACCATGCCAGGCTGACAGCTGCTAACTGTTCACCTCAAAGCTTGCTTGATGCTTCGTTATAATATTGGCCATCATATTTTTTGGTAAACATAAAAAGAGCAATCAGCACGTGTCTCCAATGCAGAAGACAAAGTGATGAAAACAGTCGATCCAGGCTCTTATCAGACTTCATAATTAGCCTACCATGTGTTAGTGTAGAGCACATAGCTGATCTGTGATCACGCTGCTGGGCCAGTACAGCACACTGGTCCACAGTCCTGTCTTTACTGACGGGGCTGCACACACAGCACAGTGATGTCACACACAGACGAAGGCAGAGGTTCACACTGTGCGCTCAAATGCACAAATAAGCACACTGTCCATGCTTGCACAAAAAAGGAAAGTTGAACAACATTGAATGCATTCCAACGCACACAAACAAACAAGAGTGAATCCCCGATCTGCTTATCCTTCCAGATAGCCTAAATATTTACTTCGCCTGGGACCCCGAGCACAAGATGAGCTCATATCCTCACAGGGACCGTGCAGTACGTCTGCTGGAAAATCTGTTTGTCGAGCTCTGAAAACAGCCCCTCTGCTTCTGTAGCCACAGCATGGCATTAGGGATAAAGGTCATGGGGGGGTTATGTCCTCGAAGGAAATACTTGTGGGTATTTGTAAAAACTGAATTAAGATGACAATATTAAGAGTTTTAACTTTATGGCACCATTAAGTTTCATTTTTAAAAACAGCAAAAAACTGCAGAGAAAACTTAGAAGACGTCCAGTCAGAAACACTCCACTGCAGCTTACAGAGCAGTCATGTTCACAGCTGTACTTTGTAAATTTGAATCATAATAACAGCATTGATTATTGGATTTATTTGGGGGGAGCTATAGCAATAATGCTAGTTAGATTCAGCTAAACTTGTTTACTGTCTGAAGCCATTTTGGAAACTCAGACAGGAGCACAACCAGGTGTGAGACAAACATAAAGTTATCATATGTGACACTGTGATACAGTTCAAAGCACACACGGACAGAAACAAAGTTGCAGGTATTAAAATAAAAACCTTAATAACAAGTAAAAAGGAGCTAAAACACAGAAGGAAACAACAGCTGAGGCTGAGCAGGTGAAATCACTCAGGCTCTAATGAGGGCAGGTCAAAGAAGGGAGCAGGTGAAACCCACAGGAGGAACTAACGGTGTGCAAACTGTCACATAGTCCCACAATGGGACGCTAGGAGGTCCAGGATAAGGACAGTCTTTGACAAACACACATGAAGACATTACAAAGACCACAGAGGTAATTTCACTGCTTTCTGATTTTCAGTGACATCACAGTTGTTGTTTCCTCCACACAATACTGCTGGCACGTTGTGGCCTGATGGTTATGATCATTGGTGTTTGTCCTGGGTGTAGCCAGCGCTGTCCATTAGTTTGGGGACAGTTTATTGTACCCATGACTGTTAGCTTCAGACAGGAGCCTGTTTACAAAGGTGCTTCAGCGGAGGGCAAACCGAACAATGACTCTCAGACTACGCGTACTTCTGACTTGAAGCTGCAGCTTGAGGTTTCTGTCAGCCCGGAGCTCTTTCTCTGGACACCGCTGACTGTCTTTATTAAAAATGGCTAAATGTTCAAACACAGCAGCTGTTCTGACTGCAATGAGTTAAACTCGGTAGTAAAATTAGCGAGATGCTCGTTTGCTGTTAAACATGGCGTAAAGTTAGAATGTGAACAAGTTTCAGGTTTCTTACACCTTAACCGCCCCAACACAGGACATTTGGGTTTCCTTAGCTGAGCCAGGCATAAGTTTGGGACACAGTCTAACGGGGCTAAATACCATTCTTCGTATTTGTTTCCCATTTTTTCCTGATTGTAACACGGATAATGGAGCCGACTCGTCCCTTTCCGTCCTCAGCCGCCTACTTTCTTTGCGAAACTTGTCTCTAGGCTGTTAGTAACTGTTCTCTCCTCTCTTTTTCTTTTCTCCACAAACAGACGAGCTAGAAAGTGAGAAAGGGAAGATTGAGAAGACTCCACCCAGGGCGAAGGAAAAAAAAGAGAAGCCAGCGAACCAGGAGACAGCCGAGACCATAAAAATGAGTGGTTCCCACCCCCGGCTCCACCAGAGCGCCGCGCCCGCTCCAAACGCTCTCTCCGCGGACAAGGACGCAGAAATGCCCGCTACAGAGAAAGACCTGGCCGAGGATGCGCCGTGGAAGAAGATACAGCAGAACACTTTCACCCGCTGGTGTAACGAACACCTGAAATGCGTCAACAAGAGGATCGGCAACCTGCAGACGGATCTCAGCGACGGGCTGCGGCTCATCGGGCTCCTGGAGGTCCTGTCTCAGAAGAAAATGTTCCGAAAGTACAACCAGAGGCCCACCTTTCGCCAGATGCAGCTGGAGAACGTGTCGGTGGCTCTGGAGTTCCTGGACAAGGAAAACATCAAGCTGGTGTCCATAGGTGGGTCCGATAAGTGTGTGTGAGTGAGTGCCAGGACGCGTGATTGATCCAGCTTTACTCCAACAGGTTTACTCAGATGGCTTCTGCTCCCTCCTGCGCTGCTGTCTGTGGGGAAATGTTTGCTGTTCCTAAAGAAGTGGTCACATTTGATTGCACTGTAGTAAATGGTGATCATTTTAAGAGCAGCCCACGACCGTGGGGCGCAGGAAAACCAGTTATGGAGCCCACTAGAAGGTTTTCTGTAACAGAAGTGTTTAAACGCGCACCAGCATTTCTGAAAGGATTTTCAGTGAGGCAGCAGGCGTTTCCCTCGGGTGACCGGGGGCGCAGGGCTTTTGTCTCGGGCTGTTCAGGTTTGAGGCCGATTGTTTTGGGAGGAGGGGGTCTGACTGTGCTGTGGGGTCGGTGGGTGGGGTGTTTTTCAGCCGCCTGAGCCGGCCGGGCCTGTCAGAGCCACGCTCTGTGGGCCTGCCCCAGACCTACTGTGTGTGTTGATGTGGTGGAGAGAGCTCGGGCTGGTGCTGGACTGCAGCAGACATAAAGTTTGAATTGGCTCTGCCTACATGCAGCTGCATGCCTGCTCACAGCGCTACTGATGTTCTGCTTTCTCATATTTCTCCCAGAACAGTGCAGATGTCACACAGCTGAGTCCTCACTATAGTTCATTATGCAGGGTCTGTAAGAGCAAATAAAATGCTGCCTCATTACTTGGAGTAAAGACAGTCTGTAACCGTGTTATCTACAGAGTCTGTGGGTGGAAATGCGTGATAGCTCTGTGACTCAGACATGAGTGGGTCTTTGTCATCTCTGGTGTCTGGCTCACTTGGTTTCCATGAACACGCTCCTGCCTCCAGCTGCTCTGCAGGGGAGACGATGGGGTGGCTCTAAATTTGGGAGGTGCTGCTGCAGAAATTGCGGTTGACAATTTAAAGTACACATCTGATACCCTCTTCACACACATCACCCTCATTTTCTCAATACATGCAGCCGTTTGTGTGTTTTAATGAAAGCAGTGCTTTGCTGGTATTTGGGGCGAAGCATGAGTGAGCCTCTGTTTGTTCCTCCTGCTGACTCACTCATCCTTAGCTGCTCTTTGACTCATTTAATCTGAAGATGAGAGAGGAGCCTGCTTTTCTTTTACTTCCTCCTTTCATTGCAGAAAGTGGACACACCCAGGCAGCAAGGCTCACCACAAATTGCCAAACTGACATCTCTTCAGTGTGATGCACATGCTCTCTGCTTCTCTGGGCTTTATTCTTGTTGCTCTTTGCCCAGTTTGGTTTTCAGCATATTTTCTCGCTGATAACTTATCAGGTTTCCTTTCATCTTGCATCTTGATGGCCACACCTTTCATTTCTCATTTCACTTGTCTTTTTCTCGTTTACTGAAAATGCAACAGTTTCCAAATAACAGCTGTGTGTTGTGGAGTAGTCCATCCAACCCCAGAGACGCAGGTGTCCAGTGTTTCTTATTTTACAGCGTTGCACTGGAGGAAAAGGCAAACTTGTCCTCACTGAACTTGACAGACGTTCAGTACGTGACCTATAACTTGTTCACTCCAAGAATAAAAACTAGAATAGCTCCGAGTGATTAACCATTATCTCATACACGGCCTTGGTGTAGCTCTGTCTGGAATAACGACTCCTCCCCCTTTAAGCCCACTTTGTTCTGATTGGCTGTCCTTATCCACAGTCTTATTTTTGGCTACTGTGCTTGCTTGAGATTTTCATGTGTGAGATTCTGTCTTTCTCACTCGGGCTTCACTCTGCTCTCAATATAAAGAGCGAACGTCAGCACAAACTCCCATTCTCGTACACGCCCTCACAAAGCCTCTAACTGGGAAGTATTACAGGGATTTAATGGAGTGCAGGCTACAAATAAGAGATGGGATAATCATTTTGTGAAAACAGAACTATCGTATTCGGTACTTTGGTATTTTCTGACAGCTGATATTTTCAGCATCAGCAGGATTTCAAGAATTTTTCATGTAAATGTCTGACTCTGGCTGCATGTCAGCAGCAGGTAGAGCACGATTTGACAAACACCGTGCTGTAACCATCAGTGGATTTCTGTTCTGTCAAATCTCATTTTTTAATGCCAGATTTTTGACTCTGACACAAAATGAAGGAGAGAGATGCACGTCCAAACCAGCAGCAGAAAGTGTCACTGTTTCTACAGTCAGCTTTTTGAACCTCTCTAAAGATTGGATGTCACCTTTCAGCATGCTGCCTCAGTCTGACAGTAAAACAAATGAACTTTGCTTTTTGGGAAGGGTGACATTAGAGAGGCTGGAACTAATGTTGCTGGTTTAAAGGCAGAGGCTCCGTGGACGGGCTGCAGGAGATGTATCTGGAGAGGGACGACCGCCGACCGGTACTGAGCTCTGTTACAAAGGGCTCTCCTTCACCGGCTGAGCCAGGCTGTTTGGCAAACGCTCCTCTTACAGATATGTCATGTTCTTCTTTGCACAGGAAATGCAACACTGGGACCAGCAGCGTGTCAGCTTTAGTCTGATGGTTTTTCTTTTTTCCCTTTAGGCCAACTTTACTGAAAGGTTAACAAAATCAGTCTAGCAGAATCTCCCATAGAGATGCTGTGTGTCTTTTAATCCACCTTACAGCAACAGACTAAGATTCCCAGATTTATTAACCAATAATAATATTGGCCAAATGGACTTATTACACACCTTTGGCTGTAAAGTTTAAAAAATCATCACTTTTCAGGAACAATGTAAATATTCTGAAAAACGAAATGTGAAGCAAAGATGGTCAGTTCTGCTTTGTGTGTTCAGACATCAGTAGGTT
Organism: Perissodus microlepis; assembly: GCF_051167445.1. Lineage (NCBI taxonomy): Eukaryota > Metazoa > Chordata > Actinopteri > Cichliformes > Cichlidae > Perissodus > Perissodus microlepis. The sequence goes on from NC_140480.1 coordinate 20,391,126, forward strand.
GTGACTGTGACACTAAACATGCCTGTAAAGCTCGTCTTCTGATCTTTGCTGAACCATTTGAGTTTTGTCTGTAGGACAAACCAGAAGAGTCGCTTTCACTTAAACAGAACTTGTCAAATGGGCCTGCTGACGGTAAATCCACAGGAGATAAATGGTTAAAGGAGACTCTTCCTGCCAAACCTTGTTTGCTCCTTCAGCTGTAAACATGGTGCCTTTGCATGTGTGGTTCGCATCACTCGTGTTCCTGCACACTGCGGAAGTTGTCATGCTGCACGGCTCGGCCAGCGTGGTATCCAGCCACAGTGACAGAGTCCAGGCTTCACTGTAACCAGGCTCCAGCCTAACAGGTAATCTCTCTGACAAAGCCCCACATGATCTGGCAGCAGCAGCAGACTCATGACTACTGATGAATCCAAAGACCTAACATGGGTTCAGTCACAGAGGCTGCCAGCAGCAGGCAGTGGTGTTAGCAGTGATCCAACAGCACATCTCATGCAGTCGTTTAGTTTGCTGTGACTATAGAACATCTTACAAGCATCTTCTGTATAAATCTTTAGCTGTGAGGAAATTCCTGTTGCATCCTTGTGCAAAGACGGTGTAAGTGATTGTTCCCCTGCCCTCATCACACCCATGTTTGTACAAGCTTCAATCTATTTGTGTCTAAGTGAAATGGAGCTTTAACAAACATTAGCTGTTCAGCAGATTAAGACTTGTTGTCCTCATCAAATATTCCTCTGCTTGTGCAGAGGTTCATTCTCCATCATAATCATGTCAGCAGCATCTCTGTTCCAGCCCGTCAGCCAAACCCAGATTTGAAACCCTGCTTTGTATGAACTTGACTGAGCCTGTGCAGAAAATGCAGAAACGGTGCATGAGTGAATGTTGTGCCAAGCTCTTCCAGGCTTGGTGTGGAATCATCTTCATAAATGGCAGCTTCCTTGTGTCTGCTGGTAGTGGAGGTGAGCAGGTTGAGACAGACGCCTGTGTAGTAATAGCCAGCTGCTCCCTCCTGTTATGCTGTCCCATGATAATGAAAAGTTTTATAGAAGTGATCCCAGGACGATGAAGCATTTAAGGAAGTTTGTCACAACTGTAAGGTGCTGCTTGCACGTGTTCCTTAGATGATTGGGAAACGTCAAAGCACGTAAAGATGTTTGTAATTGCTGTATACAACAAATATGTGATTTTGCACAATTAAGTTTCATACTGTCAAACATTATCTTCCCTCTGCCGTGTTTCTACTTTTGCAACTTGAATGTCCACACAGTGTGGCACCATGACTCTACAAATAACCTGAGGAAATGGATGCTAATTTTAAGCCAGTGTTGTTGATCTCTGACATTAACCAAAGAGAAGGTGTTTAAAGAGCCATGTGATGGAGATGAATACGTTTCCTTGGTTAAAGTCAGATTCTCCTGGCTGCAGTGACACCTGAGCTGCTAGATGGAGCAAACTGGCACATTCAGTCTTATTGCTCATTAGCCAACATATGAAGCTACACTGATGCTTGTTGCTGCATCAGTTATCAGCTTGGTGGAAAACTATTTGAAACTTGGACCATGTTAATAAGCAGACTTCACCGAGCGGTGGGTTCCTTTTTGAAGTTAAGCTACTCCCGAAACCCGGAAAACTCCTGTTTTGGTCATAACACGATGAGTGCTGCACAGGTCCACTGGGAACACTCACTCACCAGTTTAGCCTGCTGTGTTTGGATGTTATGATCTTAAATGTAATCTTTCAGAAACATGACGATGAAGGAAAGGAGAGCCTTTGGTGATGAGGGCAGAGAGGAATGCAGGTCAGGCTGCGATAAGCTCTTAGCCACTCAGTTAGGTCAAAATGGATCACTTCCTGCCAGCTCATTATCATTAGCACAACTTCCTGTCTGCACAGGCAGAGGGGGTTGGTCATGTGGATCCTGGAATTAGCAGAGTGTGTTCCCATTCAGTCCAGAGATATTCTGGCTATTCCATTACATCATATTTGGAAAACTGCCACAACTCCCCATGCCTCATGTTCAAACTCAACAAGCACTTTTTCCAGCACACATTTAAACTGCACATAAACAGCAGACACATTGTTTTTCATAGATAATGTCTTATGTTACTGTTCTTATTACGATGTCATAAGATTTTACATACAGACGAGATTCTGGAGGGAATAATCAGTACTTTAATAGTACTTCTCAGCTGTTTCCAGGAAACACTTGTATTGTGTTCCATCATTTGACATGGTACCCATGTCCTCCCTCACCTCCTGATCATCCTTTTTTGTCCAAGGCCATTTTCTCTGCTTGCTTCACTCAGATGAACACATCCCATCCTCAGTGTGTGCTGCTGTCAGTGCAGCCTTATAAAAATGTCCCATGCAGCACTTTTACTCCCCGCACCTTTTTTCTTTCTTTTAGACCTCCGCCCCTTCTGCCTCTTTCCTTCCCTTTCCCTGTCTGTCCTGCCTCCTCCCCTCCCTGTCTGTAACCAGAGCCCAGGGAATTGGGGGTGGTGGGGGGGCCCTGCCAAATCCAGTGTGCTTCTGCCCTTTTAAGGCTAAAAAACCAGGAGGAACTTTTTTTTTTTTCCAGCTTAGGGAGTGCTGAGGGGAGGGAGGATGAGTGGAAGGAGTAGAAAGGAAGAGGAGGAAGTGTAGTAGCTCCAGTGTGGCTTGGTGCAGTCAGAGGAAGAAGTGGGAGGGGAAGAACAGCTGCAGGCCACAGATTTCAGCATTTGGATCTTTTAGCCTGAACTCGGTATAACAATAGATTACATTTAGTGTATTGGTATATGTGGGCCAGCATGAACAAAGCAAATGACTTTATTTTTTAAGCTTTATTATGAATGTCTTTTCTTCCGTCTCCCTGTGACTGCAGTTACGTTCTCAGCAGCTGCTCTATGGTTAATCTGGAGTCGTGCAGCAGAGGAAACAAACTCTGACATCAAACTGATGAGTTTCAAATCTTTGTGAATCAACATAAGGCTCATTTTGGAAATGATGGTCCCATTGTTTCTCAGTGGGACTTCAACACTAATCTTTTTATTTTTTCCTCATATGTATGTTACACATGCACGTATGGTCATGTCACATGACCAGAATTTCATTAGAATTCCTTTCCACATGTGAGCTGGAGATGATATTATGAACGTACAGAGATGGTGACAGTCATGCTACGGTTACACTTCATCATTATTGTGTAAGGATAACATGGAAGGGAGAGGCCTCGGGACTGCTGCTTGTTCTTCCGTTTACAAGCTCTCAGGACTAATCTGCTCCAGATGTTGCTGTACAGTCTGAACCGTGCAGAGCGCTCTCGCTCCCCGTGGTCTCGTTGCTGAGACCAGGTCAGGGTACAGGTCACGGGTTGTGATGATGTCATGTAATGCCACAGGAGGGCTGTGGAGGGGCTGCTGCAGTAACGACGAGCCATACCAATGAATCATGGGAGTTTTAGGAGTAAAAGGACCACAGACACTCCATACGGTAGCCTCCGTGGTGTGTACACACACACACACACACACACACAAGCAAGCTTGTTGCAGGGGGTGTATGAGTCAGCAGAGGGGGGAGTCTGTGGCAGCATGTGTCCATATATGGGCTCTGTCAGGCTTGGTGAGCTGTGCTCTGCTGGGAATGCTGGCAGATTCCTTGAATGTTTAGTGGCTTTTGTGTGTGCAAGACATGAATCAAAGACACAGACTCGGAGCTGAATGAAGTCCTAACAATATTCCTTTATAGGGGACTGTCGTGTTGAACTAAAAGCAGCAGATTGTGTTCTCTTAATTGTACAAGCACTAAAACTAGTAGTGTTGTCGTGTCTCTGCTGGGATGGCTGGCAGGCTGACACGCCCCTGCTTAGCTGCTCTGCATTCTTGCTACACGTACCAACCTGTGGTCTTATTCAGACTCTGCTATCAGTACTAATAACAGTTTATAAGTCCTGGGTTTATATCTGTCCCTAGGCAACATATCTCTCCCCCCCCCCCCCCTCCTCCGCTGCTGCCTCTTTGCTTCTTTCTCAAAGTTCCCACAGTAGCTGGCCATCCAAGCATCTGATCCAGTTCTGTTTGATCACCCCTATGGAGTGTCTCTCACCCACCCACGGCAAACAGAAGGCAGCTGACATGTCATGTAGAGCAGCGTTGGCTGCTCGAGAGCACGCTTTTCTGTTGGCGCATGGATTCAGACGAGCAGCCAGCTAAGACAGATTGTCCCAGTTCTGCATGTGCACAAACAGCTCGACTTGTTGAAGGTTGTTATGGGGAAAAGATTTCCTGTTGCTGTTCTGTTCCTCATCTTTATCTGCATCATGCATCCTCACGCTCTCGCTGACTCCCAGAGAAGACCATTAATGCTGCAGTAGCTCCAGCCCAGGCCTCAGGTGGTGTCACTGTGGTTGAGGCTGGTTTGCTGTCACCAACAGTTATTCCAGTGTAGCTGTAAATTCGGGGGTGGGGAGTTAAGATCGCAATGAAGACTAAAGCTCTCCCAAACCCTGCAAAACAAAAACACTGCACGTAAAAGTGGGGATTTGTTCGTATTTCAGAACTGGATCTCAGGTTCTTCCAAGAATCTGAACTTGGCCCCATTATTTCCTCTCTAACTAATAATTTGACCAACATCAGCTTGGAAACGCACAAACACTGCGCCACACCCGTTCCTCAAGACCTGATCTTAGGAATCATTGGTCTTGCTTCTTGTGCAAGCTATGTGCATGCAGTAGCATTTATGTGGGCCGGTATGTGTGCTCATGCCCAGGCTAGCTTATGGTTGCATCACCTTTTACTCAGCTTGTAGCAGTATGTGGTTTAGACTTGAAAATAGAAAAATGCAAATACAGAAGTCGGTGTGCTGTTGGTGTGGTTGTCACAACTGGAACTAGTGTGTCAGTATGTCTCAGTTTTAATGTGATTCAGCTCTGCACTCATCACGGCACTCTGTTCTGGAAGTTCTCACGCTATCGTCTGAATTCAGACAGTTCAGGCTCTCATTCAGATGAATTTCATGTCTTTTGTCACGCTTCAGCATCACGGTTTCATTAACACAAATGGAGTTTCAAAAATGGTCAAGTTTTATTACACTGCAAAAATGCATCAAAGACGTGTGAAATTAAAATTAGTTCAAATAAAAGGTCAATTTTATTTATATACACATTTCATTACACTTAAACTCACTGTGCTCATGAGTCATCCACACTGAGTTAATAAAACACCATGAAAGGAATCTGTTGGCGTCTTCATAAATCCAGTCTGTGGGGATTCCAAGCTGGTGTACTCCCAGTGCTGCTTTCAAGCCCAGCTAATTGGGAGGGTTGCATCAGGAAGGGCATCCGGCACAAAATCAGATGAGTCCATCCCCAACCGCTGGGTAAATAGTGGAGCAGCCTAGAGTCCATTAGAAAATGACTGTTTTTACAGAGTCAGCGGGACTCTGTGTACATCCTGGAGTTTAATGTACTGAATCTCCTTTGATGTAAAGCAATAATGAGGTAGTTAGTTAACCAAGTCCATGACTGGTACATGGTGGTCAAATCTGCCGTCCTTGAAACAAATGCATTTACACTCGACGTATCCTCCAAGGTTTTCATATTAAAGCTTTGCAGCGGTGGACCAAACCACAAACGGTGTTGCTGTACTGCCATTTGAGGACGTGCACTCTGTCCACCAGTGTCAGAAACCCGGCTTTTAATTTGCACTGATGTTATCCTCCTACTTTAAAAAAACAAAAGGTTTGGGCTCTGAGTTAATGTCTTGTGAAATGCAGTGCTCCAAGAATGGCCACATCTTCGACTTATGACAACCACTGGAAATTAGACCATCTGAAATATGTTTAAAGGGGGAGGGGCATGTATCCAGCCAAACATTAGATAGCAGGAGGAATCTGAGTATTTGAAGTACAGATTACTTCATGTCCTTGGCTGAGACCTTCTAGTCGTGCTTTGCTTTATGGTGGTCTAAGCTGGTTTCTAAAATAAAGGAACTTTGTGCGAATGTTTAACGTGACTCATATCTGGTCCCCAGACTCTAAAGCCATTGTTGATGGAAACCTGAAGCTGATCCTGGGTCTGATTTGGACCTTGATCCTGCACTACTCCATCTCCATGCCCATGTGGGATGAAGAGGAAGAGGCAGATGATGGCAAGCAGAAGACCCCCAAGCAGAGGCTGCTGGGATGGATCCAGAACAAGCTGCCTGAGCTCCCCATCACCAACTTCAACCGAGACTGGCAGACCGGCCGGGCCCTGGGAGCCCTGGTTGACAGCTGTGCTCCAGGTGAGCTAAACCGTGAATGTGTTGAGGTGTTCTGGGGTCTTTGGTGTGTGGGTGTGTTTACCCTACTGCTAGGGGCTGAGCCTGAGACGAGCCCAGTACCAAGAACGAGATGCATTTATTTCAGAAAGACGAGGCTCCTGTCTCGATGTTCTGCTGCTCCAGTGAAGATTCAGTATTTTTAAACATGTTCTCGGACACATGCTTTAAAGCACTATACAAATACAGGCCATTTTAAAAATTAGTCGCTTATTTATTTATTTATTTATTTATTTATTTATTTATTTTTATGTTAACTGATAAAGAATCATTAAATTTGGAGTGTTCAACGATCACACTAGTGTGGTGAGAAGCTACTTTCAGCTTGTCCCACAGGCTCACAGTAGCAAGTCTGCATGTTTGAGTTTGACACCAGTCCTTCCTGACCTGACCCCAGAGGGGACTTGTGTCTTTCACTTCCCGAGGGAATGTGTAAACCATGTTGCTCTCATTTGGTAATGTGGCTCACCAAGTGAGACACAAAGGTAGTAAATAACTACGCAAACAATAATAAACAAGAGCCAATCACAGTAAGTGACACTGCAGTGAAACAGTCCCCGTCACAAAGCAGCAGAAATACTGAGGTGTGTGTGTGTCTGTAGAGATGCTAAAATCAATAATCAGGCCAACACAGTTCAGCATTCATTTAAAGCTGACGTGTGAAACGGTCCTCGACCTGTGTGCAGGTGTCACATAGTGACACATTTCAGTCCAGCAGCTAGAGAGGACTTAAAGATTGTGGAACTAAGCAGTGCACTGACGCAGCACTACCACTCCTCAAACTGCACACCAACCTCGCCTCATACGTCTAACATTAAACACGCAGCAGTGACTGACAGCTGGAGGTTGGGTGAGGGGAAAGCATGATATTCTCACGTGTCAATAAAACGGATGGGAAGAGTGATAATGAGCAGCCAGAGGGGGTACAGAGCTCTGTCGGGGGACAAACGGGGGTTTCTGTTTACATGCTTGGAGTGTTTGGCGTTGCTATGGCTCACCAGCAACCTCAAGCCGGAGACGAGGCCTCGACAGAAGCAAACAGATTTACTGCAGCGTCCTGAAATGACAGCCATCAGACTTACTAGCAAGTAAATAACTGCTGACATGGCCGCATTTCCAGGACAGGCTCATCATTCAAGGGCAGACATGTCTGGGAGCCAGGGTTGCCCACAGCTACGTACTGCTGCAGAGATTAGACATTCTGCCTTTATCTTCTGGATATCATCAAGGCTACAAGTTTGGAGTCAACATGTTGTCCTTAATTAGACAGACTGGCTGTAACAGGAAGCACTCCATGTCTAATTAATCAGAAATGCTGTTTCACTGTGTAAAGGGGATCTACTCTGCTTTTACTCAAACTTCTTATTTATCTTATACAGCCCTGGCACAGCTCCTCAGTGCAACCTTAAACAGTGGCTGGGTGGGGCAGAGCTGTATGCTTCAGATGACCATATTGGGGATTTCTGCTCTCATTGTCAAGAGATCTAAGTGTTGGAGCCCTCTGAAGCCAGGACACATTATTTTAAATTATGCAAGTGTTAATAAAAATATGGAGCAATGACAGAAAATTAGCAAAGACACGACAGATCCACTCTCGGTGGTGAAATGCAGAGCTAGCTGAGCTTATACATGTCATCAGGAAAAATGTCCACTCTGCATTAGCATTTCTAGCAAGTTCAATATCATTAAACACTTTTTTCATTGAGATCTTATACTCGTCATAATCAGTACAGCCAGTACTATAAATGAACCCTTCTGCTTCATATAGTGAATCCATCTGACCTCTTATTCCTGCAGGTCTGTGTCCTGACTGGGACCAGTGGGATCAGACAAAACCAGTGGACAACGCACGTGAAGCCATGCAGCAAGCTGATGACTGGCTCGGCATTCCACAGGTGACCTGATAATGAAGGAGTAACATTAAAAAAAGCTGGATATTGGAACACAGTTCAATCACAATCATGTTTTCTCCATAGCTAACGTTTAGCCAGAGTTATTATCTGCCTTTTGGAGGTAAATGCACTGCTTCCTGCTGGTCACTGTGGCCAGTCACAAGTGTTTTACAAATAAGCAACCGTTCACTTTTGAACAGATTTTGCATATAAAGCAAAAACCTGATTTGAGTTAAGGTGACTTTGAGGATGACTCCATCATCTGCAGTTAATCTAAATGGAGGTGAAATGATGGAGCCTTTCACTGAGGACTGGTCATTGAAACTTGTTGGAGACTCTCATCCACAGGCTGAGAGGCTTTACAGAAGCTGCTGACTGATGGGTCTTTGGGCCTCTGGTTAACAGCAGGTGAACTTTTTAAAATAAGAGTGTGGAGGTTGTTCACCAGTAAACTCATCGTGTTCTTTCAGACTGTTCATCGTTTGCAGTCAGTCTGCCATTAGGCTGGTGTAGGTGATCATGCTACGCTCTGGAAACTATGACTGAACTCTTATCCACACCTGCTAATGACTTCACTCCCTCCGACACCAAACACAAGGAAGTGGTGCATTTCCTGAGGGTGATTGTTATCTGCAGTGAAGCTTTTTCCTTTTGGTCACCATCACAACATCTATCTTTGTACAGCAGCTCGTTTTTGAATCCTTACACAGGGGTGCAAGTATTCTCTTATCTGAGTGACGGTCCCAGGTGATGGCTTCTTTTCTTTTTTTTTTTTTTCTTTTTTTTTTTTTGTTTGTTTTGTAAATTGGTCCGTGAGCGGTCATTTTCATACCTGTCCGATTCTTGGTTCCCCCCCCAAAGACCCCCTCAGTCTTATGTAAGGCTACAGAGGGTCTTTGGCAAACTAGAAATGGTAAATCTGTTCTGGTGCAGTCATGTGGGGAAACCTGACATTTGAGCCCCTTTTCAGCATTTACCAGGGAGCTTTGAAAGTGAACTCAGTTTCCTGTGCCGCCTGTGTGGCGTAACTGTGCTGTGTGTGTGTCAGTACTGTTGGCATGATTGGCACGCTGTAGCGTGCTGACAGTTGGCTCTGTGGTCGCTGGCGTTTCCGCCTTCAGTCGTGCTTCTGCTAAGAAACTGTCGGCGTCCTTCCCCTCCAGACTCTGTGGTTTGTCTGGCTCCTGGTTTGCGTGCGACTGTCTCAGGTACTTTCTAAATGCGTACAGGCTCGTGTGTGTGGTTTTAATCACACAATCAAAACATCACTGGATTTGCCTGTGGGTAATCTCCACGGTAACTGATCAAGCCCTGCCTCCGTCTGCACAGCTGTCACCTTGGTTCTCCTACTACAAACATGCAAACAAGTCGTGGGGAGGGCTGCCCGCCGTTACATTTAGAAAAATGTTCCTCCTCGTCTCCTAGGTGATAACCCCTGAAGAGATCGTGGACCCCAATGTGGACGAGCACTCAGTCATGACCTACCTGTCACAGTTCCCCAAAGCCAAGCTCAAGCCTGGAGCACCTCTGCGACCCAAACTCAACCCCAAGAAGGCGCGTGCCTATGGCCCAGGTACGTCGGCATGCACGCGCATCACCACATGCAGCTGATGCACCTTTGCTTGTATCCACAGAGAAACTGTGAGCCTCATACTGCAGTGAGACATTTTTAACATGTTGTCTGTTGTGTGAAGGCGTCGAGCCCATTGGTAATGTAGTGATGAAAAAGGCTACGTTCACCGTGGAAACCATCAGCGCAGGAATGGGAGAGGTGCTGGTTTACGTGGAGGACCCTGCAGGCCACAGAGAGGAGGTCTGTGATCCATCCTTGTGTGTAACTTCTACTTTCAGTTTTGTTCATTTAAAAACGATTGTGTCTGTGTTCAGGCTAAAGTGACGGCCAACAATGACAAGAACCGTACCTACTCTGTTGTCTACGTCCCCAAAGTGACAGGCATGCACAAGGTGAGTGAAGAATTTAATGTTAAAGATGTGAGAAATAATCCCTAAAGTAATCTTTCAGGTAGAAAATGGGTTTTGCTCCACAAAGCAGTGATTACAGCTAACATGCCATTTTCCTGCTCTCCTTCCTTTGTAGGTGACTGTGCTGTTTGCAGGGCAACACATCTCTAAGAGCCCCTTCGAGGTGGAGGTCGGCATGGCTCAGGGAGACTCCAGCAAGGCCACAGCACAGGGACCGGGCCTCGAGCCCTCAGGAAATATTGCTAACAAGTCCACTTACTTTGATGTGTACACAGCAGGTAATGTAGGTTTGTGCAGCTAGCTGTAACATCAGGCCACATGGAGTGTTTAACTGTGTGTTTCCTCCTGTTTTTCTAAGGTGCTGGTGTTGGAGAGGTGGAAGTGGTGATCATGGACCCTGCAGGGAATAAGAACACGGTGACGTGCACCATTGAGGACAAGGGTAACAGCAGCTATCGCTGCACCTACAAACCCACCCAGGAGGGCCAGCACACCATTTACGTGACCTTTGCTGGTGGTCAGATCAGCAAGAGTCCTTTCACAGTTAATGTGGGAGAGGGTGAGCATATGTTACAGCTTCACTGAGTGTAAATCTGGGAGGATGTCACTGCTAACTGAACACTTCTACCACAGCAGCTGTTTTAAAATGTGTTTCTGCTTCTCCTGTGTCTAACTTCTGCTGTGTTCCTCTGCTGGATGTCATGTCCTCTTCTCTTTGATAGAAGCCTGCTGGCATCTGTCCTCTCTCTGGAACAGCCTCTTCCTTCCTGGGATCTCTTTGGTACCTACTCTGTCGTGTGTGTGTGTGTGTGTTTTTCCCCTCTGTAAACTTGCTGTGTGTGTCGGCTGCCTGTAAACTTCACGTGACTCGAGCGTCCACAGTGGTGTGAATCTCCTTATTTGGTGTTTTCAGCACATTCATGAAGAAACGCATTCCCAGAAAATTAAGCTGTAGTGTGTTTGATCAGGAAACCAGTTCCTCATTACAGCCAATCTGTGGTCTTAAGTTAACAGTGACCTGGGTTACTAAGAATTATATTTACATGATTTAAATATAGCTTTTAGCAGAACGGTGGGTGTGGCTGCTACCTAATAGTAACTCACTGTCTTTTTGAGATCCAGTAAGACGTCCATGTAGCCCGAGTCTGTCAGACACAGAAAACAAATTCAGCTTGTATAATGGGCTCACAGAACAAATGCATTTGCTTTGGTGTTAAATGGAAAGAGCTGCACGGGTCCTACATTAACAAAGTAGTTAAGGGTTGCCACTTGCCAAGTATAGGCTGATCCCCTACTAACTGATAACGTTTAGATCATGGTCGTCCTTTAAAGTGAGCCCGTGGGGAAACAACAAGAGCTTGTAAAGAATTTCCTGGAAGGCAGCTCTGCTGCTAACCAGAAGGTCCCCTTAGATTGGGCTGAAAGACATTAAAAACAATGTAACTTTGGTTTAAAAGAAAACACAGAACAATCTTCTGCCATTAATGTGGTGTCTCTGTGTCCAGTAGCTTTTGCAAGTGCAACACATCTGAATACAATAACATGGACTATATCTTGAGACACTTTATCTTCCTGGAAGGCTTCCTTTGCTTTCTGCACTTGGTCTCGCTGTGACTCAGCACTGCTTTTTACAGTTTTAATAAAGTGATATGAAGGGATATCCCACTTCCTGTGTGAGGATAATGGCTCACTTCCTTCCCTGTGGTCTAAGAATTCCCTCTGCAGGAAAGGATGGGTGGATAACGGGGGGCATGCAGGGTAGTAGGAAGGAGAAAATAACATTTGCTTTCCAGCAGATCTGGAGTGTGATGGATGGTTTGTGTTTAATGTCATTCACCTCACACTTTGGTCTTGTCCCCACTGAAACGTGTTCTGAACTTGTACGTGGTCATAATGTTACTCGGAGCTGTGCCCGTCTCACTCGCTCTGTTTGTCCACAGCGTGTAACCCCAGCCTCTGCAGAGCAAAGGGTCGTGGTCTGCAGCCAAAGGGCCTCCGGGTGAAGGAGACTGCAGACTTCAAGGTTTACACAAAAGGAGCCGGCACTGGGGAGCTGAAAGTCACCATCAAGGGCCCCAGTGAGTTCTAATCCAAAAGTTCACATTGGTTTTTGTGCTTGAGGTGGGATTAATGTTTGCAATCTGAAGAGGGAAAACCCAACAAATGAATAAACACATCAGTAAATGAGGTTGCTGGATTTACAAAGCCCCAGATAATCTTTAGCTAACTGACAACAAACCAACAGAACAGTGAAGACGAACGAGCACAGCCAGCTGTTGTCACTGAAAGAGTAGCTCCTGACGTCTGCAGCCCTCCTCTGCGCTCTTTGACATTCAGACTGTCTTCACTGTTCACATCAGTCTTTGACAAGTGCACTGTTATCACAGCACAGTGAGCCAGCTGCACAAACACCAGCCTGATCAGGCTGCACAGTCTGCTTCTTGTGTCCAACGGGAACAATTTTGTGCATAAAGCATTTTAAAAATGTACCTTTTTTAATGCAACCTAAAATCACGATCGCCTCAGAGGATTTCTACTCTGAGCTATGGTTTTGTTTTTTTAAATGTGCTTCTGAGCGGCCAATGAATCTATCTTTTGTGGTTTCACTACAAACAGACTGGGGATGCTTCCTCCTTCCTAAAATGATCAAGTAAGACTGGATTAAAGAAATAATGCAAAGGCATCTTGTTCACAGAGGGTCTGGAGGAGCCGTGTAAACGGAAAGACCTTGGAGACGGTGTGTATGGATTTGAGTATTACCCCACCACACCTGGAACATATTCCATCACCATCACCTGGGGAGGACAGCACATTCCACGCAGGTACACATGGGCGTGCAAACAAAACACTGACTCCACCTTGTCATTGTGACTGACCATTCGATGCTCTGTTTAGTCCCATGGAGGTCAAGATTGGCACTGAGGCTGGCCAGCAGAAGGTGAGGGCCTGGGGTCCTGGACTGGAAGGAGGCGTTGTTGGTAAATCTGCTGACTTTGTGGTGGAGGCTGTTGGAGACAATGTCGGTACACTGGGTAAGTGCCATACGCGGGCGTGGGGTCGGTCCTGAAAGCATGTGCAGATCATCTTCAGTTTCTTCTCTGAAACTGTTGTTCTTCAGGTTTCTCTGTGGAAGGTCCGTCTCAGGCCAAGATCGAGTGTGATGACAAGGGTGATGGATCGTGTGACGTGCGCTACTGGCCCACAGAGCCTGGCGAGTATGCCGTCCATGTGCTCTGCAACAATGAGGACATCCAGCACTCTCCCTTTATGGCTGAGATCGTCAACCCACCAGGGAAAGACTTTTACCCAGACAAGGTATACGCCCACCCAGAGAGATGCACATGGAGATCATGGACGAGTCCATCTAACAATCTTTCTTCAGTTAAGATTAGTTTTCATGACTGTTGCCTCAAGGCCTGAGATCATGGTGGGAGTGGATGGGTTAAAATGATTGTGTGAAGGCAAAGGGAGACTTCCTGCACCAAACACTTGCTGCAGTTCTTGGTGTCAGAGGTGACACAAGGTTTCAGGTTTTAGATGAATTACTTTTTCCTGTAGTGTGTTTGGAAAACTGCATTTTAATAGGAGACATTCTTTGTCTAATATTAAAAACTGATCTGAAACATGTCAGTGTGATAAATATGGAAAAAGATGGTAAATCAGGAAGGAGGCAGATATGTCTTCACAGCACTGTAGTGTGTAAATGCTCTTCTGGCTGTAGTACATGTGGGGTTTTTTTGGTTGTGTTTTTTTTGTCTAGGTTAAGGCGTACGGCCCAGGCCTTCAGAGCAGTGGACTGGCTGTTGGAAAACCCACTGAATTCACAGTCGATGCCAAGCAAGGAGGAAAAGCTCCTCTGAAAATTGTAGCTCAGGTATGTCTGGGTTTGTTTATGACCACAAATATGGTAAATATGTATTAAATCTGAGTGAACTAATCCCTCGTCCTCTGCACAGGATGGTGAAGGCAATTCTGTGGACGTCCAGGTGAAGGATAATGGCAACGGCACGTACAGCTGCACCTACACCCCACGAAAGCCTGTGAAGCACACTGTGATGGTGTCCTGGGGAGACGTTAACATCCCTGAGAGTCCGTTCAGGGTGAGTATGCTCTGCTATGCAGGCTTCGCCTTTTCTTCTCACTGAATCTCCTGAGTTTTGGTGTTTGTGCCCACAGATGAATATCGGAGCAGGCTGTCATCCAAACAAGGTGAAGGTTTCTGGGCCTGGAGTGGCAAAGACGGGCCTCAAGGCCTTCGAGCCGACATACTTCACTGTTGACTGCTCAGAGGCTGGTCAAGGTAAAGCTCCAGAAAACTGTGAGAGTAAAGCGCACAAACAAAAGATCCGGTCAAAGCAATATTCCAAACAACAATAACATGTTTATGAACAGATATTATAGGAAATGTATTTCACCCAGCTGCTGTTTGAGGCTGTAGAGCGTTACCTATAACATGCTAACGTGCTAACCTTTGCCCTCGGCCATCAGGTGACATCAGCATAGGCATCAAGTGTGCCCCGGGAGTGGTGGGACCTGCAGAGGCTGACATCGACTTTGACATCATCAGGAACGACAATGATACCTTCACCGTCAAATATACTCCTCCTGGAGCAGGCAGCTACACCATCATGGTGCTGTTTGCTGACCAGGTGACTCTGAATTTATATCGGTTGGAAGGCAGACTGTTTCCAGGACTCGGGGTTTATTGTAATGTGTGTCTTCCTGTTTGCGTTCAGGCTATTCCAATGACGCCCTTCAGGGTCAAAGTGGATCCTTCTCATGATGCCAGCAAAGTCAAGGCGGAGGGACCGGGACTCAGCCGCAGTGGTAAGAACACCAAGCCAGAGGGCGCTAACAAAAACAGGCGTGGCCACATTCGATTGGCTGTAGACTGAACGCTCAGAAAGGTTTGACGGTCAGTGTCAAACTGCATGGAACTCCTCTTCATAGCTCTCTTAATGCTTTAACATCTGTAGCAAGAACATGTTTGACGAAACTGACAAGATCCAGATTAAAATCACAAGGATTTAAAAACAAGAATAAACAGGGTTAGAGCTGCTATGCTAATAGAAACAGGTCCTTCTGAGCTGTCATGTGACAGTCTGACAGAGGTAAGATGGCAAAGATGAGCCACATAATAGGATTTATTTGTACAAGTCACTGTTCCTGCTCATTAGCTTAAGATGTTGTCATCTGGGGGGGCGGGGGGCTGAAATGAGTGTTTTGTGACACTCCTGTAAAGCTGTGGCATCCCAGAATAAATGTATGAAGCTGGATCACACTTATTAATCTCTTAAGAGTCAGACTGGTACTGCACACCTATAATCCGTCACTGTACACTGCATATAAATAGACTTTATTTGAACTAATATAATTCAAATCAGTCATCAACTGCTTCAGTTAAATGCATCATTTTAATTTAGCTCAAGGTAGTTTGGTGTTATTTTACACTGCAGAAGAAACGCTGTGCTAAGCTGGGTAGCATTTTAAATCTGTTACTTTAAGTCTTTTATGTATCTGCAGAGCTACATTTACACATCTTAATCTTAGTCTTTTGTCTGCTGTGAGCTGTTGCCCGTGGACCCTGAAGCACCCCGAGCATTTCCTCTAAGTTGTAAAAGTTTCCTGCTTATTGAAACGTGTTGATACAAAAGCTTGTATGACATGCTGGGTGATTACTTTTATTCTAATTAGACTCCCTAACCCAGTTGAATGGTGTCTTTCAGGCGTAGAGCTGAACAAGCCCACTCATTTCACCGTCAGCACTAAAGGAGCAGGAAAGGCAAACCTGGACTGCAGCTTCAGCGGCCCGACCAAAGGAGAGGCTGTGAAAGACTTTGAAATCATCAACAACCACGACAACACACACACTGTTAAATACACACCCGTGCAACAGGTGAGAGAAGAATGCTCCCACATGCAGGATTTGCCAGTTGTAGCTACGTTGTATCATGTGGCTTCTTATCAGAGCAGTAAAGCATTCTTCTGGCTGTTATGCATCATATTAAATGGGATTGTGTGGATCGCTCCTCTTTGCTGTGACAGGGTCCACTGGGAGTTGCTGTGACCTACGGTGGAGATCACATTCCCAAGAGCCCTTTCAGCGTCGGTGTGGCGCCCACACTGGACCTCAGCAAGGTCAACGTGACCGGCCTGGGAGACAGTATGTACCTGTGTCACTGTTCTTGTCCAGCCACACCTGACAGCAAACCTCAGCCTATATAAAGCCTACTGTCTAACATGAATGTTTTCACCATGGCTTTCTCCCTTGCATGGTTGTCAGTATGTTGATGTGTTTTTAAAAAAAAAAAAAAAAAAAAATCTAAGCTTTTCAGGCAGATCAGAAGTGTCAGTGTGTTTTCTTTGGTCTGTGTTCTTGCAGAGATGACTGTCGGCAAAGATCAGGAAGTGACTGTCAAGTCAAAGGGTGCTGGGGGTCAGGGCAAGGTTGCTGCCAAAGTGACTGGGCCAGGAGGGAAACCAGTGTCCAGCAAAGTATGACACCAAATCTCCTTTTTTAACAGGACAATATAGGAGTTAATGTTTTTCTCTTTGAGTCTTAAACCAGTTTCATCCTGCTTTTGGTTTTTAATAAACATTTTATTTATCCTTATTGGTAAAATCAAAGTCCACTCCACCGCCGTCTTACACCCCCAGCCACTTATTTGGTCCCCCTGGAAGTTCTCCTTGGATGTTGGAGAACTCTCCCAGTATTCCAGCACTCTTTCAGTGCCACGTATTTCTCTCTCCTCATGCCTCTGGTAAAGTCACGTTAATGTGTTTTGTTCCAGGTGGAGCCTGGGCTGAGCCCAGAGACTAGTCAGGTGAAATTCATCCCCCGGGAATCAGGACCATACCAGGTTGAACTGACTTATGATGGAGTGCCCATCCCTGGCTCCCCCTTCACCCCCACAGCTTACCCTGCAACAGACCCCTCCAAGGTTAGCCACAAGCGCTGCTGGATGTTCTTAAACCTGTGTGAAGTGAATTGAATTAATTCAGCTTGACATGCTTGCAGATTGGAATCATTGATCTTTGTTCCGTGTCACCTTTCCTCTCAGGTACGTTGCTCAGGCCCAGGTTTGGAGCGTGCCAAGGTTGGCGAGACAGGGGAGTTCGTTGTGGACTGTACCAATGCCGGCCCTGCTGAGCTGACTATTGAGATCATATCGGACAGCGGCACTGAGGCCGAGGTTCACATCCAAGACAACGGAGATGGAACCTACACGATTACCTACATCCCTCTGTACCCTGGCTCGTACACGCTCACCATCCGCTATGGTGGCCAGGATGTGCCCAACTTCCCTGCTCGGCTCAACGTGGAGCCTGCCGTTGATGCCAGCGGTGTTCTGGTGTTCGGACCAGGAGTGGAAGGCAAAGGTGAAATAACGTGTGTGTGTTCCTTTTTTGTGGGGCTGGTGCTGGTTTCTTCCTCCCATTATCACCATAGTCTTATTGATGGGAGATGATCTGATCTGTAGATTATTGCAGAATTCAGATGAAATCGGGCCCCAGCTTGTGTGAATAACGTTATGTGAAGAATATATATTATATTTAGAGATAATCTGTGTACTGTATGTTCTGTCCTTTCAGGAGTCTTCCGTGAGGCCACTACAGACTTCACTGTGGATGCTCGCGCTCTCACACAGACTGGAGGCGACCACATCAAAACCCACATCAGCAACCCCTCAGGGAGCCGCACGGATGCCCTGATCACGGACCTTCGGGATGGAACCTACAATGTGGAGTACACTCCCTACGAGGAGGGTGAGTTCAAGTGCAGCAGTGGGTACAGTAACTGAGTGTTTTTCTTCTTCTCCACTTTGAGTTGAGTGTGAGTGTGTGTGTGTGTGTGTGTGTGTGTGTTTCAGGCCCACACACTGTGGAAGTTTGCTATGATGGCTCTCCGGTACCAAAGAGCCCGTTCCGTGTTGCTGTGACTGAAGGATGCGACCCGGCTCGTGTTCGTGTGCACGGCCCTGGTCTGAAAGGTGGCACCACCAACAAGCCCAACAAGTTCACCGTGGAAACCAGGTGAGACGAGTTCATGGTGGCGTGTCACAAATCTGTTTCCTACTCCTATTGTGAAAGTCTTTCTTCCCCGTGCAGAGGAGCAGGTACTGGTGGCCTGGGTCTAGCTATGGAAGGTCCGTCGGAGGCCAAAATGTCCTGCACTGACAACAAGGATGGCAGCTGCAGTGTGGAGTACATCCCATACGAGCCTGGCACGTACAACCTCAACATCACCTACGGAGGACAGCCCATCGCAGGTACCGAATACTGTTTTAGTAGTAGTAAGAAATACAACTGTGAGAAGAACATCCTTTTGAAATGTACTCCATCCCCTGTTGTTAAGCAGAGGCCTTAAATATCGTTTCCCTCGTGCTTGTTCTGAGCAGGAAGTCCGTTCTCTGTGCCCGTCAGCGA
This sequence comes from Perissodus microlepis, assembly GCF_051167445.1. Classification (NCBI taxonomy): domain Eukaryota; kingdom Metazoa; phylum Chordata; class Actinopteri; order Cichliformes; family Cichlidae; genus Perissodus; species Perissodus microlepis. Next base: position 20,409,727 of record NC_140480.1, read on the forward strand.
CACAGTGGACAGTACCAAGGTGAAGTGCCAGGGTCCCGGCCTCGGCAACAATGTCAGAGCTAACATTCCTCAGGCGTTCACAGTGGATGCCTCCAAAGCTGGAGTTGCCCCACTGCAGGTCCGAGTACAAGGGCCCAAAGGTGATCTGGCTTCTAACATTTCTCCATCTATGATTAACTGTGTACCAGAGAGCTCTTAGAAGATGTTAAACTTGGTATTTGGCTTCTTTCTGTGTGTGTTCAGGTGTGGTGGAGCCTGTGGAGGTTGTGGATAACGGTGACCAGACTCACACAGTCAACTATGTTCCTACTCGAGAGGGACCCTATTCCATCAATGTGTTGTATGCTGATGAGGAGATCCCACGCAGGTAACTGTCAGGCAGTGTATCAGCCTAAATATGCACAAATTTTAATCCATTTCCTAATATCTAACCGTGATGATCAATGTCTGCCTGTGACCAACACAGAAAACACAAAACGATGTTAGTTTTGTTTTTCTGAATAGAACCACATTCAAAAGCCAGTAGTAATAAATCTTTGTAGTTCCTGCATTATTAGAATGAAGTAGCTGAAGTCTGGCTGGAATAATAACTGTGCTGTCCGGGTGATCTGCATGCTTTACCATAGACGGTCATCTGTCTGCATGGCTGAATTCGGCTAACGACACAGCTCGTTTCATCAGGCTGCTAATGAAACATCTAACCTGCCCGTGGTTTACTCGGCTCTGTCGATGAGACTGTATCCCACAGCCAGTCCTTCTCTCTCTTTGTCAGCCCGTACAAGGTGAAGGTGCTGCCCACCCATGATGCCAGCAAGGTGCGTGCAAGCGGACCCGGCCTCAACACCACTGGAGTGCCCGCCTCTCTGCCGGTGGAGTTCACCATCGATGCCAAAGATGCAGGCGAGGGACTGCTGGCAGTGCAGATCACTGTGAGTGCTTGGACCACACAAGCATGGAATCAGAGCTGCGATGTTTAGCTAACGCTTTTTCTCCTGAAGGACCCAGAGGGGAAGCCCAAGAAGGCAAATATCCGTGACAACCATGATGGGACCTACCTGGTGTCTTATGTGCCAGACATGACTGGCAGATACACCATTCTCATTAAGTACGGAGGAGACGAGATCCCTTATTCACCCTACCGAATCAGGGCTCTGCCCACCGGAGATGCCAGCAAGTGCACCGTCACAGGTATGTCCAGGACGGGCTGCTGCAGTCATAGACGTTGAGTTTTGTTGTTCTACCAACTCAGTCGGCTGTACTGCTGATCAGTGTCTCGTCTCAGCAGGAATAATTAGTGAAACATATTGTGTAGAATACTGACACACAATGATTTCCAACATATCTGATTGTTATCAACAGTATATGCCCCACATTTCCACCTGTTGCTATTAAAATCCAGAGTTCCTGCAGCCGGGAGAGGTCAAAGGGTTTTTACTCAGAGCCACAAAACGTTTCTCTCCTCTCTCATGCAGGAATAGTTGCTCGTACAGGATTTTATATATTACAGAAAATGTTGCACAGTTCTTTGAGCGGTGCAGATTTACAAATGGGTAAATACTTATAAATGCGTCTACAGAACACAAGGATTGAGCGCTCAGCGTGTCTTTGAACTGAAGAGTCAGGATCTGGTATTTAAAGTCGAGCATTGAGGAAGTTCCAGTTTAATCAGTCAGCTGTAATCACATGAGTAACTTCTGGTTCTGAAAGTGAAGCTTGAATGTTTTCTAACAGCCAGGTAGGACTACCTGCTTTGGTTCTTTAAGTCACCTGATGCATGACATCAGTGAGTTTGAGCTCAGATGATAGAAATCCTGTTTTTGGTTTTTATGAATTATAGTCAAACATGCATGAATGAGACACTCTTTGGTTAACTACAATGGCAACGATTGAAAGTCTTCCTACCCACCCACACCTGAGGGCTCACGGACATTTGGCTCCACAGATGATTATGTGAGTGGTTTGTTGGAGGTCATATGATCTAGAGTGCCTCTCAGTGTACCTGCTGCTCGTATCTCATCAGTTTTCTGTGCATTGGTATGTGGCATTTCTCACGCTGTGCTCCTCAGTTGCACCCTGCACACTCCTCACTCAGCCCGGCCCCACACACACAGACACACACACACACACACACCGCCCCGCTTCACACTCCCCCACCGTTTGTTTCATCCAACTGTTTGGAGCACAGTTATTGCCACCCGTCACCTCCACCCCACCTGACTGTCTTTTATTTGTCACTTTTCTCTGGCTCCCTTGCTTCTCACTGTTCCTACTTTCAGTCTCAATCGGCGGTCACGGTTTAGGTAAGCCTTTTTATCATGTAGAGGACCTTCTGTTGTCTTTTTTTTTTTTTTTTTTTTTCTCAGCATGGAGGATAGTGGCACCAGCTTTCAACAGGACATCCCATCCTTTTGCTTGTTTCTCTTCTATATTTCACTTTCCCAGACCATTTGTTTTCCCGCCTTCCATCTCATTTTACGCTTCCTCTCTCATAACTGTGTGTCTCCATTTTATATTGGACAAACTAATGGACTAACAGAGTAGGTAGAAAGGCATGGTGGAATGGCACTCTGGCTAATCTAGCTTTCTGTTCATACATGGAAACTGTAACTGTTATTGGTAACAATATATGAGCGATGGTAATAACATGACTAGATTCAGCTTTAACCTGGTCTTCTGGTTGTGGAATGTGCATGCTGAATGTTGCGTCTGGCAGTGCGTTTGTGTCTGTGTAAGAAACAACTTAAATGCATTTTATGACTTTTATCTGAAGGTGCCGGTGTTGGCCCAACTATCCAGATTGGCGAACAGACGGTTATCACGGTGGACGCCAAGGCTGCCGGAAAAGGCAAGGTGACGTGCAGCGTCTGCACGCCAGAGGGGGCGGAGCTTGACGTGGACGTGGTTGAAAATGAGGACGGCACATTCGACATCTTCTACACGGCGCCACAGCCTGGCGAGTATGTGATCTGCGTCCGCTTTGGAGGGGAGCACATCCCTAACAGTCCGTTCCAAGTCACGGTGAGTGATCTGCACGTGTAAGCCTGCTCTGCTAGAATCTCATGAAAACTTCTCAGTGTCAGATACAGTTATCAAGAATGACCCTCAACTTGGAGAAGCAGAGTTCAGTCTTAAGCTGCATCCACAGTGAAAGCAGGCTGCAGCTTGAAGCTTGTGACGCGAGAATACAAAGTCACCGACATGAGACGATTATGGGCGAGATAACTGACAGGAAGTGGGCCCAAGATAAACTGTCCTCAAATTCTAGGCAAGCAATTTAAGTGAGCACTAATAAGGGCTGTCCACGTTAACGTGTTAGTGTGGATTAATCCGTCATCACGATCAAATTTATTTTATTGCAATTAACCCATCTGGAGTGCAGAATCACTCAGAATCCCTGAAATGTTTCTGTCGATACATTTCAGGCAGTTTGTCCAAAGGTTGTGCGTTCTGCGCTCAACGCTGGGTTAGTCGAGCCCTGCTGCTAGTAAGAGTGACAGAAACCACCGACTGAAGAAAACTCATACACAGTCCGAGATGCCAAAGCCCTGATTTAATGTTTTAAAGTCACACATGTTGTGTTGCTGTGGAAGTGGGTCCAAAAAGCAGCTTTGGTCAGCATGGGCAGAGTGTAAGCACGTTCTGTTTTTCCGGCTGTAAAGGTGGACGTGGGAGCTTTATAGGACAATGAGGAGGTGGAGCTTTTGTCACGCCTGTATTGGCTTCATTTGTCATTGCTCAGCCCCTTCATACTGACTGAGTACTCTCAGTAAGATGGTGTAGAGGGGCGGGGCCTTTATGAGGACAGATTTTAAATTCAAATGAGCAGCAGCTGATGTAGACGTGGTAAGAATTACAAGTTGATGCAGAGTGTTTGTGTTGCTCGTCGGTACAGTAACTACTGAGCTGGTTGTTTACCAGCAGTTACAGGTTTGTCAGAGCCCTGGACCACAGATGCTTTCAACTACTTCCCCTACAGAGGCTTTGGTCCTGACGCCTGCAGCCGTTTCTCTAAATCACTTTGACTGCCGTTTTAATCCGCTCCAATGCCTTATCTTTTTCACTCTCTCAATTCCCTCCACCATCCCTACCTACACCCTCCAGGCACTGGAAGGAGCTCCATCAGACCAGCTCATGCAACAGAGCCAAATGCCCCAGTACTACACTCAACAGCCCTGGGTATCTAAATCCTCAGCCTCCAGTCTCTCGGCCTTCTCGGCTTCAGTTTTGCTTCTCCCTGTTGTCCCTTTGTCGTCTATGGCGCACATGGTCTCCTTTCATCATTGTCTGCTGTGTCTCATTGCAGGTGTTTCATCACTGAGAGGGTGCTTTCTCTCGTTTCTCTCTCCAAACAGGATGCCAAGGACACATGGACGGTTCAGCAGAGCTGCATAATGTTAAATTTCAGGGTCCAAAGCCTACTGTATGAGCTGAACAGTGGTTTCCTTCGTAGCATGGGACCAAATTATATATTTTCTCAAGCATTATGCAGCCCTTGTGGACAGTGCTCCATGTCGACCTGGCTTCAGAGGGAAAAAGGCCATTTTGAAAATCCTAAATTTGGCCGTCCCAGCTACTCCACGTTTTTCAAAATGGCTTTCCGATGTTTTGTCCCCATCCTGCTCTTGCAGCTTGTCCGTACCATCATCCTGACCACGGTCGCCATTATCATTCCATCTCATCGTCTCATCCTCTGTTCATTGTTGGCGTTTTCCTCTTCCATCCCGCACTGTGTTCATTTTGTCTGACATGTTGTCACTGTAACCAGAACGGTTGCCACGATCTCTTAACAACCTGTGATCTGACTGGTGCACTCTGTCTCTCAGGCAACAGACCGACCAATGGGAATGAACGGGCTGGATGTGGCAAGTCTGAGACCGTTTGACCTGGTGATCCCATTCACCATCCAGAAAGGAGAGATCACAGGTAACGTCTCCTTTATAAACGCGTAATTTGATCATAGTGATGTGTGTGTCATTGTGTTGTCCTCTGCTTCAGGTGAGGTCCGAATGCCATCGGGCAAAGTGGCTAAGCCTGACATCACAGACAACAAAGATGGCACGGTTACTGTCAAGTACGCTCCCACAGAGGCCGGGCTGCACGAGATGGATATCAAATATGACTGCATCCACATCCCTGGTATCTGTACACATTTAGGACTGTGTGGGCTCTAAAGTGCACTGAGAAGATGGTTTGGACGTGCGACACTAACCGCTCTGTCTGCCAACAGGAAGTCCCTTGCAGTTCTACGTGGATTACATGAACAGTGGTAATGTCAGTGCCTATGGGCCTGGCCTTATCCACGGGACTGTCAACAAGCCAGCCGTCTTTACTGTTAACACCAAAGATGCTGGAGAAGGTGGGTAACAGTCACACCTGTGGAGTGCAATTATATTGGCTATGACTTACCTGCCTCCTCAGATTTGAACACATGTGACGCCCGCTGATCATCTTTGTAGGGGGTTTGTCTCTGGCCATCGAGGGTCCGTCCAAGGCTGACATCAGCTGTGTGGACAACCAGGACGGAACCTGCACCGTGTCTTACCTGCCAGTGCTGCCGGGAGACTACAGCATCCTTGTTAAATACAATGACAAGCACATCCCAGGCAGCCCCTTCTCTGCTAGGATTACTGGTAACTCTTTCTACATCAGAGTAGACATCCATGCAGCCCACACACTACAGTAACGTAGTTCCTCCCTTCCTGCTGGATCCGGAGATGTTCCAAGACTACATGCCTGGAAACATTCTGATCAGACGCCCAAACTGAAATGATAAAAATCCAGTTAATTTAGTAAGGATACGTGTGTGAGCCGACAACAGCAGCGTTGCTGTTAACACGTTTTTATTGGCTTTCCCACTGCTCCTGTAGCACACACCACCCTCTCCTCCAGTCAGGTGTGGGTCGGCCTCCCCTGAACCCACTGCTCCACCCCCCTCCCCTGCAGCTGAGCCACAAACCACACCCCCCCACAAAATGATAGAAAAAGTGCATTTATGCCATTAGCGTGTGCCCTAACAATCACTGCTGCATCTCTAGGTGACGATTCGATGAGGATGTCCCATCTGAAGGTGGGCTCGGCTGCAGATATTCCACTGGACATTGGAGAGCTCGACCTCAGCCAGCTGACAGCCTCTCTTACAACACCCTCAGGGCGAGAGGAGCCCTGCCTGCTGAAGATGCTGCGTAACGGTCACGTTGGTGAGTGTGCGTCTGATAAGTTTGCTAAACAATGAGTCATCAGAATCCAATTATTTTATGGTTCCCTAAGTAAGACGGGGGGGCTAAAACGGGCTGCATGCTGGTTGGCGCGTTGTTAACCCTCCTCTGTCTGTCTTAGGAATCTCCTTTGTTCCCAAGGAGATTGGCGAGCACCTTGTTAACATCAAGAAGAACGGTCGTCATATTCCCAGCAGCCCAATTTCTGTAATGATCAAGCAGTCAGAGATTGGTGACGCGAGCCGTGTGCGTGTGAGTGGACAGGGGCTGAGCGAGGCCAGGACCTTTGAGCCTGCAGAGTTCATCATCGACACTCGTGATGCAGGTATATGCTCAGTGAAAGCATAGATGCTGTCATTTTATTTTTACACATTCATATTTGTCATGCTCATCTTTGATGCATTAGGCTACGGTGGCCTGAGCCTCTCCATTGAAGGCCCCAGCAAAGTGGACATTAACACTGAGGACCAGGAGGATGGCACCTGCAAGGTCACCTACTGCCCCACTGAACCAGGAAATTACATCATCAACATCAAGTTTGCTGACCAACATGTGCCAGGTGCTTACATGAAACAGTCGGATTACAGAGGAGGCACATGTTTTGGTTTTGTAAAAGTGAATTTGTTCATGTGTATACACAGGAAGTGCTTTCACGGTGAAGGTAACAGGGGAGGGCAGAATGAAGGAGAGCATCACCAGGAAGAAGAGGGCAGCATCGGTTGCAAACGTTGGCAGCCAGTGTGACCTGAGCCTGAAGATCCCAGGTGAGACAAACAGGAACTCGTATTTAATTCTCCATCTGTGCTCGGGTGTAAAGGGGGAGGTTACAGCCTTCTCACGGTTAGGTTCTCTTATGCAGCTGACGCTAGGTGATCCTCATGTTTGTATGTCTACATCTGTGCGTCCTCAGAGATCAGCATAGCGGACATGACCGCTCAGGTGACCAGCCCCTCTGGTCAGGTTCACAAGGCTGACATCATGGAGGGAGAGAATAACACCTACTGCATTCGTTTTGTGCCCACTGAGACCGGTGTGCATACCGTGTGTGTGAAATACAACGGCGTGCATGTGCCTGGGAGCCCGTTCCAGTTCACTGTCGGCCCCCTGGGTGAGGGTGGCGCTCACAAAGTGCGTGCTGGAGGGCCAGGCCTGGAGAGAGCGGAGGCTGGAGTACCAGGTTGGTGTGGTGTCTGGGTTGTGAGCGCAGAATCCAGTGTGTAATTTTACACTGTATAGCTAACTCTGTTTTTGTGTGTGTGTGTGTGTAGCTGAGTTCAGCATCTGGACGCGGGAGGCTGGGGCCGGAGGGCTCAGTATTGCTGTGGAGGGGCCAAGCAAGGCCGAAATCGCCTTTGAGGACCGCAAGGACGGCTCCAGTGGGGTTTCCTACATCGTGCAGGAGCCTGGTGAGAAAAGACAGAGCCTGTGCTGCACACTGAATCACATTTCTAGTTTATAGTGTGGTTTTATGCTTCAGTCGTACTCTGACTCTGGTCCTCGTGTGTGTGTGTGTGTGTCGTCCTGTCACTGTTTTGTGCTTGAGTGACACTCTCACTGACTCTCTGATGGTTCCCCTTGTAGGTGACTACGAGGTGTCGATCCGCTTCAACGACGAGCACATCCCCGACAGCCCCTTCATCGTCCCCGTGGCTTCGCCGTCAGATGATGCCCGCCGACTCACTGTTGCCAGTCTTCAGGTGAGGCTCTGAGACACGCACACATCCGTATGCACACACCACCAGGCCACAGTACACCGCATTGCAGCAGCAGAGTGTTGGTGACTTTTGTGCTAGATCACATGTAAAGAGACCAGCCTTTTATTTCTTTTTACTGTAGCAGCTCGGTGAGGGTTTTTGTTTTTATGACGTTTTGAGCGTGGATACCTCTGACAGCAAGTCAGCTGTAGTGGTTTGTTTTGCATGCACTGGTAGCAAAGGTACAGACATAGGATCACCATCAGCTGCTGCTGCATTGCTGGGCAGTGCAAGGGCTTCTGGAATACGAAAGGACTGTGTGTGTTTCTCGTGCCTCATTCTAAAGGCTCCCAACAGCCTCTCGTCTCTGAAAGTCTTGTGGGCGCTAAAGGGTTAAAGAGGTTTAACATGGGCTGTTCTTCCTGTTCATTCACCCATAGAGCCATGTGTCAGTGTCGCATCATCACACAGGCCTTGGTATCACGCATGTATGCAGTGATGACAAAGACACTGTGTGGACGTAGGCTTTGGGTAGCACGACTCCAAAGTACCTGCTGCTCACTGAAAGCATATCGCGCGTTCTCTAATATATTACAAAATGAATGGTCAGACCACCTACTAGAAACACTTGCAGGAATCTTCATGTGCACACGGACGCGCACAAGCAAAAATATGATACATGCACACCTTTTCACTGCACAGCCCTCCTCTTTAGCCTTGTTAGCGACTTCAGGTAAGCTATGTAAGAGTGGTGGTTATGATGTGGTGACCGTTTGCTGACTTGCTGTGGGCAGCAGAGGCATGGGGGTTCATTTTGTCCTTCGATGCAGTGTTTGATTCTGTGAGTGTGTTGTTGAGCAGGAATCGGGTCTGAAGGTGAACCAACCAGCGTCATTCGCTGTCAGCCTTAACGGAGCAAAGGGTGCGATTGATGCCAAGGTCCACAGCCCGTCAGGAGCGCTGGAGGAGTGCTGCGTCACTGAGATTGACCAAGGTAACCTCAGGAAAACCAACCCTTACCCAATCAAAGCACTTGCTAAGCTGATGTGATGCGTTAGACTGATGTGCCTTCTGTTTGATAGATAAATATGCAGTCAGGTTCATCCCCAGAGAGAATGGTCTCTATCTGATTGATGTGAAGTTCAATGGAAGTCACATCCCCGGTAGTCCGTTCAAGATTCGAGTCGGAGAGACCGGCCAGGCCGGAGACCCTGGGATGGTGTCTGCATACGGACCAGGACTGGAGGGAGGCACCACAGGTAGCACTTTCACCCTGAGTGCAAATCAATGAAATTCCTTTGCCTGTTTGATGTCCCCTATATCCTGCCTGTCATGTGTCATTTACCTCCAGGAACATCATGTGAATTTGTGGTGAACACAAGCAACGCAGGGCCCGGGGCTTTAGCGGTCACCATCGACGGGCCTTCCAAGGTGAAGATGGACTGCGTGGAGTGTCCCGAGGGTTACAGGGTCACGTACACCCCGATGGCACCCGGCAACTATCTCATCTCCATCAAGTATGGCGGTCCTTACCACATTGTGGGAAGCCCCTTCAAGGCCAAGATCACTGGTGAGGAGGAATATTTTCATCATTATTTTATTAAATGTAAAATACTGTAATGCCTTCAGCTTTAACTCACACTCCTCTTCCTCTCTGTCTTCTAGGTTCCAAGCTTGTGTCCAGCCACAGTATGCATGAAACCTCCTCTGTTACTGTAGACCCTGTGACCCGTGCCATCAGCTGTTCTCAGCAGGGCGCTCCTATCCAATCCGATGCCAGCAAGGTTGTGGCTAAGGGCCCGGGCCTGACAAAAGGCTTCATTGGTCAGAAGAACAACTTCAGCGTTGACTGCAGCAAAGCAGGTGTGTAAAGCTAGGATATGCATGAACAGAACACAGGTCAGAGCGATATTCAGGATCAGATGTTGTATTTTGTGGTAAAGTCGTAAGTATGACCATAGAAAATCCAGCGGTGTGGCAGAGCTTTCATATGAGCTGCTTTCACTTGACATTTAATCTGTTCCTGCAACTGGACATCTGAAGGAAGGCCCGTACTGCCAGCACTCAGCGATGGTAGTTTGGTGAAGCTGTTGTCAGGACTCGTCTCCGAGGAAAGGCTGTGCTTGTTTTAGCAACGCAACAATGGAGGAATTCTGCACACCTTTCAGCAGTGTGGCTGCTTCTGCACGACACGCTCTGGGGCTGATTTTGGTCTGATGCAATCACTCACCTGATAACATCTTTTGCAGGTCGTAACATGCTCTTGGTTGGCGTGGACGGTCCTAAGGTCCCATGTGAGGAGATCCTTGTGAAACATCTGGGCAACCGCATGTACAACGTGAGCTACCAGCTCAAGGAAAAGGGAGAGTACATTCTGGTGGTGAAGTGGGGCGACGAGCACATCCCCGGCAGCCCCTACCACATCACAGTTTAAAAAAAATAAAAAAGCAAAAATCCAGCTCTGCAGATTAGAATTGTACCACTGTTTAAAACGACTTTCTCCAGTTTAAGCCATCATTGTGTAGAGCTCCACGTCCCTCCCATGTTACCAATGACTTCATCAGTGTTGCCCTCAGCCAGATTCCAGGATTGGATATTTTAAAATTCCATTCAAAGTTCAGTGCATTGAATATTCCTTTGTCTACAGTCAGTTGCTCCATTTTCTGTTTTCATTCTTCTGCTAAACACATTCAGTAAACTTGGGGACGAAAACGACGCACCTTTTCATTATTACTGTAAGCTAGCAGTCAGTCGTGCCTTAGGCGATTTTCTATTTTCAGTGGATTTATGAGAAGCTAGTGTAGTGCCAGTAGAGTCTGGCCCCCTGCTTTGGATGGAAGTTACTGTTTACACTGGAGGAGCTACTCTGACATACACACAGTAAATAATGGATTCACTCTGATATGAGCTTCTATGAGAACACACGCATGTCTGTTCATTACACCAGAGTATTCATGATGCTCTGTTACTAACCCAGCTGTTTTACCTGCTGCTAGTGTGATCCAGGTTTAGCCACTGCTGTTCTTAGTAGGGAAGACGCATTTCACAGTAGCTTGCTCGTCATCCCGACACCGCTGCCTGGAAATGCCACTTCCTCGGTTTTGTTTTTTTGTGGAAAGCGTGGCACCAGTACTGGCCATCCATGTCCATTAGGTTGTAAGAACTCGGATAAAGAGCCCGATTCCCCGGCATGAAACAGGAGTGTGCAATGGCTCACTGCCTCGTATGTTAAAAAGGGAAGTTTCTAAAGTTGTGCTTAACAGAAGGGCTGACGATGATGGTGTGGTTCATCGCGTCAGAGGGAGTGGACAGATGGTGGTTTTTTTGCTCAGTGTTTTAGATCTCACCCATTTCCCCTTCAGCAACACCCACCCCTCCCTCCTCCCCTCCCTTTGTCCTTCCAGCTCCGCTTTGTGCCTAATCTGTTTCTGAACAAAAAAAAGAATCTTGTCCAAAATAAAAAGGCTTTATAAATGATTGTAAGACAGTATTTTGATACACAATAAAGTTGTCTAAGTATTTTTCTGTCATTCTAATGGTTGTCTCATTTCTGTACATCCATCAACTCTCTTCCGCTTATCCAAGTAACTGAGGATAAAACAAGGAGATTTTAATTTTCTGGCTTTCTGTAGCAGATAACCACCTCCACCCCTGTTTTTTATTAGGAAGTCACAAGCAAAAGGAGACCACACCATGGCACATTTAAACAAGGACAAATAATTTATTATTGAAGAAAATATCAAACCGAAGCTGTCAGTTCAGCTCTGAGGAGTGGGCAATCATAATGAAGCAGTTTGAGTTTTAAGCTGCGATTCATACTTTTGGCCACCAGATGTCACTAAAGAGGACTGAAACGCTTCGGTGCTTCAGAAAGCTTCACTACATGTTAAAAACACATCAGCCTTGATTAACGCAGAGTAGTTTGGACCCGGAAGCAGGGTTCATACGGCATCACTTAACAACCGGTTAGCTGTTTGGCGGCTGTTGAACTACTTCGGTGAGATTCTGGCGTTTCTGGCAAAATGCATTTAGGGTTTAATGGATTGAAATGAGATTATTCAAACTAAAATTGATTTGAATCCGGAAACTGATACTTTTAAACCCATCTCTACAATAGCGGTTTTTGATACGGGCGACACGGGTGGTTGCCCGGGGCGGCATCACGGGCATCGGCAAAAAAAAATAAAAAATTGCTCGTTCTCATGCTGCCTCGACATCAGCCAGCGCATATTGGGAATGGCATAGGCACCGATCGGTTTTCCATCGCCCATTTGCTGGGAGTAAGGGCGCCCTCCGTTTGCGAGGTGCGCCTGCTGCTTGCGGCACAGGGAGGAGAGGGCGGGGCGGCGGGGGATTCACTGGCTGGCTGGAGCAGCATCTAATAACCAACTCACAAAATAAAAACAAAACGACAAACACGAAAACACCAGACATTATGATACAGACTTATAATTTTTTGAAATTCTATACACGAAAAGTGAGCGCGAGAGCCCTCGGTGCGCCTGCTTGCTGCTGAAGTCAAAGTAAACTTTATTGTCATCTCTGCTACATACAGTCCAGTATATAGAGAGACGAGACGACGAGGCTCCAGTTACAGCAGTGCAAGTAAACAAACAGTAAATGTAAGAAGAGTAAGAAAATAAATATACACTTTAGGACTGGGGTAAAGGGATCAATAACAATTTAAAATTTATAATTTACAATTTGATGATTTAAAGTCTCACACACAACCCGTCGATAGGGGGCGGCTGCTTCCAAATAGAGCACATTTCATTCATAATGATGTAAATCCAAGCCCATTATGTATTCATGATTTGAATCCTGGGTTGTGTGAAATCCCAGAAATAAACCCTAGACAAAGTGAATCTGTGAACTAAGGTGTAGGTCTATAAGGTTATGTTGTGGTGATCCTCGAGTTGGTGGATTTGTGTTCATACTGGAGTGCAAAATTAAAACCAATGTAAGATGGACAAAAGTTCAACGCCATCAGGTGCTCAGTTTAGAAAAAAATAGAAAAGAAGAGGAGGAGAAAGGAGCAAAAGATACAGGTAGGCAGATGTGTCATTGGATAATGGCAGGTCATCCTGAAACAATCAGAGTCAGAATCAGAATACTTTTCCCTAAGGAAATAATGTGGATTACAGTTGCTCCAAAAAGAAATGGTAAAAATAGTAACAGTAACAGACTAAACTCCAAACAATACATTATGTTACAGATTTTAATATTAATTAGTCAGTGTCAATTGTTGATTTGTCCTGTTCTCATTGTATGACAAATTATGATGGCTGTTTGGTAGCCGTTTGCATACAATGCATACTCTCTCTCTCTTCATGTGTGTGTGTGTGTGTTTCTCTGGAGAAATTCAGTATGGTTCCTACAACAGTTTTATGTTAATGTATAATCCTTAATATGTTTTATGTGTGTGTGTGTGGGGGGGGGGGGGGGGCGCAAGAGGGAGCGTTTTCGCCCGGGGCGCCAAACAGGCTAGGACCGCCACTGCATCTGTAACCAACTTTAAGGTATAAAGGTGAATTACAGCGCAATAATTACTTGGGCTCGTAATAAGACCCTGGCCAGAATCAGAAGACACCAAATTCGTATGGAGCCAAAGTATTGAGCAGCAATAATGACCTGGACACAATGTTAACTTTTGAGTAGCCACTCTTGTATTGTTACAAGGTATAACAGGTATTTGTCCAATTTGTACAGATAAAGTATAAAATAAAATAAATAGTGTGCACACTCAAACAAAATAAAAGTATTCGTTGGGGCCCTTTAAGAATTTAGAGTTAAGCTGGCGATAGCCAACTTCAAAGGTCCTTGTGAGTGTAACTGGAATGTATGAGTGTGTGGGTGTGTATCTTCTTTGGGGTAGATCGTCCTCAAAGTGGTTGGCTCGCCATCTATCACAACCAGAATATCGTCCTGGTCCTTGGACTTTTCTGTCCTCTCCAAAAACCTGACCTATAATCCAGGTCATAAAATGTACATTCTAATCAGTATGTTTCAGATGCATTGTTTAAGGTTAAAATACAAAATCAAAATATTGCATCAACCTCATATTCATTGCATCAACATCTTAAATCTTATCAAATCTCACAGTTATGTTGTACAACATTCAATTTTCAAGTATATCAAATATGAGAACTAAACATCTAAGTTGCTCAAATATTTCTCTATTCATGTAAACATTAATTAAACAATACTTATGGTAAGTAACCATTGACATTCAAAATACAATACACCATAACAAATTCAGAACTATGTGCAAATAAGCAACAAAATATACATGTGAGTTCAGTTCAGAGGCATTAAAGCAGTGTGCTTAATTTCTCCACACTATAGGCCTATTCGTGAGAGAGAAATGCACTAAAAATTACCCTCTAGATTACTTTAAACTCACAGTGAACTGACAAAAATTAGCTTTAGAGCGGCTAAGAACATGTTGCTCACCGTTGCTCTGTTTCACAAAAGCCCAACACACAATGGTGTCAGAATTGCAGCAGCTCTCCGGATGAAAGGTGAGTGGTTAGCCTGTGAGACACCGAGCTAGCATTAGCGTGATCACGACGGTAAGTCTCTACAAGTTTTTTCTGTCGGAATAACACTCGTCTTACCGACGTTGCTTCTCTCCTTCATCCAGCCACTCGACTCCGGACTTCCAGCAGGTAAGTAGGCTGGCTTTCCTTCCTCTCAATTCTGAGTTTTTCCTCTCTTTTGTCCGTGGATTTCTCGGTTTGAGTAGCAGATGCCTCCACTCCTCTTGCTGAGATGAGAGAAAAAAAACCCGGGAGCACCATGCACCTTCACCTCACTTCCTGGCTGACAGGGTCAATGCGGCCTGGGTAGGCTCTGATTGGTCGCTGAGCTAGGTGCCCTCACGTGGGGTGAACTGAGAGGTGCATTCAATGGTCATAGGAAATATGACGCTTGTTGATGTGGACAGTTAAAATAAAGAGTAAATATGATTTTTTCATCTGGGCTACACCCTCCCCTCCTGAACTCATGCACGTCCCTGTGCATGGTAGACAGTTAAATGATGATTATTTGACGGGTCAAGGAAGAGGGCGGAACAGGCTCTTCACCATCACTGATGACATCTGCCCAAGCTGAAGACAGTCCTTGCAAGAATGATTTTGCTGCAGTGATCAGAGGATTGCCTAGCTCCGTATAGTCAAGCCGTCGTGGCGGACGACGGTTTCTCTCAGATCTCCTTACAGAATCATTTGTATCTGTGTTTTCCCCTGTATCCACTGGGACTATCTCCTCAATTCTCTCCTCAGGATTCGCACCTCTGGTGCCAGCCTCCTGAAATGGAAGTTGCCTTTCTTGGACGTCTGGGTCATCAACAGGTGAGTCATTTTCAGTTAAGGTTGCTTCATCCACTTGTTCGGTCGGTGTGACTCCATTGGTAGATAAGGACTCAGTATTATCTGTAGTACTGTTAGGCATATCAGGTATGTCGCCAAAATCAGATTGGCTGTCAAAAACAGGTGGGTTGTCAATATCAGGAACATTGACAGGACTCTCACTCACTGTGTGGACAGGGGAACTGAACCAAACAGGAATGAGCAAATCATCTTCTTCGTCTGAGGAGTTCTCTTCCTCTAGTGCTGGATTTGCACGGGTTCTTGGCCTGCGTGACACTGGCTTTTGTACATGCTCACTGCTTTCCTCCACAGGTAGGTAGCCACATGGTAGCAAGAGATCCCGGTGTAGTGTTCTTAGGGGACCATCTTTGTTTTCAGGCTTAACCGTATATACTGGGAGGTTGCCTGCCCTTCTCACCACTACATGCACAGTGAGTTCCCACTTGTCTGAAATCTTATGTTTGCCCCGGATACGGACATTCCTGACCAATACCCGATCTCCAGCTTCCAAGTCTGAGGCAATTACATGTCTGTCAAACCTCATTTTGTTCTTGTGAGCTATCTTTGCAGCCTTGTCCATAGCTAACTTGTAGCTTTCTTTGAGACGTGACTTGAGCTTTTGCACATATTCAGAGTGAGATGAGTGTTGTTCCTCTTGTACTGGCAGGTTGAATGCAAGGTCAACTGGCAACCGAGGTTGGCGCCCGAACATCAGTTCGTACGGTGTGAAACCAGTCACTTCATTCCTGGTGCAGTTATAAGCGTGGACCAGGGGTCTTACATGGTCACGCCAACAGGACTTATCTTGATCCCGGAGAGTGCCCAACATGTCAAGCATGGTACGATTAAATCGTTCCACAGGATTGCCCCTAGGATGGTATGGGGTTGTCCTCACCTTGTGGATACCAGCCACCTGACAGAGTTCCTTGATTGTGCGGGACTCGAAATCTGGACCCTGGTCACTATGCAATTTTTCTGGGATGCCATAGTGTACCATAAAGTTCTCCCACAGACACCTTGCCACCGTGCGGGCCTTTTGATTAGGTGTTGGGATAGCAACTGCAAACTTAGTGAAGTGGTCCGTGATCACCAATATATCCTTGGTTCCACTCTTGTCAGCTTCCAGGGACAAGAAGTCCATGCACAAGAGTTCAAGAGGTCGTGTCGTATTAATGTTGACCAAGGGGGCCGCTCTTTCAGGCCGTGCCTTCCTCCGCACGCACCTGCCACACGTCTTCACTTTCCTTTCCACATCCAAAGCCATCCTTGGCCAATAAAATCTTGTCCTTACAAGGTCCAGTGTACGATCAACTCCCATGTGACCCATATGGTCATGCAGACTGGCGAGGACTGTGTTGCGAAGCTCAGCTGGAAGTACAAGCTGGTAGGTTGTCTGGGACCCCTCTTGGCGTCGCCGGTACAAGACATTGTTGCGGAGCTCAAGACGGTTAAGCTCTCGGAGGAGCAGTGGAAGCTCAGGGAGCTGTGTACGCACGGTTGGAGGTGGTGTGTCCCCACATTCGATCTGAGAAATAACATGCTTTATACACTGATCGGCTCTTTGCTCGTCTGCCAGCCCTGCCTCAGTTAGATGGGGAATGGTTGGCAGACCTCCAAACTGTTCCTCTTGCCCATAGCTATCAGGTACAGCACTAGGAGACATAGCAAGCACCTCCACCAAGGCAACACAATCTGCATCTGCCTCTCTTTCATTGTCAGGACTGACGCTGTAGGTGAACTGCCTCTCACAGATTGCTTTCACCACAGACTGATTTACGGCATTGATGTTGTCTGGATCACAAAGGTGATCTTGAGTGAACTGTTGTATGCGTTCAATCTCTTTTTGTGATTTCAGATCGTCCGCTAGCCCTCCGTGTGGTCTGCGTGATAATCCATCCGCATCTCCATTCTGCTTCCCTGGACGATAGAGGAGTTTGAAAGAGAATGTGGACAGTGCTGCTAGCCACCTATAGCTAGTTGCGTCAAGTTTTGCTGAAGTCAGTATGTAAGTCAGCGGATTACTATCCGTTACAACGGTGAAGTGGTTGCCGTAGAGATAGTCGCTGAACTTTTCTGTAACTGACCACTTGAGTGCCAGAAACTCCAACTTGTGCGCTGGATAGCGATTTTCGCTCCGTGACAGCCCTCTACTTGCATAGCCTATGACTCTAAGTTGTCCCTCTTGCTCCTGATACAACACAGCACCGAGCCCGGTGGTACTGGCGTCAGTGTGCAGAATATAGGGTTTCTGAGGGTCAGCGAAGGCAAGTACAGGGGCAGTGGTGAGACTTTGGATGACTGACTCGAAGGCTTGCTGGCAAGCTGACGTCCAGCGACCTCCGAAAGGGTCTTTTGGGTCATGGTACTGATGTGCACTTTGTCTTGTGTTTGCTTTTGATTTCTTGTGGCTAGGTGGGTACCCCGAAGTTAAGTTGTGGAGAGGTTTCACAATGCTGGAATACCCCTTAACGAACCTTCTATAGTACCCAGCAAAACCAAGAAACGACTTTAACTCTCGCAGAGTCTGTGGGACAGGCCATGTTTTAAGAGCCGAAATCTTCTCAGGGTCAGTCCGAACTCCATTTCTGGAGACCACATGTCCCAGATAACGGACTGAAGTCTGGAAGAAGACGCATTTCTCTGGTGACAGCTTTAACCCAAACTCTTTTAGACGAGTGAGCACTTTCATGAGTCTTTCTTCGTGTTCCTCAAGGGTTCGGGAGAATACTATCACGTCATCAAGAAAGACCAATGCATCCTTCAAATGCATATCCCCCATGCACCGCTCCATTAACCTCTGGAACGTGCTGGGGGCGTTCGTCACACCCTGAGGCATTCTGTTGAACTCCCAGAAGCCGAGAGGGCACACGAAGGCCGTCTTCGGTTTGTCTGCTTCTTCGACCTCGATCTGGTAGTACCCTGATTTTAGATCAAGAACAGAGAACCACTGTGAACCATTGAGGGCTGAGAACGTGTCCTCTAGCTTCGGAAGGCTGTACGCATCTTTTATAGTCTGGAGGTTTAGACGCCTATAATCAATGCACAACCGGACTTGGCCGTTCTTTTTCCGGACTACCACTATGGGTGACGCAAATGGGGACTCTGACTCTCTAATAACTCCTGCATCAAGGAGTTCCTGAATGTGCTTCCGGACAGCCTCAATGTCCCGCGGGTGGATTGGCCGGGCACGTAGTTTGAAAGGCGTGTCATCCGAAAGTTTTATATGATGTCGCACCTGGTCCGTCCGGCCAAAATCCAGGTCATGCTGTGCAAACACCTCAGGCATGCCGCTGAGCTGCTGAGTGATGCGTTGTTTCCATTCCAGTGGAACTGGGGAGTCACCAAAATTGAAAGTTATGGTGGGCTCTTGGGAAGACGGAGTCTCTGGAGTTCTCTGGGGTGTTTCTGACTGTTTGGTCTTGTTGTGTTCCTTTAATAGGATGGTCTGATAAGCACTAACCTCTGCAATAGTACACTTGGCAGGGATGACAATGTCGTGGTCAGACTCGTTGCTTATAACAACTGGCAACTTGTGGGGCCGTCGCTGGGGAAAGTCAACCAGACCGGCTTTAAGTAGCAGGCCACCGGGCAAGGGGGACGATGACGGGTACTCAATGACAACTGATTTTTCATCCTGAAGGCCCTTGCCAAGGGCGACTCCCTCCACCACTACAGTTGAACCAGCTGGAATGACTTGAGGCATCTTGCCTAGTAGCTTCACTACCCCCTGATGGGTGTCACTTGTCTGCTTCCGTCTCAACTCAATGATTTTGAAGACTACTTTGTAGCCATGTGGGAGGGGTTGACGATTGGCTAAGTCAGTCTTTGAGTAGATGTCGAACAGTACATCTAGGGTGTTTGTGCCTATGAGCATGAGGGATTGTGAAGTGTCAGGGACGATTAAAGCAAGTGTGTTAACATCTACTGGAACACCTGTAAAGTCCTTTGGAAAAGTTATGGTCATTTCTATATAGCCAAAGTAAGGCACTAGCTGGCCATTAGCACCTTCCACTTCTAAGAGGTCATGTAGTGGCTTGATCTTTTGCTCTGAAAGGTGCTGCTGGTAGAATGACTCAGGAACAGTGGTAACTTGGGAGCCTGAGTCAAGAAGACAGTTGACTTCTTCACCTCTCACTGTCACTTGAGATGTACTTCTGGCACCAATCAACTGTTTAGGGAGTTGGAAAGATTGTTTCTGCTCCGAATGGTTTAAGCCAGAACATGTTTGTGCTTTGACAATCTTTACTGGGGTACTTATTTTGTTAACCTCAGCTGTGAATTTGTCGCCATTGTTTGCGTCTGAGGGACGTTGTTGACTCTCCTCAGCTCCTGTTTGTCCCACAACAGGAACTGTTAGATGTTTAAAGGCAAATCTGTACAATCTCGCGCTTCCCACTGGCGTTGTTTCTCCTCCAACTGCTTCCTTTTTTCTGCTACTAGGTTGGGGTTAGCAGGGTCAACACAGCATGGAGCGATATGTCCATCTTCACCGCAGTTGAAACAATACCAGGGCTTGGGTCTGCCCGTTTGCCTCTTTGAAGTCTGTCTTTGCATACGTCCATCTACATCATGTGGCTTTGACATCTTACTCTGCGGCTTCCCTGCAGATCCCTTGCTGTTTGCAAACTTTGTCTTTTTCTGTGACATGAATGTAGTTAGTTGACTTTGCAGACTCGCCACCTGCTTTCGCAGATCCTCAATAGCAGCAATGCTACTCTCATGTTTCTCCTCTGGTTCACAAACATGTGCACCCTGGAACTGTAACTGAGTTCTCTGCTTTGTGGTGCCAATGTGTTTTCTCATACGGCTAGTTTTTGCTTGCTGTCGATCTTCCTCAGAGCGAATCATTAACAACAGGTCTGAGAATTGGGGTGGGCTGCTCTTCTTTTGCTCAAGTTGCAGGGCGCTGAATAGGTCGTTGTCCCAACATCCCCTGCAGAACTGTTTAAGTAGATGTTTGTCCACTTCTTCACATGCGACTCCCCCCCTCTTCGTGGCTCTGTTTAATGCTAGCTGTAGCCGGTGAAGGTAAGTGGATGACTTCTCACCTGGATCTTGAAGGGTGTTCAGGAATTGAGCGAAAAGTTCCTCGCCATCTTCTACAGTGCCAAAGGCTGAATCTAGAAGCTGCAAATAAGTCACAGATGGTGACTCAGGCCGCAAACTCTTAACTATGTCAGCTGCTGGTGGGAGCAGGCTCTCGTGGATCTTTCTGGATATTTGCAGGGGGGACATGCTGGGATCATTTTGGAGCAGTTCAATTTGTGTGCGCCATGTGTCATAATCAGTTTCGTTGTTAGGTCTGGGAACCTTACCGGAGAAAGAACGGAGTCTCACCTGAGACTGGATGTGTGGGACAACATCTTGCCTTCGTACGATATGCTCTACCACGACCTTCTGAATGTCAGGTGGGTTCAAGTCACTTACTGAAAGGGACGCTGCTCTCCTTCCATTAGTGAGGGGAACATGATCAGTAGCACCAATATCACTTGGTGTAACATCTGAATGTGAGGTGTGACACTGTCGCTCTTTAGGAACGGGCAGAGATACAACAGTAGTCTCGACATACGTGGGGGAAGGTTCTTCAGTGGTAGGTCGCATGGCTTCAACATCCTCCCCAATCTGACACATCATCTCCTTCAACACCTCACCGTAGTCTTTGCCACTCAGCTTGGCTAGTTCCTTGAGTTCAGCCAAGTAGGTCTTTGTAACATTACTCCCAACCTTGGTAGTGTACATGCTACTGAGTGTTTTAATTTCATAGACAACGCTGGGATCAACTTGTGCTGTGTACGTGTATGGCAAACAAGGTTCTAAACCTTCTAAGGCTGAACTGCTAGAGTATTCAACGATCAGGTTTTGGTAGAAGTCGGACAGTGAATCATCAACAAAAAGGACTCTTGCGATTTTACCATACTGTTTCAGAAAGTCAATGACCTGTTCATCTTTCTCAGATACCCGTGTTATCCCAGCGACAACAACCGCATTAGGTATTTTGACACCAGACTTTTGTATGAAATCCATGCTGGTCATTGCCTCAATATTGATGCTCAAATCAAATGGCTCCTGGCTGGCTCGCCACTTCTGTAACCAACTTTAAGGTATAAAGGTGAATTACAGCGCAATAATTACTTGGGCTCGTAATAAGACCCTGGCCAGAATCAGAAGACACCAAATTCGTATGGAGCCAAAGTATTGAGCAGCAATAATGACCTGGACACAATGTTAACTTTTGAGTAGCCACTCTTGTATTGTTACAAGGTATAACAGGTATTTGTCCAATTTGTACAGATAAAGTATAAAATAAAATAAATAGTGTGCACACTCAAACAAAATAAAAGTATTCGTTGGGGCCCTTTAAGAATTTAGAGTTAAGCTGGCGATAGCCAACTTCAAAGGTCCTTGTGAGTGTAACTGGAATGTATGAGTGTGTGGGTGTGTATCTTCTTTGGGGTAGATCGTCCTCAAAGTGGTTGGCTCGCCATCTATCACAACCAGAATATCGTCCTGGTCCTTGGACTTTTCTGTCCTCTCCAAAAACCTGACCTATAATCCAGGTCATAAAATGTACATTCTAATCAGTATGTTTCAGATGCATTGTTTAAGGTTAAAATACAAAATCAAAATATTGCATCAACCTCATATTCATTGCATCAACATCTTAAATCTTATCAAATCTCACAGTTATGTTGTACAACATTCAATTTTCAAGTATATCAAATATGAGAACTAAACATCTAAGTTGCTCAAATATTTCTCTATTCATGTAAACATTAATTAAACAATACTTATGGTAAGTAACCATTGACATTCAAAATACAATACACCATAACAAATTCAGAACTATGTGCAAATAAGCAACAAAATATACATGTGAGTTCAGTTCAGAGGCATTAAAGCAGTGTGCTTAATTTCTCCACACTATAGGCCTATTCGTGAGAGAGAAATGCACTAAAAATTACCCTCTAGATTACTTTAAACTCACAGTGAACTGACAAAAATTAGCTTTAGAGCGGCTAAGAACATGTTGCTCACCGTTGCTCTGTTTCACAAAAGCCCAACACACAATGGTGTCAGAATTGCAGCAGCTCTCCGGATGAAAGGTGAGTGGTTAGCCTGTGAGACACCGAGCTAGCATTAGCGTGATCACGACGGTAAGTCTCTACAAGTTTTTTCTGTCGGAATAACACTCGTCTTACCGACGTTGCTTCTCTCCTTCATCCAGCCACTCGACTCCGGACTTCCAGCAGGTAAGTAGGCTGGCTTTCCTTCCTCTCAATTCTGAGTTTTTCCTCTCTTTTGTCCGTGGATTTCTCGGTTTGAGTAGCAGATGCCTCCACTCCTCTTGCTGAGATGAGAGAAAAAAAACCCGGGAGCACCATGCACCTTCACCTCACTTCCTGGCTGACAGGGTCAATGCGGCCTGGGTAGGCTCTGATTGGTCGCTGAGCTAGGTGCCCTCACGTGGGGTGAACTGAGAGGTGCATTCAATGGTCATAGGAAATATGACGCTTGTTGATGTGGACAGTTAAAATAAAGAGTAAATATGATTTTTTCATCTGGGCTACACATCCCTATCCCTTAACCCCCCAAAATCCCATGCAAAACTTTCACCACAAGGTGGCAGTGTTTCAGCAGGATTTTACTGAAGGTGTCCGCTCCAGGCGGCCGGTGTTGTCAAATGAATGTTAGAAATAGTTTCTTATTGCTAACTATTCTAAAACGTTAGTCTCTTCTGGCTGTCAGAATAAGTCGGTTATGTATAATAGTAACATGATTTTGAAAAAGCCAAATACCAGCTTGAATAATATTGGACAGACTGGATGCTGACTATGGTTCCCATTTTGTAGTTAAAAGTGGTCTTATGCCAAAATAAAGCCACGCCCTGTTTTTACCTCTAACGAAATACTTTGAGGACTGACATCGTAGCTGTTTATGTGCATTCTTCTGATAGTTTAACTTCATAAAGTTTGAAACTCTTTTGAAAACAAGGATTCATGCAGAAGTGCATTGTAAACATTGCAGGTGGCTCTACCAGCACCACGTGACAGCTTTGTGCTGTTGAAACTGGGAAGTGCCGAAATTTACTGAAACGTACAAACAAATGGGGGGAAAGCATGTAAGGCAAATACAGCTGTACACTTCCGACAGTTAGCTTGAAAGGCAATATTATGGTATGACCATCTTTTATTCTTGAGCAGGCGCCTGTAACAAACATGCCTGAAAATCTATTCAATTCAATTCAATTCAATTTTATTTATATAGCGCCAAATCACAACAAAAGTCGCCTCAAGGCGCTTCATAGATACAGAGAAAAACCCAACAATCATATGACCCCCTATGAGCAAGCACTTTGGCGACAGTGGGAAGGAAAAACTCCCTTTTAACAGGAAGAAACCTCCGGCAGAACCAGGCTCAGGGAGGGGCGGCCATCTGCTGCGACCGGTTGGGGTGAGAGAAGGAAGACATGCTGTGGAAGAGAGACAGAGGTTAATAACAGATATGATTCAATGCAGAGAGGTCTATTAATACATAGTGAGTGAGAAAGGTGACTGGAAAGGAAAAACTCAATGCATCATGGGAATCTACAATTGTTTTTTTTTGCTAAGTTTTACATTATATTCAGACACTTGAGCAGTGGCGGAGCGGGGGAGGGGTGGCTTACTGGGCTTAAGCCCAGGTTGTTTTTTCAGAAGCCCAGGGTCTTTTGGAGTGTAATTTTTTCATAGTTAGATGCCTGGCTGACAACTGTATATAAAAAAAAAAAACTACACACAATATTCGAAGCACATAGTGCACACTGTGGAAATTTACGACTGTGCATAAATCCCCCCTAATATTGGTATGATCCAAGCTCAGGCACTAAGTGACTGAGCGAGGGGGCGGGGGGAGCTGCTGCCTGCAAGTGCGCTGTTGGAGAAACGGAGCTGGGCAGACAGAGGAGAACTGAAGTTTGACCAGGTATCAAAGCAAATCATTTGTACTGTACAAATAATGTAAATATGACGGTGTATCACGAAAGATTGATATCAAACGGATCACTTGACCCATATTACGTTACTTGCTCTTCAAGTGAATCAACAAATGGAGAAATGAAAAGCCGAACAACAACAATGCTGTTTCTTTAGAGCAGTGGTTCACAAACTTTTTTTTGCTAGGCCCCCCTTTTGGTTTACAAGAAAAATGTTCGCCCCCCCACACACACGCACAAACACATTCTCCAACCACACACACCCATATTTTGCTCCATTGCATTCATTTCACACCTCAAACATTTAGTAAACAATTAAGCAAATACAAGTAATCTGCAATGTGTTACAGGCAGTAATAAAATAAACTATTAACTCTTTCACTCCACACCTCCATGGGTATTTTTGAAAACGCAGCTGTTTTGTCCACACGTAAACGGCGTTTTGAATCACCGAAAACGGATATTTTAAAAACTCCTTTTCTGCGTTTAAGTGTGGAGAGGAATACAGAGTTTGTCAAAGGTATGTGCCTTTTTTCACGTCACGCTGTGCGCCACGTTATTGTTTACATGAGATGAATTGCAGAATGGCAGATAGTCAGATTAACAGTATTTTGTCTCTATCTGCAGGTTTTACAGGCTTACATATACATGCAGTTACTGTCCCTCCATTTACAAAGGCAGAGGCGTCACGGTGTAATTATTATATGTGTAGGTGGTTTTTTTCCCTGTGTAATAATATTCAACATTGCTATCAATACATTTTTCAAAAAATGTCTCTCTGTGCAAAATGGGTTTAAAAACATAAACAGCTGTGGGATACTGTTTGTCCGTGATTTAGACAGGGGCAACAAATTGTGGCAGGATCAGCCTGATGTTATTTGTATTCTACTGTAACTTTACTGTATAAAGAGCTAACATCTCCAAAATGTCAGGAGTAGTTAGTCATTACAACAAGTGTTTGTGAACTAAAAATCAAGATTGTGGGATACTGTTTGTCCGTGATGTGGAGAGCCAGGCGTGTGCTCCCGACGCAGGGAAAACCAGTTCTGCAGGGGAGACCTACCTCGGCACTTGTGCAGGTGAAGCCAAAGGGAAGATATGCTTCACCATATTTTCTAGTCTTTGGCTTAGAATGAAGTTGGTTTGGAAACATATTCAGCGATGCTTCATCTCCAGCTTTGCGTTTGTGTGGGCGCCCCGTGCTAGCAGTGTCCAAGCATTGTTTTTGTTTTTTTCCCTTTTCACCCCCCCCCCCATGGCTCCCACACTTTGGGAAGGTCTGCTTTAGAGAGTCTTAGCTTACGTGTGTTTATTTCATATTTTCAGTTGTTACCCTCCACGGCTAAATAAATCGGTTTCAGTAATGCACTGATATACAAGAATGGACATAAGGGGCTTCTTTCAAAGAAAAAACTCAGGTAGATGTTATTTTATATTTACATACACTTTATGGAAAACACAAGAATATTTTTTTACTGTACAACATCAATTTAGAGTAAACTTGTTTTGTTTTGGATAAATAAATATTGAAATATCTTTTGAATTAGTTAAATGTCAGAATAAAGAGAGACAGAGCTGTCTATTTTTTATCACTTTCATCAAATTTAGGAGTACATATACACTAAGTTTATTGTTAATTAATAAGAAAACTCCAGACAATTCCATTCTGAGCTGAAGAAGCTTCTGATAGGTTAGTAGAGTCCATGTGAGTAAATTGGTGGCACAGCTGTGGATGCATATAAGGCAAAACACAGAGCCTGTTTCTTTGAAATGGGAAAATCAAGAGATATCAACCAAAACACCAGGAAAAGAATTGTGGAGCTCCATAAGTGTGGCTCAATTTTGAATACAATTTGGTGCCATTTGCAATTAAGACATACAGATAGTTTCTTTCTTTACTCTTAAAGTTAACAAACAAGTTTTTATATTTATCAGTCTAAAAAAATAAACATTTAGTCTGATTTGATGTTACAATTAAAAAAGTGTTTGTTTTTATCTGAAGAGTGTGTAAATATCTGGTTTCAATTGTATATTTGATGATTTTCAGCACAAAGAGGGAGAGAGGAACAGAGAGGGAGAGAGAGAGAGGAGAATGAGGACAAAACAGAGAGGGAACAAGAGCAGGTGAGACACACATGTTAGTCAAATGGTTGTTTACCAAAAGTATCACCGTATCATAGGTACTCATGTATCTCGTACCTAGTGTTTCTTTTTAGGTTTGTTACTTTTCAAATTCTATATTTACTAAGTTATGCAGGCTTGTTTGCACAACAAGGCTAAATAATTATATAAACTTTTCTGAATCTGTACTTTGGTAGAATTAAAAAATAAGTGTAGTGCAGGTCTATGATGATTTTTAGTGCTACTATCATCTAGTTCTGATTCTGGTTCTGTCTTGGTTAAATCCGAAGTAGTCCTGATTTTGAACTGTTGTAGTCCTGTTTTAATTCCGGATTAGTTCTTGGTCTGGTTGAATTGGGGTTTAGTCCCTGTGTCTTGATACAGCCCTGATTTTGTTCTGCCTTGCTGCTTAATTAAAATCTAGTTTAAGGTGTCCTGCATATGTGATATATATTTTTCCCTATATGAAGTCATTCTTTTTTTTTAACAAAAGTCAAAACAGAGCCAATAAATCTTTCAGTCATTTCTAACCCCCCCCCTCCCCCCCTCCCCCCCACAAATCCCACATGCATACTACCCTTTAGGGCTAAGCCCCGGGTGTTTCAAATGTCTGCCTCCGCCTCTGCACTTGAGCTTGGCGCGTTTCATGTTTACATGGTTCATATGTTAGTGTTAAGGCATATCGCACAAACGAAATGTTATAAAGACTAGACTGCAATCAGTTAGAAAAAAAAAGTAAATTTCCAAAGGCAAAGCTTTGAAAGAAAGCCTGGAAAACTTTCAAAAATAAAAAGTAAGTCTGGCTCACTGAAAACCAGACCTAAAGAAAAGAGGGCCTGCACTGTAGTTGACTGCTGTAAGCTCACTTCACAGTCTTACACTGTGGTGGTAAAACTGAATCCTCTGTGGTACCACAAACCAGCTAAAAATGTGGTTGCACAAACATTTCTCCCAAACAAGTCTAACGGCTTCAGATGTGCCAATTCCTTGACATTGTGCTGCACCTTTGTTTAGTTTGTTTTCCTGCTAGGGCTTGGGAAAGTCCCCACAAAAAGTCATCTTTGAACTTTTGTGTTGCAGTGTTTTCATGCATTAACAGTTTGCCTGTCCTGTGTTTATGAGGACATTAGAACAATAGAAAATAAACAGAAAATAATGTTTGAATTGACCTGCTAAGAACTGATATGAATTACTAATGTACAGACAACACTGGATTTTACAGATCTGCCTAATAAAGTAGGAAGTGGTACACTTGAACATGTAAAGACAATTATTTAGAGGAGACCCTGGAACACTGAAAAGGTGGTGATTTAAGCTGCCCTGTGCTTTTCTCACAACATAACACTGCATCTCTCTTAGATGAGGAGCTCATTCAGGTCCACGTTTGTCATGTCCAGCACTAACAATAGCTTTAAATGTTACAAATAAATGTTATGCTTATGTTATTGAAATATTTCTTTGGTTTAATCTGATTTTTCTACTATTTGGGATTATTTTTAACCTTATTTAAAAATCCTACTAATAATTAATACAATAAAAATGGATGGACTAACTTATGAAGCCCGAATATGTCTCAAACTAACCTCTGAGCTGCTCTATGACCGTGATTACGATCATGCGCAGCTCTGCGGTCTACAGCAGTGGTGTTGCAGCCCCGAGCACTGCCCGTGGTGTCTGTTTTCATACACACGTAGCTTTCTAAAATATACTCGTATCTAACGACGATCATGGTTTTATTTCGAAAAGCTGTCCCGGAAGTCTTAGGGTTTGCGTTGCACTTTGCTCGCGGAAGGAAACGAGTCGAAAACGAAAGTTGGAAGTGGTATAGTTTAGCGTAATCAGCGCGGCAGGCCGGTCGGCTTGTTTTCGTGTTAAAGTAACTGTGTGCTGCAACATTTAGCCGCCTAAGCTCCGTGCCGTGCCGTGCCAGTCTGCTCCAACCAGAAACATGGACCCGGACACTGAGGTTGAAAGGTGGGTGTTGTCATTATCTTCCCAGCTTGTGTGCGACTTCAGGAGAGAAGCAGTGTTTCCGACGGGACCTCGTAGTTTACTCTCCCTGTGCG
Source organism: Perissodus microlepis (assembly GCF_051167445.1). Classification (NCBI taxonomy): domain Eukaryota; kingdom Metazoa; phylum Chordata; class Actinopteri; order Cichliformes; family Cichlidae; genus Perissodus; species Perissodus microlepis. The sequence continues at coordinate 20,438,164 of NC_140480.1, forward strand.
CTACAGAACACTCAGCTCTGACTCAAGTGTTAACACGCATTTATTACTATCAGGTATGCAGCGAGCCCCCCCGACACGCCTCTTCCTGCGTGACCTTTTCCCTGTCACAGCAGAGACAAATGAAAAGAAAGAGCCCAGCTGTGTGGACACAGGGGGCAAGAGTTCAAGAAAGCGAGTGAAATCCGCGTTTACAGCGAGCGAGGAAAGTGAAGTAAACGTCACGTCACTGTGACTGGCTGATGTTTCACGTTTCAGCTTTTAACTTCAGGGAGGCAGGTGTGCGCCAACCGCCATCTTTGCTGAAAACCAGTCTATGAATTTCCAGTCAGACTTCTTTTTCCTGCTTGTGTCACTGTCATGGATCCAGTACGTGCGTGGCAGCCGGGGAGCTGTGAGTGCTCCAGAAACATGTTCACTGCTCCCTTTGTTGTACCTGGATACACTGGGCCGTCCTTTGCAAAGGAACACAACTGTATGCTGTGCAGCACCGAACTAACAAAGTAGTGCACATCATGTTTCATGTTTCAATGCCATAAGCTACACATACATTTAGAATTTGAAAAAGCTGTTAAAGCTACTCTGAACATCCCTCTGCTCTCATACTGTCTGCTGTTCTTTACCATCCTGTTGGCTTTAGTATTACAGTCTTTAGCACCATCAGGAATTAATTTGTTTAAGTTGGAGCCAGTTAGGATGTGATGGAGCGAGTTTAGCTTCGGTCACAGAAATCTGAAACACAGAGGAGGAAAACATAAAGTGGCTCACAAAGCGTCAGCGCTGACGAGGGAGCCAATAATGTAGTAACGAAACAATAACGAGTAAGTGCAGGCGCTTCTTTCTGAAAGCAACGTGGCAATTCAGAAAAAAAACCGTTTACCTTTACACCTCTCTGTCACAGCCAGACAACCAAAACCATATATGAGTGAATATCTGTGAGAAGAATGATGTTTAAGAAACAGTCAGGTGCACACTAAAACTTTCTTTTCCTTCACCCAGCATTTTCCAGAGAGAGGATGAGATGGATGAGGAGGACGAGGAGAAGGAGAAGTGGAAAAGGCCACCGTCCAGCTACGGTTCAATGAAGAGCGAGAGTGACGACATGGAGGACAATGTGGAGGAGAAGCAGGAAGCTGCAGATGTGGTAGCAAAACTACCTGAACCGAGAGCTCCCACAGGGACAGGGTACTTGGTCCTGAGTGTTTTATCTGATTTGAAGTTTCAGTCTGTAGACTTCTGCTCTTTGCTGTGTGTTTTTGGGACAGTTAGCCTGCCACCCTTAGTTCCAGTTAATTGTCCGTATTAAAAATGAAGCCTGTCCACTGTCTGAGCTGCAGGAAAGTTTGCACAGTCAGCACGATGCACAAGACAGTGCAGCTAAACACAGCTGATCCTGCTGTTAGGATTAGGCTTCAACTTCACTGTCATGTTTAAATACAGGCTAACGAAGTACAGAGTTTTTAAAAAATGTCGTGGATTGGACCTGCGCTGTTTCTATGCAGGGGGCGCTGCCACAAGCCATTCTGGATTTGTTCTTCAATGCTCAGCAACACAGAAGTGACAATAATTCTTTTTCTGCTTTTGGAAGCAGGGCAGTCATTTTACAGCAGCTCATCTGGTACATTTGAATATCCTGTTAGAGTTACAGAGGATGGCAGGTGTGGATGATATGAGCTGCTGCAGCCTGTTACAGCTTGTTGTTCTTCATACTGACCAGGATACAGATCAAGGATCGCTCCGAGTCTCCAGAAACCCTGTACACCATGACCACGCAGCAGACCAGAGCGCCCGGAGCTGTGGTCATTGATACCAGGTGGCACGCACGCACGCACACGTACACGTACGCGCACACACGCGCACACGTACGCACATGCACACGTACGCACACACGCACACGCACACACACACACACGTACACACACACGCACGTATTCACGCACACACACATGCACACACACATGCACACACGTACACACGCACACACGCACGTATGCACGCACACACACACACGCACACACACACGCACGTATGCACGCACACACACACGCGCACACACGCACATACGCGCACACACACACGCACACACACGTACACACACACACACGCACACAAACACACGCACGCACGCTCACACACACGCACGCACACACACACACACACACACACACACACGCACACACACACGCACACACACACACTGTTTCAGTTTAACATGACGATGGACCCGGGCTGGTTTGTCTTCTGTTTTTCAAATACATTAAACTTAAAAAAACAAATGTTGTTGACAAACGTTATACAATTGACAACAGAGAGTCGTTATTATTAGAAGAGCAGTGTTGGGTCAGGTAGGACGCGTGCTGAGTAACCATGTTTGCAGCAGTCTCTGACTCTACCCTGTGCTTCTGGTTGTCTCCCAGCTCTGTTGATCTGGAAGACTTTTATAAAGATGAAGAGGATGAGGAAGAAGATGAGTATTTAATAACTAATTCTCCAGAACCGCCTGAGCCCATTGAACCAGATGATCCAATGCCTGACGAGAACAGCCAGCCCGGCAGGCTGCACCCAGAACAGGATCTGCCTCATGTCTTTAGGGTTGGTACAAAGCCTGTCTGTCTTTACTGAAGCTATCGCTTGGTGTCCACGCTAAAGACGTTTTCATTTAATAACACAGTGTAATCACCATTTTCTGTCCAAAGTGTTTGGAACTTGTTGCTGTCAGGAGGCTTTTCCTTCAGACGTTTGTCTGCATTTCCAGTGTGATGAAGATCAGTGCCACAATGACAAACAGCAGCCGTCATGTTTCCTCAGGTTATAAAGACGTTTTACATCTTGGCTGTGATTGGTCACAGCTGCAGGTGTGTGTGACAGCTGTCCCATACACACTGGGGCTGACACAGAGTCAGAGAAAGCTACAGATGAAGCTTCTCTGGATTAGTCAGAGGACTGCGGGGCCAGAAAACCCTGAAACACCCAAGCAGTCCATTTGAGACTTTTCCACTTGTTCTGCTGTTACTTCATCTTTCTGCCCAAAACACACCTGAGAGTGAAGTCCTGCAGAGCAGGCTCCTGCAGTGGGCGCACACATGAAACATTCAGGGTGGAACAAATCCCGATAGTCCATTTGGCAGTCGAGGGACAAATTTCAGAGCAACTTTGCTGTTTTGTTACAAGTTTTATTGATAAATCATGTCCATGGGTTTGAGTACGTGAGCATTCAGCAAGACAAGACAGCGTCTTAAGTTGTGTTTTCATAAGGTGCTCTTTATTTGTAGAATATTCAGAGCACCCTGACCAAGCTGTCCTGGGAAGAAATGCTGAAATTCAAGTCGTGGTTTTATCAGTGGGAGGCTGACCTGAAGCTGAACCAGATGTACGATGGAGACATACTGGACTTTGTAGACCGGCTGATGGAGGTCCTCGGTAAGGAAGCACAGCTGTGGCACCTACAGTGATGTGAAAAGTCTTTGCATTTAAGTGTGTTTGTCACACTTAAATGTTTCAACTCATCAAACAAGTTGAAATGTCAAACACAGACAACACAAGTAAACTAAAGCAGCAGTTTCTAAATGAAGGAGTTTATGGGGGGAAAATCCAAACCTGCGTGTGGAAAGGTGTTCCCCTGAGCCTAATCATTGGCTGGGCCACGCTTAGGAGCAACAGCTGCCAACCAGTCTTTTACAGCTGTGGGGGGATTTTGGTGTAAAAGTTTATTTCACAGCTGAAACAGTCGTTGCTGTGATGGACACTTGTGTCACACATTCTTATTGCTTTTATTTTGGATGCAAACTGTGCTCTGCAGGACAAGATCGAGCTCTGACTCACACAATAACAAATCTGGAAAATATCAACAAGAAGCCAGAAGCAGAGGAGCTGTCAAACACGTGTAAGAGAGGTGAGCGGACAGTGCATGGGCTTTCAGGAGGTTTCAGCATCATCAGCAGAGTATGTTCATGTCTCTGTTTCAAGAAGGGTCAAAGTGCTTTTATGCCTCATGGCAAATGACATCCAATATCTGCGGGAACAGCTCTGGGAAGCCTCAATGGGATTACTTCAGAATCGCTGTGGTCGCTGTGTCAGAGATGAGACTGTTTAAGTCAGAATGACAATATAATTGTTTTTGGCCATGGCTCAACAATTCATATACTAACAGGGTTACTCGTGTGTAAAATGAAACGACATTTTATATTTTCATGCCTCGGCCATTACAAAGCATCTGCTGCTCCAATCATCACAAATAAGAAAGTTGCTGTAGCTCGATGTGCAACTCTGATGCTCCTGCTGTCTGCCGACACTCGAACATCTATTCTCTGACCTCTGTCCCAGGGGTGTCCAACCCCAGGCCTCGAGGGCCGGTGTCCTGCAGGTTTTAGATGTGTCCTTGATCCAACACAGCTGATTTAAAGGCTAAATGACCTCCTCAACATGTCTTGAAGTTCTCCAGAGGCCTGGGAATGAACTAATCATGTGATTCAGGTGTGCTGACCCAGGGTCAGATCTAAAACCTGCAGGACGCCGGCCCTCGAGGCCTGGGGTGGGACACCCCTGCTCTGTCTGCAAGCTTCTTGACTTGTAGATAGATTGTGTGACGTCCTGGATTTAACCTCTTACTTCCCCTGTAGGCGATGTGTTGTTGAATGATGGCAATGATCTCATTTTAGCTCTCAGAATTTAGACAACACGTACCTGAAGGACTGAATGTTTCTTTCTTTCCTACATGTCATTTTCTCACTTTCCTCCATATCTTTTTCCGACACAGCGTTGATGCGTTTCCGCTTGCAGCAGGCTTTATTCAGAAAACATCAAGTCATCCGGGAGGGAGTCATTCAAGCTGGGAAGCAGAACTTTCTAGACAAGGTCTTTGTGGAGCCGGAGATTTCCACCTCTGGTTGTGGAGGAATTTATCCCACCCATGATTTACGACCACCTGCGTCCCCTGTCCCGGTCCCCAGCCCTGACACCTTTGTTGGACTGAACAATTTGATCCGACTAAAGAAAGATGACAGCGCTCCGGTGAGGACGCTGGTGACCACAGGGCTTCCAGGAGTTGGCATGAGTGTGTGTGTGGGAAAATTCTGCCTGGATTGGGCTGAACAGCGGGCCAATAAGGTGAGATGTTTACAAATCACAGCTTCAGTAAAGCCACAGCAGGGTGTGTTCTGGGCTGGTCCTGAGTGGGGAGGTCTGAGTTCTCTGAGCCTTTATGCTTTACATTCTGCGTATCCTGACCCAATGAGCGCCTCAGGCCAGTCCTGACAAGAAAAAGCGTTCGGGTTGGACCCTGCTGTGGATAAACACATGGTTATACCGTCACTCCAGCAGGAGCTCACTGTTTGAACTATTTTCCAGTCTCGTGCTTGATCACTTGATACATGAAGAGCGTTAGCAGTTACTTTGAAAGAACACAGAAATCCCAGCAGCTTCACTCGGTCTGTTTCACTCTGATAACAGCTGTAAGGGGAACGATCTTTTTGTATATGTCATCCATCCATTCATCCTCCTGAATGCTGGGTTAGGGGCTGTAATTAGCTCGTTCCATAAATGAAAGCCAGTGTGAGTTCTAGATGTGTTTGATATTTGGAATTACACAATATTTTGTCTACATTTCCCTTTTTATCATTTTATATACTGTGTGAAGCCTGAGCACTGCAGTAGCACACAGCGTAGTTGGTTTGAGTCGCCAGTATTTGGTTTTCCAGCTGCAGCAGAGACGAGCTGTGCTACTGTTCCTGTGTTTCGCTCATAACCAAAAGCTTTTCTGTTGTTCTTTCTATCCAGGATATCCAGTTTGTCATCAAACTTTCATTCAGATCTTTGTGGGTCCTGCGAAACAAACACCTCCCTCCTTCTCAGACGATGTCCATCATGGAAATCATTGAATATTTTTATTCCGACTGCAAAGACGTAAAGCCTTTCCTGGAGGAGGACGAATGTAAATTTCTCATCATAATGGACTCATTTGATCGTTACCAGAGTCCTTTGGACTGGGAGGTAAACCCATCCATTCACATACTTTGATGTCTGACTTATTAACATCATTGGCTCAAGTCACATAAAGGAAACAAACACACTTGGATATTTAAAGATTTGAGTGAAAACCCTTTTTATTCTGTGAGACTAACTTCCTGTTCTCAGACTAACTAAACAGAACAGCAGCAGCGCCTCCTTCCAACCACACAACAAGCTGCACACTCATCAAACCATCTTTGATATGTAGTGTCAGTGTAACACATCTTCATCTCGTTCCCACAATGTCACCGGCATCATTCACAGCAGAGCTGTTCTGCTTCTAAAACAGCATCATGTTCCCCACAGAGGACAATGCTTGAGCAGTGGCATTGTGTGTGCTAGGAGCACATGGCGTTGTTTTTGCAATGATATCCTGGCATGACACAGCTATATTAACCTACTGACCTGAGCTCTGTCACTGAGACCTGATGAATGTAAAAACTAAGAATTTTGTGATTTTTTTTTTTTTTTCTTACCTGATTTTTGTTTCTGAGAAAAATCAGATCCACACACGAGGACATTCATTTTACATTTGGTTAGAACAGTGGCAGCATAACGTCCCTGTAAGTGGATATCAGGCCCAACATTCAGTGTTGTGGTCTGGACAACCCAAAATTCAATGTGCAAGAAACCACACGTTTCTAAAGGAAATGTGATGTCCACACATGTGGAGGTCAGGTCCTAGGAGGTTAAATGAAGATGGAGTAAAGTACTTGTGACGATCTTGTTTGTAACTGAGCAGGTTTAGCCAACAGGAATAAACCTGGCTGCTAAGATAAGTGGCTGACTCAATCAGACGCATTTCTGTCTGTTTCCTTTTTCTGTCTCCAGAATGCTCCAGTCATACATGACAACGACACTCCGGCACATCCTGACGTCCTGGTAGTAAACATCATCAGAGGTACTGTGCTCCGCGGCGCCCGCCTCTGGATCCTGGGCAGACGGGGGGCTGTCTCACAGATACCTTCCAAGTTCATCGATGCGGTCACAGAAATCCAGGGCTTCAAGTATGGCGGCTGATTCTTTCTGACGTCTGTGTGCACGTGATTTAGTTTCAGTGCTGTGAGTTAATCCGTTTGCCCCCTTTGTCCGCAGCGATAACATGAAAGAGTCCTACCTGAAGAATCGCTGGCAGAGCAATACGGATCTGGGAGCAAAGATCTTGTCTCATTTTAAGCGACTCCCCACACTTGTCATGGCCGCTCGCCACCCGTTTGTGTGCTGGATGGTGGCCACGGTGTTCGAGCGTTGCTACCGTTACCGGGGCTACGGGAAGGATCCTCCCAGACTGACGCCATTCTACGTCAACATTTTGATGGTCCAGATGAATCGCAGGCTACAGTTTTACTATGACAGGAGGGAAAATGAGCTGGTAACGTGTCTGTGTTTCATTTCCAAACAGCTTCCAGTCCTGCTGCAGACTACTGCTGCTCTAGTTTGCTAGCTTTAGGAGAAAAAGAGCGGCTTTGTCCACAGCGTGTATTACACGAGTTTCTGAAGTGATGTCACAGAGGATGCATCCATCTTTTATATACTGTCTTTGTTTTTAAACTGGCCAAGTTACAGCCTTAGTAAGACTTTGATGCTTGTTTCTGTGCAGCACATGGATGCAGACTGGCATTTGAAACTGTGCTGGGGTCATATAATGTTTATATTGTCGGTGACTGAGTGTTAATGTATGACTGTCGGGTGTACGCTGCAGTCCCAAAGCAGCAGAGTGGATGACATCGCAGCTGCTGTGAAAAGAAGAGCTGTTGAAACAGAAAAGTCCAGATGTGGCCCAGCTTTAAAGGAGCAATAAATCAAACACAGTCAAATCCCAGTTTATTTCCATTAAGACCGATGAACAGGCATTCGCCCTGGAACTGCAAAGCTTATGTTCGGTGTCAGAGCTTTGTATTTATCTTCTTGTGCTCTTTGCACTCAGAAATGGTCCACTGATGATAAAAACCTGGTGGTACAGTTGGGAAGGATGGCCTTGAAAATGCTGGAGAAGGATACCAGCGTGTTCTATGAAGACGATGTGAGGGAGTACGGCCTGAAGTTGAACGAGGTGGCCGTGTTGTGCGGCATGTGCACTGCGCTCCCCGCCCCAGCTGCCAATGGGAGGACAGTGTACTCCTTTATCCACTTCACCTTCCAGGTAAACATGTTCGTGCTTATTCTTTTCAAACAGACCTGACATAAGCTCTCTTCACAGGTCCTTGTTACTCGGACATCAACCTTCCCATAAGCTTTACTGTCTAAGGCTACGTTCACACTGCAGGCGAAAGCGCATCAAAATGGACTTTTCTGACCCTATGCGACCCATATCCCATCATGGTATGACAGTGTGAACGGCACAAATCCGATCTGGGTCACTTTTGTGGTACTGAATCCGATACATATCTGATGTTTTAGAAAGCAACTGCTGTTCGAATGGTCATGTTGCATTAAATCCGTCTTTTACGTCAGTGACACAAGACAGACGCCAATTATAAGCCCGGAGAAGACAAACGAGAAAGCATGGCGGCCATTGTTGAAGCACGGCTCTCTGTTTTCTCAGTGTCCTTCTTTCTCTAATTAATTTGTCAAAATTATGTCGGTTACGACTGTGCAGAAGTTGATAGACTGCTGCAACAACACCTACTCGCTCTGTAGCCGCCATTTTTACTTTTTGTGCTTCACGGCATGATGGCGCCTGTGTTTGGCTTCGCCGCTGCCGGGTGTAGTTGGTCTCGCTCTATTGTTGTGTTTTTTCTTTCTACTCTGCTGTTTTTTAACTGTTTTAATGATGTACTGGCTGCCTTGGTTTACGATCGTCTGACGCTGTTATCCATCCGTTCGTCAATGACGGCCAAAGATGTTTTTTCTTCTTCCTTTTGTGGGACTTTCCATTCTCCACACTTTCCCCCGCACTCCTTTGGTACCTTCCACCCTCTGCCTGTGACTGGATCTTCGGCCAGCGTTTTTGGCGTTCCCCGTAGACTACGGAGAAGAAGAGGAAAGAGATCGGGCATCCAGGTGAAGTTTAGGCTCCTCTGGCGGCGGGGGCTGATTGGAAAGCGATGTCGGGCGTTTTCTGTTGCCTACGCACATGACAGCTATACGGAGAGAAATCTGTCTCCCAAGGCCCTACTTGGATATAGGGGGCCCGGCTCTCCGAGGCCGTGTTGTCTCAGAAGGGTTTATCCAGACTCTCCTGCCGACTGGCCTTTCATCCCCTCGGTGAGTGGAATATATGAACGTGAGGCTCTGATCCCGAGAATTTACGCCCTTTAATTCGAGAAACTCGAGCTTCTTCCAACAACAATGTTTTCACCCCGCTGTCTATGGCGCTCTTTAATGCCCGATCTTTGACGAATAAATCGTTTGTGCTTAACGATTTTATTGTTTCTAAAAATCTGGACTTCCTGTTCTTGACTGAGACCTGGCAACGGGGTTCGGATTATTCGTCTACTATTGAAATGTGCCCAAATGGCTTCTCTGTCATTTGCCAGCCTCGAGGATCTGGTCGTGGAGGAGGCCTCGCGGTGGCATTTCGGAGCCGGTTTAACTGCTGTTCAGTGAAAGTTGGACACTTTCTGTCTTTTGAACTGCAGCTTATCAAAATCGGGAAGAAGGATCCTTTTTACTGTGCGTTGGTTTATCGCCCTCCTGGCCCAAACAGCTCGTTTTTAGCTGAGTTTAGTGATTTTTTTGTCCTCTACTATGAGGTTGTCTAAATTGCTTCTTGTGGGAGATTTTAATATACATGTTGATGATCAGTCCGACCTCTTTGCTAGGGGTTTTACCAGCATCATGGACTCTTTTCATTTTATCCAGCATGTGTCTGGCCCCACACATAACAAAGGCCATACACTGGACCTTGTTTTTTCTTTGGGTCTGAATATTGATTGTATTTGTTCTAAGGACATTTTTATTTCTGACCATTATTGTGTCTTTTTTAATATGTCTTTTTATGAGCCTATGTCTCCTGTTCATCGGACAGTTATTTCCCGCACCTTAAACTCCTCCTCAGCACAGAAGTTCTCTGATGCTTTTGATTTAACATTATCCCCACAAAACAATGTTGATTTTTCTATAGATCTATTCAATTATCATTGTCTTTCGATCTTAGATGAATTCTGTCCGATTAAAATGAGACCTGTGCCTGTTTCCAAGTCTGTACCCTGGTTAAATGACAACATTCATCTTATAAAACGTAATTGTCGTAAAGCTGAGCGGTTATGGAGGAAAACCCACTTAAATGTTCATCTCCTTTATTTAAAGGATCTTTTAGCCTCCTTTAACAATGCTATTAGAGTTGTGAGGGCTGCTTACTTTTCTCAGTTGGTTGCAAAGAGCAGAGGTAATCCTAAAGTTTTATTTGATACTATTACTAATATTATTACTCCTGCTCCACCTGCTGCCATTATTTCTTCTGTTGAAGATTGTGAAACTTTTCTTGCTTTCTTTTTAGAAAAAATTAGCAACATAAGGAAAAACTTGTCTTTTTCAGCGTCTGTGCTGTCAGTTCCCACTCCAGCTCGGCCTGTTGTTTTAGAAGGTTTTTCACCTGTTTCACTACCAGAGCTGGGAAAAATAGTTAGTGCAACAAAATTATCCTCTTGCTCTCTTGATTTCTTACCTGCATCATTATTCAAAAATGTCTTTTACTCTACTGGTCCCTGTATTCTTACTATAATTAATACCTCCTTGGCCTCGGGCATAGTCCCTGCCTATTTTAAAACTGCTGTTATACATCCCTTGTTAAAAAAGCCTATGCTGGACCCATCTCTCACTAGCAATTATAGACCGATCTCAAAAATTCCGTTAATTGCTAAGATTCTAGAGAAGATCGTGGCTAAGCAGCTTACAGCAGTTTTAGATAAATATAGTATTTTCGACAAATTTCAATCTGGCTTTCGTAAAGTTCATTCCACTGAAACAGCCCTTCTTAGAGTTTCTAATGACATTTTGTTACAAAGCGATGCAGGTAAATGCTCTGTTCTCTTAATGTTGGATCTTACGTCGGCCTTTGATACTGTTGACCACTATATTTTACTTAACAGGCTGAAATACTGGGTTGGTGTCTCTGGGACTGCATTGAAATGGTTCTCCTCTTATCTCTCTGAACGATATTCTTCTGTGGCAGTTTCTAAGTATAGATCATCTTCTGCGTCCTTGTCTTTTGGTGTGCCACAAGGCTCTGTGCTGGGGCCTTTATTGTTTCTAGTTTATTTACTCCCTCTCCAGCACATTTTGAGCCCTTTTGAGGATATTTGTTACCATTGTTATGCGGACGATATCCAACTCTATATATCTTTTAAACCGGAAGAGGCTTCTAAGCTGCGGCTTTTAAATGTGTGCTTGGAAACCATTAAAGGCTGGATGGCTGAAAACTTCCTCCAACTAAATGAAAATAAAACCGAAGTCCTCTTATGTGCCCCAGATAGACATATACCCAGTATAATAAATGCTCTTGGTCCTCTTTCAACGTTTGTAAAACCATCTGTCAGGAACTTAGGGATTATCCTTGATCCTGCTCTTACGTTAGATAGTCATGTTAAATCTCTTGTTCGGTCTTGCTTTTATCATTTAAGAAATATTTCTAAATTGAGCTCTATAATATCCTATACCGAACTGGAGATTGTTATTCATGCTTTTATCTCATCACGACTGGACTATTGCAATTCCCTGTTTACTTGTTTAAACAAAGGTTCTTTGGAGCGTCTGCAGATCGTTCAGAATGCTGCAGCAAGACTTTTGACGAAAGCTTCTAAATTTTCACATATAACACCGTTGCTTATGCAGTTACATTGGCTTCCTGTCGAATGTAGAGTCCATTTTAAGATTTTGGTTTTAACTTTTAAGGCTCTTCAACAACAAGCACCACCATATATTATTGAACTTTTACAGCCCTATGCCCCTAGTAGGTCTCTGAGGTCGAGTAGTCAGGGCCTACTTGTCACTCAGTATATGAGACTGAAAACTAGGGGTGATAGAGCTTTTGCTACTGTGGCCGCCAGACTGTGGAATTCCCTTCCTCAGGACTTACGATCCGCTGATTCATTGATTACTTTTAAAAAACAGCTAAAAACACATCTTTTTAAAATTGCTTTTTGCTAACTTTGTTTGTATCTTGTTTGTTTTTTTTCTTTTTATAATCTGTTATATCTTGTAAAGCACTTTGTGATTTCTATCTAGAAATGTGCTATATAAATAAAATTTTACTTACTTACTTACTTACTTACTTACTTACTTCCATAAACAGAGCGCGTTGTGTGTGACGTCTAAGGAGCTTGGAAAGAAAAGCATCTGGACTTCTTTGAGTTGCTTGAAGACGTTTCACCTCTCATCCGAGAAGCTTCTTCAGTTCTAAGGGTCAATGGTGGGGAGTCCCAGATTTAAAGACAGGCCTGTTGCGTCTGTCTTTCTTATCCTCCCTCGCTGGTGTGGGACTCTGGGACCCTCTGGGACTCCCCACCATTGACCCTTAGAACTGAAGAAGCTTCTCGGATGAGAGGTGAAACGTCTTCAAGCAACTCAAAGAAGTCCAGACGCTTTTCTTTCCAAGCTCCTTAGACTACGATGACCTGGATGACTGAGAACCTTCACAGACATATTGTGTGTGACGTCTTCTTTTGCGCATGCGGGCTGCTTTGAGGGCCGTGAACCGTTCACAGTAGAGCATGTTTGCTGTCACATTTTATTTGTAATGTGAACAACCAGACAGAAAAAAATCAGATTTGATAAAAAAATGGGAATTGAGCATTAAGACCTGCAGTGTGAACGTAGCCTTAGACTCTATAAAGGTAGTGAAGCTAGCACAACTCAAGCTGCATTGCATCTTACACACTAACACGCCTTCTAGTATATCAAACATACACTTCACATGTAGGGGTCTGTTGAAGCTGCAGACTTTCCCATCTCTCCCTCTGTTTCAGCTACCCTAGCATCCGTGTGTAGATTTTTATTTTCTATTTAATTTCTATTTATATCATGTTTGCAGGGAGTGGTTAGCAGAGCATTAGATCTGAACTTATATAATTTATATAAATCTTTGATCGCTAGCAGTGTGACTCTGAAGTGCTGCACTGTATGTTTGTAGGTTTGCTCCAACAAACACTGTCGACGAAACGTTTTGCACCCTGAAAGGCAGCCGCGGGTGTGTTTGGTTTCATTCTATAATACTGGACTTATTTTCCTACCAAGGTTTGAACTGTGAGCGTTTAAACAAGAGAGAAAAGTGTGAAAATGTTTGTGTCTGTCTGAGTGTGTAAAGTGTGTAGTGAGGGGTTTTACAGCCTTCAAACATCTATAATAATTGTAAAAAAATAAAGCTGGCTACTTCGTGGATTTCACCTATCGCGGGTTACTCTTAGAACGTAACTCCCGCGATAAACGAGGAGCCACTGCAATCAACTGTTTGTTTCTTGTGACATACACAAAAATGTGAAAAACTTGTATGTTGTAGAGATCACGCTTTAAGAAGCTCTATCTTTCTTCTTGCAGGAGTTCATGGCTGCTTTGTATGTCTTCACAATGTTTCGCACAGAGGAGAAGAACGTCCTGGACTCTGGGATCTTGCACATGCCCAAGATCTTTGCATCCAAAGAACAAACCAAGTCCATCGCAGGCCTGATCCAGTGTGCGTTGGTGCGAACCTTTAACCACCCACTGGGTCACTTTGACATGTTCCTGCGCTTTCTGTGTGGCCTGCTTTCCCCTGACTGCCATGACAATCAGCTCTGCGGCTACCTCTTCCGCCAGAACGCCCCTAAGGTGGGAGGACTGGATCAAGCACAGCGGCTGCTGGAGCAGACCATACAGAAGGCTCCACCTGAAAGGGTGGATAACCTGAAGGAGTGCCTTAGAGAGATGACACAGAGCGATGAGTGATTCAACTCTGCATGGTTTCATGAAAACTTGACATAAATGTAATGAACATTAAAGTTTTTCTTGTTTGGAGTACGACATCAAAGATGATGATCATTTTACCGTTGTACCAGACAAAATCACGTTTTTATGCATTCCAGCAGAGGAGACTTGCAGTACTGCTTTATATTTATAAAGTCTTACACAGAGCACTAATAAAAATGTATTCACACAATGTCTTTACTTCATTTAGTCGCCATTTTTCAGCATCTGTTGTCTTTATTTCCCTCCAGCTTAATGTAAGGGAGCCGATATTAATTTACAGACGAGTGAAATAGAAACTAAATGCGTATCATACACTGAACAAACTTCCACGAAAAGAATGAAAGATTGTTTCATTGTTTGTTTTATTAATAGAGCACCAGTTCACAACAACAAAAAACACACAAGCTATGAGAGAGAAGACAAAAGTTTATGACATGAAATTGCTTAGAAGGGCTCAGAGAAGAGCTCAAGAAGATGTGGAGGATGAAGCTCCCGCTGGTCCCAGTGGTAATCGGAGTCCTCCCAGTCTCTGAAGAGCGCAGTCCTAGGAACAGCCAAGGTGCTGCGCAGGACCCTCAAAGCCTCTGGTAGAGGACCCGGGCTGGAAGGATGGATCGCCCGCAGGGGCGGGAGGGGGATGTCTATTATGTTACACAGATTGCCGATAACAAAGGTTCTTGGACCCGCTCTGTGCGCTGTTTACTCGTTTAAAAGCAAAGCACTGGTAACCGTGCTACAGAACAAGGCTAGGCAAGGTTAGCAGGATCAGCAGTGCTCTATGGGTGTGCCAACCTAACGTCTCCAAATTCTGGAGAAGTTACGCCCACATGTGAGCTTTACTGCTGTGCCCGACTTTCCTTCGTCTCAGTTCACGCAGCACAGCCGTCGTCTTATTCCAAAGGTGAGTGACATTCAGCCCACTTTACCGTCAGCTTTGTTCATGCGCCGCTTTCATTTGTTTGTGGCAGCGTGGATTTACTCTCTCGAGAGGGACGCAAAAAGCCGCCAGGTCAGTTCTCGGAACTATGTTTCTGCGGGGAAACTCATTTTAACGGGGCCCAAAGAAGTAAACGCTTTACAACATGTACTACTGTCTTAAACGTTGACTGATAAAGTTTGGTTTTGAAATGTAGCCTGTTGGTTTCCCTGCTGGAGCGCAGGGTGGCGCATGTCTGAGTCTGTCTGTCTGCAGATGTCTCTGAGTGAGAAAAGCGACGAGGAGCTCGGCAGCTTGCTCTCTCAGTATGGCATCAAACACGGACCCATCGTGGGTAAGTACACACACAGGGATCGCAGTTTTGCGCCGTGAAGTGTTTTCCACACACGCAGATTATCCACGTGAGCGCTGTTCTGCATCTGAAACATGAGGAAAATGTTGCGGGAAACTTCCTTCATACTGGAAGTTTATAACGCGAGGCTACCGCTACGTCAGGTCTGGCTTGGTATATGTGGACAGTATGTGGAAACTGCTTACACTGCATCATAAAAATGGATCCACGTGACATTAAAATCATTCATTACAAAATGTCATGTGAACCAAAAAACTGCTTTTAATTCATTCGAGCATTTATTTAAATAAGTGTCTGTACTTTGTTCACATACTGAAGAAGTGTTTTTGTGTGAACACAGACTCCACTCGGCATCTGTATGAGAGGAAGCTTGAAAAGGCGATGGAGCAGGCTTCAGTGAAGACGTCCTCTGATAAGACCTACTACAGAGAGGAAGGTAGGAAGCAGCCTGAGGTAGAAGCCGTCAGTGTTTCAGTCAGAGTGAAGAATACTAAGGATCGGGCTCATTTAGCTCCAATCTTAAACACACAAACGGTGATTGGGTAAAGTCAGGAGACTGTGGTATTTGGTGGTGAACTGTAACTCTCTTCCCTTCATAGTTGTGAATTTGAAGTTTGAATCAGTTAGTGTTATGGAAACAGCAGCAGTGATGATAACTGGTCTGTATGAAGAGGTCAGCCCCAGCAGCTCGCTCTCAGGCTCACTCTGCTCCTCCTGTTTCTGTCCTCTGATCAGATTTGGAGGTGTAACTTTGAGGTAATAGTTGCATGATTTGTGTTTCGTGTTGTTTTTTACAGAGGAGGAAGTTACCTACATCACATACCAGAGTGCAGTGAGTCCTGATTGTCTGCCTACCCCTTTGTTTTTGTGCCAACTCCTCTACTCTGGAAAAAGACAATAATCTTACAATTACTCCTGCTTTCATTTCGACAGGCTACACGTAAGCGCTCTGCCAACACGTGAGTACTGCTATAACCCACACAGAACATCACAAGGCACATTAAAGACACTGATGCAACACGACATCCTGATTAACCTGTTAGCAGAAAAAGAGCAGCAACCTGTTCTGTCGAGATCTGCGAGGCTGAGGTGTTGAGGGTTTATTTAGATCATCACCTGCAAAGTACGTTTACCTTGATTATAATGTGACTCTTTAATGATCTCATGGAGGCCTGTCTTCATTGTCCCCACAAACAACACTAGTGACACTATTTCAGCAGCAAACGCATGACTGAGGAGAGGTTAGAGCCACGGTGTCCAGCACCAGGCCTCGAGGGTCAGGGTCCTGCAGGTTTCAGATGTGTCCTTGATCCATCACTGCTGATTGAAATGGCTAAATGACCTAAACATGTCCTGAGGTTCTCCAGAGGCCTGGTAATGAACTAATCAGGTGTGCTGACCCAGGGTGAGATCTAAAACCTGCAGGACACCGGCCCTCCAGGCCTGGAGTTGGACATCCCTGGGTTAGAGCATCTGGATGAGGCTCTAATTTAAGATCCTCTCGTGCTCTGAGACAATGATGGATCGATGAAGCCGCTCCGCTGACACGTGCATTTCAAACATGGTGCATGCATGTGCATGCACAAATGTGGACATGAAACTATAGTGAAGCAGATTAAACAGAACATGAATCACATAAAAATGATAGTGTGGGTTTGTGGCATTCATGGGTAAACAACATTCACCTTGACTGGCGAGATACTGGTGGTTCTCGATGCACCACTCTCTTTACTAACCATTTAGAAACACCAGTTGCAACCTGCCAACAACCACCAGACTGGTTTACAAACAACTAATACCCAGTTAGCAAACATCGTTCCATTCAGTGTTAACTGTAAAAAGAAGTTAAATGTTGTTTACTTAACTGACAGCACACGGTTAAATAATATTGGTTACTGTAGTATTACCAAGTAATGGGGCAGCACTAGCAGTGTGAGGAACATTAGCAGTGCTGCTTTGCTAGCCCTGCAGGCTAATGTGCACGCCTTTATGCACCGCTCCGGTTGGATAGTTTTAAAGCTGATTATTTTGCACCGCCCACATACAACACTGTGCTTTTATTTCCTCTATGAAATTCTCCCAAACTGCACTGGTGTTATCACACCTCATCTGTGTTATGGTCTACACTACCATGGAAGTAAAACTGAAAGGGCAGATTGTTGTTGTTTAACCAGATGTCAGTCAGTCTTAACCTGCAGGTAAGAACTCTGCAGAGTCACATTTCTTAGTACAGTGTTGTGATTTACACTGTAAGATGATAGGTTGGATTTTCTAGTATTTACACTAACGTTATATTAATCTGTGCAACTTTTTCCTTTATCTCTTGTTGTGTGTACACCAACCAATTGTGTGCTTTGTAACTCACTACACACACGCTATTCAGCCAATCAAATCATTTACATGTGAAAATGGGAGAACTCCAGGAGGTGACGAGGGAAGCAGAGAGATGGTTTACATGTGAAACTCAAACTGCAGCATTTCATTATTTTAGCTTGCTGACGCTGATGCAGCTGCCAGGGTACTTACTGCCATTTGTTCCACGTGAGGGACTTTATCACGTTCTTGACCTTTGTTTGAGGATATTTTGTTTAATTGGACTTGATAACATTTTAATACCCAGCCATCCTTAAACCAAAAAGTGCATGCACCTAACTACCAGTGCAAATCTGTTATGTGTGTTAATAAAATCCACTGTTCTTGTCAGCTCAGAGTCATAATGGTGATGACACGTTGAGGGTAAACCCTGGGGTAACTTTCCCTAAAATGCATCATAAATGTAGTGCAGTGAAACAAACCCAGTGCTGGCTTGAACATTAAGTATTGAACTGTGTGTTTCCTGCACACAGGGTGAAGCGAAGCACTGAGCAACATGGAGTGGAGGGACCAGACGCTGACACAGAGTGAATCCTGCAGTATGAAGCAGTCACATGTTTGAGCTCGTGAGTTTATAGCCGGATCTAACCCACCTCTTCTCCTTTGTGTCTCAGGGCTGCCGTGCAGGTCACCTACAGCTCCACCAATCACACATCTGTACGATCAGGGGAGCCCACTGGAGACAAGTCCACAGGAAGCCTGTGGAAGATGATTCTGGTGCTGCTGCCTTTAGCTGTGTTATCAGCTGTGTGCTACTACGCCTACGCCTACATCGTGTGATGAACAGTGGAAGTTGTTCATTCGGGAATCATCTTCCTTTGGGTGGAAGGATTGTTCCATCGATGTCACATCGAGACTCTATTTTTGAGCTTCACCACTTTTTACTTGGACTCTGCTACAGTAGCTTCAGATTCTGCTGCCCAACTTTAAAGCCAAAGCTTCTAGTGACCAGCCAGTTTTGATTTTGTACACCTGTAATACTGTCAATTATGTTATTAATACAAAAAAAAAAGTGGGACTGTCAGGTAATATCTGTGCTGACCTTGCAGTTATTATTCCTCTGCTGGAATCATTTTACTGTTGAAAATAATACTTATTTATCTGTTACTGGCCTTTGGAGCATCTTCTGTCTGAAACATCTGTTTTAGCTCCTAACATTAAAGCCATCCATTTATCCTTTTTCTTATCCAATTCAGGGTCAAATGTAATTGTTGTATTACAGTTTTAAGGAGTGTTCTTTTTTATTATTTTCTATTTACCCGAGTTTTGAGATGTACTTAATCATGTAGCACCAGAGAAAGAAAACCGAAGAAGATTCAAAACACTGGACTCACACTGACTCGTTGTGTCCACAGTGAAAGTACACAAGTTGATTACAGCGCTGTGTAACAAGTTTACACCTGCCTCTGTCCAGTTTATCCAAACCTGCTCCATAGGATTTAAAATGTTACTTTGTCCTTTAATGACTCAAAAGAATGAAATGCTGTCTTCCTGCTGTTCTGTAAAGTATCACTCCTAAACAGTGTGTGTCAGTGTAACAGTGTGTAATAACAATAATACAGTTTCTTAGTCACTGTAAAGCAGAAAGAATTACACTCTTAATAAAATGTCACTAACAAGAAATGTAACGAGGCAAATTATTAAAGGTATTTTTTGTAAAAATAAAAAAAATCAGAAAATGCAATGAAGACATTTTACGAGAAACCGTATGTCTGCATATCTGACATCATTTTTGTTGCTATGTTGAAAGACCTTAGTGATCTAATGTTTCCATGTTCTTCTGGCTAGAAACAGCAGTAGGCTAAGAATGACAGTAATGTGGATTCTGTGTTATGGTCAATGAGCTGGACTGTTACTGGAATGTCTCAGCAGATGGGATGCTGCGCTAACACACTGACCATGATGTGGTTTAAAGTACTGTGTACCAGCACACCCTGCTTGGGCCCTTCTGGATCTGAAAAATGAAGCCAAATTAAGAAATGCCAAAAAACTGCAGGACCTCTAAGTGCTGCTTAGAGGTCTGCAAACATGCAAACACGTTTTACACGCGGCCTCGAGGCCGCATGTAAAACATCCAGCTGTATAGCATAAAAAGCATGTTTGCAAACCATTACAAACCATTTTGGCCTGTATTAATAGTTTTGATCTTTATTTAAAAAGAGAGAGTAGGGTCATTTCTTTTCTTTTCTGATTAATTGAATTAGGGTACGGCTGCTGTGATAGGTGTCCCAGCCTTCTCACTGTGTGCACACTGCTGGGGCCTGGTGGACTATTTTTACTGAACTGTACCCATAAAACTATGGTCTGCTGTATGGTACAGACCACTGGGGAGTAAAAAGCTCACCAACAATGGTATTAGTCCAGGGGTCTCCCAATCCAGTCCTCGAGGGCCGATGTCCTGCAGGTTTTCGATCTCACCCTTGGTCACCACACCTGAATCCAATGATTGTTTCATTCCCAGGCCTCCGGAGAACTTCAGGACATGTTGAGGAGGTCATTTAGCCTTTAAATCAGCTGTGTTGGATCAAGGACACATCTAAAACCTGCAGGACACCGGTCCTCGAGGCCTGGAGTTCCCCACCACTGATATACAGCGTTCTGCTCTACAAGCCACCTCAGGCTCACCTCAGCCTTTTATCTACTGCCTCTGAAAGATGGCGCCATTGAGCCAGTAAACTTCTACAGATGCATAAATAATAAATACATTGCATCATTTCAGTGCATTAATGAGCCGCTCACGTCCAACCGTTCAAACAAATCACAGAGCAGCGTTTAATGCTATGTGAGCACAACTATGACTTTATTTAGTTAATATTGTATTTAATGTTTACCTCCAATGAAGAATACACATGACGAGCAAGTTGTTTCTCTGTCAGAACACCCGCCATTATCCAAACCGACCTCGGGTTCTTCTTCGTGGGTTTTATTGGCGGTTGTCAAACAGCGACCGTGTGCATTACCGCCATCCTTCGGCGTGACGTGAGGACCAGAGGAAAGCCACTCAGGAATGTCGGCTGATGTTTACACGGGGTGCTGTTCCTGACAGTCCTCAAGGGATTTATGTCTCTTACCAAAGTCAAACTAGACATCTTTTCTTTGATATTTTATCCTATAAATCAATACGCTGTGAATCCAGCTGCCCTCAGAGAAAGAAAACAAAAATCAAAGGCTAGCAGATAAATTAGTCTGTCTGAGAAAATGCAATATAGCCTGATATCGTTCATTTCTTCAGTTCTTTTACAGTATATCAATAAGATCCACTTTCACTTTCACTTTACTGGGGCTTTGCATCAGTCGCTTTTTCCCAACTTCATATTTCTGACAGCGTCATCAAACATGTTCTGTGGTTTCATCTTCTCCACAACTGCATTTCCCCTCACGGTGGGTTCTTATCATAAATAATGTGCCAAAACGTTATTACCTGCCTGTTTTCACAGTGGGTAGTTGTTGGTAGGACTGCGTGAGCAGGGCAACAGAAGCTTTGACCTTTGGGGTCCCTGTATGGGCCTACAAAATTATTCTGGATGGGTTTTCTAAAACCTGCCGTGGTCCGGTTCCTTAATAACATTTCTTTTAGTCAAGTCATATCATGAAAGCAACAATAGCCTGAAATGGCCAAATGAATGCGATGCAAGAAAAAAGTGCAGTGTCTAAAACTAAACAGCGTGAATTTATAGAGTATGAAAATAAACTGTGATCATCACCATAGCCAAAGAAAGCTCGTTTATGACCAGCATCATGTAAATAAGCGCTCTGTAGAACCATCGCTCCATCCTCCAATCCAGCAGGTGGCGTCAGCGTGCCGGCAGGGTGAACGTCAGCCGCAAACGAAGCCGAAGAAAACGTCAGCGTCATTTCCTGGATGCTGTGCGACAAGCGACGGTAAAACTCGAAGCTCTGAACGCGGTCCTCTGTCATATAAATCTGCGTGTGGTCTCTGCGTGAGGCGAGCGGCTTTTCCCGGTGAGTGAGAGATTGAGCGTGAGGTCCGGAGCGCGCACAATGAAGAAAAAGGGCTCTGAGAAAAAACGCCATGTGGTAGCCTGGCTTAACAAAGCGGAGTGGGATCAGGTTCGGGACTACCTTTACTCGATGGACTCCTCTCTGCAGAGGTTTGCGTTAGAGAGGATATCGGCTTGGAGGGCCAGGTGCGCTAATAGTTTTCCCGTGGCCGTGGACTGCACGGCGGACCTCGTGCGCTGCCAGGTGCGGGACCGGTCCGGACAGCTTACCGGAGATGACTTGATCCTGATGTACGGGACGGCCCTGGTAAGATTTGTTAATCTTATCACGGAGCGCCAGCAGGGGAGAACGGCCCGGCCGCTGAGGCGATTGGCTGGAAACTTGAACATCCCCGAGTGGGTGGTGGATCTGAGGCACGAAATCACGCATCGGACGCTTCCTTCTTTGAAATGGTGCCGAAAGGGATGTAAGGTGGTCCTGGAGTGGCTCCAGCAGGAGTTTTGGTCCAGACAGCTGGGAGGAGCCCTCGATGAGCGCTGGGACTTGCAGTCGGATGGCGAGGATGAGGAAGCGGACGTCAAGCGCCAGGAAGATGAGCTCGCTGCCAGGCAGAAAGAAGTGGATGCCTACAGAAACGCTCGGGAGCTGCTGATCTCTTATGAGAAGGACCAGTACCAAGCTTTTGATGATGGGTCTCCTGAAGACAAGGAGAAGAGCTTGTGGCAGGCCCCCTTAGCAGACATGAGTTGGTTGCTGGGTGAGATCAAGCAGTTTGCACTGGACTCCAGTGAGCTGTTGATTGATGTGCTGCTGGAAGACGGTTTTCTTGTTCCTACCATGGAGCAGCTGGAAACATTAGGCTGTGCAACCTCTGACAGTGCCAGTCCCACTGAGCCCAGAGTCCCACAAACCTTCCTGCGCTTTTGGCTGCCCCTGCTAAAGATGCTTAACTCTCCATCTTTCATTCACCTCTTCCTGGAGAAGCTCTTTGTGGAACTGAAGCTGCTCAGCAAAGAGCCCAACGGTCACAGGTGTTTCTATATTTCTGCATGGATTTCAGAAGTCCTCCTCTGCAACAACAACAAATTTGAATATCATTTTGAGACAAAGTTGCAGAAGAAAGCCAGAACGAAGGACAGGATTTTCATCAACCGCATCCAGCTGAGGTGGCAGCAGCTTCTCTCTGCATGTCTGGATGCCCCCTGCATCAGCACACCTCACCTGATCCAGCTAGTCCTGGATGACATGGAGCATCCCCCCCCTCAGGAAACCAGAGAGAAGCTGTTCCAGCTCTGCTCCATCTACACACAGACAGAGCGCTCAGAGGCCAGCACACCTCTGCAGCAGAAGCAGCAGCAGCCCATATATACTGTGAGGATGCTGCTGGACCAGATGCAACACTCCCGGCAGGACGCCCGTCCCTTGCATTCCTCACCGATGGACTCGGAGAGAAGTGAGGAGCGCAAATGGGCAGACGTGCAGGCTGAAAGAGCACTTGCCCTCAGAGGTTCTCCGTGGCAGGTGTGCACTGATAATGTCACATGGAAGAACTATGCCCTTGGTAAAGTTCCTGGACAGTCGGACGACCCGTCGTGCCTCATGGTGGACAATTATTCGATAATGACTGTGTTTGACCAGCCAGTGGAGCTGGAGAGCAGTGCGACACGTAGCAGCATCCCCGGGGCCTCGGCTCCAGCCCGGCCAGCTGAGGGCCTCCTCTGGAGCAACAGCGAGCTCAACAAACTGAAATGTGGACTGAAGCTTTTTTAAGTCTCATTCCAGCCTCCGCTGACTCTTGTTGTGCTAGAAGCAGTTTTGAAGCAAAAATACAATGTTCAGAAGACAAAATGTTGTGGGAGCTTTAACCATGAGCACAGTGCAGGTTCAGCAGTTGTGATTGTTTCTGTCCAGTCGAGCTCGTTAACTAAACATGTTGGCAGAAGCAGAAATAAAACGTTCAGAAGACAAAATGTTCTGATTTAACAAAATGAGGTGTTTGATTACTCTGTGTCTTCAAATGAACCATGCTCTTTGCAAGTGTGTGACATTTAATAGACCAAACAATACATCTGAATCCTGAAAACTGATCATCTGATGAACTGACACTGAAAATATGTCGTAGTTGTGGTCATTTGGGCCAGGTGGAAGCCTTTATGTTCTTTGTGTATGTTGTTAGTAGGTGGCAGAGAAAAACGTTTAACACATTCTCTGCATGCTGGAAAGTGAAATAAAAAGAGTTTATTAATCCCTGCGGAAATTCTGTGGTTACAGTCGCTCCGAGTCAATAAGAGCAGTAACACTGAACAAAATTAAATAACACAAAACATTACACAGTTACAAAATATAAGGTGTAGCTGTAATATATATAAATAGCTCCATTATAAATGTCCAAAATATTGCAGAGGAGAAATATATATCATTGACATTTTAGGCTAAACTGTAACAAATTGTTATTTTCACCGTAGAACAAAAGTGTGTGTTGTGCATTAGATGGAGGAGCTGTGCAGGGAGGTATCCACAGCCAGGAATGATTTCCTGTGTCGTTCACTGGTGCATTCTGGGTAATCTCAGTCTCACAGACCGTCCCACTCCACAGCCTCTCACTTCCGGCCTTCATAGTATTCATACAGGTACTGTATAGTTTGGTCAGTTCAGCGCTGACTGTGCTGTGAGCACAGTGCAGGTTGAGCTTCTGATATGAAGAGTCTGTTTATTTTGTTTCCATACAGCTGATCAGAGTTATTTTCACCCAAGGTCATTCACTAAAACAATATGTAAACCCCCCAACCTGTTAAAAAAATAATGCTTTTTTGCCATTAAATTCTATTGCATGCCATTGATCACACAGATTTAATGGACATTAACTGGAATCAGAGAAACCTTATTCATCGTAGAGCAGCAAATATACAACAAACTCGAAGCAGAGACATTGTAAGATAAATATTAAGCTGACTTGATGAATACAGAGATGTAGGTATGAATATAAATAAGGACAAATATATGTCGTGGTGTACAAAAGTGACGGTGCACTGAGGTGAATGAAGTCTTTACCTGTGCCCTTGTTCTTCTCTTTTGTGGAACTGCCCCAAATGATTTGTGTTATGGCTCTTCACAACAATTGTACTTTCCTTTAAACATGATTTTAGAATAGAATTAGATTCTAAAAAATAATTCTAGGAAATCTTTAAGCTGAAGCGTGTCGTTCTTCTGCTACTTCTTATCTCTGGGAATGTTAAACCACATCATATCCATCTTGGTCGCTTATGTTCCATGATGGATATGCTCCGTGTATGGGCACATTGGACTGGTTAAACAAATCTATTACAAGTAGGCTTATAAGTATTGATGGCTATAATGTATATAGGACAGATCAACCCAAAAAAGGTGGAGGTACTGTGATATTTGTCAAAAGCAAGTTCCATGTAGACGTCCTGTTCTGAGTCAGTGAGTCAGCAATCTGACCTGTTGGCCCTCGAGGCCTCCAAACGTTTGCACATCACAGTTGATTTTGCTATAGAACACCCTCAGGTGTTAGTGATGCCGTACACTCTTCAACGAAGCTTTTATCTGATTTGAAAGTTAACAAAATACTTCTTATGTGAGACTTGAATTGTAACTGGCTACATCCAGTCTGAAATGAATTCAAAGCTGCTGTAACTCGTTGATATTGGCCTAGGTTCAAATGTCCAGAAATATTACAAATGTTCCACATAAATACACGGCTGCATCAGTGTTTGCAAATGACAATAGAATAGAATAGAGTAGAATGGCCTTTTACTGTCCTTGTACAAGCAAAATGCCATGATAGGTGCTGCACGCTGACTGTGCAGCAGTAAAATATAAACAGTAAGACAGCAGGAATGAATATGGAGTAAAATATGTCACATTTATGCGTCGTGACATCCAGTTTTGTGGGACTGCATGCACTGAAGTGACCAAAGTATTGCGAGCGTCCTGCATCACCGTGTTTTCTCGTGTTCCTGCGCTGTAATTTGCCTTCAATTCAATTCAATTTTATTTATACAGCGCCAAATCACAAAAGCAGTCGCCTCAAGACCCTACAATAATAGATACAGAAAAAACCCAACAATCACATGACCCCCTATGAGCAAGCACTTTGGCGACAGTGGGAAGGAAAAACTCCCTTTTAACAGGAAGAAACCTCCGTCAGAACCAGGCTCAGGGAGGGGCGGCCATCTGCTGCCACCGGTTGGGGTGAGAGAAGGAAGACAGGATAAAGACATGCTGTGGAAGAGAGACAGAGATTAATAGCAGATATGATTCAATGCAGAGAGGTCTGTTAACACACAGTGAGTGAGAAAGGTGACTGGAAAGAAAAAACTCAATGCATTATGGGAATCCCCCGGCAGCCTACGTTTATTGCAGCATAACTAAGGGAGGATTCAGGGTCACCTGGTCCAGCCCTAACTATATGCTTTAGCAAAAAGGAAAGTTTGAAGCCTAATCTTAAAAGTAGAGATAGTGTCTGTCTCCCGAATCCAAACTGGAAGCTGGTTCCACAGAAGAGGGGCCTGAAAACTGAAGGCTCTGCCTCCCATTCTACTTTTAAATACTCTAGGAACAACAAGTAAGCCTGCAGTGCGAGAGCGAAGTGCTCTAATAGGGTGATATGGTACTACAAGGTCATTAAGATAAGATGGGGCCTGATTATTTAAGACCTTGTATGTGAGGAGCAGGATTTTGAATTCTGGATTTAACAGGGAGCCAATGAAGGGAAGCCAATACAGGAGAAATCTGCTCTCTCTTTCTAGTCCCTGTCAGGACTCTTGCTGCAGCATTTTGGATTAACTGAAGGCTTTTCAGGGAGTTTTTAGGACATCCTGATAATAATGAATTACAGTAGTCCAGCCTGGAAGTAATAAATGCATGAACTACAGGGAGTGCAGAATTATTAGGCAAATGAGTATTTTGTCCACATCATCCTCTTCATGCATGTTGTCTTACTCCAAGCTGTATAGGCTCGAAAGCCTACTACCAATTAAGCATATTAGGTGATGTGCATCTCTGTAATGAGAAGGGGTGTGGTCTAATGACATCAACACCCTATATCAGGTGTGCATAATTATTAGGCAACTTCCTTTCCTTTGGCAAAATGGGTCAAAAGAAGGACTTGACAGGCTCAGAAAAGTCAAAAATAGTGAGATATCTTGCAGAGGGATGCAGCAGTCTCAAAATTGCAAAGCTTCTGAAGCGTGATCATCGAACAATCAAGCGTTTCATTCAAAATAGTCAACAGGGTCGCAAGAAGCGTGTGGAAAAACCAAGGCGCAAAATAACTGCCCATGAACTGAGAAAAGTCAAGCATGCAGCTGCCAACATGCCACTTGCCACCAGTTTGGCCATATTTCAGAGCTGCAACATCACTGGAGTGCCCAAAAGCACAAGGTGTGCAATACTCAGAGACATGGCCAAGGTAAGAAAGGCTGAAAGACGACCACCACTGAACAAGACACACAAGCTGAAACGTCAAGACTGGGCCAAGAAATATCTCAAGACTGATTTTTCTAAGGTTTTATGGACTGATGAAATGAGAGTGAGTCTTGATGGGCCAGATGGATGGGCCCGTGGCTGGATTGGTAAAGGGCAGAGAGCTCTAGTCCGACTCAGACGCCAGCAAGGTGGAGGTGGAGTACTGGTTTGGGCTGGTATCATCAAAGATGAGCTTGTGGGGCCTTTTCGGGTTGAGGATGGAGTCAAGCTCAACTCCCAGTCCTACTGCCAGTTTCTGGAAAACACCTTCTTCAAGCAGTGGTACCGGAAGAAGTCTGCATCCTTCAAGAAAAACATGATTTTCATGCAGGACAATGCTCAATCACACACGTCCAAGTACTCCACAGCGTGGCTGGCAAGAAAGGGTATAAAAGAAGAAAAACTAATGACATGGCCTCCTTGTTCACCTGATCTGAACCCCATTGAGAACCTGTGGTCCATCATCAAATGTGAGATTTACAAGGAGGGAAAACAGTACACCTCTCTGAACAGTGTCTGGGAGGCTGTGGTTGCTGCTGCACGCAATGTTGATGGTGAACAGATCAAAACACTGACAGAATCCATGGATGGCAGGCTTTTGAGTGTCCTTGCAAAGAAAGGTGGCTATATTGGTCGCTGATTTGTTTTTGTTTTGTTTTTGAATGTCAGAAATGTATATTTGTGAATGTGGAGATGTTATATTGGTTTCACTGGTAAAAATAAATAATTGAAATGGGTATATATTTGTTTTTTGTTAAGTTGCCTAATAATTATGCACAGTAATAGTCACCTGCACACACAGATATCCCCCTAAAACAGCTAAAACTAAAAACAAACTAAAAACTACTTCCAAAAACATTCAGCTTTGATATTAATGAGTTTTTTGGGTTCATTGAGAACATGGTTGTTGTTCAATAATAAAATTATTCCTCAAAAATACAACTTGCCTAATAATTCTGCACTCCCTGTAGTTTTTCAGCGTCACTTCTTCCTTTCATTAAAATCACAATCAATCTGAGATTCACATCCTCTTGTCATTTTTTCACTACGCAGAAGAGAGACCCCCCCCGAACTTATCCTGCTCTTTAAAAAGTTACGAAGAAACTTCAATCAGTTCTTTAGCAGCAATCATCATTTACTTTGTCCCACACTGCAGCCTCTCCGTCACAGCTGACCAGGTGCAAAGTCAGCTGAGGAAGATGAAAACCAGGAAGGCCACGGGTCCAGATGGAATCAGCTCCAGACTATTGAGGGACTGTGCAGATCAACTCTGTGAGGTTACCACATCCATCTTTAACCTCAGTCTCAGCCTGGAGAGGGGCTGTCAGACTCTATAATGCAGCTCAACATTCTTTGATCATCTTACTCACCAGCTTGTTTGTGTACTGCACAATTAATACATAGCTCTGTGCATTGTTACCTGTATATACGAACTTCAGTTGCTTATGTATATAGGAACAGTTTGTGTCTTCCTTTTATATTTTATATTGCCCCTGCTATAAGAACTGTAACACCCACATTTCTCATCCGTGGGATAATAAAGGTTTATTCTATTCTTTTCTATTCTAAAAATACTTTGAAAGTATTTTTCACTCAAACTGGAATAACACAGAGAGAAGCACAGCTGTTCTTTAAGCCATTTTCATTCAGACAAAGTCAATGATGTCACTTGCCAATGAAGACGAGCAGCAGCCCCACTATGACCTGTAACGCGGTGGACAGGGTCAGCAGCACGATGAGGGGGACATAGAAACGATACTGCGGACCCACATAAAGGACGGCCTTCAGCTGAGACGAGTTGGCCATGAGCAAGGCCACGTCCAACATGCTCTGAGCTGCACTCTTCTTAGTGGCGTAGTGATTCATGTCAAAAGGTCGGAGTGCTTTTCTAGGCTGGGCCTGTGAGAGGACAGGTTAGGTACGAGAGCAGGAACACAAATGCAAAGTCAAATAACTTTTCACAATGTTTCTCCTCTCTTTAACAGTGTGACGTCTCTGCACACGTGTCCACGCTTTTTTCCACGCACGTTTAGTTACCTGTCCCTGGGGTGTGGCATTAAGGACAAAGGTAGGAGTGGCAGAATAACATATGTTGACTCACCTGAGCTAACATGTGCTAACATGCAAAGAGGTGTGGTTTTCTACATACCTGCCAACTTATCACATGAAAACATGCATGTGTGGAGAACAATTGAACTGGTCCTGTGTCTGAGCTGATAAATCCAGGTGACCGCCGCCATGTATCTCAGAAATACTGGGAGAAAGTTTCAACCAGCTGAGACATTTACTTAAGTCCAGCTGTGTAGCACAAGGGTGTGAGACGTCACACCGGGGTGCAGCCCTGTCTCAGCCCCAAAGCTATCATTCAGCTCTCTGTACAGCTGATGAGTGGAACAGACACTGGAGAGGGGTCGTTCCTATTTTCTCTCCCTGTTATCATGGACTTTAATAGCATAATGATGAAGTGACACTGAACTGAATCATTAATCTTTTTGTTTTTTGTGACTTTGCCATTCTGATTGTTCTTCGAGGTTGATGTGATGTCAGGGATTAGTGCTGCATGCTCAAACATCCAGGTAAATCCCAAAAGGTTGGTTCTGTTCACCTGAACATTCTCAGTTTTCATCACTGTACAGGTTATCTTTGTTATAGCATAGCCTGCACATGCCTGACGTGGATCTGAGCATTAAGAGAACACATAGTTACTTTCAGCTACTTTAAAGCAGGTTCAGAATGCCCATTGCTAGCTTCACCATATAAATAAATCAGGAATAACAAAAGCCAAAGACATTAAGACGGCACGGCCCCAGCCTTTGTTAAATTTATCGGTAGGATGAGATTAAAAGAGACTTCTTAAGCTCACATCAAATACCTTAATTTTATTATTGAATCACAGTTCAACATGATCCATATTTATCTCATGCTGGGCCTTTGTGTTCATCGAAGGTCAAAAATGAGCTGTTTTAGCCTTTTTGATCCACCTTTCTTTTGGCTCCTCAGAAACAGAAATGTAGAACATCATGTGGATGAGACTAAAGTCCTGCTAGAAAGAAGCTACACCTGGTTCTATGAAAAAGCCCCATGTCTAAATGATCGGTGGGGAGAGAGCCACAGCTTTACTTTTGCTTCAGAAGTTTGGTCAGTTTGCCCCAAGACAGGATAAAAAGTTTGTTTTTCCCCACACAAGCTATAATTCCATATACAATTCTGCCGTTACCTTCAGTAACAGCTTCATGATGTGCTGACAGAAACTGGACAAACTTTACGCATTTCAGCTACGAGCACCGTGGCCCCCGAGGGCAGAGAGGACGAGACAGGCTTGATGCTTACCTCTATGTCGCCCAGTTTATTTAGAGCCATGTCCTCTGCATTAAGCGTGTGCTCTGCCATTCTTCTTTCTGCTGCTGGAGTCTGTGCTGTACTGGCTGCAGAAAAACTCGAGGCTGGAGACAGGATCAAGTCTGGCTGCTCCTCCTGTAGGATTGTTAAGCAACTCCCACTGCATGCCCCTCTGTCACTTTCCAACACTCGTGTCATTCATAATACAAGAACTTTGAGCCCTTTAACTGGAGTATCTCATCTTTCTCAAATGTCTTGTCTTTTAATATCGCTGTACACAAATCAACACGAATCAGTGTGCCAGCCTGCCTGCAGCAATGAGAAGAATTATACGTCCTTTACTGAGGTGCTCTGTTGGGTTCACAAGGGATTTGTTATCCTTTTGTTCCCATTATGATGGATTCAGACCAGTTTAAAACCTAAAAACTGTCTATTTCTGTGATTAGAAAAGTTTCAACATTTCACCAAAAGTGAAGAGTTCAGCTGTTTTTAGATCTCTTTAACCATAATAACATTTCTCTGCTCCTGATTTTAGATTTTTATTTATTAGACTGTGTTCCAATCTCATACTGGGTGTACGAGCTGGACAGACTGGTTTAGCTCCCCTCTGCTTTTGTTTCAGCCAGTGTCTTTGGAAAGGCTCCCCTTGTAAACAGGGTGGATGAGATAGCTGCTCTCTGTCACATGAAGCAGGCTGAGTAGAACTGTGTGAAATAGAGTGGCTGGTGGTCTGAAGGCTGAATATTTGAATCACACTCCTGTACATGAGCTTGAAGCCATATATACATGAGATATAAAACAAGGATAAGTTGAGCTCACGTTTATCTAATAAGACCTTTGAACTACTGTTAATAATTGTGGCGTGATAAACAATGTTTTCATTTCTGTTTTCTTAACATGTAGTCGAGTGTTTAACAAAATATAGAACAATAAATGTGAATTTCACAGTACTCAGTTACAGATCAGGAGAGTAGATTTCTAATTGAATAGCAGTATATATGACCCAGATACTGATGACCCCCTCATTCTTCCATGTTTGTTACTCTCTGAGCACCTAGACTGTGCCCTTGTTCTCTGAGGCGACTTCAGCTTTGGACTAATGAAGACGTGAACAGGCTCAATACAGCAGGAACTCGACTGTCCACCAGTTACCCTGTATTTATACATGTGTAATGACGAAGTTGAATCCTAATAATCAGACAGTACATGAGTGATTTTGGTCTTTGCGACGCATGGCGCTTCCCTCACCCCAACTGTAGGGAACATACTCTCTTCCCACTCTGGTCTGGAGTACTTCCCAGCACGACTGCAGTGAGATGTGATGTGACCACTGAGTGTAAAATGGTCAGTTTCAGTAATCATCATGAAACAAAGAAGCATAGCAACATGTTTAATGTCATCACTGATTTCTCCAAAAAAACGATGTAAAAACTCTCGACTCACCAACAGTGACACTTTCTGTTTCACACAACAACATGTCAGTCATGCTCAGATTAAACAGGGTGTCTGACTGCAGTGACCACACACACGTCTGTCCCTTACACCTCTGTGAAACACGTCCAAGCTGTGTTGTCTCCGTCTTAACACCACCAGAGCCTCCTCAGTGAATCTGATGAGTGCATCCCTCTGAATGACGTTATGAACTAAGCTGAGACAGAAAGCCTCCAATTCGCCCAATAACCTTCTCCAGTTGATCAGCTAGTGGAGAAAAAAGAGGAAACAAATAATAAACAATATGTAAGAAACTCTAAATATGAGTGTTAAACTGACTTACGTAACGTGTGCTTCTCTCCATGGCTCCAGTAGCGAGGCTGCGTTTGAAGCTGCTTCACCTCCTCGCTCACCGACTCAGAAGCTTCTGACACTTCCTTCAGCATTTCCAGCTCCTGACAGACGCACACACCAGAGGACAGAACACGTCACTATGTTCCTGTCCTACGAGCAGTGTCAGTTTATTAGTTACACCGACCTGCTATCAGGCCTGCAAACAGTCCGGACTAAATGAAGGTTCAGACTAACTGTTTCAGAGATGTTTGGTGGGATAGATTCAACACCTCTGTGAAACACGTCCAAGGTATCTGCTGCCACTACAACAACCCTGAATAAGCCATTAGTATGCAAAGCTAGGACCTGAAGAGGTTTCAGGTCAGACCAGGCAGAAGTTGGCTGTACAGCCGCCTGTGTCTGCACACCTTCCCATCAACGTGGCACCAACTGCTGGGTTATAAAAACAGAACGATCAAAACACCATTCAGTTTAAGGAGGAGGAAAATAATTTAGCTACAGAAACAGGTTTTTGTTTCTGACTGTAAATGTATTATTTTTAACCGTGTCTTCACTTAGATCATCAGTGTCTATAGAAAGAGAACAGCTGGAAGCTAATATCTGAGTCTGTGACCGGAGTTTGGGAAAAGCTTCACGGCAGCCCTCTGACTGACAGCAGGTAGATCCCAGGTACTACTGAGACGAAACAAAAGAGCAGAGTGTGGGCACGAAAAACGAGAACAGACGCTGTGAAATGCAGGAATTCAAACAGTAACAAAACTAAAAGGGGAGTGTATGAGGTGCAGTCACACTCCCAGATTTAAGACACATCTCCATTTTTCTTCCCACTGTTGCCAAAGTCCTTGCTCATAGGGCAGGGGTAGGCAACTCCAGGCCTCGAGGGCCGGTGTCCTGCAGGTTCTAGATGTGTCCTTGATCCAACACAGCTGATTGAAATGGCTAAATGACCTCCTCAACATGTCCTAAAGTCCTCCAGAGGCCTGATGAACTAATCATGTGATTCAGGTGTGGTGACCCAGGGTGAGATCTAAAGCCTGCAGGACGCCGGCCCTCGAGGACTAACGTTCCCTACCCCTGTCATAGGGGGGTCATATGATTGTTGGGTTGCTCGGTCAAGTTCATGGTAAAGAAGTTGGAGTGTGTGCAAACTGCTATCGTAAAAACTGAAGCAGCAAACTTTGTGAAAACTAATATTTGTGTTATTCTCAAAACATTTGGCCACGTCTGTAAATAAGAAGGTAAATGATTTGCTTTGCTTTCCCTCCACCAAACTCGGTCAACTGAGACTTTCCTCATTTGCTAATATTTAGTCAATGATTTAAGGGCAGCCCTAAAATGATTTAATGTGCAAGTCTCTGGGACTGTGGGTGTCCAAATGACACAGGTGTGACTTTAACAGAGTGGGTTTATTTGTGAGTACCGTGTTGCAGGCCAGCAGCAGCTGTTGGACCCTCTGGAAGACTTCTGTCTCTGAGCTGAAGCTGGGGGGGTCTCTGCTGCAGTAAACTCTCAGGTCTGTCTCATAAACATGGCTGAAGGTGGCCATCAGTTGCTGGAGGTCAGACGCTGCTACACGCAGTGAGCTTGGAGAGAAGGCGGGAGGACTCTGGGCCTCGCTGTTCAGGAATACACACTGAGGGGACGAAGCAAACGGCATGCTTTACCACCATGACAGTCGCACATGTCAAACAAGATGTTTGAGCTTTCTGTTGGTGCTTTAATAACAGTTTCCCTTTTTTTCCTCCTTGTCAGACCTTTGACTGCAGCTGCTCCAGTGCTGATTGAGTCGCCTGTAGAAGGGCAACAATATCTCCATTTTCTTCTCTGTTTGGCTTATAAGATGACTTGGTGTTCTTCCACAGAGCCCTATGTGGTACAGAAAAGAAGTCAGAGAGGCTTCTCACCTACAAACCAAATCAGAAAGACTTGGGACAGTTTGGAAAACAAATTAAAAAAGGAAAGTAGTGATTTCTAAATTTCCTTTGACTCGTGTATCATTGCAGAGAATATGAACACAAAATGTTTTGTCCTTTTCTGTCATTCAGACCTGCAACACATTCCAAAAAAGGTTGTGACAGGAGCAATTTAGTGCTTGTAATCACGTAAATTGGTTAAATAATGATCTGATTGGAAACAGGTGATGTCTAAGCAACATCTGAGAAAGGTCTAGTCCTTTCTTGGAGTCTCTAGGAGCAAAGATGGGCCGAGGAGAAGCAGTTTGCAACAAATACGAGATAAAATGTTTAAAGACAATGTTCCTCAAAGAAAGATGGGAAGAGATTTGGATATTTCACCTTCAACAGTGCATAATAGAATTAAAGGATTCAAGGAATCTGGAGGAATTTCAGTGCGTAAGGGACAAGGGCGCAAGCGTAAGCTGAACAACCGCTCCGATCCCTCAGGCGACACTGCATTAAGAACCGTCATTCATCTATAAGCGATATCACCGCATGGGCTCAGGACCGCTTTGGCAAACCTTTGTCAAGTACCACAGTACGTAGTTACATCCACAAACGGCAGTTAAAACTGTACTGAGCCAAAGGGAAGCCGTGTGTTAACAGAAGTGCCGTGGACTTCTCTGGGCTCACAGGCATCTGGGATGGACCACGTCACAGTGGAAACGTACACTGTGATCACATCAATAATTTCATATCAATTGGGTGGCAGTAGCTCAGGCGGTAGAGCAGGTCATCTACTGATCGGAAGGTTGATGGTTCAATTCCTGGCTTCCCCTAGTCTGCGTGCCAAATATCCTTGGGCAAGATACTAACCCCAAATTGCTCTCCGATGCATCCATCAGAGTGTGAATGTTAGTTAGAAAGCACTCAGAAAATGTGCTTGTGTGAATACACAAGTTGTGTACAGCACTTTGAGTGCTCAGAAGAGTAGAAAAGAACCAGTCCGTTTACCATCAATCACTGTTTTTTGGGAGAAATGGATGCTGTGTGCTCCGGACCAAAGAACAAGGTTACAAAGTCCTGCCTGCAGTCCTGACAGGTCTCCAGTCCAGAATGTGTGGTGACAACAAAGACCCCGTACTGTTGCCCAGCTTAAGACTTGTTTGCAGGAAGAAATGGGACAAAATGACACCTGAATCACTTCATCGCTCGGTGTCCTCAGTCTCTAAACGTCTTTTAAGTGACAACATTACAAAGCAGTACATGCTTTACTGTTCCAAATGCTTTTGAAATGTGTTGGAAGAACCAAAACTGGAATATGTGTTTATTTTGAAAACAACAATAAAATTCATGAAGAACACATTAAATAATGTGCTGTTGTACTGTTTTCAATATAATACAGGTCAAAGATCATTTAACGAAGCACGGTTTCAGTTTGATTTTACTTTAACACACGTCCCAACTTCTTCTGATTTGTGGTTGTACAACAGCACACAATGAATTCGATTAGGATTCACCAAGCATCCATGAATGAGTCTTTCAGCAATGTGTGTAAGAAGAGATCATCAGACAGCAAACATACTTGATGTGTGTAGGCCAAGGGTCAAACGCAGGACTGAGCGTCTGTGTGAGGTGCGGCAGATTCTCAGCACCAAAGAACTCCTTCAGCAGCAGCTCTCCATCAGCTGTGTGCCCAGCAGACTTCACGCAGCCTGGGACGAAAGCTAAAAGCTGCTCCAGAAACTGAAGTTGCCGCCGCGGACTTGCATCACCCTTCAGAGATTAAACACAGAACCATGGATGTGTGATTACTGTTTGTGTTTATTGTGATGCTGCATGTCTATATGTGTGAATCAATAACATCACTAATTGAATACAAACTCTCACCCTAATCAGGTCCACATCAGATGCTCGGCATAGCAAAAGTTCCTGCCCAAGAACAGCCATATCTGCTTGGAAATAAACCACCACAGTTAGTGTCAAGCAGCAAAAACATCTGGTGGACTCTGTGCACAGCTACGTTACCTTTAGTCAGAACATCAGGCTCCTTGGATCTCACTGACATCGGCTTTGAACTGGTGAAGCTTGGGCTGATACTGTGAAGTGAACACACGGCCGAGTTCATAATAATGAACAGATTATTTGTGGTACATGAGCAGAGCTTCTCCTACCTGCTGCAGATCCACGCTAGTATGTCCGTGCGGTGCTGTGAGGGGGCGCACAGCAGCTGCAGCATACTGTCTGCTTCCTGCAGGTACAGACCTTCAACCAAGGGGCAGGAAGCAGCCTCAACACGCACACGGCACACGGCACACACACACACACACACACACACACACACGACAACAGAGTCACATCAAGGCAAAGGAAAAGAGTCATGACCAAAAGCACAGCGGATCTGTGGCTCCAGCAGTACGGTTTCTATTCGACCGCATGAGGCAGCAGTCAAAAGATCAAGAAGATAGGACGCAGCAGGAAAACCGCTGTAAAAATATTCATGTAGAACAAGTCCAATATGTACCGAAGACAAATCAGCTACACAGTCCCTTAGAAAACATCACTAATCATTTCAGTGCATTAATGAGCCGCTCACGTCCAACCGCTCAAACAAATCACAGAGCAGCGTTTAATGCTATGTGAGCACAACTATGACTTTAATGTTTACCTCCAATGAAGAATACACATGACGAGCAAGTTGTTTCTCTGTCAGAACACCCGCCATTATCCAA
This sequence comes from Perissodus microlepis, assembly GCF_051167445.1. Lineage (NCBI taxonomy): Eukaryota > Metazoa > Chordata > Actinopteri > Cichliformes > Cichlidae > Perissodus > Perissodus microlepis. The sequence continues at coordinate 20,474,917 of NC_140480.1, forward strand.
ACCGACCTCGGGTTCTTCTTCGTGGGTTTTATTGGCGGTTGTCAAACAGCGACCGTGTGCATTACCGCCATCCTTCGGCGTGACGTGAGGACCAGAGGAAAGCCACTCAGGAATGTCGGCTGATGTTTACACGGGGTGCTGTTCCTGACAGTCCTCAAGGGATTTATGTCTCTTACCAAAGTCAAACTAGACATCTTTTCTTCGATATTTTATCCTATAAATCAATACGCTGTGAATCCAGCTGCCCTCAGAGAAAGAAAACAAAAATCAAAGGCTATCAGATAAATTAGTCTGTCTGAGAAAATGCAATATAGCCTGATATCGTTCATTTCTTCAGTTCTTTTACAGTATATCAATAAGATCCACTTTCACTTTCACTTTACTGGGGCTTTGCATCAGTCGCTTTTTCCCAATTTCATATTTCTGACAGCGTCATCAAACATGTTCTGTGGTTTCATCTTCTCCACAACTGCATTTCCCCTCACGGTGGGTTCTTATCATAAATAATGTGCCAAAACGTTATTACCTGCCTGTTTTCACAGTGGGTAGTTGTTGGTAGGACTGCGTGAGCAGGGCAACAGAAGCTTTGACCTTTGGGGTCCCTGTATGGGCCTACAAAATTATTCTGGATGGGTTTTCTAAAACCTGCCGTGGTCCGGTTCCTTAATAACATTTCTTTTAGTCAAGTCATATCATGAAAGCAACAATAGCCTGAAATGTCCAAATGAATGGCCCACCATGGTATTATAGGAAAAACCATAAATCCTTTGAATGAAAACAAACGCTGTTGTCACAGTGATGTACACTGTCTTGTTGGTATATATGTATCAGTCTAATAAACTTAAACCTACACCATCCTCCCTATTCTGGTATTCTAAACAGTACCCGAAAGTAGACTGCTTGGTCGAGTTAACCTTCTAAACTATCTACAACACATGGTGAAAACCTGAAATTAAGACAGAAGACTAGAGGAGAGACATGATCATTACTGATGACTGATGACAGATTTAGATATATTTTCATAAACCATTCATTTGCCACATCAATAAACAGCATGGCAGGGCAAAATATTTTTTCTAACATGGCAACCTTTAAAAAGTGAAAGGAGATAGAAAGACAGGTGAGAAAGAATAAAACTTAATTGACTTTTTGATGGCATTTTACACACAGTACTGGTACAGTATCTAGAAAATGTGGGAAAATACTGGCAAAATCAGCTGATCATTGATCAGTTTCATGATTGAAGTAGAAACAGGAGAGGGAGGGGAGAGAATGAGAGAAGAAGAGGCAGCTGTGCAGCAAAGACAGAATAACTCCAGATTTGTGTCTTTTTCATTGTAGCTGAAGTCCGGGACAAACTGTGTTCCTTTTCACCTCAATACGAAAAACGCGCAATATTTTCTCTGAATACGAGACCATTCCGTTTTTTACGGGACGGTTGGAAACTCTAATAACTAACCTTATAAATAAAATAAGATAAAAAAAAGTTCAACATCAATAACATCAGAGCACCCGCCCAGCAGTATATAAACTCCACAAAATATGAATAAAAACAGACAGGAATATTATTCCAGATTAAATAAACTTAAAAAAAAAAAAACTTTAACTTTAAATATTTTGCTCTTCATAAAAATTAGAAATATGAACATGCTGCCAAAACCCCCCAGAAAAAATAAATGAAAGCGAACACAAGGTTGGAGCCGCATGTAGACGGAGCTGGGCATTGCTTCAGGAATGGAACTAATAAACTGTGCGGGCCATTCAGTGTCGTACTTTGCCTTGAGTGTATCATTACACTGCAGCTCCATCTGAATCTGCACAGGTGCAGTTCAGCAAAGTCCGCTGACTTGGTTCAACATTACTTGGCAACAGGGAAAGTGAGGCAGGTTGCACTGGTGCATTTGTGACAGCTTCACTTGAAATGCCTTCATCGCATCATACATGCCATGTCCACGAACAGACAGATTTCCTTGATGAGCTCAAAAACTCTATTGAGAACTTTTCCCCAACTCAGCCAGCGGACCTCTGTATGATAAGGAATGTCGGCAAACTCTGAATCTATTTCCCACATAAAAGACTGAAATTGACGGTGAGTTAAACTTTTAGCTCAGATAAAATTTACGGTTTGCGTTACGGTGATCATTACATGCTCCATTTTTAAGACTTTACCACACAGCCTTTCCTGGTGTATGATGCAGTGATATGCTGTTAACTCACCGGTACAGTTCTCCTCCTGCATCTTTTCACTGCATCAGTGAAAAAAGCGGACTGCTGACTAGTCCGCTTTTTTCACCGCACAGCACCGGCGCTCCATCTGTTGTAAGTCCAACAGGTTTGTCCCAGGGCAGTTTCATGTCGGTGACACTTTGACATACGTTTTAAAAAATGTCTTTTCCTGTCGTTGTCCCGTGCATCGATTTAATGTCCAATATTTCCTCTCCAAGGATGAAGATGGCCAGCTGTGCAATGTCCATCATGTCTGTACTTTCATCCACAGCAAGAGAGTATGCAATAAAGTTTTTGCTTCTTTCACACAACTGTGTTCTTAAATCAGTGGCCATCTCACAAACCCGATCAGCAATCGTATTTCTGCTCAGGCTCACATTTGCCAAAATCTGTGTTTTGTCTGGACGCAAGACGTTGCACAGCTTCATCATGCAGCTCTTCAGAGTGGTACCAGGTGGATTTTGCTCCTCTGCTACAATAAAACTTGCTTTCACAGCAGCTTCACTTTGTGATACTGCTGTGGTGAAAAAGGTCTGCTGAAATGTCAGATTCTTCTTTAGCTCTTCTACTTTCTGTAGTTTCTGCTCTGCATATAGGTTTTCAGCTTATCCTGACCTTTTGTCTCGTAGTGCCGTCTTGAATTAAATTCCTTAATTACAGCCACATTAGCTCCACTACTAAGATACACGGGTTTACCAGCAATGTCTGTAAACATATATTCAGTCACCCACTGGCGCTGAAAGGCTCTGCTTTCAGAATCAACTTTTCTCTCCACCATTGTGAGCGGCTAGCTGCGCAATAACAGAAGTTTGACTTGATTGACGCGGGAATGTTCCCAGCTAGCCTGGACACATGTGCAGTGTTTATACCGTTATGGAAAAAAACAACAAAAAAAACCCATTGGCCCATAAAAACGAAAAATCACCATCGGCCCACCGGGCAAATGCCCGGTATGCCCGATGGCCAGTCCAACTATGACTTCTCACATGTACACCACTTTGTATTGGTCTTTCACGTGGAATTCCAATAAAATTGGTTCATGTTTGTGGCTGTAATGTGACAAAATGTGGAAAAGTTCAAGGGGGCCGAATACTTTTGCAAGCCACTGTAGATGCTGCCCTCTCAGTCCTGAGACCAGATCCAAACCTGCACCAGGTTAAAGAGTCAATAAGGCTTAAAAAGTCTTTATGTATACATATAGGGCCTCCTGGCTGGGTACACTGAACGGCACCTGTTCATTACTCTTATTACTATTCCTCTTTTACTCCTTACATTTTTAAACAAATATCTGAACTTTGTACTCCTCACATTTTCAGAACAGGCTTGTTACTTCAGGTTTAGCTCATTTGGCTCGAGTTGTCATTTCATGTCACTGCGAGCCTCCAAACCAATCTGAGCCCAAACAGAAATCCTGTTCATTCATTAATCACCAGGAGATGGAGCATGAAAAGAGATGTGTGCCAAAGTCAGGGATTAAAGTGGGACAGTGTTTTTTTTTTTTCCCCTCTTTTTTCCCCACAACATCTGAAGGACTGCAGGTGTTAAGTTGTGTTTGTGGTACTTCAGCATCCAGCCAGCCCTACAGAAGGAGGGAGTGCCAGGTAGTTTTTAATACAGCGTTTCTATCAGCTCTACAAAGATCAGCAAACACACAAATTGTTTTTGTGCAGTTTGTCTTGCAGTGTGTTGCAGCTAAAGGTCCAGCTGCTTATTTCACAGGGTGAGAAAAGAAAGAGCAAACTTCTTCGAACTTTATTAATCCCTCGGGTGGGTTCCTCCGGGAAATTCGGTTTCCAATAGCACAGCACCGACAGAAGTTACAGGATGCATGTGAGCAGAAATATAACATATATACACACATATATAAATACAGAGTATACGAAAGGAATAAATAGGAGTAGGAATACAAGGGAATTGCACATTTCAAGTATTGTGAGTCTAGTGCACTGTTGGATATTAACAAAAGTATTGTACAGTGAAAAAGCACTACAGCTCAGTTGTTCCCCCCTCCTTTGTCCTCCTGTCTCCCCTCCCTCTCCCCTCCAGAGAGGAGTTAAACAGTTTGATGGCATGTGGGACAAAAGAGTAAGTCTCTTGGTTCTTGTCTTTGGGAAAAGCAACCTTTCACTGAACAGACTCCTCTGGTTGTTGATGGCCGTGTGCAGAGGATGCCCAGCATTGTCCATAATGTCCAGCAGTTTCTTTAGTGTCCTTTTCTCTGCCACTGTCACCAGAGTGTCCAGCTTCATGCTAACAACAGCCATCCTTCCTGATCAGTTTTTCCAGCTTTTAAAGCTCACATGTCCTCATGTTTTCAAATCTGTACATGTCACATTATGTTTGTTCATACTGTGAAATCCAACTGAGGCGACTGTGACATTTAAAGGCTGCATGAAAATCCTCTGCAGGTTAGTGCAGGATAAACAGGTTAGTTTGCTGCGATGGTTTAAAGTAAAGAACAGTGTGTGACTGCTGCACAGTGGCTGTGGATGCGCACAGTTAGCTTACATCATGTGTAGCAGAGATTCAGATGACTTAGCTGATGATGGTTGTATAGTGTCTAATATAAAGACAGCATAAACTGTGTACTGTCAGTGTGGAGGATGAAATCAGGACAACTCATGAAACATCTGCTCACATCTGGTTGGATTCAGGTGTGTCCATCCACAGAGAGCAGCAGGTCACCTGATCACACTACGAAAATCTACTGGAGGTATTAATATAGCACAAGGTTCAGTGAGCTCTGAAACATCCTGCAAACAGCTTCTTTTACTTTCTTTCTCCGAGTACATTTCAGTACTTTTACTTGAGTAAAGAAGTTGAATCAGTACTTCAAATTCTACTACAGCACTTTAGTACAGAACATGTGTATTTTTGCCTATGCTGGTATGGGGAGTGTATTCAGTCCTTTAACAGTAGTATGTGTACTGAAGTTACAACCTCTGTCTGAGACCTCCTTCAGTGTCCACCTGCAGCTCTCAGTCTGCTGTGGAAAAAGGAAATCCAGGTGAGTTTCTCCTGATCACCTGAGGCCGTCATTGCTGTGTGAAGGTTACCCACACACATTGTTGGGAAGGTTACTTTTAACATGTATTCCACTACAGATTACAGATTACATGCCCCAGAATGTATTTTGTAACGTATTCCGTTACGTTACTCAATGACAGTAATGAATTCTGAATACTTTGGATTACCTATAATACTAGCATGCCTTTTACAACTACATGAATGTGCTATTGCTGTGTGAATTATGACTTTTACTGAAGGTTACTCGCCATACCAATACTGACTACATATTAAAATCTTAATATAAATGAGTAACAGTAGGGTGGACATTAGGTAAGGCTGCACTTTTTGCAGCGATCTTGTATAGAAAACTATTCCACACGTATATAAAACAGGTCCGCGGCTCCGAACCGTAGTAAAGGGACCTCTGGCTAATACGGCGGGTTCGTGTCGGGCTTGTAGCTGAAAACTAGCTTTACTTTGTTGTCTGGGTCAACTTTGCTAGCAAGAGACAGAGAGAGGCGTTGAAAGGCTGCTCCAACGGAACTTATTGTTTGGGAGGAAAACACGAACACGGTGTACAGTCAAGTCTTAATAGCTTACTTACAACTGGGCTCGTCAGGCACTCTTTTTGGCTACAGTGGTTATTATTATATTTGCATGCTTCCAGCTCCCGTTTCTGCTCGGGTACAGCTCGTACTTTTCCTTTTTTCTCCCTCCCTCGCTCACAGACACATAATGGGTATGGCAGTCCATTCTCCCTGCAGCACGGACTACACTGCCCATGAGGCTACATTCTTTAGTGCGATGCCTGTAACACTCTGCCTATTGCCTTCATATTAAATAATTTTTGTGAATAATTTTTAAAAATATTTCTTCACATCATTATGCGGGGTGTAGTAGAGGTGACATGGGCCGCGAGATTGAGACACAGGCCTCTTAATGCGTGTTTTGTTTGGGGCGTGGAAACCAAAATTAGAGAGGGCACAGCCGAACATATGAAACAGGAAGACCGCTGTGTAATCACTTTGGTCGTGTCCAAATTCATGGGCTGCATCCTTCTGAGGACCCAGTCTTCGCAGTCTGCATGGGCTGGGTGCTCAGAAGGTCGGATAGGCCGGAAGTAAACGGCTGGGGAAATTGGACGGTCTAGCCTTCTGCTGTCTCGGTGGAGTTTAATAAACTCGGCCGTCTGCTCCTAAAATATAACAGGACACGTAAATTCTCGACCATCTCACACTTCTGTTTGACGTTTATTCAGCTTTGTAAAAACCACCCGGGGGATTAATAGTTTTATTTTCTCTAATCTAATCTCATAACTTTAATCTCAGCCAAACCAATTTACTCACGAACAAAGAAAACACAGAAAAAAGCCAAACAATAACATTTTTAGGTTGTCTAAGTCAGCGGCCCCCAACTCCCGGGCCTCGGACCGGTACCGGTCCGCGAGTCGTTTGGTACCGGTCCGCGAGAGTTGAGGCTCAGGTGTGAAATGTATAGTTTTCAGGGTTTTTATCGGTTTTCAGCGTTATTTTGTTATCGTTTACTCGGTTTTCCTTGGTCTTTTCATATGTGTTATGAATAAATTTCCTTTTTTTCTGTACCGGTACTAGTTTTATTTTGTTGTATTTATCTGCGACACCTTAAAGGCCAGTCCATGAAAATATTGTCGGGCATAAACCGGTCCGTGGCGCAAAAAAGGTTGGGGACCGCTGGTCTAAGTGAATGTCGAAGCACTTTTGCAAATATGAGATATCTTGATAAACCGAGCAGATATTTGATGTTAACACAGCTACATTCTCGCCTGAAAATATGATAAAAGTTTATTTTGTGACCCAGAAAGATTAGTAAGAGTAATTTTAAAACTTAGTAGCTGCCGCCATTGTTGGAAATTGGAGTTTGGCTGGGCCGCGCTATGAATTCTGGGATATGGTAGGCCACGAAGGACACACCCGACCCATCCTTCAAATTCGGGGAAAAGGAGGACGCATTTGTCGGCTGCATTCGGAGGATTCTACGAATTTGGACAGCCTTCGGCGCGTCACTGTGACGCAATCGGTCTACAAATGCGTCTCAGGAGGATGCAGCCCATGAATTTGGACACGACCTTTATTTCAGCAAAGTAAGTATTCTAAATACCACCTTTTTAAATGGTAACTGTAACGGAATTGTCACGGTTCTGGGTCAGTTTGACCCAGTATTTTGAGTTGTCATGTTTTGGTATGTTTTTTGGTTTAGTTCAAGTTCCATGTGTCATTTTCTGTCTGTCTCTCAGTGTCGAGTCTGCGTCTTTTGTGTGATGGTTTCTTGTTCCTGTTTTATTGTGAAGGTCTGCGTCTCATGTGAGTGTGTTCAGTTTTACCTCTTGTCTCGTCTCGTTGATTACTCCCAGCTGTGTCCCCCACCTGTGTGTAATCTCCCGGTGTTTCTCTGTGTGCATTTAAGTTGCGTCTTCTGTCTTTGTAGTTGCTGGTCTGTCTGTGTATCCACCGTGCTCCTTCTGTGTGTTCACCCTGCTGTCTGTCGTCATTCTCCGCTGCTCATCCTCCTTCATGTTCATGTCCTGGGTTGTGTTCACTAGCTTAGTTGTTCTCAGTTTAGATAGCCTTCTGTTCCGTTTGCCGTTTGTCTATTTTTATTTTGTGTTCAATAAACCACCTCACCTTCACGAGTGTCTGCGACTGGATCCTCCTTTAATATTTCCACACGGCTCACTCTACTCACCGTGACAGGAATACAGTTACTCATATTTGTATTTTAAATACGTAACAGTGGTACATGTATTCCGTTACTCCCCAAACACTACCCACACACCACTCCTCACTCCTCCCACCCGCTGTACACTGCGGCTTTGTCCAAATTCAGAGGTTGCATACTTCGATGGCCGCATTTGTGGGCAATGATGTCAAAGCAACGCGACAAAGGCTGTCCAAATACGTCCTTGTTTTCCACGAATTTGAAGGATGGGTCCGGTGTATCCTTCATGTCCCACCATATCCCAGGATTCATTGCAGATAGTCATGGCGGTTGAAGCGGGAGAGGAAATCACTTTGAAATGTAAATATATGAAAATCTGGTGTTAAAGTTAAGTATTTATAGGAGTTGTGTTGTTAGGTTTTGGGCAGTTGGACATTTAATAGAGATTATGTATCAAATTTCAGGAGCAGGACCACGCCTCCAAACACGCTCCTTCTGGTTGTCATCTAAAGGTTGGGCCATTTATATGGATACACCGTAATAAAATGGGAGTGGTTGGTGATATTAAAGTCCTGTTTGTGGCACATTAGTATATGTGAGGGGGCAAACTCCTCAAGATGGGTGGTGACCATGGTGGCCATTTAGAAGTCGGCCATCTTGGATACAACTTTTGCTTTTTCAATAGGAAGAGGGCCATGTGACACATCAAACTTATTGGTAATGTCACAAGAAAAACAATGGTGTGCTTGGTTTCAACGTAACTTTATTCTTTCATGAGTTATGTACAAGTTTCTGACCACTTATAAAATGTCTTCAATGTGCTGCCCGTTGTGTTGGATTGTCAATGCAACCCTCTTCTCCCACTCTTCACACACTGATAGCAACACCGCAGGAGAAATGCCAGCACAGGCATCCAGTATCCATAGTTTCAGGTGCTGCACATCTCTTATCTTCACACCATAGACAATTGCCTTCAGATGACCACAGTGATGCGGCCGATCGATGATCGGTGACTGATTGTGATAATCCTCAGTGTCACCTTCTGCTAAATTGTGGCTGACACAGATCATCCCCACCCACAGATACTGTAACGGCCACGTGTTTGAAACGCACTCATGTACTCTGATCTCCACAAAGTCAATCACTTAAACATTTACAAAATCCAAATCCTGCTTTTTGTTAGGGTGCCTTGGTCAAAATTTCGAGTTGGCTCTGCCAATCAGTAATCTGCGTGAATGAGGTCACTTTCTTGTTACCCGGAAGCATATGGCACAGAGGAACGCGCACTCAAAACCAGATCGCAACAAATTGGCTCTTTCGTGAGTACGTTTGCTGATAGTAACGCCAAGTGATTCAGCTAATAACACAAGGACTTCATCATTTGTGAAGCCACGCTGAAAATACTCAGCAATCTGTGCATTCATGACTGGATGTAATACCGGTAGCTTAGCTGTAGCATTTGTAGCTGAGGGCTTTGTTAATCAATTGGAAAATCTAAATTGCCCATAGGTGTGAATGTGGGAGTGAATGTGAGCGTGAATGGTTGTCTGTCTCTGTGTGTTGGTCCTGCGACAGACTAGCGACCTGTCCAGGGTGTACCCCGCCTCTCACCCTATAACAGCTGGGATAGGCTCCAGCGCCCCCCCGCGAACCTGAAAAGGATAAGCGGAAGCAAATGGATGGACGGACGGACATTTATTTATGATGTGAGCTCACTCATGTGTCCCCGGTTCCAGGGACTCTGGGTCCGTGAGCAGTATGGACTATATATTATATGGGTGTATTTGCATCGCAGAGTCCTGCATCTTGGGTCCTCCTTCCCCACACACTTCCAAGGTTTACTATGTGTGTGTTTCACTCTGTGAGGGTTGAAAAAAAAATACTGAAGTAGCAAAGATTTAGAGGCATGTAAAAATTGAAAGCAAAAGCATTAAGAGGTGAATGTAAGAGGTGAATAATTTCTTTGCTGATATCAAAATGCAAAGAGATTACATGAAAGTAACAGGTGTTATTGTATTATATCACAAGTGAATCCAGCAAAATGTATTAAGTTGTTAATGTGTTTGTGTTACTTTGTTGTTTTCAGAATGACGTTGAGAAAATTAATTGTGAGTCGGCCTGACACCCCTTATTTCCGCCCCCCACCGTTGCGAATTCGAGTTTTGAAAATGGGCGACCAGGTCAGAGTGATCAGCTTTGATGTAAAAGAGGGAGTGGCTAAACCACTCATCACAAAGTACAATAAGCTGGCAGCCATCACCGATGGGGAGATGATAATAAAAATAACAATTTGAGTTCTCCTCAAAAGTCCATGAGGAGGTGTCATATGTGATGAGGGGGCATGAAGTGAGAGGGATAGCTTCACCTTATGTCATAAATGTGACCGCAAGGAGACAGTTTTTCAGGGCACCTGACCTTCCAGTTGCAGAAAGTGTTTTTGCATAAGGAGAGGATGCTCTGCATCCTCCTGCCCCTGTAACAACTGTGAGGATGAGCTCAACCATGGGTGGGCTTATGACAGTAGAAGGGGAGATTGTGAGGTTTTTGTGGTTCCATCAGAATTGATATTGCTTCAGCTTTGCAAGGAAAGCATCAGTGGTTTTATGTATATAAATAATAATATCTGTTGTTGTCAAACAAACAGTAAATAGTGGGAACATGATCAACCACTATTATTCTGTAATTAGTATTTGGAAGTGTTTGTGGTATTTATGCAGTCCATGGTCATCACACCTACATGGGCTTTGCATGGGCTGGATTACAATGAACAGTTTGTACTGTATATATCCTGTAGTCGCTAATAACAATTGAATGATGAGTTTATACAGCTTCGTGTATAAATTTAGAGACAAAGGGGTTTAGTGAATGTAATGTAAAAATATAAGGAGGTACAACAGAGGTAGTCAACATTTGGCTGAATCTATGGCAAGTGTAATTTCATACCTGACATGTCTGTGAAGGTTCTCAGTCATCCAGGTCATCGTAGTCAAAGGAGCTTGCAAAGAAAAGCGTCTGGACTTCTTTAAGTTTACTTGAAGACGTTTCATCTCTCATCCGAGAAGCTTCTTCAGTTCTAAGGTCAAATGGTGGAGAGTCCCAGATATAAACCTAGTGGGAGTATCGCCCCACAGAGGGACAAAAGGACCCCCTGATGATCTTCTAATCGCCTGAGCCAAGGTGTGAAACTGGGTGTGGGTCCCAATCAGCCAGAGTTTCGGGTGTGATCATTGTGAAACCTGGCCCCACCTTATCATGCGAATTCCTGAGGTCAGATGGCCCAGGATGTGAGTGGGCGTTAAGGCGTCTGGGAAGGGATCTCAAAACTGGATTATAGATGGCAGAGAGTTGGTGTCGTAAACCCCCGCCTCTGTTCAAAGATGGTCGCTCACAGTGGACATAGATGGCTTCTTTCACTCCTCTTTCAAACCATCTGTCCTCTCTGTCTAAAATGTGAACATTGGCATCCTCGAAAGAGTGTCCTTTATCCTTAAGATGCAGATGGACTGCTGAGTCTTGTCCTGTGGAGGTGGCTCTTCTGTGTTGTGCCATGCGCTTGTGAAGTGGCTGTTTGGTCTCTCCAATGTAGAGGTCTGGGCATTCCTCGCTGCACTGTACAGCATACACCACATTGTTAAGTCTGTGTTTTGGCGTTTTGTCTTTCGGGTGAACCAGTTTTTGTCTGAGCGTGTTGCTGGGTCTGAAATGCACCGGGATGTCATGCTTGGAGAAAACTCTCCTAAGTTTTTCTGATACACCGGCTACATAGGGGATGACAATGTTGTTGCGTCTGTCCTTCTTATCCTCCCTCGTTGGTGTCTTTTCTGTGCCTCTTTGCTGACTTTAAGAACGCCCATTTAGGATAGCCGCACGTTTTGAGTGCTTCCTTTACATGTGTGTGTTCCTTCTTTTTTCCTTCAGGCTTAGAGGGAACATGTTCTGCCCGGTGGTGTAGGGTCCTAATTACTCCAAGTTTGTGTTCCAAAGGGTGATGGGAGTCAAAGAGGAGGTACTGGTCCGTGTGTGTGGGCTTCCGGTAAACTTCGATGTTGAGTTTGCCGTTCTCTTCAATGTGCACAGCGCAGTCCAGGAAAGGCAAACAGTTGTCCTTTGTGTCTTCCCTGGTGAACTTGATGTTTTTATCCACAGCGTTAATGTGCGCAGTGAAGGATTCCACTTCTTGTGTCTTGATTTTGACCCAGGTGTCGTCCACATATCTGTACCAGTGGCTGGGTACTCTTCCTTTGAAAGAGCCAAGAGCCTTCCTTTCCACTTCCTCCATGTAAAGGTTGGCTACAATAGGTGACACGGGGGAGCCCATGGCACAGCCATGTTTTTGTCTGTAAAAGCCTTCGTTGTATTTGAAATATGTAGTGGTGAGGCAGAGGTCTAACAGTGTGCAAATCTGATCGGGTGTGAAGTTGGTCCTGTCCTCCAAGGAGCTGTCTTCTTGTAGTCGTTTTCTGACAGTCTCCACGGCCTCCGTGGTGGGTATGCAAGTGAAGAGAGAGACTACATCAAAGGACACCATGGTTTCATCTGGATCCAGGGTAAGTTTCTGGACCTTGTCGGTGAAGTCGGTGGAGTTCTTGATGTGGTGTGGGGTGTTCCCCACAAGAGGAGCAAGGATGGTAGCAAGGTGTTTAGCAATGTTATAAGTGGCTGAGTTTATGCTACTGACTATGGGTCTGAGTGGGACAGCTTCCTTGTGGATTTTAGGAAGTCCGTAGATGCAGGGTATGGCATCCCCTGGGTAAAGGCGGTGATATGTAAGGCGGTCAATAATTTTGTCCTTTTCAAAGTCTTGAAGGCAAACTATAACTTTCTTTTTGTAGCTGCTTGTGGGGTCTCGCTTTAAGGCTTCGTAGGTATTGTTGTCACTGAGGAGAGTCGTGATCTTTGTATGGTAATCTGTAGTGTTTAGGACCACGGTGCATCTTCCCTTATCAGCTGGTAAAACAGTGATGTTGTGGTCTTTGCTCAGGGAAGCGACGGCCTTCTGTTCCTGTATTGTGAGGTTGGATGGAGGGACTTTGGCACTGGAGAGCGTGGCTGAGACTTTCATCCTGATTTGCTCTGCTTCTGTCTGTGATAATTTATTAATCCGTATGGCAGATTCTGTGGCTGTGATGAGGTCCACTATGGGCAACTGTTGTGGAGAAATGGCAAAATTGAGTCCTTTGGCTAATACTCTCTTTTCAGGTTCAGTGAGAATCCTGTCTGAAAAGTTCTTAACCCATTTCTCCTGACTGACTTCAGGTGTGTTTTCTTCTCTGGGTTGTGTAGGTTCAGGATGAGGAGTGTGTGTTTTTGAAAGCAAGGTGTGAAATTTCCTGCGTTGTCTTTCTTTTCCTTTAGAGTGTTGGGCCCGCTGAGCCTTGTCCACAAACTTGTAAACCTCTTCTAAGATTGGAGAGGGTAGAAGGATTTCCAGTTCCTGCAGGGTCTGGCTGATCTTGATCTGGAGGGCATCTATGGTGAAATGGACCTGTCTTATCCTTTCACTTAAAAGGTGATTTTGTGCTCTCTGTAGAATCAAGTCTGCTCTGTATCCCCTGACAGTGGATCCAAGGCGCAGGCTCTTAGGAACAACTCTGCTTTGTCTACATCTTAGGTTGAAACGGAGATGGTTCCTATAATCCGCTAGTTTCCTTGATTCCCTTTCATACTCCCGCACCAGTTGAAGGGTGTTCCTCCCAAAATGTACGGCAATATGTCTGTGAAGGTTCTCAGTCATCCAGGTCATCGTAGTCAAAGGAGCTTGCAAAGAAAAGCGTCTGGACTTCTTTAAGTTTACTTGAAGACGTTTCACCTCTCATCCGAGAAGCTTCTTCAGTTCTAAGGTCAAATGGTGGAGAGTCCCAGATATAAACCTAGTGGGAGTATCGCCCCACAGAGGGACAAAAGGACCCCCTGATGATCTTCTAATCGCCTGAGCCAAGGTGTGAAACTGGGTGTGGGTCCCAATCAGCCAGAGTTTCGGGTGTGATCATTGTGAAACCTGGCCCCACCTTATCATGCGAATTCCTGAGGTCAGATGGCCCAGGATGTGAGTGGGCGTTAAGGCGTCTGGGAAGGGATCTCAAAACTGGATTATAGATGGCAGAGAGTTGGTGTCGTAAACCCCCGCCTCTGTTCAAAGATGGTCGCTCACAGTGGACATAGATGGCTTCTTTCACTCCTCTTTCAAACCATCTGTCCTCTCTGTCTAAAATGTGAACATTGGCATCCTCGAAAGAGTGTCCTTTATCCTTAAGATGCAGATGGACTGCTGAGTCTTGTCCTGTGGAGGTGGCTCTTCTGTGTTGTGCCATGCGCTTGTGAAGTGGCTGTTTGGTCTCTCCAATGTAGAGGTCTGGGCATTCCTCGCTGCACTGTACAGCATACACCACATTGTTAAGTCTGTGTTTTGGCGTTTTGTCTTTCGGGTGAACCAGTTTTTGTCTGAGCGTGTTGCTGGGTCTGAAATGCACCGGGATGTCATGCTTGGAGAAAACTCTCCTAAGTTTTTCTGATACACCGGCTACATAGGGGATGACAATGTTGTTGCGTCTGTCCTTCTTATCCTCCCTCGTTGGTGTCTTTTCTGTGCCTCTTTGCTGACTTTAAGAACGCCCATTTAGGATAGCCGCACGTTTTGAGTGCTTCCTTTACATGTGTGTGTTCCTTCTTTTTTCCTTCAGGCTTAGAGGGAACATGTTCTGCCCGGTGGTGTAGGGTCCTAATTACTCCAAGTTTGTGTTCCAAAGGGTGATGGGAGTCAAAGAGGAGGTACTGGTCCGTGTGTGTGGGCTTCCGGTAAACTTCGATGTTGAGTTTGCCGTTCTCTTCAATGTGCACAGCGCAGTCCAGGAAAGGCAAACAGTTGTCCTTTGTGTCTTCCCTGGTGAACTTGATGTTTTTATCCACAGCGTTAATGTGCGCAGTGAAGGATTCCACTTCTTGTGTCTTGATTTTGACCCAGGTGTCGTCCACATATCTGTACCAGTGGCTGGGTACTCTTCCTTTGAAAGAGCCAAGAGCCTTCCTTTCCACTTCCTCCATGTAAAGGTTGGCTACAATAGGTGACACGGGGGAGCCCATGGCACAGCCATGTTTTTGTCTGTAAAAGCCTTCGTTGTATTTGAAATATGTAGTGGTGAGGCAGAGGTCTAACAGTGTGCAAATCTGATCGGGTGTGAAGTTGGTCCTGTCCTCCAAGGAGCTGTCTTCTTGTAGTCGTTTTCTGACAGTCTCCACGGCCTCCGTGGTGGGTATGCAAGTGAAGAGAGAGACTACATCAAAGGACACCATGGTTTCATCTGGATCCAGGGTAAGTTTCTGGACCTTGTCGGTGAAGTCGGTGGAGTTCTTGATGTGGTGTGGGGTGTTCCCCACAAGAGGAGCAAGGATGGTAGCAAGGTGTTTAGCAATGTTATAAGTGGCTGAGTTTATGCTACTGACTATGGGTCTGAGTGGGACAGCTTCCTTGTGGATTTTAGGAAGTCCGTAGATGCAGGGTATGGCATCCCCTGGGTAAAGGCGGTGATATGTAAGGCGGTCAATAATTTTGTCCTTTTCAAAGTCTTGAAGGCAAACTATAACTTTCTTTTTGTAGCTGCTTGTGGGGTCTCGCTTTAAGGCTTCGTAGGTATTGTTGTCACTGAGGAGAGTAGTGATCTTTGTATGGTAATCTGTAGTGTTTAGGACCACGGTGCATCTTCCCTTATCAGCTGGTAAAACAGTGATGTTGTGGTCTTTGCTCAGGGAAGCGACGGCCTTCTTTTCCTGTATTGTGAGGTTGGATGGAGGGACTTTGGCACTGGAGAGCGTGGCTGAGACTTTCATCCTGATTTGCTCTGCTTCTGTCTGTGATAATTTATTAATCCGTATGGCAGATTCTGTGGCTGTGATGAGGTCCACTATGGGCAACTGTTGTGGAGAAATGGCAAAATTGAGTCCTTTGGCTAATACTCTCTTTTCAGGTTCAGTGAGAATCCTGTCTGAAAAGTTCTTAACCCATTTCTCCTGACTGACTTCAGGTGTGTTTTCTTCTCTGGGTTGTGTAGGTTCAGGATGAGGAGTGTGTGTTTTTGAAAGCAAGGTGTGAAATTTCCTGCGTTGTCTTTCTTTTCCTTTAGAGTGTTGGGCCCGCTGAGCCTTGTCCACAAACTTGTAAACCTCTTCTAAGATTGGAGAGGGTAGAAGGATTTCCAGTTCCTGCAGGGTCTGGCTGATCTTGATCTGGAGGGCATCTATGGTGAAATGGACCTGTCTTATCCTTTCACTTAAAAGGTGATTTTGTGCTCTCTGTAGAATCAAGTCTGCTCTGTATCCCCTGACAGTGGATCCAAGGCGCAGGCTCTTAGGAACAACTCTGCTTTGTCTACATCTTAGGTTGAAACGGAGATGGTTCCTATAATCCGCTAGTTTCCTTGATTCCCTTTCATACTCCCGCACCAGTTGAAGGGTGTTCCTCCCAAAATGTACGGCAATATGTCTGTGAAGGTTCTCAGTCATCCAGGTCATCGTAGTCAAAGGAGCTTGCAAAGAAAAGCGTCTGGACTTCTTTAAGTTTACTTGAAGACGTTTCACCTCTCATCCGAGAAGCTTCTTCAGTTCTAAGGTCAAATGGTGGAGAGTCCCAGATATAAACCTAGTGGGAGTATCGCCCCACAGAGGGACAAAAGGACCCCCTGATGATCTTCTAATCGCCTGAGCCAAGGTGTGAAACTGGGTGTGGGTCCCAATCAGCCAGAGTTTCGGGTGTGATCATTGTGAAACCTGGCCCCACCTTATCATGCGAATTCCTGAGGTCAGATGGCCCAGGATGTGAGTGGGCGTTAAGGCGTCTGGGAAGGGATCTCAAAACTGGATTATAGATGGCAGAGAGTTGGTGTCGTAAACCCCCGCCTCTGTTCAAAGATGGTCGCTCACAGTGGACATAGATGGCTTCTTTCACTCCTCTTTCAAACCATCTGTCCTCTCTGTCTAAAATGTGAACATTGGCATCCTCGAAAGAGTGTCCTTTATCCTTAAGATGCAGATGGACTGCTGAGTCTTGTCCTGTGGAGGTGGCTCTTCTGTGTTGTGCCATGCGCTTGTGAAGTGGCTGTTTGGTCTCTCCAATGTAGAGGTCTGGGCATTCCTCGCTGCACTGTACAGCATACACCACATTGTTAAGTCTGTGTTTTGGCGTTTTGTCTTTCGGGTGAACCAGTTTTTGTCTGAGCGTGTTGCTGGGTCTGAAATGCACCGGGATGTCATGCTTGGAGAAAACTCTCCTAAGTTTTTCTGATACACCGGCTACATAGGGGATGACAATGTTGTTGCGTCTGTCCTTCTTATCCTCCCTCGTTGGTGTCTTTTCTGTGCCTCTTTGCTGACTTTAAGAACGCCCATTTAGGATAGCCGCACGTTTTGAGTGCTTCCTTTACATGTGTGTGTTCCTTCTTTTTTCCTTCAGGCTTAGAGGGAACATGTTCTGCCCGGTGGTGTAGGGTCCTAATTACTCCAAGTTTGTGTTCCAAAGGGTGATGGGAGTCAAAGAGGAGGTACTGGTCCGTGTGTGTGGGCTTCCGGTAAACTTCGATGTTGAGTTTGCCGTTCTCTTCAATGTGCACAGCGCAGTCCAGGAAAGGCAAACAGTTGTCCTTTGTGTCTTCCCTGGTGAACTTGATGTTTTTATCCACAGCGTTAATGTGCGCAGTGAAGGATTCCACTTCTTGTGTCTTGATTTTGACCCAGGTGTCGTCCACATATCTGTACCAGTGGCTGGGTACTCTTCCTTTGAAAGAGCCAAGAGCCTTCCTTTCCACTTCCTCCATGTAAAGGTTGGCTACAATAGGTGACACGGGGGAGCCCATGGCACAGCCATGTTTTTGTCTGTAAAAGCCTTCGTTGTATTTGAAATATGTAGTGGTGAGGCAGAGGTCTAACAGTGTGCAAATCTGATCGGGTGTGAAGTTGGTCCTGTCCTCCAAGGAGCTGTCTTCTTGTAGTCGTTTTCTGACAGTCTCCACGGCCTCCGTGGTGGGTATGCAAGTGAAGAGAGAGACTACATCAAAGGACACCATGGTTTCATCTGGATCCAGGGTAAGTTTCTGGACCTTGTCGGTGAAGTCGGTGGAGTTCTTGATGTGGTGTGGGGTGTTCCCCACAAGAGGAGCAAGGATGGTAGCAAGGTGTTTAGCAATGTTATAAGTGGCTGAGTTTATGCTACTGACTATGGGTCTGAGTGGGACAGCTTCCTTGTGGATTTTAGGAAGTCCGTAGATGCAGGGTATGGCATCCCCTGGGTAAAGGCGGTGATATGTAAGGCGGTCAATAATTTTGTCCTTTTCAAAGTCTTGAAGGCAAACTATAACTTTCTTTTTGTAGCTGCTTGTGGGGTCTCGCTTTAAGGCTTCGTAGGTATTGTTGTCACTGAGGAGAGTCGTGATCTTTGTATGGTAATCTGTAGTGTTTAGGACCACGGTGCATCTTCCCTTATCAGCTGGTAAAACAGTGATGTTGTGGTCTTTGCTCAGGGAAGCGACGGCCTTCTGTTCCTGTATTGTGAGGTTGGATGGAGGGACTTTGGCACTGGAGAGCGTGGCTGAGACTTTCATCCTGATTTGCTCTGCTTCTGTCTGTGATAATTTATTAATCCGTATGGCAGATTCTGTGGCTGTGATGAGGTCCACTATGGGCAACTGTTGTGGAGAAATGGCAAAATTGAGTCCTTTGGCTAATACTCTCTTTTCAGGTTCAGTGAGAATCCTGTCTGAAAAGTTCTTAACCCATTTCTCCTGACTGACTTCAGGTGTGTTTTCTTCTCTGGGTTGTGTAGGTTCAGGATGAGGAGTGTGTGTTTTTGAAAGCAAGGTGTGAAATTTCCTGCGTTGTCTTTCTTTTCCTTTAGAGTGTTGGGCCCGCTGAGCCTTGTCCACAAACTTGTAAACCTCTTCTAAGATTGGAGAGGGTAGAAGGATTTCCAGTTCCTGCAGGGTCTGGCTGATCTTGATCTGGAGGGCATCTATGGTGAAATGGACCTGTCTTATCCTTTCACTTAAAAGGTGATTTTGTGCTCTCTGTAGAATCAAGTCTGCTCTGTATCCCCTGACAGTGGATCCAAGGCGCAGGCTCTTAGGAACAACTCTGCTTTGTCTACATCTTAGGTTGAAACGGAGATGGTTCCTATAATCCGCTAGTTTCCTTGATTCCCTTTCATACTCCCGCACCAGTTGAAGGGTGTTCCTCCCAAAATGTACGGCAATATGTCTGTGAAGGTTCTCAGTCATCCAGGTCATCGTAGTCAAAGGAGCTTGCAAAGAAAAGCGTCTGGACTTCTTTAAGTTTACTTGAAGACGTTTCACCTCTCATCCGAGAAGCTTCTTCAGTTCTAAGGTCAAATGGTGGAGAGTCCCAGATATAAACCTAGTGGGAGTATCGCCCCACAGAGGGACAAAAGGACCCCCTGATGATCTTCTAATCGCCTGAGCCAAGGTGTGAAACTGGGTGTGGGTCCCAATCAGCCAGAGTTTCGGGTGTGATCATTGTGAAACCTGGCCCCACCTTATCATGCGAATTCCTGAGGTCAGATGGCCCAGGATGTGAGTGGGCGTTAAGGCGTCTGGGAAGGGATCTCAAAACTGGATTATAGATGGCAGAGAGTTGGTGTCGTAAACCCCCGCCTCTGTTCAAAGATGGTCGCTCACAGTGGACATAGATGGCTTCTTTCACTCCTCTTTCAAACCATCTGTCCTCTCTGTCTAAAATGTGAACATTGGCATCCTCGAAAGAGTGTCCTTTATCCTTAAGATGCAGATGGACTGCTGAGTCTTGTCCTGTGGAGGTGGCTCTTCTGTGTTGTGCCATGCGCTTGTGAAGTGGCTGTTTGGTCTCTCCAATGTAGAGGTCTGGGCATTCCTCGCTGCACTGTACAGCATACACCACATTGTTAAGTCTGTGTTTTGGCGTTTTGTCTTTCGGGTGAACCAGTTTTTGTCTGAGCGTGTTGCTGGGTCTGAAATGCACCGGGATGTCATGCTTGGAGAAAACTCTCCTAAGTTTTTCTGATACACCGGCTACATAGGGGATGACAATGTTGTTGCGTCTGTCCTTCTTATCCTCCCTCGTTGGTGTCTTTTCTGTGCCTCTTTGCTGACTTTAAGAACGCCCATTTAGGATAGCCGCACGTTTTGAGTGCTTCCTTTACATGTGTGTGTTCCTTCTTTTTTCCTTCAGGCTTAGAGGGAACATGTTCTGCCCGGTGGTGTAGGGTCCTAATTACTCCAAGTTTGTGTTCCAAAGGGTGATGGGAGTCAAAGAGGAGGTACTGGTCCGTGTGTGTGGGCTTCCGGTAAACTTCGATGTTGAGTTTGCCGTTCTCTTCAATGTGCACAGCGCAGTCCAGGAAAGGCAAACAGTTGTCCTTTGTGTCTTCCCTGGTGAACTTGATGTTTTTATCCACAGCGTTAATGTGCGCAGTGAAGGATTCCACTTCTTGTGTCTTGATTTTGACCCAGGTGTCGTCCACATATCTGTACCAGTGGCTGGGTACTCTTCCTTTGAAAGAGCCAAGAGCCTTCCTTTCCACTTCCTCCATGTAAAGGTTGGCTACAATAGGTGACACGGGGGAGCCCATGGCACAGCCATGTTTTTGTCTGTAAAAGCCTTCGTTGTATTTGAAATATGTAGTGGTGAGGCAGAGGTCTAACAGTGTGCAAATCTGATCGGGTGTGAAGTTGGTCCTGTCCTCCAAGGAGCTGTCTTCTTGTAGTCGTTTTCTGACAGTCTCCACGGCCTCCGTGGTGGGTATGCAAGTGAAGAGAGAGACTACATCAAAGGACACCATGGTTTCATCTGGATCCAGGGTAAGTTTCTGGACCTTGTCGGTGAAGTCGGTGGAGTTCTTGATGTGGTGTGGGGTGTTCCCCACAAGAGGAGCAAGGATGGTAGCAAGGTGTTTAGCAATGTTATAAGTGGCTGAGTTTATGCTACTGACTATGGGTCTGAGTGGGACAGCTTCCTTGTGGATTTTAGGAAGTCCGTAGATGCAGGGTATGGCATCCCCTGGGTAAAGGCGGTGATATGTAAGGCGGTCAATAATTTTGTCCTTTTCAAAGTCTTGAAGGCAAACTATAACTTTCTTTTTGTAGCTGCTTGTGGGGTCTCGCTTTAAGGCTTCGTAGGTATTGTTGTCACTGAGGAGAGTAGTGATCTTTGTATGGTAATCTGTAGTGTTTAGGACCACGGTGCATCTTCCCTTATCAGCTGGTAAAACAGTGATGTTGTGGTCTTTGCTCAGGGAAGCGACGGCCTTCTTTTCCTGTATTGTGAGGTTGGATGGAGGGACTTTGGCACTGGAGAGCGTGGCTGAGACTTTCATCCTGATTTGCTCTGCTTCTGTCTGTGATAATTTATTAATCCGTATGGCAGATTCTGTGGCTGTGATGAGGTCCACTATGGGCAACTGTTGTGGAGAAATGGCAAAATTGAGTCCTTTGGCTAATACTCTCTTTTCAGGTTCAGTGAGAATCCTGTCTGAAAAGTTCTTAACCCATTTCTCCTGACTGACTTCAGGTGTGTTTTCTTCTCTGGGTTGTGTAGGTTCAGGATGAGGAGTGTGTGTTTTTGAAAGCAAGGTGTGAAATTTCCTGCGTTGTCTTTCTTTTCCTTTAGAGTGTTGGGCCCGCTGAGCCTTGTCCACAAACTTGTAAACCTCTTCTAAGATTGGAGAGGGTAGAAGGATTTCCAGTTCCTGCAGGGTCTGGCTGATCTTGATCTGGAGGGCATCTATGGTGAAATGGACCTGTCTTATCCTTTCACTTAAAAGGTGATTTTGTGCTCTCTGTAGAATCAAGTCTGCTCTGTATCCCCTGACAGTGGATCCAAGGCGCAGGCTCTTAGGAACAACTCTGCTTTGTCTACATCTTAGGTTGAAACGGAGATGGTTCCTATAATCCGCTAGTTTCCTTGATTCCCTTTCATACTCCCGCACCAGTTGAAGGGTGTTCCTCCCAAAATGTACGGCAATATGTCTGTGAAGGTTCTCAGTCATCCAGGTCATCGTAGTCAAAGGAGCTTGCAAAGAAAAGCGTCTGGACTTCTTTAAGTTTACTTGAAGACGTTTCACCTCTCATCCGAGAAGCTTCTTCAGTTCTAAGGTCAAATGGTGGAGAGTCCCAGATATAAACCTAGTGGGAGTATCGCCCCACAGAGGGACAAAAGGACCCCCTGATGATCTTCTAATCGCCTGAGCCAAGGTGTGAAACTGGGTGTGGGTCCCAATCAGCCAGAGTTTCGGGTGTGATCATTGTGAAACCTGGCCCCACCTTATCATGCGAATTCCTGAGGTCAGATGGCCCAGGATGTGAGTGGGCGTTAAGGCGTCTGGGAAGGGATCTCAAAACTGGATTATAGATGGCAGAGAGTTGGTGTCGTAAACCCCCGCCTCTGTTCAAAGATGGTCGCTCACAGTGGACATAGATGGCTTCTTTCACTCCTCTTTCAAACCATCTGTCCTCTCTGTCTAAAATGTGAACATTGGCATCCTCGAAAGAGTGTCCTTTATCCTTAAGATGCAGATGGACTGCTGAGTCTTGTCCTGTGGAGGTGGCTCTTCTGTGTTGTGCCATGCGCTTGTGAAGTGGCTGTTTGGTCTCTCCAATGTAGAGGTCTGGGCATTCCTCGCTGCACTGTACAGCATACACCACATTGTTAAGTCTGTGTTTTGGCGTTTTGTCTTTCGGGTGAACCAGTTTTTGTCTGAGCGTGTTGCTGGGTCTGAAATGCACCGGGATGTCATGCTTGGAGAAAACTCTCCTAAGTTTTTCTGATACACCGGCTACATACCCCCTATGTAGCCGGTGTATCAGAAAAACTTAGGAGAGTTTTCTCCAAGCATGACATCCCGGTGCATTTCAGACCCAGCAACACGCTCAGACAAAAACTGGTTCACCCGAAAGACAAAACGCCAAAACACAGACTTAACAATGTGGTGTATGCTGTACAGTGCAGCGAGGAATGCCCAGACCTCTACATTGGAGAGACCAAACAGCCACTTCACAAGCGCATGGCACAACACAGAAGAGCCACCTCCACAGGACAAGACTCAGCAGTCCATCTGCATCTTAAGGATAAAGGACACTCTTTCGAGGATGCCAATGTTCACATTTTAGACAGAGAGGACAGATGGTTTGAAAGAGGAGTGAAAGAAGCCATCTATGTCCACTGTGAGCGACCATCTTTGAACAGAGGCGGGGGTTTACGACACCAACTCTCTGCCATCTATAATCCAGTTTTGAGATCCCTTCCCAGACGCCTTAACGCCCACTCACATCCTGGGCCATCTGACCTCAGGAATTCGCATGATAAGGTGGGGCCAGGTTTCACAATGATCACACCCGAAACTCTGGCTGATTGGGACCCACACCCAGTTTCACACCTTGGCTCAGGCGATTAGAAGATCATCAGGGGGTCCTTTTGTCCCTCTGTGGGGCGATACTCCCACTAGGTTTATATCTGGGACTCTCCACCATTTGACCTTAGAACTGAAGAAGCTTCTCGGATGAGAGGTGAAACGTCTTCAAGTAAACTTAAAGAAGTCCAGACGCTTTTCTTTGCAAGCTCCTTTGACTTCATACCTGACAGTGGCAAACTGGACATTGATGTTGGTGTCACTGCATACTTTACTTTAAAACCCGTGATTCAATGTATGAAATGTAAAGTTTCTGTATTAGTTACAAACAAATGTGGTGCTGTGTAATTTGTTTGATCTCAGGATGGTTGTACCATGCGAGTGTGTCTGTGGAGGGAGGCAGGCACTGAGCAGTTTCATGTGGGAGACCAAATAATGGTGTCTGAAGGTGAAACAGTCGAGTTATGGATCAGAGCTGCACTCGATGTCCTTGACAAAGATTGAGGTATGAAGAAACTGTATGTTTGTTTCAACATGTAATAGCAATGTGATGTGAACAAATGTTTACAATCATAGGTTTGGAAATGTAAATACACACACGCATGCACGCACGCACGCACGCACACACAAAAGAGATGTGTGGATTTGGGAAACCGTGATGGCCATATTGGGGTTGTTTCTGGATGAAAAAAAAAATAATTTACAATTAGGAAATTAATTGGAAATCTGCCTGACACCCCTTATGCTAAGTAGTTGCTTGTTGTGTATTGACAGACCAAAGAAGACAGAGTGGAGGTGCATGTGATTGCCGTTATAACCACTGACATGTCCAACCAGATGGAGCTACTGTTAGAAAGTGGAGAAACTGTATATTGAAACGGACATGTGGAAGCCATTTGATAAAGACCTGGAAAAGCCCACTGTTTGTGTAACGATCAAAGTGAAAGGCAAGCATATTACTGAAACAGAAAAGCAGATCGTCAGTAGTGAAAGAAAAGCATTGATTTGTGTGTGTTGTTAAAATGTTCTGAAAAAGATGGTAGTGATAGATTAAAAATGACAAAAAGTTAGTTTACAGAGGTATTAAATGTGTATTGTTTATCTGAAAACATTAAGAGTTGTAAATACATACAGTGTCGTGTTTATGAAAGAATCTGAGAAGCAGGGTTAATAAGACAGGTTTCAATGAAGAGTTATACTCCAGGTTGTGTACATATTTACAAATGTCATGGCAACAGTTGTCGTCGTCGTCGTCGTTAGAAAATTAAGTATAGAAAACTTTTTTTTTTTTTTTTTACAAGGTCAACAGTTGTCCATCTGTATGGTGAACATGAGATATTTGTTATTGTGGGGTTGTGTTTTGTGACATCATGAGAAAATGTTAGTGCAAAAAGTGGAAAATACCATATCATCAGAGGTCGGCAGCCTATCTATATCATTCCTGCACTGTAAGAATCAGCAGGCTTTGAGGAACAATCAGGGAAATTTTCAGGTCTTTTGGTAAAATCCATGTAGGAGATTGGAAATGAAGCAGTTTGTTCTCTTGTCCTGAGTGAAATCACAGGAGGACAGATTTGGTACCCTGAAACAAACGTTATTTGTAAATCTGAAATACTCTCATACCACTAGAGGGAGCCAACGCACCACGAATAATGCACAGACGCAGACAACCAATCACACTCACATTCATTTCCGCATTTTCACACCTATGGACAAATTAGTGTTTCCAATTAACCTATCCCCACTAACTGCATGTCTGCGGACTGTGTGAGGAAGCCGGAGTACCCGGGGAGAACCCCCGCAAACACAGGAAGAACATGCAAACTCCACACAGAAAGACCTTATGGTGGAATTGAACTCAGGACCTTCTTGCTGTGAGGCAACAGTGCCAACCACTGTGCCTGGATGTTAAACTTAATTGTTACACGTGGTAGAGCAGCCACACTGATCATTTTATTAAAGATGAAAGAATTTAAACTGTTTGCTTCAGGTCCCAGTCAAATAATCACTGCGGCATCAATGAGAGTTACATAGTTTGGACCGGGAAATGGCTAATGGCGGCAGACTTAAAGACCGGATATTCTTTTTAAAGAGTTCACAGATACTCTGATGATGCTTACATTTATTCAATGAAACCTTTACACAAACTTTATGACAAAAAACAAAACAAAAACAAAGCCTAATATGTTTCCAAACCAACTTCATTCTAAGCCAAAGACTAGAAAATATGGTGAAGCATATCTTCCCTTTGGCTTCACCTGCACAAGTGCCGAGGTAGGTCTCTCCTGCAGAATTGGTTTTCCCTTCGTGGGGAGCATGCGCCTGGCTCTCCAAATCACGGACAAACAGTATCCCACAATCTTGATTTTTAGTTCACAAACACTTGTTGTAATGACTAACTACTCCTGACATTTTGGAGATATTAGCTCTTTATACAGTAAAGTTACAGCGGGATACAAATAACATCAGGCTGATCCTGCCACGATTTGTTCCCCTGTTCAAATCACGGACAAACAGTATCCTACAGCTGTTTATGTTTTTAAACCCATTTTGCACAGAGAGGCATTTTTTGAAGAATGTATTGATCGCAATGTTGAATATTATTACACAGGAAAATAAGCTACATGTAAAAAAAAAAAAAAAAAAAAAAAAAAAAAACCTCACGTGACGCCTCTGCGTTTTTTCTAAATGGAGGGACATTGCGTGACAAACTCTGTATTCCTCGTCCACACGTAAATGCAAAAACCAAGTTTTTAAAAGTGAGTTTTTCGGTGATTCAAAACACCGTTTACGCGTGGACGAAATGCATAGAAACAACTGCGTTTTCAAAAATACCCGTGTAGGTGTGGACGTAGTATAAAAGAGTTTATTTTATTGTTACCTGTAATTTATTGCAGTTTACTTTTATTAGTTTGTTTACTAAAGGTTTGAGATGTGAAATAATCTGCGATGGAGTTTGAAAACAAAATATGGCATGTGTGGCTGGAGGATGTGTGGGTTGGGGGGGGGGCGCGAAGATTTTCTTGTAAAACTGAGGGGGACCTAGCAAAAATGTTTGGGAACCACTGCAATAAATTTAATTAAATTCTCAATTTCACACAGAGGACATTCATGACATAAATTGAATCTTTAATAAATAGGAACATGCTAACCCCAAACCATACGAGTACAAGCTCCACAAAGATGGTAAGGTGGTCACAGCACTTTACATAGTGATTAATTTTCTGGTTCTCAGTCAACATAAATGACATAAAACATGTCAGGAATGAATCTACTGTCATAAATGATGTTTGACTCTCAAAGTACAAAAGAATGCCTTTTGACCTGAAAGAAAAACCTTCATGTGCAGCGCAGCTGCAGCAATGAAAGACATGCTGTTAGGTTAGCAGCCATTTTATGGACTTTGGCCACGCCCACTCCAGGTGAAACCAACCAACTCAGATGAATCTTTAACCTCAAGCAGTGACTGACAATGCACATGTGTAATCTGTGTGGAAACATTTTCAGCTGTTATGAATGAAAGGCACACAAACCTCTGCTGGAACAACGAAGGAAGAAAGTACAAATAATTGTTTGTCTTTCTCATTTGTGGGTCCTTGTAGTTTTGCTTTGGGTTTGAATGCTCGTGCTTGGAAGGTCGGCGGTTAAATCATTACATCAGCTGAGAAAATACAGTCAGTGAGTGACACTCAGTGATAGAGACTAACTACATCTCAAACTTCTCCAGATAGTAAAATGTGCTACCACAAAAGAACATTAAGAGTACAGTTTTAGCTTTGCTCCCTTTTTAGTTCAAAGCCTGTGATGCATTCTTGTCAACTATAACCTCACTTTAAGAGAAACATTTTCCTTTTATGAAAATCAGTAGAAAGCATCACAGATCAAATAAGGCATGGATCACAAAGGGGGTTGAACATGTATGTTAAAAGACAAATAATCTATATAAGAGATTTATAAAACAGAGGACAAAAGATGCTGAAATAAAGTAAAAGTCATATAAAAATAGATTAGTACATATTATAAGAACAAGTAAGAAAGAATATTACCAACCATTATTGGAGCAAAGCAGGAGTAACACAAGAAACATGGAGATTATTAAATAGTTTAATCAAAAAGGGCTCATGAAATAAGGATCATCCAGAATGATTGATTGTTTGACTGATTGAATCTTTATTTTGAACATGTTGAAAAAGTACAACAACATAGAATTAAAAAGAGACAAATGAACAAAGCAAAACAAAAGGAAAACGAGCAACCACAACTACAAATAACTTTCATGTTCAAAAAGGAGCAGGAAGAAGCACAAGCTTATCTAATCCCACCCCTTTTCCACTATCTAGTAATACAAGAACACCCTATCAAATCTCTACCTCCTCCCTGCACCCTGTAAAAACCATATCCTTAAAGCGCTGTTTAAACTGCACCATGCTTGGACATTGCTTCATATCTGTACTTAGTCTGTTCCACAGCTTCACTCCACATGCAGAGATGCAAAAACTTTTTAATGTTGTACGGATACAAGGATGTTTTAAATTTAATTCCCCCCTCAAATTGTACCCCCATTCCCTTTTAGAAAACAGTTTTAGAATACTGTCAGGAAGCAGGACGTTTCTAAGGGAATTCCCAAATAAGATGATTTTAGTTTTACTTAGATTTAGCGATAGTCTGTTCCTGTTAAACCATTTTTTAAATGTTGCACATTTCTGAAGTAATTGTATCCAGCAGCTCCTTTAGATTCCCCCCAGAACAAAAAATATTTGTGTCATCTGCAAATAATACTAATTTTAATATATCAGATGCCTTACAAATATCATTAAAGTCAATAATAAATCGTTTTGGACCCAGTACAGAACCTTGTGGAACACCACAAGCAATGTCCAAGCATGATGAGGAATGGACACCCAGCTTCACAAATTGTTTCCTGTCACTTAAATAATTTTTCACCCAGTGCAGTACAGCCCCCCCCCCCCGATCCCGTACCGTTCCAGTTTATTGATTAATATGTCATGTTTCTGATCTATAGCATTTGTAATCTCATCAATTGATTCAAATGATGCCAGAGATGTTGATCTTTTTTGATCTGAATCCATATTGACTGTCAGAGAGTAATTTATATTTATCTAAGAATTTGTGTAATCGTTTATTAAACAGGTTTTCTAGGATTTTGGAGAATTGTGGTAGTAAAGAAACAGGCCTGTAATTTGTGAAGTGGTGTCTATCCCCAGTTTTATACAGCGGCACAACTTTAGCTATTTTCATTTTGTTTGGAACTTTTCCAGTCTGAAATGATAAGTTGCAAATATATGTTAGAGGTCCTACAATTCCTTCTATGACCTTCTTGACGATTTTCATTACTGATAGGTCGGTTGCGAACGAAATGGCTCTTAGAGCCGGAGCTTTGACGTGAACGATGCGAGCCGGCCCCTTATCGCGAGCCGTGGTTTTTTTTTTTTCTTTCTCTCACCCTCTCTCTCGCACTTTTTTCCCGCTTCACTCTGCATGCGAGCCTTGTGCTTTACGCTGGGAAGAGGAGGGAGGGGCGGTAGTTACACTCAGTAGCACAGGAACAGAGCGGGAGGGAGAGCCAGGGACAACAACGTCACATTAGAAAGGTATAGTAATCATCCACAACTATTTTCAGTTGCGGATGATAAAGGATTCAGAAAGTTTATTCATGCAGGCCCATATGACAGAGAATATGCATGTTCTTTTTGTTTTCATATTATAATTTATATTTAATTGTGTTGTGGTTTGCAGTGTTTTGTGTTGTTTCACTTTAAATTTGTAAAAGGAAAAAGCTGAAAATTTAAATAGTTAAAAGTTGAAATGTAAATAGTTGATTTTTGTATTATATGATTTATTTATTACATTTTATGTGGAGTGAATAAGTAAAAGTATATCTACGGTGGCCCCTATAGACAAAGCACATACAAACTCCAAAACATGTACGAACTCTGAAGCACGTACAAACTCCAAAACACGTACAAACTCCCAAAACACGTACAAACTCCAAAAACACGTAAAAACTCCAAAACACGTAAAAACTCCAAAACATGTAAAAACTCCAAAACACGTAAAAACACGTACAAACTCAGAAGCACATAAAAACTCAAAACACGTACAAAAGACAACAGAAGTGCTCCAGGATGCTAGACGCAGTGTTGAGCTTTTGTTACCTAGTGGCTACACAAGCCAGCAAGTACCAACGACCGGATTTGGTGTGTGGTAGTAACAGGTAAATGAATTTTTTTTTTTTTTTAATTATTTGACTATATATGAATGCTTGTGTATTAATACACAAACAATACACATATGCTTTCATGCTTTCAATTGTGTAATTTAAGTGATCTAGGTAGCTCTGTTTTGGAAGTTCAATTCATGCTAGAAATGTGTTTTGGAGTTTGTATGTGCTTTTTGGAGTTTATACGTGTTTTGTCTCTAGTGGTCACCGCATATATTTATATATAAACATATATAAATAAAACTACTTTTTTTTTTTTTTTTACATTAGTAATTCCTTTTGTGCATAATTTTATATTGTTGTTAATAATAAATTAATTAAAGCAACAAAACAACCTGAAGAGCCGGCTCTTTTTGGTGAGCCGAACTGAAAGAGCCGGTTCTCTAAAAAGAGCCGGAAATCACATGAAAATTTTTCATGTCAATATCATTACAATCAGTAGATGTTTTATTTTACACATGTGTACAGTGTCAATTATTTATTTTTCCTCCATTGCTGTGAGGAACATTGAGTTAGGGTTCCTATCGATCAGGCATTCACTACAGTCTACTGATGGCAGTGACTCAGGAATTTGTTCTGCCAGATTTGGTCCAATATTTACAAAATAATGATTAAAGCTGTTGACCACATCAGCAGTGTTTTCCATAACATTGCCATTGTCAATAAATTATTGAGGATAACTTTGTTATATTTTTAATGATACTGTTTAAAACATCCCATATTCCCTTCATATTATGTTTATTGTTGATCAATGTTTTACTATAATACTCCTTTCTACATACACGTAAAATATTGGTCAACTTATTTTTGTACTTTTTATATTTATTTTCAGCATCTTTCGTTCTTTGTTTTAGGAATTCCCTATAGAGTGTATTTTTCTTTTTACATGCATTTTGTAAACCCTTAGTGATCCATGGTCTATCTGAATATTTGTGCTTTCTGTTCTATTTTATTGATGGACAGTGTTTATCGTACAATTCCATGAATATTCTTAAAAATATGCCATATGCAATATCAATATCAGTTTCTTTGTAAACATTGTCCCAGTCCTGATTTAATAGATCGTTCTTAAGTGTATTCATAGTTTCTTCTGTCCTTACACGTCTGTATCTCAGTTGTTCTTCATGCTGATTTCTCTTATAATTAGTGTCATAAACTGCAAAAACTGGTAGGTGATCACTGATGTCATTAATTAATAATCCGCTCGCAATGTCGTTTTCCATATTGTTAGTGAAAATATTGTCGAGTAAGGTGGCACAATGTGGTATAATTTTGCTAGGCCTGGTTATTTTAGGATGTAAACTCAAGCTGCACATAGTGTTTAGAAATTCGTCGGTCATTTTATGCTTTTTCGGATTTAACAGGTTAATATTAAAATCACCACAGATAAACGTAACTTTTTTATTTGTTTTAGAGAATATTTCTTCTATGAAGTCATGAAATACTTGACTACTAGAGCCAGGTGATCTATATATACAGCTAATTATTACATTTTTCTCTTTTTCCTTATAAATTTCAATTGTTATACATTCTAATAAATTACCAATTGCAGTTGTCATACTTTCCACCACCTTGTAATTTAGGTTTTTATCCACATACACAGCTACTGCCCCTCCACTTTTGTTCCTTCTATTTACAAAATTCACATCATACCCCTCCAGTCCAAAAAAAAAAAGGCAATAATTCCAAATGGATTTGTCAACTCATTTAGATATTCCTTTATATTGTTGAAGTTGGCATACAGACTTCTGCTATTAAAATGGATTATTGATAATTTGTTTTCCGTGTTGATGGTGTGTTTAAACTGTTCATCAGTGAAGTAGCAGCAGTTATTGCTGATGTTGTAGAAGAAATTATTTTCCGGGTTTATGTCCTTTTCTGAGTCTAGAACATTATGGTCTGTGTGAAGCTCCATGTTTTAAAAAAGATAAAGATGTTGTGCTTGATAAAACTGAAGAGACACCAAATGAATTTAATGATTTCTTTGTGCATGTTGGCTTATTTTAGTAAAAGAAATTCCAGATCCAAGAAATAATAATGAGATAAAAACACTTATTACTCAGAATGTGTCCTCCATGTTTATTGGTGCTGTGAGTCATAGAGAAATACTTGACATTGTGAAAACACTTCAAAATAAAAAGCTCACTGGTTGTTCTAGCATTGACATGATATTAGTTAAAAGTATTATAGAATATATAGTCAAATCTTTCACATACATTTGTAATCTGTTCTTTCGAACTCGTCTGTTTCCTTCCAAAAGGAAAATGGCAAACGTTATTCCCATCCATAAAAGCAGAGAGAGATGCCAGTTTACCAATTATAGACCAACATCACTGCTCCCACAGTTCTCAGAAATGTTACAAAAACAAAATTTAATCTCCTAAATGATAATCTTTACAGCTTTAGAGCAAAAAGGTCCACTTCAATAGCAGGGATGGAACTTGTAGAAGGGATATCTACTGCAACAGCTGAAAATGTTTCCACACAGATTACACATGTGCATTCTCAGTCACTGCCTGAGGTTAAAGATTCATCTGAGTTGGTTGGTTTCACCTGGAGTGGGCGTGGCCAAAGTCCATAAAATGGCTGCTAACCTAACAGCATGTCTTTCATTGCTGCAGCTGCGCTGCACATGAAGGTTTTTCTTTCAGGTCAAAGGTGTTCTTTTGTACTCTGAGAGCCTTCATTATGATTGCCCACTCTACAGAGTGGAATTCTGTCTGATATTGGTATTGATAACACCGTTGTGTTGTTTTGAACGTGTATTCTTTGGTGGTTAAAAAAAATGTGGTTTATTTGTTTAATAAATAATTTTGACCAGTAAACTCTCCTTGTTTAAACATGCACCATTGTGTGGTCTTTCTTTGCTTGTGACTTCTTGATGTTGGTAAATACAATAATTGAAAAATACCACATTACATATAATATACATATGATAATGTACAACACATTATGGAGTATGTTTCTGCTGTGAGGTCCCGCCTCCATGCACTTATGCAATTAACCGCTAGATGGGTATATTTATAAATAATATTATATTAGGGAAATTTTCCCAGACATATTTTTGACCTGGGGGTAGAATTGATTGTGAACTGGAAAGGGAAAATGCTTATGAACTTGAAAATTAAAAACATGATGCATTTAAAGTAGCCCTTTTTTCATTTTTATTTAAGAAGAGAATTTGTTCTAGTGTGCGATGGCCGAACCTGTTCCTTTTCGTGGAGATAATTTTTCTTGCATTAAGGAAAATCCCTTCACATGGCACAGAAGAGCCTGGAATGCAGAGAAACTGGTAGAGATGCAGTTATACAGTCTACCTGGGCCCCACAAACTATCAGATAAAGAGAATAAATAAATTCAATTGCTGCACATTTGGCAGACTAACATTTTCAGATTAATTAAACAATAAAATGTATATTTTTACAACATTACATGTAAAGAGTCAAGTGGAAGTTTTTCCAAGTTATTTAATTATATTTATATTATGGAAGCAGATTTTACCTTTTTCCCGTTTTCAGATAAAATAAACACGCACAAAACAAAAGCAAACGGCCAGAACACAAAGCTGGAAAACCCACCCGATTGACGAATATCAATTCAAAATTCTCCCACACAACAGAACCTCCTCTATTCCTCGCTGGCTCCAAATCTCTCAGTGGAATGATCAGTGGTTCGCTATCTGTCACCATCAAAACGCTCCACAAATCCCGCGAATGATTCACTTCCTTATAAACCATTGAATCAGATACCGAAGCAGTTAGGTTCTAAATGAAGCTTCGGACGTCACTGATCACGTGACTCTGGCCAAACGAATCAAGCTTCGACACAGTGCTTCTGAAGCAGTGTGTTGATTTTTTTGACACACGCACTGGAGCGTCAGCTTCAAGCGGGCCATCACTAGCCTTAACTCTCGCGGCCTGGTACCGGTCCATGGCCCGGGGGTTGGGCACCGCTGAAATGGAGAACTCGATGATTGGAGGTTGTCATGGTTCTGAGTTATCTGACCCAGCACTCTATGGTCATAGTGTTTGTGACTGTGTGTTTAGGGACTAAGAGTTGTGAATCAAGGTCGGAGTCTGTTTGCCAGCTTGGAAATGGTGATTCTCCCAGGCGATCAAATGTGCTCAACAGGCCGCTGAGGTCCAGCCATTCCCTGCACCTGTACCAGTTCCTCCCATAAGGAGATTAGATCACCAGGAACTGGATGACTGACAACCTATAGACATTTAGATTATCATTTATTTATTCTGGTGGTAAGTCTATCATGATAAATTAATCAAGTACATTAAAATAAACAGTGAAAGGAATACTTAACAGACAGAAACGACAAAATAAATCTTAATGAACCTTATCATTTTTAAACTAAATTTCAGTATAACAGAAAGATGAGGAGTAAAACAAAAACTAGAAAGCGAAAATTTCAGAAGAAATTTTAAGTGTGCCTATGCCGCTGCCAATGAGTGTAGTTTGCCTTTAATGTGGTGCAATTAGTGCAGGTTGCCATTTATAACTCTAGAGGGAGCAAAATGCAACATGACTGTAGTTTGCTATTTATACCACAAGAGGGAAGGAAATGGAATACAGCTGATTTTCAAGTTAAATCAAAGTAAGCTGTATTGTGATCTCTGCTATATGCA
Source organism: Perissodus microlepis (assembly GCF_051167445.1). Taxonomy (NCBI): domain Eukaryota; kingdom Metazoa; phylum Chordata; class Actinopteri; order Cichliformes; family Cichlidae; genus Perissodus; species Perissodus microlepis. The sequence continues at coordinate 20,509,103 of NC_140480.1, forward strand.
GTGCAGCATACAGAGAGACAAGAGAAAGAGGCTCCAGTTACACGATTACAAAAGAAGTTAATAGATATAAAAGAAATAGGAAAATAAATATATGTTTAAGTCTCAGGTGTTCAAGATAAGTTACAATTTAGAATTTACAGTTTTGAGTCGTTTAAAGTGAACAGTCTAGCAGATTGTAAACCGAGGTAAGTTTTCTTGGTAGGAAAAAAAAAAAAAAGTCCATTAAGCGGCATTCAAATTTTATTTCAAAGTTATTTTAATGTGAAAAGGGAAAATACCACATTCAAATTATGAAATTTCCCCGTGTGGGACTAATAAAGGTATCTTATCTTATTCAAACTATATTTTGTACAAATACTATTTACAATAATGTATTACATTTAAATATGATAAAAGGAAAAAGAAACAATTCCACTAACTTTATATTATGAACCAACGAGTAAGGCAAAAGTATAAATGAAAAGCATACAAGCATTAATGTATATAGATAAACCCAACAATCATATGACCCCCTATGAGCAAGCACTTTGGCGACAGTGGGAAGGAAAAACTCCCTTTTAACAGGAAGAAACCTCCGGCAGAACCAGGCTCAGGGAGGGGCAGCCATCTGCCGCGACCGGTTGGGGTGAGATGTAAACAAATCAAAAACTGTCCACAGAGCTACAGGGGGCACACTGTGATCACAACAGCAGCCATAGAGGGAAACAGATTAGGATGTTCTTTCCAGTACTGAAGTGGGTCGCTTTTCTTATGTGTGCGTTTTTCTCTGAGAGGTAGTTTTCCACTTTAGTTTCTGCTGATGAGGTACTCACGGATACTTCTGGATAAGGTGTTCCTTTGCAAGCAAGAGGTTGGCTGACTCTGCGAAAAAGCTAGAAACAGATAAAAGTAAAACACAATTTAAAACAATAAAACCAGAGACATCACAAAGCGCAGCTCTTCAGTTAGCCAACTGCCTAGTCATGAAGTTCTAATAAATAATTGCAAAACAAAAGTAACTTTAGAACTAAATTAGCCAAAACTAAATTAAAAAGGAAGTAAAAAAGAAATTGCCTTAATACTGGTGTCTTTTGATGAGGTAAGTTGCCATGTGAGGTAAAAACCACAAGTGGCTGTAATTTGGTGGCCTGTATACAGTTGCAATCAAAAAAGACAGTTGGTGTCTTTTGATCACTTGACTGTATATAAACATGTTGTACAAAAGGTGCATTTTAATTTTACTATACCTGCCCATCCTTGTAGCTGGTTTCTAGAAGAGTGGCACAGTTTCAACATCAGTATAGGGCTTCTTCACTGCCTTCACTGGACAGAACACACCTGAGGAGTTATGAATGAATGGATGACTTAATGAATGGATAATATTATAGTTTGTTTCAAACAATATCAATAAATGGTACAATATAAAGTAAGAAACAAAAATACAAATGACCTGTTATGGCAGGGATCACATCAGGTGCAGTTGCAGTCTCCCTGCTCACGTTTCTGGTCAGCTCTTCAATGGATGAGAGCACATTAGCAGTCTTATCTATTAGCTCCCACTGGTGAGCTGTCACTGTTGCTGGTAGAGTGTGCTCAGCCGCAAAGACACTAAGATCACGTTTTTGTTGCAGTAGGCTTTGCACCATGTAGAGGCTGCTGTTCCATTGTGTCTGCGTATAAGAGAACATGATTGACTTTATTTTTGAACAAATTCGGTTAAGAGTGTAAAAGAATTAATAATAAAATAGAAGTACATTAAAGAATGTTACAAGACGACTCGCCTGTACATCTTGCTGTAGGTGCTGATATCCATACAGGGAGTGCAGAATTATTAGGCAAGTTGTATTTTTGAGGAATAATTTTATTATTGAACAACAACCATGTTCTCAATGAACCCACAAAACTCATTAATATCAAAGCTGAATGTTTTTGTAAGTAGTTTTTGGTTTGTTTTTAGTTTTAGCTATTTTAGGGGGATATCTGTGTGTGCAGGTGACTATTACTGTGCATAATTATTAGGCAACTTAACAAAAAACAAATATATATATACCCATTTCAATGATTTATTTTTACCTGTGAAACAAATATAACATCTCGACATTCACAAATATACATTTCTGACATTCAAAAACAAATCAGCGACCAATATAGCCACCTTTCTTTGCAAGGACACTCAAAAGCCTGCCATCCATGGATTCTGTCAGTGTTTTGATCTGTTCACCATCAACATTGCGTGCAGCAGCAACCACAGCCTCCCAGACACTGTTCAGAGAGGTGTACTGTTTTCCCTCCTTGTAAATCTCACATTTGATGATGGACCACAGGTTCTCAATGGGGTTCAGATCAGGTGAACAAGGAGGCCATGTCATTAGTTTTTCTTCTTCTATACCCTTTCTTGCCAGCCACGCTGTGGAGTACTTGGACGCGTGTGATGGAGCATTGTCCTGCATGAAAATCATGTTTTTCTTGAAGGATGCAGACTTCTTCCTGTACCACTGCTTGAAGAAGGTGTCTTCCAGAAACTGGCAGTAGGACTGTGTTACGAAATCAGTTTTACCCCTGTTCTTTTATTCGTCGAAACTTCCAGAGACGGCACCGGAACTCAGTAGTTATTTCACAAAACCTTTATTCATCTTCATTTAAGCATGCACTTCTAGAAGGGAAGACGAGGCCGGTGTGTCCCTCTGCAAATCTTCACCCCTTTGTTAGTTACAGCCAGCTTTATAGAGGCGTCCCCATCATAAACCCCCCCCCACGGTGTGCTGCAAACTCTGTGTCTGTGTCTATGTGCACGAGCACATGAATACCTACATGTGCGCGTTCCCACGTGTCTGTGAGTGCTCGTGTGTGACTGTGTACGCATACCTGTGTGTATGTGTGAGTGCACATGAGTGAGTGTGCGTGTGGATGTGTGTGCGTGACAGTTAAAACACTGTGGGTGTAGGTGACTCCCTAGGTCATAAAACCCATCTCCCTTCCAGACCACAGTTATCCAGTTACAAATGTTGAGACCCCCACCCAAACATTCTCTGGGAAATATCCACTCAGCATTAACTCCTCTCTGTTTTACTTTCACAGTTCAAGTGGGGGAGGGGTCTCCTACAATCTACTCCTAAGTTCACAACACAGTGAGGCCTTTATTATATTGAGGGCAGTGTCTCTACAATAGTTCTACATTCTATGTTAACACATTTCTAAACTCTAAAATCAGCTAAACACTCCTACAACTCGGAGTTGAGCTTGACTCCATCCTCAACCCGAAAAGGCCCCACAAGCTCATCTTTGATGATACCAGCCCAAACCAGTACTCCACCTCCACCTTGCTGGCGTCTGAGTCGGACTGGAGCTCTCTGCCCTTTACCAATCCAGCCACGGGCCCATCCATCTGGCCCATCAAGACTCACTCTCATTTCATCAGTCCATAAAACCTTAGAAAAATCAGTCTTGAGATATTTCTTGGCCCAGTCTTGACGTTTCAGCTTGTGTGTCTTGTTCAGTGGTGGTCGTCTTTCAGCCTTTCTTACCTTGGCCATGTCTCTGAGTATTGCACACCTTGTGCTTTTGGGCACTCCAGTGATGTTGCAGCTCTGAAATATGGCCAAACTGGTGGCAAGTGGCATGTTGGCAGCTGCATGCTTGACTTTTCTCAGTTCATGGGCAGTTATTTTGCGCCTTGGTTTTTCCACACACTTCTTGCGACCCTGTTGACTATTTTGAATGAAACGCTTGATTGTTCGATGATCACGCTTCAGAAGCTTTGCAATTTTGAGACTGCTGCATCCCTCTGCAAGATATCTCACTATTTTTGACTTTTCTGAGCCCGTCAAGTCCTTCTTTTGACCCATTTTGCCAAAGGAAAGGACGTTGCCTAATAATTATGCACACCTGATATAGGGTGTTGATGTCATTAGACCACACCCCTTCTCATTACAGAGATGCACATCACCTAATATGCTTAATTGGTAGTAGGCTTTCGAGCCTATACAGCTTGGAGTAAGACAACATGCATGAAGAGGATGAAGTGGACAAAATACTCATTTGCCTAATAATTCTGCACTCCCTGTATTTAGGTCCATCTGTATGACTTCTAGTCGAGAGTAGGCCAATGGGGATTGTTTAAATGGCCTACAATCTTCCTTTCATTGGGCAGGGTCTTTGTCACGCTGCACTGAGACAGCAGTTCCTCATTCACACAGGGTTGACAGGAATGGGCGACACAGCCCACACTTGGCAAGTCCATATCCGTCATACCCTTGCAGTCATTTTGTTTTAGTGAATAACACAATAAATGGGGTTGTGATAACTGTGATATGTATTCAGACCACGTGATTGGAGGCAGGCGTATGGCTGTGATTTGTAAAGGTGATCAATCAGTGTGTGTTTTTCGGTAGTTGAAGTAGTAATAAGTTGTGCATATCCTCTTGACTGAAACAGTTCATGGATGGGGTTTTTTCTTGTGCTCATAAGGTCCTCATTGAAGTCTCCACAAACAATAATTGGTTGGTGATTCATCATTTCCAATGAGTCCAAAAGACTTTGCATTTGTGGTAAAAACCTCACGTAGCTGTAATTTGGTGGCCTGTATACAGTTGCAATCAAAGCTGTGACTGGCGATTCAACCTTTACAACAACAAATTCAAGGTCAGTCACATTTTGCAGGTATTTTCGAGACTCACCTGTAAGAATTGTCTTGTAGTACATTGGAACTCCACCGCCATTTACCTTTGCCATGTCTGTATGGTTTGTGTAAGAGACGTGTCTGTTGCGTGTGGCCATGTTGTATTGTTCCAGCTGGAAGTGGGGAGAAACAGATGATCCAGACAAGTGTGTTTCTGTTATACATAAAACATCAGCAAGGCTGAGTTCATGGTGGCATCTCATGTCCTCCATGTGAGTTGGGAGACCTTGTGCATTGTGGTGGATAATTGTCAACGGGGGGACTGTGGGAACTACTGATTTTAAGAATTGCAACAGTGGTCTTGCATTCTCAAATGATGCATGTCTCATATTTTTGAGTGCATCTGTGATGGCAGGATCAGCATAGATTTTCTTTTCATCAAAGTCTGTGATGTACAGTCCTTTAAGTGAGGTTGTGCAGCTGAGTGCAACATAGACCATTCCAGGTTCAAAAACACGCTTCAAGCATACTACTGCTGACTCCATTGCCATGCTTTGTACTTTGTGAGCTGTACATGCAAAGGCCAACTTCATTGGAAATTGCCTGCCAACAACTCTTTTTACTTGTGCATTCTTCACATTTCTCAATATATACCAGGTTGTCTGAGGATCCTTGTATTTTTTGGCGAAATTTTTGCCCAGAATTTTGATTGTCCAGTGTAAGTCCAATGAGTTTCAGTTTTTGGTCCATCCTGTGTGGCTGTCACAATGTTCGTGATTATTCCAAATGTCCCATTAACAAGCCCATCTTCAACATCCAAATTTCTAATAATCATAACACGCACTCCAGGTGCAGCCTGTATGTTATCAGGTAAATCTCTTTTGTTGCCTTTCATCATTTCTGCCAGGAGGACCATCTCACCCGTTCGTGGGTCTTTTCTGTAGTCTTCTGCCTGAATATTTATGATATCAGAATGAAGAGCAGTTACAGTTGCTGAATTGTGTTTGTCGACCTCTTTGTTTGTAGCATAAATGTGTAATACATTAGATGGACAGTCTTTTATGTCATGGATAGCCTGTGTGAGCAAAGCTTTGTCATCGGCGTCAAGAGGATCTGTTTTTTGCTTCACTCTTATCCTGTTCAGAACTTCAGCAAAAGAATGATCATCTTTCTGTTGCATGATTTCTGTCAGGTTGACCATGTGGAAATAGTCTTTCCAGAGATCAAGGACATTGTCCTCGTACACACAGAGTGGTTTGGCTTTTCCAAGGGGTGGCAGCTGGTAAAAGTCTCCTACTGCAAGGATAGACATCCCACCAAAAGGTTTCTTGTTTCCTTTGATCTGCTGAAGTCTCCAGTGGATGTAGGCAAAAAGCTCTTTAGAAACCATAGATATCTCATCAATGATCAGAATCTCTGCATTTGAAAGTGAAGCTCTCACTTCATCCAGTGCATTCCCCAGTCCCTGATAAGACGGTTTTAAAGATTTTGGCAGCTTTAGCAGAGAGTGCAGTGTTTTCCCAGATATGTTAAAAGCTGCAGTGCCAGTAAATGCAGTCAGCAGTACTGCAGGGTAGAACATGTCTGCTTGGTCATGGAATCTGGGGAGTTGGTGCAAAATCTTTGTTGCCTCCTCATATATGCACTTAATAACATGTGATTTTCCACAGCCAGCTCCTCCAGAGACAAAATAAAAGAACTGCTCAGGACAGTGACCCCACACAAGTTTGAAACACCACTCACGCACTGTGTAGAATATGGAGGCTTGGGTTTCATTCAGACTTTGATACATCTTTCTGACAAAGTCTGGGCTCAGCTTTGGTGCTATGATTGCTGGCATGGTTCCACTGCTGCCACCACTGACTTGGTAGTCAGGAAGAATGTCCAGTTCATTTTCGTCAGTGTCATCTGTGGATTGTCGTTGGGCAACAACGCTTTTTGTTAAAGGTAACAATTGGCCGTACTGCAAAACCATGTTTTCGTCCACTTTTGTAGAACTGCTTGGATGTGGGGTATTTTGTGTTTTTAAGGTCATCATTTGATCGATGTGGAAAATAAAGTTTTAGTAGTCTGCTATAAAACTTTTCTGGTTGTTTCTTTTCTGAGAACCGAGGATATCTGATTTTTGCAGGTTTCCCTATTGTTCTTTTTTGAATATAACCCATGTTATTCAAAAGAGGGATGGCATTTTTGGACTCTGTTTGACGGCTGTAGAGAATCCTGTACTCTGAAGCAAATTCAGCCAAACACATTCTTTCAAACTCAGGTGTTCTGGGTCTGTTTGCATATTTTTCTGGCAATCCAGACATCCACACATTTTCAGCATCTGGTGACATGCTCTGCAACCTGCTCATCGGGAGACTCATTTTCAGGGCATCATCATCAGTCTGTATCCAATTTTCAATTCAATTTTATTTATATAGCGCCAAATCACAACAAAAGTCGCCTCAAGGCACTTCATAGATACAGAGAAAAACCCAACAATCATATGGCCCCCTATGAGCAAGCACTTTGGCGACAGTGGGAAGGAAAAACTCCCTTTTAACAGGAAGAAACCTCCGGCAGAACCAGGCTCAGGGAGGGGCGGCCATCTGCTGCGACCGGTTGGGGTGAGAGAAGGAAGACAGGATAAAAGACATGCTGTGGAAGAGAGACAGAGGTTAATAACAGATATGATTCAATGCAGAGAGGTCTATTAATACATAGTGAGTGAGAAAGGTGACTGGAAAGGAAAAACTCAATGCATCATGGGAATCCCCCGGCAGCCTACGTCTATTGCAGCATAACTAAGGGAGGATTCAGGGTCACCTGGTCCAGCCCTAACTATATGCTTTAGCAAAAAGGAAAGTTTTAAGCCTAATCTTAAAAGTAGAGATGATGTCTGTCTCCCGAATCCAAACTGGAAGCTGGTTCCACAGAAGAGGGGCCTGAAAACTGAAGGCTCTCCCTCCCATTCTACTTTTAAATACTCTAGGAACAACAAGTAGGCCTGCAGTGTGAGAGCGAAGTGCTCTAATAGGGTGATATGGTACTACAAGGTCATTAAGATAAGATGGGGCCTGATTATTTAAGACCTTGTATGTGAGGAGCAGGATTTTGAATTCAATTCTGGATTTAACAGGAAGCCAATGAAGGGAAGCCAAAACAGGAGAAATATGCTCTCTCTTTCTAGTCCCTGTCAGTACTCTTGCTGCAGCATTTTGGATTAACTGAAGGCTTTTCAGGGAGTTTTTTGGACATCCTGATAATAATGAATTACAGTAGTCAAGTCTGGAAGTAATAAATGCATGAACTAGTTTTTCAGCGTCACTCTGAGACAGGATATTTCTAATTTTAGAGATGTTGCGCAAATGGAAGAACGCAGTCTTACATATTTGTTTAATATGTGCGTTGAAGGACATATCCTGGTCAAAAATGACTCCAAGGTTCCTCACAGCGTTACTGGAGGCCAAGGTAATGCCATCCAGAGTAAGAATCTGGTTAGATACCATATTTCTAAGATTTTCAGGGCCGAGTACAATAACCTCAGTTTTATCTGAATTAAGAAGCAGAAAGTTAGTGGCCATCCAGGTCTTTATGTCTTTAAAACATTCCTGCAGTTTAACTAATTGGTGTGTGTTACCTGGCTTCATGGACAGAGCTGGGTGTCATCTGCATAGCAGTGAAAATGTATGCTATGTCTTCTAATGAAACTGCCTAAGGGAAGCATGTATAATGTAAACAGAATTGGTCCTAGCACTGAACCCTGTGGAACTCCATAATTAACTTCAGTGTGTGAAGAGGACTCTCCATTTATATGTACAAATTGAAGTCTACTAGATAGATATGATACAAACCACTGCAGCACAGTACCTGTAATACCTACAGCATGTTCTAATCGCTCTAATAGGATATTATGGTCAACAGTATCGAATGCTGCACTGAGGTCTAGCAGGACAAGCACAGAGATAAGTCCACTGTCAGAGGCCATAAAAAGATCATTTGTAACTAGGGCTGCCACGATTAGTCGATTAGTCACTTTTACGTCGACTATCAAAATCGTCGACGACTGATTTAATAGTCGACGCGTCGTTTGAAGCTTTGTAAGATCACAAAAGACGCAGGAATAAGTAGTAGGATTTAAGAGTGTAATAACGGACTGAAACAGAAGATGGCAGCACTGCATGTACAAGGATGCCAGCTGCCGTTAAACCCCGAAGAAGAAGAAGCTGTGTCCCAGAATTCATAGCGCAGCCCAGCTCAGTTTCCAACAATGGCGGCAGCTAGTTAGTTTTAATATTACTCTTATTATTCTTTCTGGGTCACAAAATAAACGTTTAACATATTTTTAGGCGAGAATGTAGCTGTGTAAACCTCAAATATCTGTTCAGTTTATCAAGACACCACATATTTTCAAAAGCGCTCCGACGTTTTCGGAGACGTCTGTTACCCACTAGCTCGATAGCTAGCCGGGGGCACGGCTCACCAGAGCCCGTGAGAACACCGGACTCCCGGCAAATCGTTTTCAAACCCACCGCCGTCTTTCTCAGGTTAAATATATATAAGTAACTTAGATAACTTCAAAATGTTATTGTTTGGCTTTTTTTTTAGTATTTTATTTGTTCCTGAGTAAATCAGTTTGGCTGAGATTAAAGTTATAGTTTTTACACAGGTGAATAAACGTCAAGCAGACAACTGATTATCAGAAGTGTGAGATGCTCGAGAATATACTCCGGTGTCCCGTTATATTTTAGATAGCAAGGAGTTTATTAAACTTCACCGAAACAATCTGCAAATTTCATTAAAATTTAATAAACTATCATCTTGTCTTTATTTTTAGTTAGCACATACCGTAAACACTTAAAGCTGTAAGCTAATGATAGTTATATAAGAGCAGATGCTGCTGGTGCAATAAGCTGTACACTGTACGTCCAATGGATGCATGATCTGATTAGTCGACTAATCGCAAAAATAATCGGTGACTAGTCGACTATCAAAATAATCGTTTGTGGCAGCCCTATTTGTAACCTTCACTAAAGCTGTTTCTGTGTTGTGATGAGCTCTGAAACCTGACTTAAACTCTTCAAATAAGCCATTCCTCTGCAGATGATCTGTTAGCTGCTTGACAACTACTCTTTCAAGGATTTTTGATATGAAAGGAAGGTTGGAGATTGGCTAAGACTGCTGGGTCTAGAGATGCTTTTTGAGTAAATGTTTAACTACAGCCACCTTGAAGGCCTGTGGTACATAGCTGATTATTAGAGATAGGTTGATCATATTTAAGATTGAAGCATTAATTAATGGCAGGACTTCTTTGAGCAGTTTTGTAGGAATGGGGTCTAACGTTGATGGTTTGGAGGAAGTAATTATTGAAGTTAACTCAGAAAGATCAATTGGAGAAAAAGAGTCTAACTTAACATCAATGGTACTAAGAGTAGCTGTAGATAATATTACATCTGTGGGATGATTATTGGTAATTTTTTCTCTAATGATTAAAATTTTATTTGTGAACAAGTTCATGAAGTCATTACTAGTTAACGTTAAAGGGATGGTTGGCTCAAAAGAGCTCTGACCTTTTGTCAGCCTGGCTACAGTGCTGAAGAGAAACCTGGGGAAGACATCTACTTTGATAAAGTCTACTCTCCACTGCTGTGTAATCAATTATTGTAAATGTAAATGTTATCAGGAAATGATCAGACAGGAGAGGGTTTTCAGGAAACACTGTTAAATGTTCAGTTTCTATGCCATATGTTAAAACAAGATCTAGAGTGTGATTAAAGTGGTGGGTGGGTTCTTTTACATTTTGAGAGAAGCCAATTGAGTCTAATAACAGATGAAATGCCATGTTGAGGCTGTCATTTTTAGCATCTACATGGATGTTAAAATCACCCACAATAATTATTTTATCTGAGCTCAGAACTAAATTAGATATAAAGTCTGAGAAATCAGACAAACTCTGTGTAAGGCGCAGGTGGACGATAGATGATAGCAAGTAAGACTGGTTTCTGAGTTTCACAGCTGGGGTGGACAAGGCTAAGCATCAGGCTTTCAAATGAATTAAGTCTTTCTTGGTCTTTCATTAATTAATAGGCTGGTGTGAAAAATTGCTGCCACACCGCCCCCTCGGCCTGTGCTTCGAGGTTTCTGGTAGTTAGAATGACTCGGGGGTGTTGATTCATTTAAACTAACATAATCATCCTGCTGCGACCAGGTTTCTGTACGGCAGAGTAAATCGATTTGTTGATCAATTATTAAGTCATGTACTAACAGAGACTTGGAGGAGAGAGACCTAATATTTAATAATTCACATTTCACTGTTTTACTCTTTGGTTCAGATGTGGATACTGTATTGTTCTTTCTTTGTAATTGTTTATGTTTAAGTTGTTTGTTGCTGGTTTTTAGTTTGTTTTTTGTCTTTTTGGGAGCTGACACAGTCTCTATGGAGATGGGTTTTTGGGGGGGTAGCAGGAGGAGAGAAGCTGCAGAGAGGCGTGTAAGACTGCAACTCTGCTTCCTGGTCCCAACTCTGGATAGTCATATTTTGGGGGGGGGGGGGTTAGGGGTTAATAAATTTGTCCATATTTCTAGAAATGAGAGCTGCTCCATCCAAAGTGGGATGGATGCCGTCTCTCCTAACAAGACCAGGTTTCCTCCAGAAGGTTTGCCAATTATCTATGAAGCCCACATCGTTTCTGGGACACCACTCAGACAGCCAGCAATTTAAGGAGAACATGCGGCTAAACATGTCACTCCTGGTCTGATTGGGGAGGGGACCAGAGAAAACTACAGAGTCCGACGTTGTTTTGGCAAAGTTGCACACCGATTCAATATTGATTTTAGTGACCTCCGATTGGCGTAACCGGGTGTCATTACTGCCGACGTGAATTATGATTTTACTGAATTTACGTTTACCCTTAGCCAGCAGTTTTAAATTTCCTTCAATGTCGCCTGCTCTGGCCCCTGGAAGACAATTGACTATGGTTGCCGGTGTCTCTAGCTTCACATGTCTGACGACAGAATTACCAGAGTTTGACCCCCGGCGGGTGTGTCGCCGAGTGGGGAAAAACGGTTAGACACATGAAGATCTTGTTTTAACATATGGCATAGAAACTGAACATTTAACAGTGTTTCCTGAAAACCCTCTCCTGTCTGATCATTTCCTGATAACATTTACATTTACAATAATTGATTACACAGCGGTGGAGAGTAGATTTTATCAAAGTAGATGTCTTTCTGAAAGCGCTGTAACTAAGTTTAAGAATATAATCCACCCACTGTTATCATCTTCAATGCCCTGTACCAACACAGAGCAGAGCAGCTATCTGAACGCTACCCCAACAGAGGTTGATTATCTTGTTAATAATTTCACCTCCTCACTACGTACGACTCTGGATACTGTAGCTCCAGTGAAAACTAAGGTCTCTAATCAGAAGTACCTGACTCCGTGGTATAATTCTCAAACACGTACCCTAAAGCAGATGACTCGTAATCTGGAGAGGAAATGGCGTGTCACAAATTTAGAGGATCATCATTTAGCCTGGAGAAATAGTTTGCTGCTTTATAAGAAAGCCCTCCGCAAAGCCAGAACATCTTACTATTCATCACTGATTGAAGAAAATAAGAACAACCCCAGGTTTCTCTTCAGCACTGTAGCCAGGCTGACAAAGAGTCAGAGCTCTGTTGAGCCAACCATCCCTTTAACGTTAACTAGTAATGACTTCATGAACTTCTTCACAAATAAAATTTTTATCATTAGAGAAAAAATTACCAGTAATCATCCCACAGATGTAATATTATCTACAGCTACTCTTAGTACCATTGATGTTAAGTTAGACTCTTTTTCTCCAATTGATCTTTCTGAGTTAACTTCAATAATTACTTCCTCCAAACCATCAACGTGTCTTTTAGACCCCATTCCTACAAAACTGCTCAAAGAAGTCCTGCCATTGATTAATTCTTCGATCTTAAATATGATCAACCTATCTCTAATGGTCGGCTATGTACCACAGGCCTTCAAGCTGTCTGTGGTTAAACCTTTACTCAAAAGGCCATCTCTAGACCCAGCAGTCTTAGCTAATTATAGGCCAATCTCCAACCTTCCTTTCATATCAAAAATCCTTGAAAGAGTAGTTGTCAAACAGCTAACAGATCATCTGCAGAGTTTCAGTCAGGTTTCAGAGCTCATCACAGCACAGAAACAGCTTTAGTGAAGGTTACAAATGATCTTCTTATGGCCTCTGACAGTGGACTCATCTCTGTGCTTGTCCTGCTAGACCTCAGTGCAGCGTTCGATACTGTCGACCATAATATCCTATTAGAGCGATTAGAACATGCTGTAGGTATTACAGGTACTGCACTGCAGTGGTTTGTATCATATCTATCTAATAGACTCCAATTTGTGCATGTAAATGGAGAGTCCTCTTCACACACTGAGGTTAATTATGGAGTTCCACAGGGTTCAGTGCTAGGACCAATTCTGTTTACATTATACATGCTTCCCTTAGGCAGCATCATTAGAAGACATAGCATACATTTTCACTGCTATGCAGATGACACCCAGCTCTATCTGTCCATGAAGCCAGATAACACACACCAATTAGTTAAACTGCAGGAATGTCTTAAAGACATAAAGACCTGGATGGCCGCTAACTTTCTGCTTCTTAATTCAGATAAAACTGAGGTTATTGTACTCGGCCCTGAAAATCTTAGAAATATGGTATCTAACCAGATTCATACTCTGGATGGCATTACCTTGGCCTCCAGTAACGCTGTGAGGAACCTTGGAGTCATTTTTGACCAGGACATGTCCTTCAACGCACATATTAAACAAATATGTAAGACTGCTTTCTTCCATTTGCGCAACATCTCTAAAATTAGAAATATCCTGTCTCAGAGTGACGCTGAAAAACTAGTTCATGCATTTATTACTTCCAGGCTGGACTACTGTAATTCATTATTATTAGGATGTCCAAAAAACTCACTGAAAAGCCTTCAGCTAATCCAAAATGCTGCAGCAAGAGTACTGACAGGGACTAGAAGGAGAGAGCATATTTCTCCTGTTTTGGCTTCCCTTCATTGGCTTCCTGTTAAGTCCAGAATTGAATTCAAAATCCTGCTCCTCACATACAAGGTCTTAAATAATCAGGCCCCATCTTATCTTAATGACCTTGTAGTACCATATCACCCTATTAGAGCACTTCGCTCTCGCTCTGCAGGCCTACTTGTTGTTCCTAGAGTATTTAAAAGTAGAATGGGAGGCAGAGCCTTCGGTTTTCAGGCCCCTCTTCTGTGGAACCAGCTTCCAGTTTGGATTCGGGAGACAGAAACTATCTCTACTTTCAAGATTAGGCTTAAAACTTTCCTTTTTGCTAAAGTATATAGTTAGGACTGGACCAGGTGACCCTGAATCCTCCCTTAGTTATGCTGCAATAGACATAGGCTGCCGGGGGATTCCCATGATGCATTGAGTTTTTCCTTTCCAGTCACCTTTCTCACTCACTATGTATTAATAGACCTCTCTGCATTGAATCATATCTGTTATTAACCTCTGTCTCTCTTCCACAGCATGTCTTTTATCCTGTCTTCCTTCTCTCACCCCAACCGGTCGCAGCAGATGGCCGCCCCTCCCTGAGCCTGGTTCTGCCGGAGGTTTCTTCCTGTTAAAAGGGAGTTTTTCCTTCCCACTGTCGCCAAAGTGCTTGCTCATAGGGGGTCATATGATTGTTGGGTTTTTCTCTGTATCTATGAAGCGCCTTGAGGCGACTTTTGTTGTGATTTGGCGCTATATAAATAAAATTGAATTGAATTGAATTGAATGAACGGGTTGGTGGTGTACCTGGGGCTTCTGTTTAGGACTATGCTTCCTCCTCACCGTCACCCAGCCGCCCTATTTCCCCAGCTGCTTGGGGTCTGCCGGGGAACAGCTAGCGGGGCCTACGCTATCTTCGGCTGCACCAGCTACAGGGGCCTGGCTAGCTACGGGCAGTGTTGGGGAGTAACGGAATACATGTACCGCCGTTACGTATTTAAAATACAAAATATGAGTAACTGTATTCCGTTACAGTTACCGTTTAAAAAGGTTACTTTGTTGGTTACAGTTACTTTGTTGAAATAAATGGATTACACTGCGGTACTTTCCTGTTTCATATTGTGGTGGGTCAGGACTGTTTTGGGTTTTGTTTGACAGCTACGTTATGTTGCTCCAGGTGGCAGTGTTACGGTTGCCATGGTTACAGGGCAATGCTCTCTCTCTCTCTCTCTCTCTCTCTCTCTCTCTCTCTCTCTCTCTCTCTCTGCGACTGTGTGTTTCCTGGGTGAGAGAGGCCTTTTTGTTGTTGTGCTAAGCTAACAGGCAGAATGCTACAGGCATAGCTCTAAAGAATGTAGCTTCATGGGCAGTGTAGTCCGTGCTGCAGGGAGAATGGACTGCTGTACCCGTTATGTGTGTGTGTGAGCAAGAGGAGGGAGAAAAAGGATAGTGGAAAAGTATGAGCTGTCATCGAGCAGAAACGGGAGCTTGAACCATGTAAATATAATAATAACCACTGCAGCCAAGAAGAGTGCCTGACGAGCCCAGCTGTAAGTAAGCTATTAAGACTGGACTGTACGCTGTGTTTGTGTTTTCCTCAGAAACAATAAGTTCCGTTGGAGCAGCCTTTCAACGCCTCTCTCTGTCTCTCGCTAGCAAAGTTGACCCAGACAACAAAGTAAAGCTATTTTTCGGCTACGAGCCCGACACAGACCCCGCCGTATTAGTCAGAGGTCCCTTTACTACGGTTCGGAGCAGCGGACCTTCAGTAACAGTAATAAATCACAGCAATAGTACATTCACGTAGTTGTAAAAAGCATGATAATATATTAAGTAATCCAAAGTATTCAGAATACGTTACTGTCATTGAGTAACGTAACGGAATACGTTACAAAATACATTTTGGGGCATGTAATCTGTAATCTGTAATGGAATACGGGTGAATGAAGGGTGCGAAGCCGAGTCTCCAATTCAGTAATCCTGGCCTCCAGAGCTGCAAATATGCTACATTTGTTACAGATATCATTACTGCTAAAGGAGGCCGAGGAGTAACTAAACATCTGACACAATGAGCAAGAAAGTGCAGGAGGGACAGGTGAAGTAGCCATGGTGCTAACGAGTCGGCTATGAGCTAAGCTAAGCTAGCGAAACAGTACAGAGACAGTGAGTGAATACTTTGGCTATAAATTAGGTAGTGAGTACACAGAAAGTGTGCTTCGGATGAAGCACGTGAAGATTATACTATGAAAAAAGAAGGTATCTAAAAGTTTTTAATTAAATTGCTAAGCAGATAAGCTATTCAGAAACACCACTGTGTTTGAGCAGGAACAGAAAGTGATACTCTACCGCAGAGCTAATTTTAAATACATTATTGAGGCAGATAAATCCATTTCAATAAGTGTGAGAAGATTATTGCATAAGATCTTCATAAGGAACGAACGTTTATACTGACATGAACTAAAAGTACATTTTGCCTGTGACGTGGACATGCTCTTACTGTGTGTGGACAAGATGGGCTACATTTCAAATCTCTTGTCCCTCTTACTTCTCACTCTTTCTTCTACCACCATTAGCCAGAGATTGATACTTGGAAAGAGGAATTGGCCCGAGCATGCCCACCTGGAGACAACCAAAATGTCACAGTTACAGCCAATGGCTTTGAAATTGTGGTGAGTTTTTGATCATCATTTGTTTTGTAAGATATTTACCTCTGCTGTGAAACCATGTTATTGTATGAAACAGGCTTTTTTATAACTTTCTTTTAGCACTTTACCATGGATTATGGGATAAAAGAAAAAGAACTCATTGAAAATATATTTTTCTACAAAAAGAATCAACCTGACAAACCATTCAAACTCCGTGAAGATGAGGTCAGAACCAAAACAATGAATTAAAAAAGTTTTGATCTTGGTATATTTCTATAAGTTTTTTGCTGTTTGTGTGTATATTTTTAAGACAACCTTTAGGACATTGTTATTTTAAACTTTATCTCTCATCATTCTTGTCAGGTTTCTATGCTTCTCCCAAAGTGCTTCTCTGAGCAGTTCACAAGGGTTTAATATAAGAACATCGATGAAGAAGTCGTTGAGACTGCCCAGAAGCACTTTGATAAGTGGCTCTCAGGTAATTTCTCTGATATCTAACGTAAAATGTACATGACTGGTTATTTTTTTTATCAGGGGTGATGACCAGCAGTACTCACCTGCTTTCATATCATCACAAACTAACACAGGTGGGGCTTGCAGGTTAAAAGATTTTAGTGATAGATTTTAGTGTTTTAATACGAATGAGCATCAGAAGTTAAACACAAGCAGATCAAGAGCAGATAAAAATTGTAAATATTGTCTGAGCTGATTTACGACAGACAAGGACTGCAGCTAATGCTTGTTCTAATCTATCATCTGAAGAATATACTGGTCATTTTCTTGTTAATCATGAAGTAAACCTTTGACAAACAGACACTTATAAATGATCAAATGTCTGCTAATAATAATGGGGATGCTGGGATCGAGCCCTTATTTATAGCATTTGTTAGCTATTCAAGCTTAAAAAATATCTAGTATAACATTAAAATATCTAGAATTAACTGTTATCACCTACAGATGCTAATAACAGACCATTTCCCTGCTCAAAACTGAAGTTTGTATTAGGCACTCTGCACTTCTCTCCTTAATACTAATGCACTAATTCTGTCTTTATTTAAATTACAGACTAAAATGGAAAATGCAGCAGTAATGAAAAATGAAGCTGAAGATGACCTAAAATGAAAAACATGAAACATTCAGTGACTCATTGAGATTGAGGACTCTAAAATAATGAATACATACTTTTAGTCTGATCTTTTTTTCTTTTATATTAGACTTCAGAAATTTGTAGCTTTGTTTTTTTTAAAAACTGATTAAGTTATAACATAAGAAAAGTATGCAAATATTTAAGAAGACTCAATTTACTTAAAGTACCATATATTATATATCAGATAATGGCTATATTCATGTCTTATATGCTATAGTGGAGGTTTGAAAAGAGGTAATTACATTGAAGGTTAAAGGACAGATGATCATGGCCGTACATGCTGTAAAACCCAAATGACATTTGTTATTTTATTATTTTAATTTAATTTGCTGGTTGGATGTCTGATTTGGAGAGTGTCATACTAACAAAAAGATGAGCGGCAGAGTTGAAGATGATTTTCACTGGGAGCGACCAGGATGAACGGGATTAGAAATGAGTACATCAGAGAGACAGCTCAGCGGTTTGAAGACAAAGTTAGAGAAGCAAGCCTGAGATGCTCTGGACATGTGCAGAGGAGGGAAAATTGATATACTGGACAAAGAATGACGAATATAAGGCTGTCAGGTGTGGAGGAAAAGAGAAATATAAAAGAGAAGATTCATGGATATAGTGAAGGATATGAAAGACAGTTGTTTGACACAGGAGGCAGCCAGGGATGGGAAAGATGCAGGCACATGACCCACTGTGGTGACCACCCTAAGTAAGCAATGGAAAGAAGATGACTCTTTGATGAGAACTGACCTCAACATCATAAGTTCATTTTAAGGTCTACTTCTTAAATGTGTGGATTTTCTGCTGTGCAGTCTGCATTTTATCTAATAGTTTGAGATCTTAACTCTTTGTTTTGATCATTGGGAAACTTTAACAGGTGTAAAAGCAGTCTACTTATCCCTTGTGTGTCCCTTTAGCTGGAATTCACATATATTTAGAGAAGGATGACCCACATTGTGAGACTTCAGTTAATCTTTAGAAAATGAAAAATAATAATACAAATAAAAATAATTTTAAAAAACCCACTTGGGAGGTTTAATTCGTTTATTTTTATTTGTTTTTCGCCCGCTGTACATGTAATGGAAAATGATTCTTTGCAAAAACTGGAAAAAAAAAACAAACCCAAATGCTTTTTAAATCTTGCTTGTGTCAATTACTACTAGACTGTAGAACTCTAAACATTTATTTGTGTAATTTAAAGTACCTCATGGGCTGACACACTGAATCAAAACATTGATTTGAGGGGAAATGTACAGCTTTCACACACATACAATGCCATCTAAAATAACTCTCATTTTATTTATTTATTTTTAATTAGCTTTTAAAGGACTAACCTAAAACAATAAAAGGAACAGGAGGCAAATGTATATACAATGAAGTGTCAAGTCCATGTGTACGTAGCAGAAATACAGCTGATCTGTAAACCTGCATTTTAGCTGAGTCATATGTTGCAGTAACAGTTGAGGTCTTCCTTGAATGAAAGGTAAATGTAGGGTGGTATGCACTCACAAATTAACTGATTTGCTGTACAAAAACCGCTAAAGATCCTGCTACATATCATTTTGGGGTGCAATAAGACACCACATGCACATCTTTGTACCAGATCTCTTGATTCTACAAATGCTGTGTGATCTGCTCTGTGATCTTTGAGAGTGACATCATAATGAAATAGCTACAACCCCGCTTCTTAAAACAAACTGACATAATGTGCTTTAAGTTATGCAAATTCTGGAAAAGATATTGTGGAATGCTTAAAATCACCCTTTTTCAAGTCTCTTTTAAAACAGCATTTTTAAACTAATACTCCATTGCAATAGTAATACTGAAAAACTGTTGGAAGCTGTGATCATATGCCTGCCCATACCGGCTGTGAAAACATCCATGCTACACTGATCATAGTGTAAGTAAACAGGGGTAAAGAAAGTTTTCTTCCCTCACAAATGTGCAGCTGATGTATCCCCTGAATAAAAAGATAATTTGATGATCAAAAAACACTGAAATCTCAATTTTGCTTCTTTAGGGTTTCACATCTCCTTTCTTTTGCACGCCATTCTTGATGACCATTGTGTACAATTTCCTTTGTCCTAAACTGTGTAAGTAGTTCTTCAGAATGTCATCTGACCAAAGACAAATGAGGCCCCCTTTCTCTGAAACAACGAGACTCCCTCGTTATGTGATATCATACATCTTCTCAAAGAGGATGGCTAGTTTCATAAACACACACACACACACACACACACACACACGGGACCTCATAAGGGTATTCTGCAATTGATACATGATCACGTTCACATACTCACTGATATATCACAGCAGGGCTGCTGTACAGTGAATGACCAGCAGATGTCAGTATTTCCAAATGAGCTGTTGAACGGGGCTTCGTGTGATCTGCGTTTTGGCGAAGCAATTGGCTGGAAAGATTCGACATATTCACGGGGCTTTATCACAACATCAGTAGTACTGTAGTTAGTGTAATGACACCCGATTATAGAATAAGCAAGGTGACTGAATATGAAACACATTCAGTGACATCAGACTACAGCAAAACAAAGCCAAAAAAAAGATCACGTGAACGTTTCCACATTGAAAGGAAAACAATCTTCGTCGTCACTCGGGAGATCTCGGAGTGCTTTACTACTATTGTTTAGTTCATAAACAGATTTGGTAAGTCAAACTTTGTTTCATATTTTCTCTCAAGGTGTTTATTCATCTCGTATACCTGTTTTTAAAAAAAACTCTCATGAAGCTTTGGGTTTATGTCCAGGCTCAGTGGGCTTTATAAAATAACATTTTCTTGTATTTTAAGTGATTTCATGTTTGCATGAAAGATTTACTCACAGGAGTGTTCCCAGATTAATTTATCAAACCAGCGAATTGTGCAAAGTTGTTTTTATAAATAGTTTTGTATATTAGACTGAATACATGTCATACTGTTGCAGTGCTTAACACATTTATTAGACCAGCTGTCATTAAAAACAATAAAGCAAAAATATTGTTTTTAAATCTGTGAAAAACTTGTTTAAGACTCTAAGTCAAAGTCATGGAACTGAATTCATGTTTTTATACCCATATTTTGGCCTGCACACTGGACCAGTCTGAGAATTCAGAAATTAATCAGACATAACATTCAATCACAAAAATTATTTTCTTAAATAAAGAAAATAAATTAACTTCTTTAATATTTTTTTCTACTTTTTTTGTCAAATGTGAATGTGAAAATCTTTGGATAACAAAAGTAATTGTATTGTATGATTAAAAGTATCATTTTAATTAAGGGGCTTATGCTTGCCAGTAGATGAAATACGTACAGGACACTTTGCAGTGAATGAGTTTCTACCAAATCTAAAAATGTACAGTGAATAGAACTGAACTGAGATGTCTGTTTAAAGTAAAAGAAGGCAAAGCATCATCCTGTTTCCTTGTAAACATGCAGCTCAAGACCAAATTAGGCTGCAGCATTGTCCCCTGTAGTGATAGCACTAATCTAATGTATTTGAAAAAAATCATAATATCAGAAGATTTATCTCTTTTTTCTAATTCATAAAGAAGTTAATGGTTGTGTGTCTCTGTCGTGGTTAGTCTATATCAATACAAAAACACATCAATGCAAAAAAGTTTACTTAGACATCAAAACATGAAAAAAAACGTTTGCCTGGGCCATGAAATGCCACCAATGGACTGCTGAATAATGGAAGGTGTTATGGACTGATGAATCAAAATGGGAAATCTTTGGTTCATCATGCAGGATTTTTGCACACTGTTGATTAGGCAAAACATTGGTTCCTTACTTTGTAGCATCAAATGTCAAACATTAAGGAGGAAGCATGGTTTGGGTGTTTTTGTTGGATACAGGTGGCTTTTACAGAGTGAGAGACATCCTGAACCAAAATGGCTACCATAGCATTCTGCAGTGGCCTCTGGTATGCACCTGGTTGGTCAGGGGTTCATCCTACAGCAAGATAATGACCCAAAACACAAGTCCAGGCTTTTACAGATCTATCTTAGGAAAAAAGAACAAGAAGGCAAGCTTGACAACATGGAATGGCCAGCACAGTCTCCAGACTTAAACCACATCAAGCTGGTTTGGAATGAACTGGACAGAAGAGTGAAAGCAAAGCAACCCAGAAGAGCCACACATTTATGCAACAGTTAGGAAGACCTTTCTGAAGAATATTTGGCTTCTGATGTAGAAAGAAGGGCATGAACACATTCAGCTGTTATATCTGTTAAAGGCAGCTATTTTGATGAGTCAGAAGATTAGAAAATGTTTGTTGTTTATAATTAGACTCCATGATTTCTTTTTTAACTTAAAAAGTTGTTTATTTGTTCTGTGCTTTAATTCAGAGAACAATGAGAAACTGAAGTGTCAGTTTCAATAAAAAACTGGAAGAACTGGTAAGTTCTCATACTTGACCAGTATTGAAAAATTACAATTACATTCATTGACTGTTTCCTTTCATATCCAGAATGCATGATGTGCAAAACTGTAATCTTTGGTCATTTAAACATTTACAGCACTATGGAGAAGCGCTTGAACATCAAAGATTTAAACAAGGTGATGTAACATGAAAGTATCTTATATAATATGGTCTTTGGTCTGTGGTCTAACTTACTGTTGTGATTAGCACTTTATAAAAATGTGAATTCATAATATATGTGTATCAGATTTGTCTATGTAAGATATCATTTGATGATCTTTTTAGGGAAATCCAATCTTTATATTAAATCACCTTAGACATAACGTCAGTAGGCTGGCCACCTGCCAGTGCCTTGGTCAAAGGCAAGGTGACAGAAAATTTGACCTAGCATGAGGCACAGTGTTTACTCACCAAGATGTGAGTGCTGAACGAAAATCTGAGACCAAGCCCTCCAAAACCCTCTAAGTTTGTCTATTTTTTGTTCATTTGTCTTCACACAGGTGTTTAATGATCCCATCCATGGCCACATCGAGTTACATCCACTACTTGTCAAGATCATAGACACACCTCAGTTTCAGAGACTACGAAAAATCAAGCAGCTTGGGGGCGGTTATTTCGTTTTTCCAGGAGCATCGCACAACCGCTTTGAACACTCAATAGGGTATGTCCACTTGTTTACAGTCAGATACACTAGTAATGCTTTTCTTTCAGTGCTGCATGATGAAGTGTGTGTGTGTGTGTTGGGGTGTGTGGTTTTTGGTGATACAGGGTGGGGCACTTAGCAGGAGAACTTGCAAAAACTCTGAAGCTGAAACAGCCAGAACTCGACATCAGTGAACGAGATGTCCTTTGTGTGCAAATTGCAGGTCTCTGTCATGACCTGGGTAAGTGCTGCACGTTTTTCACTCTAATAGCATCAAGTTTATAATACTAGCCAGTGTAAAATAAAACATGCGTGGTAAAATGAAAATGGCAAATGGTCAGTGTGTGTGTGTGTGTGTGTGTGAACTATAACAGGAGGCATTAATTATTATTATTATTTTTTACATTTGTTTCTCCATGAAGGACATGGACCTTTTTCCCATCTTTTTGATGGAATGTTCAACCCCGAAGCAGACCCAGAACATAAAGACTGGAAGGTACGAAAAACAATATATATTTCTACCGTGAGACGCGACATAATGGCCACCCACAAAAATCAAATATATTTGAAAACACTGTCAGATGCCATCTTGAGGAAATAAAGTACACATGGCACTAAATTATAGAAACAACACAGTGTTAACAATTATCAGCACATCAGCCAAAAAAATAAAAATCATATTAGGCTAAATCACAGCTGACAAGGAAAAATGCTTGTCAAAGGATAAAATGTAATATGTGTCTGAGCAACTTTTTCTGTAACACAAATCATCTCAGTGGCAAAATGTGTTCTCTTGCAGTAATAATATTATTATTTGATGAAGGATCTTTTTCTCAAAATTTGATTCTAAACTGATTCTGATTTTTTTTAAATCAGTCAAAGCGTCTTTAATTTGCAAACACAAACAAACATCATTTTCTGCTAAAAGAAGCCATACCACTGTTATGTCCACGCTCATCATGTCTAACTCATAAAAGTTGAGAACCTCTGGTTAAAACTGGAATACTGACACTAATTACCTCTATTAAGAGATGGTCATGTGCTCAAATTTGATTCTGTATGTTGTATCTGATCATTTTAAACTTTCAACCATTTGAATTCTGTTCTTAATATAAACAGTAATAAGGTATCTCTTACAGCATGAGGATGCCTCTTTAGAGATGTTTGATCATCTGGTGGTGGCGAGTGGTCTGGCACAAGAGATGGAGCGTTATGGACTGATACTCCCACCTGACCTGACATTTATCAAGGAAATGATTAAACCTCTAAAGAGTGATGACACTGAGGTACTGGTCAGTTACTGTCTGAATACTATGAAACCATCCGTTATCATCGCTGTCATGAAGGTCAATTCTGGTGTCGTCTCCACAGTGGCCGTATGAAGGTCGAGATGAGAATAAATCCTTTCTCTATGAAATTGTGTCAAACAAGCAAAATGGGATTGATGTGGACAAATTCGACTACTTTGCCAGGTGGGACTTGTGTTGATGACAAACTCAGTATTTCTATCTACAGCAAGTCTTAAAGGTGTTTTGGAGGGTTTACCATAATAAATGTAATTAAATTGATGTATGTCCTCTCTCCTATCTCAGGGATTGTCACCACCTGGGCATCCGGAACAACTTTGACCATCAACGCTTCATCATGTTTGCCAGGGTGTGTGATGTGAATGGGAGGAAGCACATTTGCTCTAGAGACAAGGTGTGGATCCCTGCTTTTTATCAGTTTAATGAGTAATTCATTATCTGATTGGCTGTAACTAAACTATAGGCGATGGTCTCAACAGGAAGTGGCAAACCTGTATGACATGTTCCACACAAGGAACTCTCTCCACAGAAGAGCCTACCAGCACAGAGTAACCAAGAGTGTAGAAATTATGTGAGTACCAACTGTGTAATTCTATTGTAAGACAACATTTATTTCATCTACACAGTGACCATAAAGTCATACTGGGTCTTTTTTATCCAGGATCAAAGACGCCCTCTTGAAAGCAGATCAGTACATCCTGACTAAAGGTTCAGGAGGAACAACGCTCTGTCTCTCCAAAGCTAAAACTGACATGGAAGCCTACACAAAGCTGACAGGTAGTGAAAAACATGCTCTACATATTTCCTTTTAAAAAAATACTAAAATGTCTATACATACATGTTCTGTCAAGTGATTTGTCTTACTTTGAAATAATTCTACTATCTCATTGATTTTAAGTGTTTTCAGTGCAGAATGGATAGATAGATAGTAGGGGTGCAACGATACACAAAATTCACGGTTCGGTTCGATACTTTGGTGTCACAGTTAGATATTTTTTCGATACAAAAAAAATGTTCATGCTTTTTTAATTTGTCATTTATTAAAATTATATATTTTAACTCAAAAGTACAGTTTTTAAATTTAATGTTGCTGAAACAACAAAGTAAGAAAAAAAATCTATCTGATCGAGAAATCACTCATCTTTGGAAAAGAGAGTTTATTACAGAGAAATTGCTCTTTCCAAAATAAAAGCTATACTATACACTTCTTCTGGGGTATACTCTCAGCAGCATATTAAACATATCAGGTCCCTATAAGGAGAATCATGTGCTAACGGCTGTCTAAATGACTCGGGTAAAGTTTGTAGCATGCGTGCTTGTTGTTTTTGTCTGCTTCCACTTGTCTTTGCACTAGGATGATGTCGGAGTAAATGTGCAGTCATATTCATTGTGTTCCCACTAGTGCTGTCAGCGTTAATCTCGTTGAAATGACGTTAACGCCACAACACGGCAAATCTCCGTTAACGAGCTACCGCCCCGTGCGTGGGGCTGGACGGCCAACACGTTAACGAGCTAACTGCGCTAACGCACTAGTTCCCACCCATGTAATTGAGTGTTGCATGGCACATCCGACATACTGTTTTACTTTAGTCCATGACAGCTTACCTTCAGGGTCATACTTCACATGAAAACCAAAATAGTTCCAAACGCCACATCTGAATTGGGGGGGGTTCAATTTGCCATGTTGCGATGAGAGCTTAACTTCTGTCTTGCTAGCTTGCGCTGCGCTCAGTGAATCTGTGTTCGACTACTCCTGATGGCACAATCATAAGGCCGGTGTGGGGGAAGAGAACGAGCGCGATCCTTACTAAACACCTCCGCTAGTTCATGGTATACTGAAGGAACTGCTGTTAGGTCCGGAGGAGTCTGCGGGGGTGACGCAGAGGAGCCAACGGATGGAATGGCGGATTTTAAGCAAGTCATATGGCAACCCTCCCCCCATCTAGACACACAGCCCGCCTGCCAATCAATCAGTGGGTTATGTTGCAACAGCCATGGATAGCCCAGAACCAGAGGCGTCAGCGGAGCTTCGAAAACAAACAGACTGATTAATTCAGTGTGATTTCCAGACAAACACAGGGTGACTGGTTCAGAAACATGGAACCAACCATCAGGCAAACACTGTCCATTCAGGGATGAGGCTCGAAGAGCATGAGGCAGAGGTTCAATAGTTAGGCCCAGTTTCTTAGCGAGTGATGCATCAAAACTCTGTTCGGCCCCTGAGTCTATCAAAGCCTTGAGTGAGCGGCAGGCGCTCGTCAACGTGAATGCACAGGGACATTAATGAGCTGAGAGATGATGGTAATTCCCTCGTCATGAGCTCATCCTTCAAATCCTCCGCAATATTGTTGAGCAGAACCTCCTTTACTGCCTCTTCTCTCCACAAGGTTTCTACAGCGAGAATGCGGAAGTCAACCGAGAAGTCAGCCATAGTGCGTTTACCTTGTTTCAGATTTAGTAGACGCTGTGCAGCAGCCGAGGGCCCGCCATCCCTTTCAAACACGCCTTTGAATTCAGTCAGGAAGTCGAGGTAGGAGATATTCGGCAGGGTTTTCAATAGTGCCTGAGCCCACTGGAGTGCGTGGTCTCGTAACAGCTGAACAAAGAAAGCAATCCGGGCATCGTCGCTGGCATACGTCCTGTTCTGCTGGCGGAAAAACAGGGAGACTTGGGCAAGAAAACCCGAACATTTCTCCAGCGCACCTGTAAATGGCTCGGGACTTGGCATCGTCCTCCCCGGGGCCTCTAGCCAGGCAGCGGGAGAGTCGGGGGGTGCAGCAGCGGCCTGGGAACTCGGAGATAGAGAGGGACTTACACGCGGAGATAGATTTACGCTCGGAGAGGGCGAGCTTACCAGGGGTGTGCGCTGGGCGAGAGCCTGTGTAAGGGCGGAGAGCTCTTTATTGATATGGTGGAGCATCTTCTCGTGCCGCTCCAGCAGGGCTTCCTGAGTGAGGAGAGCCCGTTGAACAGGGTCAGAATCCGCTGAGTCCATAGTGGCTGGATCGTTCTGTCACAGATTAGTAGGCAGAGGACTCACTCGCAGGACTCTGAAGTTTATAGAGAAGGTGAGGGTTTATTTGCAATGTGACACCAAGTGAGAATATATACATATATACAGTGGAACAGATAACACGGGGCTCCAGGGAGTAGGGCGGGGTCCGAAGGGAAGGTCCAAGACGGGGGTACACACACGCTCTTCTTCAACTTGATCCATAACTCACTCCAAATGTCCACACCAAAAAGCCCACGCTCACTCACACACATCCACAGAAATCCAGACGGCAGGGAAGACGGGCAGGGAGTCCAGAAGGCCTGAACACAGAGAAAAAAAACAATGTCAGGAGGAAACTCTAGGAGATCAAAGGAACACTTTCATAGGTTAGGCTACACTGACGCTAGGTAGTGTGACGATCCAGCGAGGAAGCAGCCTCTCTTGCCGTCTTAAGTAGTCTGCCAGGATCAGTGTGAATGAGCCACAGGTGCGTGTTCAGGGCGGGTTCAGAGGCGGGGAATCAAGGTCCAGTTCCGCCCTGGTGGGAGAGGCTAAGACAAAAAATACACACACCACGACCTCTCCAGATCTTGAGAACCATGACAACTCCGCCTAGGCTGCACTGTTGAGCGCAGATCCACTGAGCGCTCAACACAGATAGCAGAAGGAAAGTTGATAAAATAAATTAAAAATTTTGTATTGTTCGATACCTATGCGTACCGAACCGAAAGCACTGTATCGAATGGTTCAATATCGATACGAGTATCGTTGCACCCCTAATAGATAGATAGTAGGGGTGCAATGATACACAAAATTCACGGTTCGGTTCGGTTCGATACTTTGGTGTCATGGATCGATATTTTTTCGATACAAAAAATTATTTTCATGCTTTTTTAATTTGTCATTTATTAAAATTATAAATATATATTTTAACTCAAAAGTAGTTTTTAAATTTAATGTTGCTGAAACAACAAAGTAAGAAAAAAAAAAAATCTATCTGATCGAGAAATCACTCATCTTTGGAAAAGAGAGTTTATTACAGAGAAATGGCTCTTTCAAAAATAAAAGCTATACTATACGCTTCTTCTGGGCTATATTCTCAGCAGCATATTAAACATATCAGGTCCCCATAAGGAGAATCATGTGCTAACGACTGTCTAAATGACTCGGGTAAAGTTTGTAGCATGCGTGCTTGTTGTTTTTGTCTGCTTCCACTTGTCTTTGCACTAGGATGATGTCGGAGTAAATGTGCAGTCATATTCATTTTGTTCCCACTAGTGCTGTCAGCGTTAATTTCGTTGAAATGACGTTAACGCCACAACACGGCAAATCTCCGTTAACGAGCTACCGCGGATCGCCCCGTGCATGGGGCTGGACGGCCAACACGTTAACGAGCTAACTGCGCTAACGCACTAGTTCCCACCAATGTAATTGAGCATTGCGTGGCACATCCGACATACTGTTTTACTTTAGTCCATGACACACTTACCTTCAGGGTCATATGTCACATGAAAACCAAAATAGTTCCAAACGCCACATCTGAATTAGGGTGGGGGAGGTTCAATTTGCCATGTTGCAAGGAGAGCTTAACTTCTAGCTTGCCCTGCGCTCAGTGAATCTGTGTTCGATTACTCCGCCTAGGCTGCACTGTCGAGCGCAGATCCACTGAGCGCTCAACACAGACAGCATCGTCAGAAGGAAAGTTGATAAAATAAATTAAACATTTTGTATTGTTCGATACATATGCGTACCGAACCGTAAGCACTGTATCGAACGGTTCAATATCGATACGAGTATCGTTGCACCCCTAATAGATAGAAGTTGTTGTTGTTCTGTCAAGTAAGCCATTCATTTATAACCCAGTCAACACACATATGTGGGGCCCAAATAGGGAGCAGCAGGGCTAATATTTGGGGCCCACTTGGGAAACCCAACTGGGGTCCAGCTACTTTTGTCCTCAGTTTCCATGGTGGCCCCAAGTGTGTTTGCCCAGATGGGTTAATGATGGGCCCCGGATGGGTCCCAAATCAGGCCCAGCCAACAAACAAGTGTGAGACCCAGATGGGTAGAAGCGGGTCTGATATTTGGGGCCCACCTGGGTTACCCAACTGGGACCCAGCTACTTTTGTCCTCAGTTTCCATATTTAATGTGTAAAGGTATTTATAAATAATTATAAATTTATAATTAAACAGTCCAACCCAGTATCACACCAAAATGTTTGCTGGCCCACCGTGTCTATTTCACGCCTTGCCTGTCCAAAACATGAAATGGAGACACATGCAGACGTTGCATTGCCAGTGATCTTATATTTAAATTCAAGAATTCGGTAGTGAACAAAAACATATAAAGGTTCTTAATTGTCAGAAACTATTGAAGAAGGTGGCTAATATGTATGTAAATGAATTAACAACGTCTGTTTAAATGCTTACCAATGATTATTTTCATGTTGGTTTGAAATCGAAAAAACTCACTCTGCTGTTACTGCAGTTTATTGCAACTTACTGCAACTTCTGCATTTGTGGGGTTTTTTTTCACGCTTTGGAGATGCACAGCGTGAAAAAAAAAAAACGGTTGACTGGCGTGTCTATTACAGGATTTGCCATGATGTCAGGTTGATTCTTCAGTATGACGGATACGTCTCTACTAGTTTATAGTAAACTGTAAATTTATTTATTTAATACTGCAGTGTTACTAATGCTTTGCTTGCTTTATTGCTTGCTTATTTTGTTTTGTTTATTAATGTTAATCAATTTTTTGTGTGTCTTTCTTTATAAGACATTACTGATGAACTTGTGAATGTTTCTTTGGTTTACTTGAATCGACCTGATCTTAACTTTATTTGTCTGTTTACTCTGCAGATCAAATGATTGAAAGAATACTCCACCCTTGTTCTTGTTCAAATGAATTCACTCCCTCTCCTCTGGAGGAAGCAAGGATGATTCTGCAGAGGATCATGTCTCGAGACCTGTACCAGTTTATGGGTGAAACCAAGGTGTGCAATCAGGGCTGGACTGGGACAAAAACGTGGCCCAGGCTTTTTTGGCCCACCCACCTCTGCATATCACCTTTAAAAACTATTTATCTTGCCTTGTTATCATTTGGTATCATTCTTTTCAGTACAACCTCATATTTCTGAATTTAGTTATTTTTTCATTTTGACACAATTACTATAATTGATCTAAAATCAGACAAAAAACATAAAATCTGAGTAGAGAAAGTTATATTTTTACTGTAACAACCACAAACATGTTTAACAGATAATTTTCATAACTTGAAATGGAAATATAAATTCTAACTTTATAAACAAACAACATTTTTTGCAAATAGTTATTTGCAACTATTTGCAGCCATGGCGTTCTTTTATAGCCATTTCAAACTATTTACAGAACAATCTGGTGTTCCGCATCAAATAAGATGCCATACAAATTATTTGTGCCACTCCAAAAAATTATTTTTGTCCACTATAAGACAGAGGACATCATCTCAAGCCTAATACCTGCAGGCCTGACTGCACGAGGTGTATCACTCATCCTGTTTTCCACCATTTACACTGTAATCTGTCTCTGGTGACTTTTTAGCTGCAACTGTGACATTCACCAATCGCCTCATTTTTCTGACACACACACAAAAAAACTAACAACTACACACTAACTACACACTCCAAACACATTAAATATCACAAATCACACATCTCAAAACTCTCACTCTCTCTCGCTACCGACACTCTAAAAAATTACCCTTCTTCCTAAACAACAAATGCCCCATGTTGCCATATGATTTTTTGATTGGTTGACATGGTACATTTTTCCACCAATAGGAAAGGGGTGTTTTTTTAATTTATTTTAAATTAATTATTATTTGTTTGGTCATAAGCAGAGAGTGCTTGCTAGTGCTGTCCTTAGACATAAATGTGACAATAGTATTCAGGAAAAAAAAATGCGAACATTTTTTATCATGGCTCTGGTTTTACGTGGCCTTGTCAACACAATTTAAAAATTGGTATATAGTCTGAATACCTCACTTTAAACACAAAATGGACACTGAGGCTTGTCTTGGGTTCACATAACATCTTGTTGCTATGTCATCTTAAATTGGTCATGTGATTGGTTTACCATGGTTTACTACTTTTCTTTCTCAGCCAATCAGCAGGTCTTCTGCAATTGTTTCGCCCCCATAGCTCCCGGTAAGCTGTAGACAGCTTCAACTGTCTGTGTGTTTAAAAATAGTAATGCATCCGTGCAGCATTTTCTTGTTAGTAACGGTAACAGCATTGTAACAATAGAAATAGTAATGAGTTAGATTACTAGTTACTGAAAAATGCTGTTATTCTCATCACTGCTCTTCTCTTCCCCAACTCTCCACAGCTGGAGCGATAACAGTGCAGCAGCTAACATGGTGGTTAATTTGACACATTTTGCTGCATCTGCTAGTTTATTTTTATTGTTTTCTCTCAGGTGTGGACCAAAACAACTGCACCAAGATCCTTTGGCCCCATCAGATGATCTCATGACTCATCGAGTGACACAACTGACCAGTCAATCGGTGGCATGCGGTCTGACCACATCACATTTTAGTACCTGCTCAATCGTTTTGAACCCTGACTGAGCAGGCACTATTTTAGTACCTGGTACAAGGTACTATGACCTAATAGAAAACCCTGAAAACTGTGGCGAGTAGATCCAATTAGGTACTAATAAAAAGGGGCTTTTGGAGAAGGTTCGTTTATGGTATGAACATAATTCAAACTCGATCCCAACAGACTACCAGGTGTACATTGAGAGTTTGAACTAAAAAGCTTCTGTAAGATTTACATTAGAAAAAAGGGAGGAAATTACTGTAGATGTGCAAAGGCCTGTACAGGCTAGTATCTAGCCGTAAAATAAATGGAAATTGCCCTCTGGGAAATTCCTCCAGGAACTGCCTGCATACTCCCGCCACACCAGGACTGATGTTGTCATGCACCAGGAGGAATCCAGGACCCAATGCACCAGCATAGGGTCTGTAAGCGTGGGACTTCAACCCAAGATCTGTTGCATAACCTGTAGAGGTTTGTGTGTCTCTCCATGGATATGGCTCCCCAGACCATCACTTATAAACCCTCAAACTGGTCATGCTAAACAATGTTACAGGCAGCATCACATTTTCCATGGCTTCTCCAGACCCTTTCACAGCTGTCCAATGTGACCCTTTCTTATGTGTTCAGCTCTCATCTGTGAAAAGTGCAGGGTTCCAGTGGTAGACTTGCCATTTCTGGTATTTAATGGCAAATGCGTGGCGCAAAAGAGCAGATACTGCTCTGGACAGGACCTTCTATGGCCCTTTCCTGCTCTCCTAGAGTTACTGCTGTTAATGCCCTGGATTCTCCTCCATTCTCTTGAGACTGTACTGGGAGACACAGAAAAAACATCTGGCAGTGGCATGTATTAACGTGCCATTCTGGAAGATTTGGACAGCCTCTGTAGGGACCATGTATTGCTTCAGTCTTCCAGTAGTGACAATAACCCTTGCCAAAAGCAAAACTAGCCAAAAGCAGTGAGCCAGCCTGACGCAGGGCTTATGCAGAGAGACAGACAACCATACCCACCTGCGGGCAATTTAGATTCCCCACTTAACCTAACCCCACGACTTACATGTCATTGGACTGTGGGAGGAAGCTGGAGTACCTGGAGAGAACCCCCAAAAGAACATTAAACTCCACACAGAAAGGTCCCGGCCAGATGTGAAGTTGAACTCAGGACCTTCTTGCTGTGAGGGAACAGTGCTAATCACTACGCCACTGTACTGCCCAATATTCCCAATATTTGAGACAGAGTTAAGCTGAATTCATCGTAGCTGATTTTGATACCATTTTGAAACCATTTAAATCCTAAGTGAGTCATTCATAGTCACCTAAATAATAGCTTATTAGCTCAGTTTAACCTGCATTTTATTTTATTGCAAGAAAACATCTAGTTGATTACAATATTTGTGGTGTGTGAGTGCGCTAAAAAAGAGAGAGATGATGTGACTCTTCTCTCCCTTTCTCAGCTCAAGAAAGAAGACCAAGAGGAAATAAAAGTAAGAGTGAAAAGTGATCATAAAAAGAGATCTGCAAAACAATGATAACACAATGACAGCACATGTTCTCTCCTCCATCTGTCAGAAGATGAAGGACAGCTTGGAAAATGAACTAGTTAAAGTCATTCCAAAAGACAACTTTGAAATTATAGTGAGTTTTTATTCTAATTATACTCAGTAATAAATCTTCCTAAAATCTTGGCTTTTGTTTTGTTTTTTTAGTTAAATTGTGTTGCCAACCTCCACTGAGTCATAATGTACATGTGAACATCAACACAGGCTGCTCTGTCACACTCTTCTTTTAGGTTGTCACTTTGGACTATGGGATGAAAAACAAGGACCCCATCAATACCACATATTTCTACACTAAGGCTAAACCTACTGAAGCATTCAAGATTCCCAGAGAACAGGTCAGAACTACTGCATGTCTTTGCATGAGCTGTGTGTTCTTTCTGTAGATGTCTCTGTAAAACAGCTTTTATGTTACTGTCCTTGTTGTCAGGTGTCCAAGCTTCTCCCAGTGTGCTTTGCTGAGAAGATCCTCAGAGTTTACTGTAAGAACTCAGCGAGTCTGAGAGATGCTAAGTTCTGCTTTCAAAGCTGGTGTCACGAAAATGACTTTCTAACTGAGGTAACACTTTGTTCTGTTCGATGTCAGTGACAGGCATTACCATGTTACAACCAATGCGATGAGAACATAAACAAGAAATCTGCAGTTAAACCTGCATATCCTGTCAGAGCCTCAAGTTAACATTACACTTTTGTACTAATGAACTTGTCTGTATCTGCAGGATCGAGACAGAGCAACTCCATGAAATGAAGATGTGAAACAATGAGAGATTTATTTTTTTTGTGTTACTGCAGAGATTTAAAAACAGGTAACTCAGCAAACTAAAGAGGTTTATTTATGACACATCTTCACTATAATCAAACTATATAGCTCAACTTGGCTCAAAGGTTTAGATAAAGGCTACTGCTGTTGTGATTTGCTCATTGTGTGAAAAATAATTATTTATTATATAACAGGCCTCTAGATGAAAATTTTGCCAAAGGATAACAGAATCTTTCTGCTGTTTCCTCTTTAGATTTGTTTACTGCTGGTTTCTGATCAATTCAAAATAAAGTTTATTTTCTCTTTGTGTGTTATTTTTAAGTAACAGCTCCTAGAACATAAGAACATATGATACAAATACTATATTTTTTAAAAATTGCATAGATTTCACTTTGCTACTTATCCTTGCTGGTTACTGTTGGAAAAAGCATCCAGAATGCAAAACCTAATGTAGCCGGGTGGCAAAAGCTCTTATTATGAAACCCCAGTCACCAATCAGACATAATAGACACTTATAGCAATTCACATTGTGTGTGATTTTTCAGCGTTCCCTACTGGGGTAAGTAGTTTGGGTAATAAGTCTTATTGTTCAAAGAGATAAAGCCCATGTGCTGTTAGCTCCATTGCCACAGCTGAGGTTCAGAGAAGATTGAAACCTTTGTAAACTTTGTAAGAATGGAAAGATTACAATAACTGTGTCGAAGGCTGCACAGTGTCACAGGACGGCCACAGAAGCTGTTGGCACAATTTAGATGGTTGTGCTCCAACTTACTAGCAAACCAGGTGCACTGCAGTCACAAAGTTCAGAAGAATCTTTAAAACACATGTATTAGACCCCCTGTGTTTGTGTAACATTTTTTTGTTGTAAAATTCATAAGTTCCAATGTTTTGTGGCTGGAGTTCACTTATGAGCTACTGGCCAAAGCTAGTGAATGCCAGGTGCTGGATCAGTAAAGCGTGTGGTGCTGACATGACATGCTATTGAATGAAACATTCAGATTAGCTTCTGTTAGAATCTCTGAATATAATATGTTTAACTGCTTTGCCAGCGCTCTACTTCCCTGTTTAAATACTTATTTAATTGATTTTATTTGAAAATAAAATATACAATATTAACATAATGTTCCCAATTGATGCATTCTACCAGAGTTAGCTTAAAGCTTATTTCGATCTGGAGTCGATAGAATTTCCTGCAAGGGAAATTCTTGTGTTACCCCATATGGAAAAGAAATAGTAAAAACTTATAAAAGACTTGCATAAGATGTGGCCTACTTCATATAGTGAATCATATAAGCCTTATATGATTTACTCATGAAAGTGGCCACTTTCTCATTACTTTCATATTTTGTTTTAGTAAGTATCCAAAACATACAAGTTTCATTTATATAATTTTTCAAGGGTTCTTATATCTGTTTTCACTCTTGTATGCTTTTCATACAAGTTTCACACAAGACAGATTCAAACTTTATAAGATTTATATATATCTTTTCCATATGGGACAGCAACATGATAAATCATAAAAATTAAAGTGCCACAGGTGCTTGTTAAGGGCCTTATACTAGATACATACACACAAACCAGTGATAAAAAATACTAATCAAAGTTAACAGTTAGTTAAAAACAGAAAAACTAAGGCTGATATTGTGTATGAGAGCAAGTTGCTATACATCGATGCAACCGTTATAGCCCAAATTTTAATAATATGTATGCATTAAGTCCATAGTAACTACATAAATTGCAAAAAAGTGCAAAAAACTACAAAAAAATTACCCCCCCCCCTTTTTTTTGTTTTTTTACATATATATTTCTAGTTAGAGAAATTTAAGAGGTTTATCCCTCAAAACTGTAAATACAAAAAAGTTGCACAAAATAGTTTCCAACAACAGGAAATTTATTTTGAGTGTCTTCATAGTTTTATTTTTGAAATACACTCATTTTTATATATTGCAGGAAAAACGAAAAATAAATATTATAATCCAAGTTTACAAAAAAAAACAGCATGTGCATCAAAATAAACTATTTCCAGCAGAGCAATTTGAGTTCTAAGCATCCCAGAAACGATACAGAAAAGCACAATGTCAAATATAACTTTTAAAAACACCAGCATAGGCTTAGAAGGCCCTGAAGGTAAAAAAAAAAAAAAAAAACCTACATTTTTCACATCACTTCTGGTTTCAGGCAGGTAATGACGGACACGAGATAGCGCTGACGTCTATTCCAACATAGGAAGTGTTATGAACAGCTGATCGGATCGGCAAAGTGTGTTTCTGGAATTATGTTTTTGTTGCTGCAAGAGGTTTTTATGCAATTTTTACAAAGCTATATGTGGAAGGAAACCATGACCTAGGACAAGCTGATGGCATAAAATGTAAGTACAACTCCTCCGGTTTCATATGCAAAAAAAATATTGCGCTAGCTTACGTGGTACCAGTTCTACAGTGATTTAAAAATAGTTATGCAAAACGGAGCATGCCCGCTCCGACTGGTTTTAAAGGGTTAAGCAGAGGCGGGGGTTTACAACATCAACTGTCTGTCATCTATAAACCAGTTTTGAGATCCCTTTCCAGACGCCTTAACACCCACTCACATCCTGGACCATTTGACCTCAGTAAACCACATGATAGGGTGGGGCCAGGTTTCACAATGAGCTCACCCAAAACCCTGACTGATTGGGACCCACACCCGCTTTCACACCTTGGCTCATGTGATTAGGTAGAGGGTAAATAGGGGGCCCATGACCCTAAATCTGGGCCTCTCCACGAATTACTCTTATAACTGAAGAAGCTTCTCGGATGAGAGGTGACACGTTTTCAAGCAACTTGAAAAAAGGAGTCCAGATTCTCCTTAAGACAAGGAGGCCAATGTCTGTTGATCAATATACAGTCATCATATGTTGGTGCAGTGAAGTGTGTTTCTCAAAAAAATACGAAACTCATAGGAAAAGTTAATGTAAAATCGCATTTGCTAATTATGTTAATACACAAATACCCAGTGAGGCCCAGCACTGAGGTAACTGTACATATGACTTGTTTAAAACACGTATACGAGTTCAAACATTTGGTAAAACAAGTCTGAACAACGTTGGACACACCTAAGGCATAAACCAAAATAAATAAAGCTGTAGATAAACTGGACACACAGGATGAACACAACACAATGAACCTTGAGTGATTGTTCCACAAGTATTTCTTGTTTTATACTCAAGTCTTCCTCATCATCATGTTTTCTCTTTCATTTCTTGTTGTGCTAGGATGTTGTGTTAGTTAGAAACATCATGGTGATGAACAAATCATTTTACTCTGCCATACAGAAACCTGGTTACAGCAGGATGATTATGTTAGCTTAAATGAATCAGCACACCTGAGTTATACTATCAGAATCTTCGAAGTGCAATCTGAGGGGCAATGTGGCAGCAATTTTCCACACCAGCCTATTAATCAACCAAAGACCAAGACAGAGCTTAGGCTTGTCCACTCTAGCTAGAAAACTCACAAAAACAGATTTTTTTGTTATCATCTTTTGTCCACCTGGACCTTACACAGAGTTTCTTTCTGATTTCTCAGACTTTGTATTTGAATGAGTGCTCAGATAAATTAATTATTGTGGGAGGTTTTAACATCCATGTAGATGTTAAAAATGACATTCTCAACATGGCATTTAATCTGTTATTAGACTCAACTGGCTTCTCCAACCTTCCTTTCATATCAAAAATTCTTGAAAGAGTAGTTGTCAAACAGCTAACAGATCATCTGCAGAGGAATGGCTTATTTGAAGAGTTTCAGTCAGGTTTCAGAGCTCATCACAGCACAGAAACAGCTTTAGTTACAAATGCTCTTCTTGAGGCCTCTGACATTGGACTCATCTCTGTGCTTGTCCTGCTAGACCTCAGTGCAGCGTTCGATACTCTCAACCATAATATTCTATTAGAGCAATTAGAGCACGCTGTAGGTATTACAGCTGCAGTGGTTTGTATCATATCTATTTAATAGACTACAATTTGTTCATGTAAATGTAAATTCTTCTTCACACGCTAAGGTTAATTATGGAGTTCCACAGGGTTCAGTGCTAAGACCAGTTCTTGTTACATTATACATGCTTCCCTTAGGCAGTATCATCAGTAGGCATAGCATACATTTTCATTGCTATGCAGATGACACACAACTTTATCCATCTATGAAGCCAGGTAAAACACACCAATTGTTTAAACTACAGGAATGTTTTAAAGACATAAAGACCTGGATGGCCGCTAACTTTCTGCTTCTTAATTCAGATAAAACTGAGGTTATTGTACTCGGCCCTGAAAATCTTAGAAATATGGTATCTAACCAGATTCTTACTCTGGATGGCATTACTTTGGCCTCCAGTAATGCTGTGAGGAACCTTGGAGTCATTTTTGACCAGGATATGTCCTTCAACGCACATATTAAACAAATATGTAAGACTGCTTTCTTCCATTTGCGCAACATCTCTAAAATTAGAAATATCCTGTCTCAGAGTGATGCTGAAAAACTAGTTTATGCATTTATTACTTTTAGGCTGGACTACTGTAATTCATTATTATCAGGATGCCCTAAAAACTCCCTGAAAGGCCTTCAATTAATTCAAAATGCTGCAGCAAGAGTGCTGACAGGGACTAGAACAAGAGAGCATATTTCTCCTGTTTTGGCTTCCCTTCATTGGCTCTCCGTTAAATCCAGAACTGAATTCAAAATCCTGCTCCTCACATACAAGGTCTTGAATAATCAGGCCCCATCTATCTTAATGACCCTGTAGTACCATATCACCCTATTAGAGCACTTTGCTCTCACACTGCAGGCCTACTTGTTGTTCCTAGAGTATTTAAAAGTAGAATGGGAGGCAGAGCCTTCAGTTTTCAGCCCCCTCTTCTGTGGAACCAGCTTCCAGTTTGGATTTGGGAGACAGACACTATCTCTACTTTTAAGATTAAAAAAAACGAAAGTTTTAAGCCTAAAGCATATAGTTAGGGCTGGACCAGGTGACCCTGAATCCTCCTGTAGTTATGCTGCAATAGGTGTAGGCTGCTTGGGAATTCCCATAATGTATTCAGTATTTCTTCCTCAGTCAGCTCTCTCACTCACTATGCTCACTAGACATGCTCTCTTTGAAACCTGTTCTCACTCCCAACATGTAAAATACCGATGATTTGTCACATCCTTAAACTTCTCATACTGACGCAAAAGGTACCCTTCCATGTCTGTATGAAACGCTGTGGGTTCTCAATTCACTCCGATATGAACCTGCTCACGGCGCTAAGGGACGCTTAGAGCAGAGGCTCCAGTCGTCCATTTACTCCAATAATAACCCAGTCACGGTGAAGCATGATGCCACCAGATACAATCTGATTGGAGAACTGAGGACCCTCTCCCTGGAAGTGTTTTTCTCACTATTTTAAGGATTTCTTTTGATGACATTGTTGAAATTTCTCAACAAAAACACATCCAAGTAAAGCAGTTTGATGAATAAACTACTTATGACACATCTTCACTATAATCAAACTATATAGCTCAACTTGGCTCAAAGGTTTAGATAAAGGCTACTGCTGTTGTGATTTGCTCATTGTGTGAAAAATAATTATTTATTATATAACAGGCCTCTAGATGAAAATTTTGCCAAAGGATAACAGAATCTTTCTGCTGTTTCCTCTTTAGATTTGTTTACTGCTGGTTTCTGATCAATTCAAAATAAAGTTTATTTTCTCTTTGTGTGTTATTTTTAAGTAACAGCTCCTAGAACATAAGAACATATGATACAAATACTATATTTTTTAAAAATTGCATAGATTTCACTTTGCTACTTATCCTTGCTGGTTACTGTTGGAAAAAGCATCCAGAATGCAAAACCTAATGTAGCCGGGTGGCAAAAGCTCTCATTATGAAACCCCAGTCACCAATCAGACATAATAGACACTTATAGCAATTCACATTGTGTGTGATTTTTCAGCGTTCCCTACTGGGGTAAGTAGTTTGGGTAATAAGTCTTATTGTTCAAAGAGATAAAGCCCATGTGCTGTTAGCTCCATTGCCACAGCTGAGGTTCAGAGAAGATTGAAACCTTTGTAAACTTTGTAAGAATGGAAAGATTACAATAACTGTGTCGAAGGCTGCACAGTGTCACAGGACGGCCACAGAAGCTGTTGGCACAATTTAGATGGTTGTGCTCCAACTTACTAGCAAACCAGGTGCACTGCAGTCACAAAGTTCAGAAGAATCTTTAAAACACATGTATTAGACCCCCTGTGTTTGTGTAACATTTTTTTGTTGTAAAATTCATAAGTTCCAATGTTTTGTGGCTGGAGTTCACTTATGAGCTACTGGCCAAAGCTAGTGAATGCCAGGTGCTGGATCAGTAAAGCGTGTGGTGCTGACATGACATGCTATTGAATGAAACATTCAGATTAGCTTCTGTTAGAATCTCTGAATATAATATGTTTAACTGCTTTGCCAGCGCTCTACTTCCCTGTTTAAATACTTATTTAATTGATTTTATTTGAAAATAAAATATACAATATTAACATAATGTTCCCAATTGATGCATTCTACCAGAGTTAGCTTAAAGCTTATTTCGATCTGGAGTCGATAGAATTTCCTGCAAGGGAAATTCTTGTGTTACCCCATATGGAAAAGAAATAGTAAAAACTTATAAAAGACTTGCATAAGATGTGGCCTACTTCATATAGTGAATCATATAAGCCTTATATGATTTACTCATGAAAGTGGCCACTTTCTCATTACTTTCATATTTTGTTTTAGTAAGTATCCAAAACATACAAGTTTCATTTATATAATTTTTCAAGGGTTCTTATATCTGTTTTCACTCTTGTATGCTTTTCATACAAGTTTCACACAAGACAGATTCAAACTTTATAAGATTTATATATATCTTTTCCATATGGGACAGCAACATGATAAATCATAAAAATTAAAGTGCCACAGGTGCTTGTTAAGGGCCTTATACTAGATACATACACACAAACCAGTGATAAAAAATACTAATCAAAGTTAACAGTTAGTTAAAAACAGAAAAACTAAGGCTGATATTGTGTATGAGAGCAAGTTGCTATACATCGATGCAACCGTTATAGCCCAAATTTTAATAATATGTATGCATTAAGTCCATAGTAACTACATAAATTGCAAAAAAGTGCAAAAAACTACAAAAAAATTACCCCCCCCCCTTTTTTTTGTTTTTTTACATATATATTTCTAGTTAGAGAAATTTAAGAGGTTTATCCCTCAAAACTGTAAATACAAAAAAGTTGCACAAAATAGTTTCCAACAACAGGAAATTTATTTTGAGTGTCTTCATAGTTTTATTTTTGAAATACACTCATTTTTATATATTGCAGGAAAAACGAAAAATAAATATTATAATCCAAGTTTACAAAAAAAAACAGCATGTGCATCAAAATAAACTATTTCCAGCAGAGCAATTTGAGTTCTAAGCATCCCAGAAACGATACAGAAAAGCACAATGTCAAATATAACTTTTAAAAACACCAGCATAGGCTTAGAAGGCCCTGAAGGTAAAAAAAAAAAAAAAAAACCTACATTTTTCACATCACTTCTGGTTTCAGGCAGGTAATGACGGACACGAGATAGCGCTGACGTCTATTCCAACATAGGAAGTGTTATGAACAGCTGATCGGATCGGCAAAGTGTGTTTCTGGAATTATGTTTTTGTTGCTGCAAGAGGTTTTTATGCAATTTTTACAAAGCTATATGTGGAAGGAAACCATGACCTAGGACAAGCTGATGGCATAAAATGTAAGTACAACTCCTCCGGTTTCATATGCAAAAAAAATATTGCGCTAGCTTACGTGGTACCAGTTCTACAGTGATTTAAAAATAGTTATGCAAAACGGAGCATGCCCGCTCCGACTGGTTTTAAAGGGTTAAGCAGAGGCGGGGGTTTACAACATCAACTGTCTGTCATCTATAAACCAGTTTTGAGATCCCTTTCCAGACGCCTTAACACCCACTCACATCCTGGACCATTTGACCTCAGTAAACCACATGATAGGG
Organism: Perissodus microlepis; assembly: GCF_051167445.1. Classification (NCBI taxonomy): domain Eukaryota; kingdom Metazoa; phylum Chordata; class Actinopteri; order Cichliformes; family Cichlidae; genus Perissodus; species Perissodus microlepis. The sequence goes on from NC_140480.1 coordinate 20,550,785, forward strand.
TGGGGCCAGGTTTCACAATGAGCTCACCCAAAACCCTGACTGATTGGGACCCACACCCGCTTTCACACCTTGGCTCATGTGATTAGGTAGAGGGTAAATAGGGGGCCCATGACCCTAAATCTGGGCCTCTCCACGAATTACTCTTATAACTGAAGAAGCTTCTCGGATGAGAGGTGACACGTTTTCAAGCAACTTGAAAAAAGGAGTCCAGATTCTCCTTAAGACAAGGAGGCCAATGTCTGTTGATCAATATACAGTCATCATATGTTGGTGCAGTGAAGTGTGTTTCTCAAAAAAATACGAAACTCATAGGAAAAGTTAATGTAAAATCGCATTTGCTAATTATGTTAATACACAAATACCCAGTGAGGCCCAGCACTGAGGTAACTGTACATATGACTTGTTTAAAACACGTATACGAGTTCAAACATTTGGTAAAACAAGTCTGAACAACGTTGGACACACCTAAGGCATAAACCAAAATAAATAAAGCTGTAGATAAACTGGACACACAGGATGAACACAACACAATGAACCTTGAGTGATTGTTCCACAAGTATTTCTTGTTTTATACTCAAGTCTTCCTCATCATCATGTTTTCTCTTTCATTTCTTGTTGTGCTAGGATGTTGTGTTAGTTAGAAACATCATGGTGATGAACAAATCATTTTACTCTGCCATACAGAAACCTGGTTACAGCAGGATGATTATGTTAGCTTAAATGAATCAGCACACCTGAGTTATACTATCAGAATCTTCGAAGTGCAATCTGAGGGGCAATGTGGCAGCAATTTTCCACACCAGCCTATTAATCAACCAAAGACCAAGACAGAGCTTAGGCTTGTCCACTCTAGCTAGAAAACTCACAAAAACAGATTTTTTTGTTATCATCTTTTGTCCACCTGGACCTTACACAGAGTTTCTTTCTGATTTCTCAGACTTTGTATTTGAATGAGTGCTCAGATAAATTAATTATTGTGGGAGGTTTTAACATCCATGTAGATGTTAAAAATGACATTCTCAACATGGCATTTAATCTGTTATTAGACTCAACTGGCTTCTCCAACCTTCCTTTCATATCAAAAATTCTTGAAAGAGTAGTTGTCAAACAGCTAACAGATCATCTGCAGAGGAATGGCTTATTTGAAGAGTTTCAGTCAGGTTTCAGAGCTCATCACAGCACAGAAACAGCTTTAGTTACAAATGCTCTTCTTGAGGCCTCTGACATTGGACTCATCTCTGTGCTTGTCCTGCTAGACCTCAGTGCAGCGTTCGATACTCTCAACCATAATATTCTATTAGAGCAATTAGAGCACGCTGTAGGTATTACAGCTGCAGTGGTTTGTATCATATCTATTTAATAGACTACAATTTGTTCATGTAAATGTAAATTCTTCTTCACACGCTAAGGTTAATTATGGAGTTCCACAGGGTTCAGTGCTAAGACCAGTTCTTGTTACATTATACATGCTTCCCTTAGGCAGTATCATCAGTAGGCATAGCATACATTTTCATTGCTATGCAGATGACACACAACTTTATCCATCTATGAAGCCAGGTAAAACACACCAATTGTTTAAACTACAGGAATGTTTTAAAGACATAAAGACCTGGATGGCCGCTAACTTTCTGCTTCTTAATTCAGATAAAACTGAGGTTATTGTACTCGGCCCTGAAAATCTTAGAAATATGGTATCTAACCAGATTCTTACTCTGGATGGCATTACTTTGGCCTCCAGTAATGCTGTGAGGAACCTTGGAGTCATTTTTGACCAGGATATGTCCTTCAACGCACATATTAAACAAATATGTAAGACTGCTTTCTTCCATTTGCGCAACATCTCTAAAATTAGAAATATCCTGTCTCAGAGTGATGCTGAAAAACTAGTTTATGCATTTATTACTTTTAGGCTGGACTACTGTAATTCATTATTATCAGGATGCCCTAAAAACTCCCTGAAAGGCCTTCAATTAATTCAAAATGCTGCAGCAAGAGTGCTGACAGGGACTAGAACAAGAGAGCATATTTCTCCTGTTTTGGCTTCCCTTCATTGGCTCTCCGTTAAATCCAGAACTGAATTCAAAATCCTGCTCCTCACATACAAGGTCTTGAATAATCAGGCCCCATCTATCTTAATGACCCTGTAGTACCATATCACCCTATTAGAGCACTTTGCTCTCACACTGCAGGCCTACTTGTTGTTCCTAGAGTATTTAAAAGTAGAATGGGAGGCAGAGCCTTCAGTTTTCAGCCCCCTCTTCTGTGGAACCAGCTTCCAGTTTGGATTTGGGAGACAGACACTATCTCTACTTTTAAGATTAAAAAAAACGAAAGTTTTAAGCCTAAAGCATATAGTTAGGGCTGGACCAGGTGACCCTGAATCCTCCTGTAGTTATGCTGCAATAGGTGTAGGCTGCTTGGGAATTCCCATAATGTATTCAGTATTTCTTCCTCAGTCAGCTCTCTCACTCACTATGCTCACTAGACATGCTCTCTTTGAAACCTGTTCTCACTCCCAACATGTAAAATACCGATGATTTGTCACATCCTTAAACTTCTCATACTGACGCAAAAGGTACCCTTCCATGTCTGTATGAAACGCTGTGGGTTCTCAATTCACTCCGATATGAACCTGCTCACGGCGCTAAGGGACGCTTAGAGCAGAGGCTCCAGTCGTCCATTTACTCCAATAATAACCCAGTCACGGTGAAGCATGATGCCACCAGATACAATCTGATTGGAGAACTGAGGACCCTCTCCCTGGAAGTGTTTTTCTCACTATTTTAAGGATTTCTTTTGATGACATTGTTGAAATTTCTCAACAAAAACACATCCAAGTAAAGCAGTTTGATGAATAAACTACTTATGACACATCTTCACTATAATCAAACTATATAGCTCAACTTGGCTCAAAGGTTTAGATAAAGGCTACTGCTGTTGTGATTTGCTCATTGTGTGAAAAATAATTATTTATTATATAACAGGCCTCTAGATGAAAATTTTGCCAAAGGATAACAGAATCTTTCTGCTGTTTCCTCTTTAGATTTGTTTACTGCTGGTTTCTGATCAATTCAAAATAAAGTTTATTTTCTCTTTGTGTGTTATTTTTAAGTAACAGCTCCTAGAACATAAGAACATATGATACAAATACTATATTTTTTAAAAATTGCATAGATTTCACTTTGCTACTTATCCTTGCTGGTTACTGTTGGAAAAAGCATCCAGAATGCAAAACCTAATGTAGCCGGGTGGCAAAAGCTCTCATTATGAAACCCCAGTCACCAATCAGACATAATAGACACTTATAGCAATTCACATTGTGTGTGATTTTTCAGCGTTCCCTACTGGGGTAAGTAGTTTGGGTAATAAGTCTTATTGTTCAAAGAGATAAAGCCCATGTGCTGTTAGCTCCATTGCCACAGCTGAGGTTCAGAGAAGATTGAAACCTTTGTAAACTTTGTAAGAATGGAAAGATTACAATAACTGTGTCGAAGGCTGCACAGTGTCACAGGACGGCCACAGAAGCTGTTGGCACAATTTAGATGGTTGTGCTCCAACTTACTAGCAAACCAGGTGCACTGCAGTCACAAAGTTCAGAAGAATCTTTAAAACACATGTATTAGACCCCCTGTGTTTGTGTAACATTTTTTTGTTGTAAAATTCATAAGTTCCAATGTTTTGTGGCTGGAGTTCACTTATGAGCTACTGGCCAAAGCTAGTGAATGCCAGGTGCTGGATCAGTAAAGCGTGTGGTGCTGACATGACATGCTATTGAATGAAACATTCAGATTAGCTTCTGTTAGAATCTCTGAATATAATATGTTTAACTGCTTTGCCAGCGCTCTACTTCCCTGTTTAAATACTTATTTAATTGATTTTATTTGAAAATAAAATATACAATATTAACATAATGTTCCCAATTGATGCATTCTACCAGAGTTAGCTTAAAGCTTATTTCGATCTGGAGTCGATAGAATTTCCTGCAAGGGAAATTCTTGTGTTACCCCATATGGAAAAGAAATAGTAAAAACTTATAAAAGACTTGCATAAGATGTGGCCTACTTCATATAGTGAATCATATAAGCCTTATATGATTTACTCATGAAAGTGGCCACTTTCTCATTACTTTCATATTTTGTTTTAGTAAGTATCCAAAACATACAAGTTTCATTTATATAATTTTTCAAGGGTTCTTATATCTGTTTTCACTCTTGTATGCTTTTCATACAAGTTTCACACAAGACAGATTCAAACTTTATAAGATTTATATATATCTTTTCCATATGGGACAGCAACATGATAAATCATAAAAATTAAAGTGCCACAGGTGCTTGTTAAGGGCCTTATACTAGATACATACACACAAACCAGTGATAAAAAATACTAATCAAAGTTAACAGTTAGTTAAAAACAGAAAAACTAAGGCTGATATTGTGTATGAGAGCAAGTTGCTATACATCGATGCAACCGTTATAGCCCAAATTTTAATAATATGTATGCATTAAGTCCATAGTAACTACATAAATTGCAAAAAAGTGCAAAAAACTACAAAAAAATTACCACCCCCCCCTTTTTTTGTTTTTTTACATATATATTTCTAGTTAGAGAAATTTAAGAGGTTTATCCCTCAAAACTGTAAATACAAAAAAGTTGCACAAAATAGTTTCCAACAACAGGAAATTTATTTTGAGTGTCTTCATAGTTTTATTTTTGAAATACACTCATTTTTATATATTGCAGGAAAAACGAAAAATAAATATTATAATCCAAGTTTACAAAAAAAAACAGCATGTGCATCAAAATAAACTATTTCCAGCAGAGCAATTTGAGTTCTAAGCATCCCAGAAACGATACAGAAAAGCACAATGTCAAATATAACTTTTAAAAACACCAGCATAGGTTTATAAGGCCCTGAAGGTAAAAAAAAACAAAAAAACCTACATTTTTCACATCACTTCTGGTTTCAGGCAGGTAATGACGGACACGAGATAGCGCTGACGTCTATTCCAACACAGGAAGTGTTATGAACAGCTGATCGGATCGGCAAAGTGTGTTTCTGGAATTATGTTTTTGTTGCTGCAAGAGGTTTTTATGCAATTTTTACAAAGCTATATGTGGAAGGAAACCATGACCTAGGACAAGCTGATGGCATAAAATGTAAGTACAACTCCTCCGGTTTCATATGCAAAAAAAATATTGCGCTAGCTTACGTGGTACCAGTTCTACAGTGATTTAAAAATAGTTATGCAAAACGGAGCATGCCCGCTCCGACTGGTTTTAAAGGGTTAAGCAGAGGCGGGGGTTTACAACATCAACTGTCTGTCATCTATAAACCAGTTTTGAGATCCCTTTCCAGACGCCTTAACACCCACTCACATCCTGGACCATTTGACCTCAGTAAACCACATGATAGGGTGGGGCCAGGTTTCACAATGAGCTCACCCAAAACCCTGACTGATTGGGACCCACACCCGCTTTCACACCTTGGCTCATGTGATTAGGTAGAGGGTAAATAGAGGGCCCATGACCCTAAATCTGGGCCTCTCCACGAATTACTCTTATAACTGAAGAAGCTTCTCGGATGAGAGGTGACACGTTTTCAAGCAACTTGAAAAAAGGAGTCCAGATTCTCCTTAAGACAAGGAGGCCAATGTCTGTTGATCAATATACAGTCATCATATGTTGGTGCAGTGAAGTGTGTTTCTCAAAAAAATACGAAACTCATAGGAAAAGTTAATGTAAAATCGCATTCGCTAATTATGTTAATACACAAATACCCAGTGAGGCCCAGCACTGAGGTAACTGTACATATGACTTGTTTAAGACACGTATACGAGTTCAAACATTTGGTAAAACAAGTCTGAACAACGTTGGACACACCTAAGGCATAAACCAAAATAAATAAAGCTGTAGATAAACTGGACACACAGGATGAACACAACACAATGAACCTTGAGTGATTGTTCCACAAGTATTTCTTGTTTTATACTCAAGTCTTCCTCATCATCATGTTTTCTCTTTCATTTCTTGTTGTGCTAGGATGTTGTGTTAGTTAGAAACATCATGGTGATGAACAAATCATTTTACTCTGCCATACAGAAACCTGGTTACAGCAGGATGATTATGTTAGCTTAAATGAATCAGCACACCTGAGTTATACTATCAGAATCTTCGAAGTGCAATCTGAGGGGCAATGTGGCAGCAATTTTCCACACCAGCCTATTAATCAACCAAAGACCAAGACAGAGCTTAGGCTTGTCCACTCTAGCTAGAAAACTCACAAAAACAGATTTTTTTGTTATCATCTTTTGTCCACCTGGACCTTACACAGAGTTTCTTTCTGATTTCTCAGACTTTGTATTTGAATGAGTGCTCAGATAAATTAATTATTGTGGGAGGTTTTAACATCCATGTAGATGTTAAAAATGACATTCTCAACATGGCATTTAATCTGTTATTAGACTCAACTGGCTTCTCCAACCTTCCTTTCATATCAAAAATTCTTGAAAGAGTAGTTGTCAAACAGCTAACAGATCATCTGCAGAGGAATGGCTTATTTGAAGAGTTTCAGTCAGGTTTCAGAACTCATCACAGCACAGAAACAGCTTTAGTTACAAATGCTCTTCTTGAGGCCTCTGACATTGGACTCATCTCTGTGCTTGTCCTGCTAGACCTCAGTGCAGCGTTCGATACTCTCAACCATAATATTCTATTAGAGCAATTAGAGCACGCTGTAGGTATTACAGCTGCAGTGGTTTGTATCATATCTATTTAATAGACTACAATTTGTTCATGTAAATGTAAATTCTTCTTCACACACTAAGGTTAATTATGGAGTTCCACAGGGTTCAGTGCTAAGACCAGTTCTTGTTACATTATACATGCTTCCCTTAGGCAGTATCATCAGTAGGCATAGCATACATTTTCATTGCTATGCAGATGACACACAACTTTATCCATCTATGAAGCCAGGTAAAACACACCAATTGTTTAAACTACAGGAATGTTTTAAAGACATAAAGACCTGGATGGCCGCTAACTTTCTGCTTCTTAATTCAGATAAAACTGAGGTTATTGTACTCGGCCCTGAAAATCTTAGAAATATGGTATCTAACCAGATTCTTACTCTGGATGGCATTACTTTGGCCTCCAGTAATGCTGTGAGGAACCTTGGAGTCATTTTTGACCAGGATATGTCCTTCAACGCACATATTAAACAAATATGTAAGACTGCTTTCTTCCATTTGCGCAACATCTCTAAAATTAGAAATATCCTGTCTCAGAGTGATGCTGAAAAACTAGTTCATGCATTTATTACTTTTAGGCTGGACTACTGTAATTCATTATTATCAGGATGCCCTAAAAACTCCCTGAAAGGCCTTCAATTAATTAATTAATTAATTAATTAATTAATTCAAAATGCTGCAGCAAGAGTGCTGACAGGGACTAGAACAAGAGAGCATATTTCTCCTGTATTGGCTCTCCGTTAAATCCAGAACTGAATTCAAAATCCTGCTCCTCACATACAAGGTCTTGAATAATCAGGCCCCATCTATCTTAATGACCCTGTAGTACCATATCACCCTATTAGAGCACTTTGCTCTCACACTGCAGGCCTACTTGTTGTTCCTAGAGTATTTAAAAGTAGAATGGGAGGCAGAGCCTTCAGTTTTCAGCCCCCTCTTCTGTGGAACCAGCTTCCAGTTTGGATTCGGGAGACAGACACTATCTCTACTTTTAAGATTAGGCTTAAAACTTTCGTTTTTTTTAAAGCATATAGTTAGGGCTGGACCAGGTGACCCTGAATCCTCCTGTAGTTATGCTGCAATAGGTGTAGGCTGCTTGGGAATTCCCATAATGTATTCAGTATTTCTTCCTCAGTCAGCTCTCTCACTCACTATGCTCACTAGACATGCTCTCTTTGAAACCTGTTCTCACTCCCAACGTGTAAAATACCGATGATTTGTCACATCCTTAAACTTCTCATACTGACGCAAAAGGTACCCTTCCATGTCTGTATGAAACGCTGTGGGTTCTCAATTCACTCCGATATGAACCTGCTCACGGCGCTAAGGGACGCTTAGAGCAGAGTCGTCCATTTACTCCAATAATAACCCAGTCACGGTGAAGCATGACGCCACCAGATACAATCTGATTGGAGAACTGAGGACCCTCTCCCTGGAAGTGTTTTTCTCACTATTTTAAGGATTTCTTTTGATGACATTGTTGAAATTTCTCAACAAAAACACATCCAAGTAAAGCAGTTTGATGAATAAACTACTTATGACACATCTTCACTATAATCAAACTATATAGCTCAACTTGGCTCAAAGGTTTAGATAAAGGCTACTGCTGTTGTGATTTGCTCATTGTGTGAAAAATAATTATTTATTATATAACAGGCCTCTAGATGAAAATTTTGCCAAAGGATAACAGAATCTTTCTGCTGTTTCCTCTTTAGATTTGTTTACTGCTGGTTTCTGATCAATTCAAAATAAAGTTTATTTTCTCTTTGTGTGTTATTTTTAAGTAACAGCTCCTAGAACATAAGAACATATGATACAAATACTATATTTTTTAAAAATTGCATAGATTTCACTTTGCTACTTATCCTTGCTGGTTACTGTTGGAAAAAGCATCCAGAATGCAAAACCTAATGTAGCCGGGTGGCAAAAGCTCTCATTATGAAACCCCAGTCACCAATCAGACATAATAGACACTTATAGCAATTCACATTGTGTGTGATTTTTCAGCGTTCCCTACTGGGGTAAGTAGTTTGGGTAATAAGTCTTATTGTTCAAAGAGATAAAGCCCATGTGCTGTTAGCTCCATTGCCACAGCTGAGGTTCAGAGAAGATTGAAACCTTTGTAAACTTTGTAAGAATGGAAAGATTACAATAACTGTGTCGAAGGCTGCACAGTGTCACAGGACGGCCACAGAAGCTGTTGGCACAATTTAGATGGTTGTGCTCCAACTTACTAGCAAACCAGGTGCACTGCAGTCACAAAGTTCAGAAGAATCTTTAAAACACATGTATTAGACCCCCTGTGTTTGTGTAACATTTTTTTGTTGTAAAATTCATAAGTTCCAATGTTTTGTGGCTGGAGTTCACTTATGAGCTACTGGCCAAAGCTAGTGAATGCCAGGTGCTGGATCAGTAAAGCGTGTGGTGCTGACATGACATGCTATTGAATGAAACATTCAGATTAGCTTCTGTTAGAATCTCTGAATATAATATGTTTAACTGCTTTGCCAGCGCTCTACTTCCCTGTTTAAATACTTATTTAATTGATTTTATTTGAAAATAAAATATACAATATTAACACAATGTTCCCAATTGATGCATTCTACCAGAGTTAGCTTAAAGCTTATTTCGATCTGGAGTCGATAGAATTTCCTGCAAGGGAAATTCTTGTGTTACCCCATATGGAAAAGAAATAGTAAAAACTTATAAAAGACTTGCATAAGATGTGGCCTACTTCATATAGTGAATCATATAAGCCTTATATGATTTACTCATGAAAGTGGCCACTTTCTCATTACTTTCATATTTTGTTTTAGTAAGTATCCAAAACATACAAGTTTCATTTATATAATTTTTCAAGGGTTCTTATATCTGTTTTCACTCTTGTATGCTTTTCATACAAGTTTCACACAAGACAGATTCAAACTTTATAAGATTTATATATATCTTTTCCATATGGGACAGCAACATGATAAATCATAAAAATTAAAGTGCCACAGGTGCTTGTTAAGGGCCTTATACTAGATACATACACACAAACCAGTGATAAAAAATACTAATCAAAGTTAACAGTTAGTTAAAAACAGAAAAACTAAGGCTGATATTGTGTATGAGAGCAAGTTGCTATACATCGATGCAACCGTTATAGCCCAAATTTTAATAATATGTATGCATTAAGTCCATAGTAACTACATAAATTGCAAAAAAGTGCAAAAAACTACAAAAAAATTACCACCCCCCCCTTTTTTTGTTTTTTTACATATATATTTCTAGTTAGAGAAATTTAAGAGGTTTATCCCTCAAAACTGTAAATACAAAAAAGTTGCACAAAATAGTTTCCAACAACAGGAAATTTATTTTGAGTGTCTTCATAGTTTTATTTTTGAAATACACTCATTTTTATATATTGCAGGAAAAACGAAAAATAAATATTATAATCCAAGTTTACAAAAAAAAACAGCATGTGCATCAAAATAAACTATTTCCAGCAGAGCAATTTGAGTTCTAAGCATCCCAGAAACGATACAGAAAAGCACAATGTCAAATATAACTTTTAAAAACACCAGCATAGGTTTATAAGGCCCTGAAGGTAAAAAAAAACAAAAAAACCTACATTTTTCACATCACTTCTGGTTTCAGGCAGGTAATGACGGACACGAGATAGCGCTGACGTCTATTCCAACACAGGAAGTGTTATGAACAGCTGATCGGATCGGCAAAGTGTGTTTCTGGAATTATGTTTTTGTTGCTGCAAGAGGTTTTTATGCAATTTTTACAAAGCTATATGTGGAAGGAAACCATGACCTAGGACAAGCTGATGGCATAAAATGTAAGTACAACTCCTCCGGTTTCATATGCAAAAAAAATATTGCGCTAGCTTACGTGGTACCAGTTCTACAGTGATTTAAAAATAGTTATGCAAAACGGAGCATGCCCGCTCCGACTGGTTTTAAAGGGTTAAGCAGAGGCGGGGGTTTACAACATCAACTGTCTGTCATCTATAAACCAGTTTTGAGATCCCTTTCCAGACGCCTTAACACCCACTCACATCCTGGACCATTTGACCTCAGTAAACCACATGATAGGGTGGGGCCAGGTTTCACAATGAGCTCACCCAAAACCCTGACTGATTGGGACCCACACCCGCTTTCACACCTTGGCTCATGTGATTAGGTAGAGGGTAAATAGAGGGCCCGTGACCCTAAATCTGGGCCTCTCCACGAATTACTCTTATAACTGAAGAAGCTTCTCGGATGAGAGGTGACACGTTTTCAAGCAACTTGAAAAAAGGAGTCCAGATTCTCCTTAAGACAAGGAGGCCAATGTCTGTTGATCAATATACAGTCATCATATGTTGGTGCAGTGAAGTGTGTTTCTCAAAAAAATACGAAACTCATAGGAAAAGTTAATGTAAAATCGCATTCGCTAATTATGTTAATACACAAATACCCAGTGAGGCCCAGCACTGAGGTAACTGTACATATGACTTGTTTAAGACACGTATACGAGTTCAAACATTTGGTAAAACAAGTCTGAACAACGTTGGACACACCTAAGGCATAAACCAAAATAAATAAAGCTGTAGATAAACTGGACACACAGGATGAACACAACACAATGAACCTTGAGTGATTGTTCCACAAGTATTTCTTGTTTTATACTCAAGTCTTCCTCATCATCATGTTTTCTCTTTCATTTCTTGTTGTGCTAGGATGTTGTGTTAGTTAGAAACATCATGGTGATGAACAAATCATTTTACTCTGCCATACAGAAACCTGGTTACAGCAGGATGATTATGTTAGCTTAAATGAATCAGCACACCTGAGTTATACTATCAGAATCTTCGAAGTGCAATCTGAGGGGCAATGTGGCAGCAATTTTCCACACCAGCCTATTAATCAACCAAAGACCAAGACAGAGCTTAGGCTTGTCCACTCTAGCTAGAAAACTCACAAAAACAGATTTTTTTGTTATCATCTTTTGTCCACCTGGACCTTACACAGAGTTTCTTTCTGATTTCTCAGACTTTGTATTTGAATGAGTGCTCAGATAAATTAATTATTGTGGGAGGTTTTAACATCCATGTAGATGTTAAAAATGACATTCTCAACATGGCATTTAATCTGTTATTAGACTCAACTGGCTTCTCCAACCTTCCTTTCATATCAAAAATTCTTGAAAGAGTAGTTGTCAAACAGCTAACAGATCATCTGCAGAGGAATGGCTTATTTGAAGAGTTTCAGTCAGGTTTCACAACTCATCACAGCACAGAAACAGCTTTAGTTACAAATGCTCTTCTTGAGGCCTCTGACATTGGACTCATCTCTGTGCTTGTCCTGCTAGACCTCAGTGCAGCGTTCGATACTCTCAACCATAATATTCTATTAGAGCAATTAGAGCACGCTGTAGGTATTACAGCTGCAGTGGTTTGTATCATATCTATTTAATAGACTACAATTTGTTCATGTAAATGTAAATTCTTCTTCACACACTAAGGTTAATTATGGAGTTCCACAGGGTTCAGTGCTAAGACCAGTTCTTGTTACATTATACATGCTTCCCTTAGGCAGTATCATCAGTAGGCATAGCATACATTTTCATTGCTATGCAGATGACACACAACTTTATCCATCTATGAAGCCAGGTAAAACACACCAATTGTTTAAACTACAGGAATGTTTTAAAGACATAAAGACCTGGATGGCCGCTAACTTTCTGCTTCTTAATTCAGATAAAACTGAGGTTATTGTACTCGGCCCTGAAAATCTTAGAAATATGGTATCTAACCAGATTCTTACTCTGGATGGCATTACTTTGGCCTCCAGTAATGCTGTGAGGAACCTTGGAGTCATTTTTGACCAGGATATGTCCTTCAACGCACATATTAAACAAATATGTAAGACTGCTTTCTTCCATTTGCGCAACATCTCTAAAATTAGAAATATCCTGTCTCAGAGTGATGCTGAAAAACTAGTTCATGCATTTATTACTTTTAGGCTGGACTACTGTAATTCATTATTATCAGGATGCCCTAAAAACTCCCTGAAAGGCCTTCAATTAATTAATTAATTAATTAATTAATTAATTCAAAATGCTGCAGCAAGAGTGCTGACAGGGACTAGAACAAGAGAGCATATTTCTCCTGTATTGGCTCTCCGTTAAATCCAGAACTGAATTCAAAATCCTGCTCCTCACATACAAGGTCTTGAATAATCAGGCCCCATCTATCTTAATGACCCTGTAGTACCATATCACCCTATTAGAGCACTTTGCTCTCACACTGCAGGCCTACTTGTTGTTCCTAGAGTATTTAAAAGTAGAATGGGAGGCAGAGCCTTCAGTTTTCAGCCCCCTCTTCTGTGGAACCAGCTTCCAGTTTGGATTCGGGAGACAGACACTATCTCTACTTTTAAGATTAGGCTTAAAACTTTCGTTTTTTTTAAAGCATATAGTTAGGGCTGGACCAGGTGACCCTGAATCCTCCTGTAGTTATGCTGCAATAGGTGTAGGCTGCTTGGGAATTCCCATAATGTATTCAGTATTTCTTCCTCAGTCAGCTCTCTCACTCACTATGCTCACTAGACATGCTCTCTTTGAAACCTGTTCTCACTCCCAACGTGTAAAATACCGATGATTTGTCACATCCTTAAACTTCTCATACTGACGCAAAAGGTACCCTTCCATGTCTGTATGAAACGCTGTGGGTTCTCAATTCACTCCGATATGAACCTGCTCACGGCGCTAAGGGACGCTTAGAGCAGAGTCGTCCATTTACTCCAATAATAACCCAGTCACGGTGAAGCATGACGCCACCAGATACAATCTGATTGGAGAACTGAGGACCCTCTCCCTGGAAGTGTTTTTCTCACTATTTTAAGGATTTCTTTTGATGACATTGTTGAAATTTCTCAACAAAAACACATCCAAGTAAAGCAGTTTGATGAATAAACTACTTATGACACATCTTCACTATAATCAAACTATATAGCTCAACTTGGCTCAAAGGTTTAGATAAAGGCTACTGCTGTTGTGATTTGCTCATTGTGTGAAAAATAATTATTTATTATATAACAGGCCTCTAGATGAAAATTTTGCCAAAGGATAACAGAATCTTTCTGCTGTTTCCTCTTTAGATTTGTTTACTGCTGGTTTCTGATCAATTCAAAATAAAGTTTATTTTCTCTTTGTGTGTTATTTTTAAGTAACAGCTCCTAGAACATAAGAACATATGATACAAATACTATATTTTTTAAAAATTGCATAGATTTCACTTTGCTACTTATCCTTGCTGGTTACTGTTGGAAAAAGCATCCAGAATGCAAAACCTAATGTAGCCGGGTGGCAAAAGCTCTCATTATGAAACCCCAGTCACCAATCAGACATAATAGACACTTATAGCAATTCACATTGTGTGTGATTTTTCAGCGTTCCCTACTGGGGTAAGTAGTTTGGGTAATAAGTCTTATTGTTCAAAGAGATAAAGCCCATGTGCTGTTAGCTCCATTGCCACAGCTGAGGTTCAGAGAAGATTGAAACCTTTGTAAACTTTGTAAGAATGGAAAGATTACAATAACTGTGTCGAAGGCTGCACAGTGTCACAGGACGGCCACAGAAGCTGTTGGCACAATTTAGATGGTTGTGCTCCAACTTACTAGCAAACCAGGTGCACTGCAGTCACAAAGTTCAGAAGAATCTTTAAAACACATGTATTAGACCCCCTGTGTTTGTGTAACATTTTTTTGTTGTAAAATTCATAAGTTCCAATGTTTTGTGGCTGGAGTTCACTTATGAGCTACTGGCCAAAGCTAGTGAATGCCAGGTGCTGGATCAGTAAAGCGTGTGGTGCTGACATGACATGCTATTGAATGAAACATTCAGATTAGCTTCTGTTAGAATCTCTGAATATAATATGTTTAACTGCTTTGCCAGCGCTCTACTTCCCTGTTTAAATACTTATTTAATTGATTTTATTTGAAAATAAAATATACAATATTAACATAATGTTCCCAATTGATGCATTCTACCAGAGTTAGCTTAAAGCTTATTTCGATCTGGAGTCGATAGAATTTCCTGCAAGGGAAATTCTTGTGTTACCCCATATGGAAAAGAAATAGTAAAAACTTATAAAAGACTTGCATAAGATGTGGCCTACTTCATATAGTGAATCATATAAGCCTTATATGATTTACTCATGAAAGTGGCCACTTTCTCATTACTTTCATATTTTGTTTTAGTAAGTATCCAAAACATACAAGTTTCATTTATATAATTTTTCAAGGGTTCTTATATCTGTTTTCACTCTTGTATGCTTTTCATACAAGTTTCACACAAGACAGATTCAAACTTTATAAGATTTATATATATCTTTTCCATATGGGACAGCAACATGATAAATCATAAAAATTAAAGTGCCACAGGTGCTTGTTAAGGGCCTTATACTAGATACATACACACAAACCAGTGATAAAAAATACTAATCAAAGTTAACAGTTAGTTAAAAACAGAAAAACTAAGGCTGATATTGTGTATGAGAGCAAGTTGCTATACATCGATGCAACCGTTATAGCCCAAATTTTAATAATATGTATGCATTAAGTCCATAGTAACTACATAAATTGCAAAAAAGTGCAAAAAACTACAAAAAAATTACCCCCCCCCCCTTTTTTTGTTTTTTTACATATATATTTCTAGTTAGAGAAATTTAAGAGGTTTATCCCTCAAAACTGTAAATACAAAAAAGTTGCACAAAATAGTTTCCAACAACAGGAAATTTATTTTGAGTGTCTTCATAGTTTTATTTTTGAAATACACTCATTTTTATATATTGCAGGAAAAACGAAAAATAAATATTATAATCCAAGTTTACAAAAAAAACAGCATGTGCATCAAAATAAACTATTTCCAGCAGAGCAATTTGAGTTCTAAGCATCCCAGAAACGATACAGAAAAGCACAATGTCAAATATAACTTTTAAAAACACCAGCATAGGCTTAGAAGGCCCTGAAGGTAAAAAAAAACAAAAAAACCTACATTTTTCACATCACTTCGGGTTTCAGGCAGGTAATGACGGACACGAGATAGCGCTGACGTCTATTCCAACACAGGAAGTGTTATGAACAGCTGATCGGATCGGCAAAGTGTGTTTCTGGAATTATGTTTTTGTTGCTGCAAGAGGTTTTTATGCAATTTTTACAAAGCTATATGTGGAAAGAAACCATGACCTAGGACAAGCTGATGGCATAAAATGTAAGTACAACTCCTCCGGTTTCATATGCAAAAAAAATATTGCGCTAGCTTACGTGGTACCAGTTCTACAGTGATTTAAAAATAGTTATGCAAAACGGAGCATGCCCGCTCCGACTGGTTTTAAAGGGTTAAGCAGAGGCGGGGGTTTACAACATCAACTGTCTGTCATCTATAAACCAGTTTTGAGATCCCTTTCCAGACGCCTTAACACCCACTCACATCCTGGACCATTTGACCTCAGTAAACCACATGATAGGGTGGGGCCAGGTTTCACAATGAGCTCACCCAAAACCCTGACTGATTGGGACCCACACCCGCTTTCACACCTTGGCTCATGTGATTAGGTAGAGGGTAAATAGAGGGCCCATGACCCTAAATCTGGGCCTCTCCACGAATTACTCTTATAACTGAAGAAGCTTCTCGGATGAGAGGTGACACGTTTTCAAGCAACTTGAAAAAAGGAGTCCAGATTCTCCTTAAGACAAGGAGGCCAATGTCTGTTGATCAATATACAGTCATCATATGTTGGTGCAGTGAAGTGTGTTTCTCAAAAAAATACGAAACTCATAGGAAAAGTTAATGTAAAATCGCATTCGCTAATTATGTTAATACACAAATACCCAGTGAGGCCCAGCACTGAGGTAACTGTACATATGACTTGTTTAAGACACGTATACGAGTTCAAACATTTGGTAAAACAAGTCTGAACAACGTTGGACACACCTAAGGCATAAACCAAAATAAATAAAGCTGTAGATAAACTGGACACACAGGATGAACACAACACAATGAACCTTGAGTGATTGTTCCACAAGTATTTCTTGTTTCATACTCAAGTCTTCCTCATCATCATGTTTTCTCTTTCATTTCTTGTTGTGCTAGGATGTTGTGTTAGTTAGAAACATCATGGTGATGAACAAATCATTTTACTCTGCCATACAGAAACCTGGTTACAGCAGGATGATTATGTTAGCTTAAATGAATCAGCACACCTGAGTTATACTATCAGAATCTTCGAAGTGCAATCTGAGGGGCAATGTGGCAGCAATTTTCCACACCAGCCTATTAATCAACCAAAGACCAAGACAGAGCTTAGGCTTGTCCACTCTAGCTAGAAAACTCACAAAAACAGATTTTTTTGTTATCATCTTTTGTCCACCTGGACCTTACACAGAGTTTCTTTCTGATTTCTCAGACTTTGTATTTGAATGAGTGCTCAGATAAATTAATTATTGTGGGAGGTTTTAACATCCATGTAGATGTTAAAAATGACATTCTCAACATGGCATTTAATCTGTTATTAGACTCAACTGGCTTCTCCAACCTTCCTTTCATATCAAAAATTCTTGAAAGAGTAGTTGTCAAACAGCTAACAGATCATCTGCAGAGGAATGGCTTATTTGAAGAGTTTCAGTCAGGTTTCAGAACTCATCACAGCACAGAAACAGCTTTAGTTACAAATGCTCTTCTTGAGGCCTCTGACATTGGACTCATCTCTGTGCTTGTCCTGCTAGACCTCAGTGCAGCGTTCGATACTCTCAACCATAATATTCTATTAGAGCAATTAGAGCACGCTGTAGGTATTACAGCTGCAGTGGTTTGTATCATATCTATTTAATAGACTACAATTTGTTCATGTAAATGTAAATTCTTCTTCACACACTAAGGTTAATTATGGAGTTCCACAGGGTTCAGTGCTAAGACCAGTTCTTGTTACATTATACATGCTTCCCTTAGGCAGTATCATCAGTAGGCATAGCATACATTTTCATTGCTATGCAGATGACACACAACTTTATCCATCTATGAAGCCAGGTAAAACACACCAATTGTTTAAACTACAGGAATGTTTTAAAGACATAAAGACCTGGATGGCCGCTAACTTTCTGCTTCTTAATTCAGATAAAACTGAGGTTATTGTACTCGGCCCTGAAAATCTTAGAAATATGGTATCTAACCAGATTCTTACTCTGGATGGCATTACTTTGGCCTCCAGTAATGCTGTGAGGAACCTTGGAGTCATTTTTGACCAGGATATGTCCTTCAACGCACATATTAAACAAATATGTAAGACTGCTTTCTTCCATTTGCGCAACATCTCTAAAATTAGAAATATCCTGTCTCAGAGTGATGCTGAAAAACTAGTTCATGCATTTATTACTTTTAGGCTGGACTACTGTAATTCATTATTATCAGGATGCCCTAAAAACTCCCTGAAAGGCCTTCAATTAATTAATTAATTAATTAATTAATTAATTAATTAATTAATTAATTAATTAATTAAAAATGCTGCAGCAAGAGTGCTGACAGGGACTAGAACAAGAGAGCATATTTCTCCTGTATTGGCTCTCCGTTAAATCCAGAACTGAATTCAAAATCCTGCTCCTCACATACAAGGTCTTGAATAATCAGGCCCCATCTATCTTAATGACCCTGTAGTACCATATCACCCTATTAGAGCACTTTGCTCTCACACTGCAGGCCTACTTGTTGTTCCTAGAGTATTTAAAAGTAGAATGGGAGGCAGAGCCTTCAGTTTTCAGCCCCCTCTTCTGTGGAACCAGCTTCCAGTTTGGATTCGGGAGACAGACACTATCTCTACTTTTAAGATTAGGCTTAAAACTTTCGTTTTTTTTAAAGCATATAGTTAGGGCTGGACCAGGTGACCCTGAATCCTCCTGTAGTTATGCTGCAATAGGTGTAGGCTGCTTGGGAATTCCCATAATGTATTCAGTATTTCTTCCTCAGTCAGCTCTCTCACTCACTATGCTCACTAGACATGCTCTCTTTGAAACCTGTTCTCACTCCCAACGTGTAAAATACCGATGATTTGTCACATCCTTAAACTTCTCATACTGACGCAAAAGGTACCCTTCCATGTCTGTATGAAACGCTGTGGGTTCTCAATTCACTCCGATATGAACCTGCTCACGGCGCTAAGGGACGCTTAGAGCAGAGTCGTCCATTTACTCCAATAATAACCCAGTCACGGTGAAGCATGACGCCACCAGATACAATCTGATTGGAGAACTGAGGACCCTCTCCCTGGAAGTGTTTTTCTCACTATTTTAAGGATTTCTTTTGATGACATTGTTGAAATTTCTCAACAAAAACACATCCAAGTAAAGCAGTTTGATGAATAAACTACTTATGACACATCTTCACTATAATCAAACTATATAGCTCAACTTGGCTCAAAGGTTTAGATAAAGGCTACTGCTGTTGTGATTTGCTCATTGTGTGAAAAATAATTATTTATTATATAACAGGCCTCTAGATGAAAATTTTGCCAAAGGATAACAGAATCTTTCTGCTGTTTCCTCTTTAGATTTGTTTACTGCTGGTTTCTGATCAATTCAAAATAAAGTTTATTTTCTCTTTGTGTGTTATTTTTAAGTAACAGCTCCTAGAACATAAGAACATATGATACAAATACTATATTTTTTAAAAATTGCATAGATTTCACTTTGCTACTTATCCTTGCTGGTTACTGTTGGAAAAAGCATCCAGAATGCAAAACCTAATGTAGCCGGGTGGCAAAAGCTCTCATTATGAAACCCCAGTCACCAATCAGACATAATAGACACTTATAGCAATTCACATTGTGTGTGATTTTTCAGCGTTCCCTACTGGGGTAAGTAGTTTGGGTAATAAGTCTTATTGTTCAAAGAGATAAAGCCCATGTGCTGTTAGCTCCATTGCCACAGCTGAGGTTCAGAGAAGATTGAAACCTTTGTAAACTTTGTAAGAATGGAAAGATTACAATAACTGTGTCGAAGGCTGCACAGTGTCACAGGACGGCCACAGAAGCTGTTGGCACAATTTAGATGGTTGTGCTCCAACTTACTAGCAAACCAGGTGCACTGCAGTCACAAAGTTCAGAAGAATCTTTAAAACACATGTATTAGACCCCCTGTGTTTGTGTAACATTTTTTTGTTGTAAAATTCATAAGTTCCAATGTTTTGTGGCTGGAGTTCACTTATGAGCTACTGGCCAAAGCTAGTGAATGCCAGGTGCTGGATCAGTAAAGCGTGTGGTGCTGACATGACATGCTATTGAATGAAACATTCAGATTAGCTTCTGTTAGAATCTCTGAATATAATATGTTTAACTGCTTTGCCAGCGCTCTACTTCCCTGTTTAAATACTTATTTAATTGATTTTATTTGAAAATAAAATATACAATATTAACATAATGTTCCCAATTGATGCATTCTACCAGAGTTAGCTTAAAGCTTATTTCGATCTGGAGTCGATAGAATTTCCTGCAAGGGAAATTCTTGTGTTACCCCATATGGAAAAGAAATAGTAAAAACTTATAAAAGACTTGCATAAGATGTGGCCTACTTCATATAGTGAATCATATAAGCCTTATATGATTTACTCATGAAAGTGGCCACTTTCTCATTACTTTCATATTTTGTTTTAGTAAGTATCCAAAACATACAAGTTTCATTTATATAATTTTTCAAGGGTTCTTATATCTGTTTTCACTCTTGTATGCTTTTCATACAAGTTTCACACAAGACAGATTCAAACTTTATAAGATTTATATATATCTTTTCCATATGGGACAGCAACATGATAAATCATAAAAATTAAAGTGCCACAGGTGCTTGTTAAGGGCCTTATACTAGATACATACACACAAACCAGTGATAAAAAATACTAATCAAAGTTAACAGTTAGTTAAAAACAGAAAAACTAAGGCTGATATTGTGTATGAGAGCAAGTTGCTATACATCGATGCAACCGTTATAGCCCAAATTTTAATAATATGTATGCATT
This sequence comes from Perissodus microlepis, assembly GCF_051167445.1. Taxonomy (NCBI): domain Eukaryota; kingdom Metazoa; phylum Chordata; class Actinopteri; order Cichliformes; family Cichlidae; genus Perissodus; species Perissodus microlepis. Next base: position 20,571,565 of record NC_140480.1, read on the forward strand.
AAGTCCATAGTAACTACATAAATTGCAAAAAAGTGCAAAAAACTACAAAAAAATTACCCCCCCCCCCTTTTTTTGTTTTTTTACATATATATTTCTAGTTAGAGAAATTTAAGAGGTTTATCCCTCAAAACTGTAAATACAAAAAAGTTGCACAAAATAGTTTCCAACAACAGGAAATTTATTTTGAGTGTCTTCATAGTTTTATTTTTGAAATACACTCATTTTTATATATTGCAGGAAAAACGAAAAATAAATATTATAATCCAAGTTTACAAAAAAAACAGCATGTGCATCAAAATAAACTATTTCCAGCAGAGCAATTTGAGTTCTAAGCATCCCAGAAACGATACAGAAAAGCACAATGTCAAATATAACTTTTAAAAACACCAGCATAGGCTTAGAAGGCCCTGAAGGTAAAAAAAAAAAAAAAACCTACATTTTTCACATCACTTCTGGTTTCAGGCAGGTAATGACGGACACGAGATAGCGCTGACGTCTATTCCAACACAGGAAGTGTTATGAACAGCTGATCGGATCGGCAAAGTGTGTTTCTGGAATTATGTTTTTGTTGCTGCAAGAGGTTTTTATGCAATTTTTACAAAGCTATATGTGGAAAGAAACCATGACCTAGGACAAGCTGATGGCATAAAATGTAAGTACAACTCCTCCGGTTTCATATGCAAAAAAAATATTGCGCTAGCTTACGTGGTACCAGTTCTACAGTGATTTAAAAATAGTTATGCAAAACGGAGCATGCCCGCTCCGACTGGTTTTAAAGGGTTAAGCAGAGGCGGGGGTTTACAACATCAACTGTCTGTCATCTATAAACCAGTTTTGAGATCCCTTTCCAGACGCCTTAACACCCACTCACATCCTGGACCATTTGACCTCAGTAAACCACATGATAGGGTGGGGCCAGGTTTCACAATGAGCTCACCCAAAACCCTGACTGATTGGGACCCACACCCGCTTTCACACCTTGGCTCATGTGATTAGGTAGAGGGTAAATAGAGGGCCCATGACCCTAAATCTGGGCCTCTCCACGAATTACTCTTATAACTGAAGAAGCTTCTCGGATGAGAGGTGACACGTTTTCAAGCAACTTGAAAAAAGGAGTCCAGATTCTCCTTAAGACAAGGAGGCCAATGTCTGTTGATCAATATACAGTCATCATATGTTGGTGCAGTGAAGTGTGTTTCTCAAAAAAATACGAAACTCATAGGAAAAGTTAATGTAAAATCGCATTCGCTAATTATGTTAATACACAAATACCCAGTGAGGCCCAGCACTGAGGTAACTGTACATATGACTTGTTTAAGACACGTATACGAGTTCAAACATTTGGTAAAACAAGTCTGAACAACGTTGGACACACCTAAGGCATAAACCAAAATAAATAAAGCTGTAGATAAACTGGACACACAGGATGAACACAACACAATGAACCTTGAGTGATTGTTCCACAAGTATTTCTTGTTTTATACTCAAGTCTTCCTCATCATCATGTTTTCTCTTTCATTTCTTGTTGTGCTAGGATGTTGTGTTAGTTAGAAACATCATGGTGATGAACAAATCATTTTACTCTGCCATACAGAAACCTGGTTACAGCAGGATGATTATGTTAGCTTAAATGAATCAGCACACCTGAGTTATACTATCAGAATCTTCGAAGTGCAATCTGAGGGGCAATGTGGCAGCAATTTTCCACACCAGCCTATTAATCAACCAAAGACCAAGACAGAGCTTAGGCTTGTCCACTCTAGCTAGAAAACTCACAAAAACAGATTTTTTTGTTATCATCTTTTGTACACCTGGACCTTACACAGAGTTTCTTTCTGATTTCTCAGACTTTGTATTTGAATGAGTGCTCAGATAAATTAATTATTGTGGGAGGTTTTAACATCCATGTAGATGTTAAAAATGACATTCTCAACATGGCATTTAATCTGTTATTAGACTCAACTGGCTTCTCCAACCTTCCTTTCATATCAAAAATTCTTGAAAGAGTAGTTGTCAAACAGCTAACAGATCATCTGCAGAGGAATGGCTTATTTGAAGAGTTTCAGTCAGGTTTCAGAACTCATCACAGCACAGAAACAGCTTTAGTTACAAATGCTCTTCTTGAGGCCTCTGACATTGGACTCATCTCTGTGCTTGTCCTGCTAGACCTCAGTGCAGCGTTCGATACTCTCAACCATAATATTCTATTAGAGCAATTAGAGCACGCTGTAGGTATTACAGCTGCAGTGGTTTGTATCATATCTATTTAATAGACTACAATTTGTTCATGTAAATGTAAATTCTTCTTCACACACTAAGGTTAATTATGGAGTTCCACAGGGTTCAGTGCTAAGACCAGTTCTTGTTACATTATACATGCTTCCCTTAGGCAGTATCATCAGTAGGCATAGCATACATTTTCATTGCTATGCAGATGACACACAACTTTATCCATCTATGAAGCCAGGTAAAACACACCAATTGTTTAAACTACAGGAATGTTTTAAAGACATAAAGACCTGGATGGCCGCTAACTTTCTGCTTCTTAATTCAGATAAAACTGAGGTTATTGTACTCGGCCCTGAAAATCTTAGAAATATGGTATCTAACCAGATTCTTACTCTGGATGGCATTACTTTGGCCTCCAGTAATGCTGTGAGGAACCTTGGAGTCATTTTTGACCAGGATATGTCCTTCAACGCACATATTAAACAAATATGTAAGACTGCTTTCTTCCATTTGCGCAACATCTCTAAAATTAGAAATATCCTGTCTCAGAGTGATGCTGAAAAACTAGTTCATGCATTTATTACTTTTAGGCTGGACTACTGTAATTCATTATTATCAGGATGCCCTAAAAACTCCCTGAAAGGCCTTCAATTAATTAATTAATTAATTAATTAATTAAAAATGCTGCAGCAAGAGTGCTGACAGGGACTAGAACAAGAGAGCATATTTCTCCTGTATTGGCTCTCCGTTAAATCCAGAACTGAATTCAAAATCCTGCTCCTCACATACAAGGTCTTGAATAATCAGGCCCCATCTATCTTAATGACCCTGTAGTACCATATCACCCTATTAGAGCACTTTGCTCTCACACTGCAGGCCTACTTGTTGTTCCTAGAGTATTTAAAAGTAGAATGGGAGGCAGAGCCTTCAGTTTTCAGCCCCCTCTTCTGTGGAACCAGCTTCCAGTTTGGATTCGGGAGACAGACACTATCTCTACTTTTAAGATTAGGCTTAAAACTTTCGTTTTTTTTAAAGCATATAGTTAGGGCTGGACCAGGTGACCCTGAATCCTCCTGTAGTTATGCTGCAATAGGTGTAGGCTGCTTGGGAATTCCCATAATGTATTCAGTATTTCTTCCTCAGTCAGCTCTCTCACTCACTATGCTCACTAGACATGCTCTCTTTGAAACCTGTTCTCACTCCCAACGTGTAAAATACCGATGATTTGTCACATCCTTAAACTTCTCATACTGACGCAAAAGGTACCCTTCCATGTCTGTATGAAACGCTGTGGGTTCTCAATTCACTCCGATATGAACCTGCTCACGGCGCTAAGGGACGCTTAGAGCAGAGTCGTCCATTTACTCCAATAATAACCCAGTCACGGTGAAGCATGACGCCACCAGATACAATCTGATTGGAGAACTGAGGACCCTCTCCCTGGAAGTGTTTTTCTCACTATTTTAAGGATTTCTTTTGATGACATTGTTGAAATTTCTCAACAAAAACACATCCAAGTAAAGCAGTTTGATGAATAAACTACTTATGACACATCTTCACTATAATCAAACTATATAGCTCAACTTGGCTCAAAGGTTTAGATAAAGGCTACTGCTGTTGTGATTTGCTCATTGTGTGAAAAATAATTATTTATTATATAACAGGCCTCTAGATGAAAATTTTGCCAAAGGATAACAGAATCTTTCTGCTGTTTCCTCTTTAGATTTGTTTACTGCTGGTTTCTGATCAATTCAAAATAAAGTTTATTTTCTCTTTGTGTGTTATTTTTAAGTAACAGCTCCTAGAACATAAGAACATATGATACAAATACTATATTTTTTAAAAATTGCATAGATTTCACTTTGCTACTTATCCTTGCTGGTTACTGTTGGAAAAAGCATCCAGAATGCAAAACCTAATGTAGCCGGGTGGCAAAAGCTCTCATTATGAAACCCCAGTCACCAATCAGACATAATAGACACTTATAGCAATTCACATTGTGTGTGATTTTTCAGCGTTCCCTACTGGGGTAAGTAGTTTGGGTAATAAGTCTTATTGTTCAAAGAGATAAAGCCCATGTGCTGTTAGCTCCATTGCCACAGCTGAGGTTCAGAGAAGATTGAAACCTTTGTAAACTTTGTAAGAATGGAAAGATTACAATAACTGTGTCGAAGGCTGCACAGTGTCACAGGACGGCCACAGAAGCTGTTGGCACAATTTAGATGGTTGTGCTCCAACTTACTAGCAAACCAGGTGCACTGCAGTCACAAAGTTCAGAAGAATCTTTAAAACACATGTATTAGACCCCCTGTGTTTGTGTAACATTTTTTTGTTGTAAAATTCATAAGTTCCAATGTTTTGTGGCTGGAGTTCACTTATGAGCTACTGGCCAAAGCTAGTGAATGCCAGGTGCTGGATCAGTAAAGCGTGTGGTGCTGACATGACATGCTATTGAATGAAACATTCAGATTAGCTTCTGTTAGAATCTCTGAATATAATATGTTTAACTGCTTTGCCAGCGCTCTACTTCCCTGTTTAAATACTTATTTAATTGATTTTATTTGAAAATAAAATATACAATATTAACATAATGTTCCCAATTGATGCATTCTACCAGAGTTAGCTTAAAGCTTATTTCGATCTGGAGTCGATAGAATTTCCTGCAAGGGAAATTCTTGTGTTACCCCATATGGAAAAGAAATAGTAAAAACTTATAAAAGACTTGCATAAGATGTGGCCTACTTCATATAGTGAATCATATAAGCCTTATATGATTTACTCATGAAAGTGGCCACTTTCTCATTACTTTCATATTTTGTTTTAGTAAGTATCCAAAACATACAAGTTTCATTTATATAATTTTTCAAGGGTTCTTATATCTGTTTTCACTCTTGTATGCTTTTCATACAAGTTTCACACAAGACAGATTCAAACTTTATAAGATTTATATATATCTTTTCCATATGGGACAGCAACATGATAAATCATAAAAATTAAAGTGCCACAGGTGCTTGTTAAGGGCCTTATACTAGATACATACACACAAACCAGTGATAAAAAATACTAATCAAAGTTAACAGTTAGTTAAAAACAGAAAAACTAAGGCTGATATTGTGTATGAGAGCAAGTTGCTATACATCGATGCAACCGTTATAGCCCAAATTTTAATAATATGTATGCATTAAGTCCATAGTAACTACATAAATTGCAAAAAAGTGCAAAAAACTACAAAAAAATTACCCCCCCCCCCTTTTTTTGTTTTTTTACATATATATTTCTAGTTAGAGAAATTTAAGAGGTTTATCCCTCAAAACTGTAAATACAAAAAAGTTGCACAAAATAGTTTCCAACAACAGGAAATTTATTTTGAGTGTCTTCATAGTTTTATTTTTGAAATACACTCATTTTTATATATTGCAGGAAAAACGAAAAAATAAATATTATAATCCAAGTTTACAAAAAAAAACAGCATGTGCATCAAAATAAACTATTTCCAGCAGAGCAATTTGAGTTCTAAGCATCCCAGAAACGATACAGAAAAGCACAATGTCAAATATAACTTTTAAAAACACCAGCATAGGCTTAGAAGGCCCTGAAGGTAAAAAAAAACAAAAAAACCTACATTTTTCACATCACTTCTGGTTTCAGGCAGGTAATGACGGACACGAGATAGCGCTGACGTCTATTCCAACACAGGAAGTGTTATGAACAGCTGATCGGATCGGCAAAGTGTGTTTCTGGAATTATGTTTTTGTTGCTGCAAGAGGTTTTTATGCAATTTTTACAAAGCTATATGTGGAAGGAAACCATGACCTAGGACAAGCTGATGGCATAAAATGTAAGTACAACTCCTCCGGTTTCATATGCAAAAAAAATATTGCGCTAGCTTACGTGGTACCAGTTCTACAGTGATTTAAAAATAGTTATGCAAAACGGAGCATGCCCGCTCCGACTGGTTTTAAAGGGTTAAGCAGAGGCGGGGGTTTACAACATCAACTGTCTGTCATCTATAAACCAGTTTTGAGATCCCTTTCCAGACGCCTTAACACCCACTCACATCCTGGACCATTTGACCTCAGTAAACCACATGATAGGGTGGGGCCAGGTTTCACAATGAGCTCACCCAAAACCCTGACTGATTGGGACCCACACCCGCTTTCACACCTTGGCTCATGTGATTAGGTAGAGGGTAAATAGAGGGCCCATGACCCTAAATCTGGGCCTCTCCACGAATTACTCTTATAACTGAAGAAGCTTCTCGGATGAGAGGTGACACGTTTTCAAGCAACTTGAAAAAAGGAGTCCAGATTCTCCTTAAGACAAGGAGGCCAATGTCTGTTGATCAATATACAGTCATCATATGTTGGTGCAGTGAAGTGTGTTTCTCAAAAAAATACGAAACTCATAGGAAAAGTTAATGTAAAATCGCATTCGCTAATTATGTTAATACACAAATACCCAGTGAGGCCCAGCACTGAGGTAACTGTACATATGACTTGTTTAAGACACGTATACGAGTTCAAACATTTGGTAAAACAAGTCTGAACAACGTTGGACACACCTAAGGCATAAACCAAAATAAATAAAGCTGTAGATAAACTGGACACACAGGATGAACACAACACAATGAACCTTGAGTGATTGTTCCACAAGTATTTCTTGTTTTATACTCAAGTCTTCCTCATCATCATGTTTTCTCTTTCATTTCTTGTTGTGCTAGGATGTTGTGTTAGTTAGAAACATCATGGTGATGAACAAATCATTTTACTCTGCCATACAGAAACCTGGTTACAGCAGGATGATTATGTTAGCTTAAATGAATCAGCACACCTGAGTTATACTATCAGAATCTTCGAAGTGCAATCTGAGGGGCAATGTGGCAGCAATTTTCCACACCAGCCTATTAATCAACCAAAGACCAAGACAGAGCTTAGGCTTGTCCACTCTAGCTAGAAAACTCACAAAAACAGATTTTTTTGTTATCATCTTTTGTCCACCTGGACCTTACACAGAGTTTCTTTCTGATTTCTCAGACTTTGTATTTGAATGAGTGCTCAGATAAATTAATTATTGTGGGAGGTTTTAACATCCATGTAGATGTTAAAAATGACATTCTCAACATGGCATTTAATCTGTTATTAGACTCAACTGGCTTCTCCAACCTTCCTTTCATATCAAAAATTCTTGAAAGAGTAGTTGTCAAACAGCTAACAGATCATCTGCAGAGGAATGGCTTATTTGAAGAGTTTCAGTCAGGTTTCAGAACTCATCACAGCACAGAAACAGCTTTAGTTACAAATGCTCTTCTTGAGGCCTCTGACATTGGACTCATCTCTGTGCTTGTCCTGCTAGACCTCAGTGCAGCGTTCGATACTCTCAACCATAATATTCTATTAGAGCAATTAGAGCACGCTGTAGGTATTACAGCTGCAGTGGTTTGTATCATATCTATTTAATAGACTACAATTTGTTCATGTAAATGTAAATTCTTCTTCACACACTAAGGTTAATTATGGAGTTCCACAGGGTTCAGTGCTAAGACCAGTTCTTGTTACATTATACATGCTTCCCTTAGGCAGTATCATCAGTAGGCATAGCATACATTTTCATTGCTATGCAGATGACACACAACTTTATCCATCTATGAAGCCAGGTAAAACACACCAATTGTTTAAACTACAGGAATGTTTTAAAGACATAAAGACCTGGATGGCCGCTAACTTTCTGCTTCTTAATTCAGATAAAACTGAGGTTATTGTACTCGGCCCTGAAAATCTTAGAAATATGGTATCTAACCAGATTCTTACTCTGGATGGCATTACTTTGGCCTCCAGTAATGCTGTGAGGAACCTTGGAGTCATTTTTGACCAGGATATGTCCTTCAACGCACATATTAAACAAATATGTAAGACTGCTTTCTTCCATTTGCGCAACATCTCTAAAATTAGAAATATCCTGTCTCAGAGTGATGCTGAAAAACTAGTTCATGCATTTATTACTTTTAGGCTGGACTACTGTAATTCATTATTATCAGGATGCCCTAAAAACTCCCTGAAAGGCCTTCAATTAATTAATTAATTAATTAATTAATTAATTAATTAATTAATTAATTAATTAATTAAAAATGCTGCAGCAAGAGTGCTGACAGGGACTAGAACAAGAGAGCATATTTCTCCTGTATTGGCTCTCCGTTAAATCCAGAACTGAATTCAAAATCCTGCTCCTCACATACAAGGTCTTGAATAATCAGGCCCCATCTATCTTAATGACCCTGTAGTACCATATCACCCTATTAGAGCACTTTGCTCTCACACTGCAGGCCTACTTGTTGTTCCTAGAGTATTTAAAAGTAGAATGGGAGGCAGAGCCTTCAGTTTTCAGCCCCCTCTTCTGTGGAACCAGCTTCCAGTTTGGATTCGGGAGACAGACACTATCTCTACTTTTAAGATTAGGCTTAAAACTTTCGTTTTTTTTAAAGCATATAGTTAGGGCTGGACCAGGTGACCCTGAATCCTCCTGTAGTTATGCTGCAATAGGTGTAGGCTGCTTGGGAATTCCCATAATGTATTCAGTATTTCTTCCTCAGTCAGCTCTCTCACTCACTATGCTCACTAGACATGCTCTCTTTGAAACCTGTTCTCACTCCCAACGTGTAAAATACCGATGATTTGTCACATCCTTAAACTTCTCATACTGACGCAAAAGGTACCCTTCCATGTCTGTATGAAACGCTGTGGGTTCTCAATTCACTCCGATATGAACCTGCTCACGGCGCTAAGGGACGCTTAGAGCAGAGTCGTCCATTTACTCCAATAATAACCCAGTCACGGTGAAGCATGACGCCACCAGATACAATCTGATTGGAGAACTGAGGACCCTCTCCCTGGAAGTGTTTTTCTCACTATTTTAAGGATTTCTTTTGATGACATTGTTGAAATTTCTCAACAAAAACACATCCAAGTAAAGCAGTTTGATGAATAAACTACTTATGACACATCTTCACTATAATCAAACTATATAGCTCAACTTGGCTCAAAGGTTTAGATAAAGGCTACTGCTGTTGTGATTTGCTCATTGTGTGAAAAATAATTATTTATTATATAACAGGCCTCTAGATGAAAATTTTGCCAAAGGATAACAGAATCTTTCTGCTGTTTCCTCTTTAGATTTGTTTACTGCTGGTTTCTGATCAATTCAAAATAAAGTTTATTTTCTCTTTGTGTGTTATTTTTAAGTAACAGCTCCTAGAACATAAGAACATATGATACAAATACTATATTTTTTAAAAATTGCATAGATTTCACTTTGCTACTTATCCTTGCTGGTTACTGTTGGAAAAAGCATCCAGAATGCAAAACCTAATGTAGCCGGGTGGCAAAAGCTCTCATTATGAAACCCCAGTCACCAATCAGACATAATAGACACTTATAGCAATTCACATTGTGTGTGATTTTTCAGCGTTCCCTACTGGGGTAAGTAGTTTGGGTAATAAGTCTTATTGTTCAAAGAGATAAAGCCCATGTGCTGTTAGCTCCATTGCCACAGCTGAGGTTCAGAGAAGATTGAAACCTTTGTAAACTTTGTAAGAATGGAAAGATTACAATAACTGTGTCGAAGGCTGCACAGTGTCACAGGACGGCCACAGAAGCTGTTGGCACAATTTAGATGGTTGTGCTCCAACTTACTAGCAAACCAGGTGCACTGCAGTCACAAAGTTCAGAAGAATCTTTAAAACACATGTATTAGACCCCCTGTGTTTGTGTAACATTTTTTTGTTGTAAAATTCATAAGTTCCAATGTTTTGTGGCTGGAGTTCACTTATGAGCTACTGGCCAAAGCTAGTGAATGCCAGGTGCTGGATCAGTAAAGCGTGTGGTGCTGACATGACATGCTATTGAATGAAACATTCAGATTAGCTTCTGTTAGAATCTCTGAATATAATATGTTTAACTGCTTTGCCAGCGCTCTACTTCCCTGTTTAAATACTTATTTAATTGATTTTATTTGAAAATAAAATATACAATATTAACATAATGTTCCCAATTGATGCATTCTACCAGAGTTAGCTTAAAGCTTATTTCGATCTGGAGTCGATAGAATTTCCTGCAAGGGAAATTCTTGTGTTACCCCATATGGAAAAGAAATAGTAAAAACTTATAAAAGACTTGCATAAGATGTGGCCTACTTCATATAGTGAATCATATAAGCCTTATATGATTTACTCATGAAAGTGGCCACTTTCTCATTACTTTCATATTTTGTTTTAGTAAGTATCCAAAACATACAAGTTTCATTTATATAATTTTTCAAGGGTTCTTATATCTGTTTTCACTCTTGTATGCTTTTCATACAAGTTTCACACAAGACAGATTCAAACTTTATAAGATTTATATATATCTTTTCCATATGGGACAGCAACATGATAAATCATAAAAATTAAAGTGCCACAGGTGCTTGTTAAGGGCCTTATACTAGATACATACACACAAACCAGTGATAAAAAATACTAATCAAAGTTAACAGTTAGTTAAAAACAGAAAAACTAAGGCTGATATTGTGTATGAGAGCAAGTTGCTATACATCGATGCAACCGTTATAGCCCAAATTTTAATAATATGTATGCATTAAGTCCATAGTAACTACATAAATTGCAAAAAAGTGCAAAAAACTACAAAAAAATTACCCCCCCCCCCTTTTTTTGTTTTTTTACATATATATTTCTAGTTAGAGAAATTTAAGAGGTTTATCCCTCAAAACTGTAAATACAAAAAAGTTGCACAAAATAGTTTCCAACAACAGGAAATTTATTTTGAGTGTCTTCATAGTTTTATTTTTGAAATACACTCATTTTTATATATTGCAGGAAAAACGAAAAATAAATATTATAATCCAAGTTTACAAAAAAAACAGCATGTGCATCAAAATAAACTATTTCCAGCAGAGCAATTTGAGTTCTAAGCATCCCAGAAACGATACAGAAAAGCACAATGTCAAATATAACTTTTAAAAACACCAGCATAGGCTTAGAAGGCCCTGAAGGTAAAAAAAAAAAAAAAAACCTACATTTTTCACATCACTTCTGGTTTCAGGCAGGTAATGACGGACACGAGATAGCGCTGACGTCTATTCCAACACAGGAAGTGTTATGAACAGCTGATCGGATCGGCAAAGTGTGTTTCTGGAATTATGTTTTTGTTGCTGCAAGAGGTTTTTATGCAATTTTTACAAAGCTATATGTGGAAAGAAACCATGACCTAGGACAAGCTGATGGCATAAAATGTAAGTACAACTCCTCCGGTTTCATATGCAAAAAAAATATTGCGCTAGCTTACGTGGTACCAGTTCTACAGTGATTTAAAAATAGTTATGCAAAACGGAGCATGCCCGCTCCGACTGGTTTTAAAGGGTTAAGCAGAGGCGGGGGTTTACAACATCAACTGTCTGTCATCTATAAACCAGTTTTGAGATCCCTTTCCAGACGCCTTAACACCCACTCACATCCTGGACCATTTGACCTCAGTAAACCACATGATAGGGTGGGGCCAGGTTTCACAATGAGCTCACCCAAAACCCTGACTGATTGGGACCCACACCCGCTTTCACACCTTGGCTCATGTGATTAGGTAGAGGGTAAATAGAGGGCCCATGACCCTAAATCTGGGCCTCTCCACGAATTACTCTTATAACTGAAGAAGCTTCTCGGATGAGAGGTGACACGTTTTCAAGCAACTTGAAAAAAGGAGTCCAGATTCTCCTTAAGACAAGGAGGCCAATGTCTGTTGATCAATATACAGTCATCATATGTTGGTGCAGTGAAGTGTGTTTCTCAAAAAAATACGAAACTCATAGGAAAAGTTAATGTAAAATCGCATTCGCTAATTATGTTAATACACAAATACCCAGTGAGGCCCAGCACTGAGGTAACTGTACATATGACTTGTTTAAGACACGTATACGAGTTCAAACATTTGGTAAAACAAGTCTGAACAACGTTGGACACACCTAAGGCATAAACCAAAATAAATAAAGCTGTAGATAAACTGGACACACAGGATGAACACAACACAATGAACCTTGAGTGATTGTTCCACAAGTATTTCTTGTTTTATACTCAAGTCTTCCTCATCATCATGTTTTCTCTTTCATTTCTTGTTGTGCTAGGATGTTGTGTTAGTTAGAAACATCATGGTGATGAACAAATCATTTTACTCTGCCATACAGAAACCTGGTTACAGCAGGATGATTATGTTAGCTTAAATGAATCAGCACACCTGAGTTATACTATCAGAATCTTCGAAGTGCAATCTGAGGGGCAATGTGGCAGCAATTTTCCACACCAGCCTATTAATCAACCAAAGACCAAGACAGAGCTTAGGCTTGTCCACTCTAGCTAGAAAACTCACAAAAACAGATTTTTTTGTTATCATCTTTTGTACACCTGGACCTTACACAGAGTTTCTTTCTGATTTCTCAGACTTTGTATTTGAATGAGTGCTCAGATAAATTAATTATTGTGGGAGGTTTTAACATCCATGTAGATGTTAAAAATGACATTCTCAACATGGCATTTAATCTGTTATTAGACTCAACTGGCTTCTCCAACCTTCCTTTCATATCAAAAATTCTTGAAAGAGTAGTTGTCAAACAGCTAACAGATCATCTGCAGAGGAATGGCTTATTTGAAGAGTTTCAGTCAGGTTTCAGAACTCATCACAGCACAGAAACAGCTTTAGTTACAAATGCTCTTCTTGAGGCCTCTGACATTGGACTCATCTCTGTGCTTGTCCTGCTAGACCTCAGTGCAGCGTTCGATACTCTCAACCATAATATTCTATTAGAGCAATTAGAGCACGCTGTAGGTATTACAGCTGCAGTGGTTTGTATCATATCTATTTAATAGACTACAATTTGTTCATGTAAATGTAAATTCTTCTTCACACACTAAGGTTAATTATGGAGTTCCACAGGGTTCAGTGCTAAGACCAGTTCTTGTTACATTATACATGCTTCCCTTAGGCAGTATCATCAGTAGGCATAGCATACATTTTCATTGCTATGCAGATGACACACAACTTTATCCATCTATGAAGCCAGGTAAAACACACCAATTGTTTAAACTACAGGAATGTTTTAAAGACATAAAGACCTGGATGGCCGCTAACTTTCTGCTTCTTAATTCAGATAAAACTGAGGTTATTGTACTCGGCCCTGAAAATCTTAGAAATATGGTATCTAACCAGATTCTTACTCTGGATGGCATTACTTTGGCCTCCAGTAATGCTGTGAGGAACCTTGGAGTCATTTTTGACCAGGATATGTCCTTCAACGCACATATTAAACAAATATGTAAGACTGCTTTCTTCCATTTGCGCAACATCTCTAAAATTAGAAATATCCTGTCTCAGAGTGATGCTGAAAAACTAGTTCATGCATTTATTACTTTTAGGCTGGACTACTGTAATTCATTATTATCAGGATGCCCTAAAAACTCCCTGAAAGGCCTTCAATTAATTAATTAATTAATTAATTAATTAAAAATGCTGCAGCAAGAGTGCTGACAGGGACTAGAACAAGAGAGCATATTTCTCCTGTATTGGCTCTCCGTTAAATCCAGAACTGAATTCAAAATCCTGCTCCTCACATACAAGGTCTTGAATAATCAGGCCCCATCTATCTTAATGACCCTGTAGTACCATATCACCCTATTAGAGCACTTTGCTCTCACACTGCAGGCCTACTTGTTGTTCCTAGAGTATTTAAAAGTAGAATGGGAGGCAGAGCCTTCAGTTTTCAGCCCCCTCTTCTGTGGAACCAGCTTCCAGTTTGGATTCGGGAGACAGACACTATCTCTACTTTTAAGATTAGGCTTAAAACTTTCGTTTTTTTTAAAGCATATAGTTAGGGCTGGACCAGGTGACCCTGAATCCTCCTGTAGTTATGCTGCAATAGGTGTAGGCTGCTTGGGAATTCCCATAATGTATTCAGTATTTCTTCCTCAGTCAGCTCTCTCACTCACTATGCTCACTAGACATGCTCTCTTTGAAACCTGTTCTCACTCCCAACGTGTAAAATACCGATGATTTGTCACATCCTTAAACTTCTCATACTGACGCAAAAGGTACCCTTCCATGTCTGTATGAAACGCTGTGGGTTCTCAATTCACTCCGATATGAACCTGCTCACGGCGCTAAGGGACGCTTAGAGCAGAGTCGTCCATTTACTCCAATAATAACCCAGTCACGGTGAAGCATGACGCCACCAGATACAATCTGATTGGAGAACTGAGGACCCTCTCCCTGGAAGTGTTTTTCTCACTATTTTAAGGATTTCTTTTGATGACATTGTTGAAATTTCTCAACAAAAACACATCCAAGTAAAGCAGTTTGATGAATAAACTACTTATGACACATCTTCACTATAATCAAACTATATAGCTCAACTTGGCTCAAAGGTTTAGATAAAGGCTACTGCTGTTGTGATTTGCTCATTGTGTGAAAAATAATTATTTATTATATAACAGGCCTCTAGATGAAAATTTTGCCAAAGGATAACAGAATCTTTCTGCTGTTTCCTCTTTAGATTTGTTTACTGCTGGTTTCTGATCAATTCAAAATAAAGTTTATTTTCTCTTTGTGTGTTATTTTTAAGTAACAGCTCCTAGAACATAAGAACATATGATACAAATACTATATTTTTTAAAAATTGCATAGATTTCACTTTGCTACTTATCCTTGCTGGTTACTGTTGGAAAAAGCATCCAGAATGCAAAACCTAATGTAGCCGGGTGGCAAAAGCTCTCATTATGAAACCCCAGTCACCAATCAGACATAATAGACACTTATAGCAATTCACATTGTGTGTGATTTTTCAGCGTTCCCTACTGGGGTAAGTAGTTTGGGTAATAAGTCTTATTGTTCAAAGAGATAAAGCCCATGTGCTGTTAGCTCCATTGCCACAGCTGAGGTTCAGAGAAGATTGAAACCTTTGTAAACTTTGTAAGAATGGAAAGATTACAATAACTGTGTCGAAGGCTGCACAGTGTCACAGGACGGCCACAGAAGCTGTTGGCACAATTTAGATGGTTGTGCTCCAACTTACTAGCAAACCAGGTGCACTGCAGTCACAAAGTTCAGAAGAATCTTTAAAACACATGTATTAGACCCCCTGTGTTTGTGTAACATTTTTTTGTTGTAAAATTCATAAGTTCCAATGTTTTGTGGCTGGAGTTCACTTATGAGCTACTGGCCAAAGCTAGTGAATGCCAGGTGCTGGATCAGTAAAGCGTGTGGTGCTGACATGACATGCTATTGAATGAAACATTCAGATTAGCTTCTGTTAGAATCTCTGAATATAATATGTTTAACTGCTTTGCCAGCGCTCTACTTCCCTGTTTAAATACTTATTTAATTGATTTTATTTGAAAATAAAATATACAATATTAACATAATGTTCCCAATTGATGCATTCTACCAGAGTTAGCTTAAAGCTTATTTCGATCTGGAGTCGATAGAATTTCCTGCAAGGGAAATTCTTGTGTTACCCCATATGGAAAAGAAATAGTAAAAACTTATAAAAGACTTGCATAAGATGTGGCCTACTTCATATAGTGAATCATATAAGCCTTATATGATTTACTCATGAAAGTGGCCACTTTCTCATTACTTTCATATTTTGTTTTAGTAAGTATCCAAAACATACAAGTTTCATTTATATAATTTTTCAAGGGTTCTTATATCTGTTTTCACTCTTGTATGCTTTTCATACAAGTTTCACACAAGACAGATTCAAACTTTATAAGATTTATATATATCTTTTCCATATGGGACAGCAACATGATAAATCATAAAAATTAAAGTGCCACAGGTGCTTGTTAAGGGCCTTATACTAGATACATACACACAAACCAGTGATAAAAAATACTAATCAAAGTTAACAGTTAGTTAAAAACAGAAAAACTAAGGCTGATATTGTGTATGAGAGCAAGTTGCTATACATCGATGCAACCGTTATAGCCCAAATTTTAATAATATGTATGCATTAAGTCCATAGTAACTACATAAATTGCAAAAAAGTGCAAAAAACTACAAAAAAATTACCCCCCCCCCCTTTTTTTGTTTTTTTACATATATATTTCTAGTTAGAGAAATTTAAGAGGTTTATCCCTCAAAACTGTAAATACAAAAAAGTTGCACAAAATAGTTTCCAACAACAGGAAATTTATTTTGAGTGTCTTCATAGTTTTATTTTTGAAATACACTCATTTTTATATATTGCAGGAAAAACGAAAAAATAAATATTATAATCCAAGTTTACAAAAAAAAACAGCATGTGCATCAAAATAAACTATTTCCAGCAGAGCAATTTGAGTTCTAAGCATCCCAGAAACGATACAGAAAAGCACAATGTCAAATATAACTTTTAAAAACACCAGCATAGGCTTAGAAGGCCCTGAAGGTAAAAAAAAACAAAAAAACCTACATTTTTCACATCACTTCTGGTTTCAGGCAGGTAATGACGGACACGAGATAGCGCTGACGTCTATTCCAACACAGGAAGTGTTATGAACAGCTGATCGGATCGGCAAAGTGTGTTTCTGGAATTATGTTTTTGTTGCTGCAAGAGGTTTTTATGCAATTTTTACAAAGCTATATGTGGAAGGAAACCATGACCTAGGACAAGCTGATGGCATAAAATGTAAGTACAACTCCTCCGGTTTCATATGCAAAAAAAATATTGCGCTAGCTTACGTGGTACCAGTTCTACAGTGATTTAAAAATAGTTATGCAAAACGGAGCATGCCCGCTCCGACTGGTTTTAAAGGGTTAAGCAGAGGCGGGGGTTTACAACATCAACTGTCTGTCATCTATAAACCAGTTTTGAGATCCCTTTCCAGACGCCTTAACACCCACTCACATCCTGGACCATTTGACCTCAGTAAACCACATGATAGGGTGGGGCCAGGTTTCACAATGAGCTCACCCAAAACCCTGACTGATTGGGACCCACACCCGCTTTCACACCTTGGCTCATGTGATTAGGTAGAGGGTAAATAGAGGGCCCATGACCCTAAATCTGGGCCTCTCCACGAATTACTCTTATAACTGAAGAAGCTTCTCGGATGAGAGGTGACACGTTTTCAAGCAACTTGAAAAAAGGAGTCCAGATTCTCCTTAAGACAAGGAGGCCAATGTCTGTTGATCAATATACAGTCATCATATGTTGGTGCAGTGAAGTGTGTTTCTCAAAAAAATACGAAACTCATAGGAAAAGTTAATGTAAAATCGCATTCGCTAATTATGTTAATACACAAATACCCAGTGAGGCCCAGCACTGAGGTAACTGTACATATGACTTGTTTAAGACACGTATACGAGTTCAAACATTTGGTAAAACAAGTCTGAACAACGTTGGACACACCTAAGGCATAAACCAAAATAAATAAAGCTGTAGATAAACTGGACACACAGGATGAACACAACACAATGAACCTTGAGTGATTGTTCCACAAGTATTTCTTGTTTTATACTCAAGTCTTCCTCATCATCATGTTTTCTCTTTCATTTCTTGTTGTGCTAGGATGTTGTGTTAGTTAGAAACATCATGGTGATGAACAAATCATTTTACTCTGCCATACAGAAACCTGGTTACAGCAGGATGATTATGTTAGCTTAAATGAATCAGCACACCTGAGTTATACTATCAGAATCTTCGAAGTGCAATCTGAGGGGCAATGTGGCAGCAATTTTCCACACCAGCCTATTAATCAACCAAAGACCAAGACAGAGCTTAGGCTTGTCCACTCTAGCTAGAAAACTCACAAAAACAGATTTTTTTGTTATCATCTTTTGTCCACCTGGACCTTACACAGAGTTTCTTTCTGATTTCTCAGACTTTGTATTTGAATGAGTGCTCAGATAAATTAATTATTGTGGGAGGTTTTAACATCCATGTAGATGTTAAAAATGACATTCTCAACATGGCATTTAATCTGTTATTAGACTCAACTGGCTTCTCCAACCTTCCTTTCATATCAAAAATTCTTGAAAGAGTAGTTGTCAAACAGCTAACAGATCATCTGCAGAGGAATGGCTTATTTGAAGAGTTTCAGTCAGGTTTCAGAACTCATCACAGCACAGAAACAGCTTTAGTTACAAATGCTCTTCTTGAGGCCTCTGACATTGGACTCATCTCTGTGCTTGTCCTGCTAGACCTCAGTGCAGCGTTCGATACTCTCAACCATAATATTCTATTAGAGCAATTAGAGCACGCTGTAGGTATTACAGCTGCAGTGGTTTGTATCATATCTATTTAATAGACTACAATTTGTTCATGTAAATGTAAATTCTTCTTCACACACTAAGGTTAATTATGGAGTTCCACAGGGTTCAGTGCTAAGACCAGTTCTTGTTACATTATACATGCTTCCCTTAGGCAGTATCATCAGTAGGCATAGCATACATTTTCATTGCTATGCAGATGACACACAACTTTATCCATCTATGAAGCCAGGTAAAACACACCAATTGTTTAAACTACAGGAATGTTTTAAAGACATAAAGACCTGGATGGCCGCTAACTTTCTGCTTCTTAATTCAGATAAAACTGAGGTTATTGTACTCGGCCCTGAAAATCTTAGAAATATGGTATCTAACCAGATTCTTACTCTGGATGGCATTACTTTGGCCTCCAGTAATGCTGTGAGGAACCTTGGAGTCATTTTTGACCAGGATATGTCCTTCAACGCACATATTAAACAAATATGTAAGACTGCTTTCTTCCATTTGCGCAACATCTCTAAAATTAGAAATATCCTGTCTCAGAGTGATGCTGAAAAACTAGTTCATGCATTTATTACTTTTAGGCTGGACTACTGTAATTCATTATTATCAGGATGCCCTAAAAACTCCCTGAAAGGCCTTCAATTAATTAATTAATTAATTAATTAATTAATTAAAAATGCTGCAGCAAGAGTGCTGACAGGGACTAGAACAAGAGAGCATATTTCTCCTGTATTGGCTCTCCGTTAAATCCAGAACTGAATTCAAAATCCTGCTCCTCACATACAAGGTCTTGAATAATCAGGCCCCATCTATCTTAATGACCCTGTAGTACCATATCACCCTATTAGAGCACTTTGCTCTCACACTGCAGGCCTACTTGTTGTTCCTAGAGTATTTAAAAGTAGAATGGGAGGCAGAGCCTTCAGTTTTCAGCCCCCTCTTCTGTGGAACCAGCTTCCAGTTTGGATTCGGGAGACAGACACTATCTCTACTTTTAAGATTAGGCTTAAAACTTTCGTTTTTTTTAAAGCATATAGTTAGGGCTGGACCAGGTGACCCTGAATCCTCCTGTAGTTATGCTGCAATAGGTGTAGGCTGCTTGGGAATTCCCATAATGTATTCAGTATTTCTTCCT
Organism: Perissodus microlepis; assembly: GCF_051167445.1. NCBI lineage: Eukaryota > Metazoa > Chordata > Actinopteri > Cichliformes > Cichlidae > Perissodus > Perissodus microlepis. Next base: position 20,591,209 of record NC_140480.1, read on the forward strand.
CAGTCAGCTCTCTCACTCACTATGCTCACTAGACATGCTCTCTTTGAAACCTGTTCTCACTCCCAACGTGTAAAATACCGATGATTTGTCACATCCTTAAACTTCTCATACTGACGCAAAAGGTACCCTTCCATGTCTGTATGAAACGCTGTGGGTTCTCAATTCACTCCGATATGAACCTGCTCACGGCGCTAAGGGACGCTTAGAGCAGAGTCGTCCATTTACTCCAATAATAACCCAGTCACGGTGAAGCATGACGCCACCAGATACAATCTGATTGGAGAACTGAGGACCCTCTCCCTGGAAGTGTTTTTCTCACTATTTTAAGGATTTCTTTTGATGACATTGTTGAAATTTCTCAACAAAAACACATCCAAGTAAAGCAGTTTGATGAATAAACTACTTATGACACATCTTCACTATAATCAAACTATATAGCTCAACTTGGCTCAAAGGTTTAGATAAAGGCTACTGCTGTTGTGATTTGCTCATTGTGTGAAAAATAATTATTTATTATATAACAGGCCTCTAGATGAAAATTTTGCCAAAGGATAACAGAATCTTTCTGCTGTTTCCTCTTTAGATTTGTTTACTGCTGGTTTCTGATCAATTCAAAATAAAGTTTATTTTCTCTTTGTGTGTTATTTTTAAGTAACAGCTCCTAGAACATAAGAACATATGATACAAATACTATATTTTTTAAAAATTGCATAGATTTCACTTTGCTACTTATCCTTGCTGGTTACTGTTGGAAAAAGCATCCAGAATGCAAAACCTAATGTAGCCGGGTGGCAAAAGCTCTCATTATGAAACCCCAGTCACCAATCAGACATAATAGACACTTATAGCAATTCACATTGTGTGTGATTTTTCAGCGTTCCCTACTGGGGTAAGTAGTTTGGGTAATAAGTCTTATTGTTCAAAGAGATAAAGCCCATGTGCTGTTAGCTCCATTGCCACAGCTGAGGTTCAGAGAAGATTGAAACCTTTGTAAACTTTGTAAGAATGGAAAGATTACAATAACTGTGTCGAAGGCTGCACAGTGTCACAGGACGGCCACAGAAGCTGTTGGCACAATTTAGATGGTTGTGCTCCAACTTACTAGCAAACCAGGTGCACTGCAGTCACAAAGTTCAGAAGAATCTTTAAAACACATGTATTAGACCCCCTGTGTTTGTGTAACATTTTTTTGTTGTAAAATTCATAAGTTCCAATGTTTTGTGGCTGGAGTTCACTTATGAGCTACTGGCCAAAGCTAGTGAATGCCAGGTGCTGGATCAGTAAAGCGTGTGGTGCTGACATGACATGCTATTGAATGAAACATTCAGATTAGCTTCTGTTAGAATCTCTGAATATAATATGTTTAACTGCTTTGCCAGCGCTCTACTTCCCTGTTTAAATACTTATTTAATTGATTTTATTTGAAAATAAAATATACAATATTAACATAATGTTCCCAATTGATGCATTCTACCAGAGTTAGCTTAAAGCTTATTTCGATCTGGAGTCGATAGAATTTCCTGCTAGGGAAATTCTTGTGTTACCCCATATGGAAAAGAAATAGTAAAAACTTATAAAAGACTTGCATAAGATGTGGCCTACTTCATATAGTGAATCATATAAGCCTTATATGATTTACTCATGAAAGTGGCCACTTTCTCATTACTTTCATATTTTGTTTTAGTAAGTATCCAAAACATACAAGTTTCATTTATATAATTTTTCAAGGGTTCTTATATCTGTTTTCACTCTTGTATGCTTTTCATACAAGTTTCACACAAGACAGATTCAAACTTTATAAGATTTATATATATCTTTTCCATATGGGACAGCAACATGATAAATCATAAAAATTAAAGTGCCACAGGTGCTTGTTAAGGGCCTTATACTAGATACATACACACAAACCAGTGATAAAAAATACTAATCAAAGTTAACAGTTAGTTAAAAACAGAAAAACTAAGGCTGATATTGTGTATGAGAGCAAGTTGCTATACATCGATGCAACCGTTATAGCCCAAATTTTAATAATATGTATGCATTAAGTCCATAGTAACTACATAAATTGCAAAAAAGTGCAAAAAACTACAAAAAAATTACCCCCCCCCCCTTTTTTTGTTTTTTTACATATATATTTCTAGTTAGAGAAATTTAAGAGGTTTATCCCTCAAAACTGTAAATACAAAAAAGTTGCACAAAATAGTTTCCAACAACAGGAAATTTATTTTGAGTGTCTTCATAGTTTTATTTTTGAAATACACTCATTTTTATATATTGCAGGAAAAACGAAAAAATAAATATTATAATCCAAGTTTACAAAAAAAAACAGCATGTGCATCAAAATAAACTATTTCCAGCAGAGCAATTTGAGTTCTAAGCATCCCAGAAACGATACAGAAAAGCACAATGTCAAATATAACTTTTAAAAACACCAGCATAGGCTTAGAAGGCCCTGAAGGTAAAAAAAAACAAAAAAACCTACATTTTTCACATCACTTCTGGTTTCAGGCAGGTAATGACGGACACGAGATAGCGCTGACGTCTATTCCAACACAGGAAGTGTTATGAACAGCTGATCGGATCGGCAAAGTGTGTTTCTGGAATTATGTTTTTGTTGCTGCAAGAGGTTTTTATGCAATTTTTACAAAGCTATATGTGGAAGGAAACCATGACCTAGGACAAGCTGATGGCATAAAATGTAAGTACAACTCCTCCGGTTTCATATGCAAAAAAAATATTGCGCTAGCTTACGTGGTACCAGTTCTACAGTGATTTAAAAATAGTTATGCAAAACGGAGCATGCCCGCTCCGACTGGTTTTAAAGGGTTAAGCAGAGGCGGGGGTTTACAACATCAACTGTCTGTCATCTATAAACCAGTTTTGAGATCCCTTTCCAGACGCCTTAACACCCACTCACATCCTGGACCATTTGACCTCAGTAAACCACATGATAGGGTGGGGCCAGGTTTCACAATGAGCTCACCCAAAACCCTGACTGATTGGGACCCACACCCGCTTTCACACCTTGGCTCATGTGATTAGGTAGAGGGTAAATAGAGGGCCCATGACCCTAAATCTGGGCCTCTCCACGAATTACTCTTATAACTGAAGAAGCTTCTCGGATGAGAGGTGACACGTTTTCAAGCAACTTGAAAAAAGGAGTCCAGATTCTCCTTAAGACAAGGAGGCCAATGTCTGTTGATCAATATACAGTCATCATATGTTGGTGCAGTGAAGTGTGTTTCTCAAAAAAATACGAAACTCATAGGAAAAGTTAATGTAAAATCGCATTCGCTAATTATGTTAATACACAAATACCCAGTGAGGCCCAGCACTGAGGTAACTGTACATATGACTTGTTTAAGACACGTATACGAGTTCAAACATTTGGTAAAACAAGTCTGAACAACGTTGGACACACCTAAGGCATAAACCAAAATAAATAAAGCTGTAGATAAACTGGACACACAGGATGAACACAACACAATGAACCTTGAGTGATTGTTCCACAAGTATTTCTTGTTTTATACTCAAGTCTTCCTCATCATCATGTTTTCTCTTTCATTTCTTGTTGTGCTAGGATGTTGTGTTAGTTAGAAACATCATGGTGATGAACAAATCATTTTACTCTGCCATACAGAAACCTGGTTACAGCAGGATGATTATGTTAGCTTAAATGAATCAGCACACCTGAGTTATACTATCAGAATCTTCGAAGTGCAATCTGAGGGGCAATGTGGCAGCAATTTTCCACACCAGCCTATTAATCAACCAAAGACCAAGACAGAGCTTAGGCTTGTCCACTCTAGCTAGAAAACTCACAAAAACAGATTTTTTTGTTATCATCTTTTGTCCACCTGGACCTTACACAGAGTTTCTTTCTGATTTCTCAGACTTTGTATTTGAATGAGTGCTCAGATAAATTAATTATTGTGGGAGGTTTTAACATCCATGTAGATGTTAAAAATGACATTCTCAACATGGCATTTAATCTGTTATTAGACTCAACTGGCTTCTCCAACCTTCCTTTCATATCAAAAATTCTTGAAAGAGTAGTTGTCAAACAGCTAACAGATCATCTGCAGAGGAATGGCTTATTTGAAGAGTTTCAGTCAGGTTTCACAACTCATCACAGCACAGAAACAGCTTTAGTTACAAATGCTCTTCTTGAGGCCTCTGACATTGGACTCATCTCTGTGCTTGTCCTGCTAGACCTCAGTGCAGCGTTCGATACTCTCAACCATAATATTCTATTAGAGCAATTAGAGCACGCTGTAGGTATTACAGCTGCAGTGGTTTGTATCATATCTATTTAATAGACTACAATTTGTTCATGTAAATGTAAATTCTTCTTCACACACTAAGGTTAATTATGGAGTTCCACAGGGTTCAGTGCTAAGACCAGTTCTTGTTACATTATACATGCTTCCCTTAGGCAGTATCATCAGTAGGCATAGCATACATTTTCATTGCTATGCAGATGACACACAACTTTATCCATCTATGAAGCCAGGTAAAACACACCAATTGTTTAAACTACAGGAATGTTTTAAAGACATAAAGACCTGGATGGCCGCTAACTTTCTGCTTCTTAATTCAGATAAAACTGAGGTTATTGTACTCGGCCCTGAAAATCTTAGAAATATGGTATCTAACCAGATTCTTACTCTGGATGGCATTACTTTGGCCTCCAGTAATGCTGTGAGGAACCTTGGAGTCATTTTTGACCAGGATATGTCCTTCAACGCACATATTAAACAAATATGTAAGACTGCTTTCTTCCATTTGCGCAACATCTCTAAAATTAGAAATATCCTGTCTCAGAGTGATGCTGAAAAACTAGTTCATGCATTTATTACTTTTAGGCTGGACTACTGTAATTCATTATTATCAGGATGCCCTAAAAACTCCCTGAAAGGCCTTCAATTAATTAATTAATTAATTAATTAATTAATTAAAAATGCTGCAGCAAGAGTGCTGACAGGGACTAGAACAAGAGAGCATATTTCTCCTGTATTGGCTCTCCGTTAAATCCAGAACTGAATTCAAAATCCTGCTCCTCACATACAAGGTCTTGAATAATCAGGCCCCATCTATCTTAATGACCCTGTAGTACCATATCACCCTATTAGAGCACTTTGCTCTCACACTGCAGGCCTACTTGTTGTTCCTAGAGTATTTAAAAGTAGAATGGGAGGCAGAGCCTTCAGTTTTCAGCCCCCTCTTCTGTGGAACCAGCTTCCAGTTTGGATTCGGGAGACAGACACTATCTCTACTTTTAAGATTAGGCTTAAAACTTTCGTTTTTTTTAAAGCATATAGTTAGGGCTGGACCAGGTGACCCTGAATCCTCCTGTAGTTATGCTGCAATAGGTGTAGGCTGCTTGGGAATTCCCATAATGTATTCAGTATTTCTTCCTCAGTCAGCTCTCTCACTCACTATGCTCACTAGACATGCTCTCTTTGAAACCTGTTCTCACTCCCAACGTGTAAAATACCGATGATTTGTCACATCCTTAAACTTCTCATACTGACGCAAAAGGTACCCTTCCATGTCTGTATGAAACGCTGTGGGTTCTCAATTCACTCCGATATGAACCTGCTCACGGCGCTAAGGGACGCTTAGAGCAGAGTCGTCCATTTACTCCAATAATAACCCAGTCACGGTGAAGCATGACGCCACCAGATACAATCTGATTGGAGAACTGAGGACCCTCTCCCTGGAAGTGTTTTTCTCACTATTTTAAGGATTTCTTTTGATGACATTGTTGAAATTTCTCAACAAAAACACATCCAAGTAAAGCAGTTTGATGAATAAACTACTTATGACACATCTTCACTATAATCAAACTATATAGCTCAACTTGGCTCAAAGGTTTAGATAAAGGCTACTGCTGTTGTGATTTGCTCATTGTGTGAAAAATAATTATTTATTATATAACAGGCCTCTAGATGAAAATTTTGCCAAAGGATAACAGAATCTTTCTGCTGTTTCCTCTTTAGATTTGTTTACTGCTGGTTTCTGATCAATTCAAAATAAAGTTTATTTTCTCTTTGTGTGTTATTTTTAAGTAACAGCTCCTAGAACATAAGAACATATGATACAAATACTATATTTTTTAAAAATTGCATAGATTTCACTTTGCTACTTATCCTTGCTGGTTACTGTTGGAAAAAGCATCCAGAATGCAAAACCTAATGTAGCCGGGTGGCAAAAGCTCTCATTATGAAACCCCAGTCACCAATCAGACATAATAGACACTTATAGCAATTCACATTGTGTGTGATTTTTCAGCGTTCCCTACTGGGGTAAGTAGTTTGGGTAATAAGTCTTATTGTTCAAAGAGATAAAGCCCATGTGCTGTTAGCTCCATTGCCACAGCTGAGGTTCAGAGAAGATTGAAACCTTTGTAAACTTTGTAAGAATGGAAAGATTACAATAACTGTGTCGAAGGCTGCACAGTGTCACAGGACGGCCACAGAAGCTGTTGGCACAATTTAGATGGTTGTGCTCCAACTTACTAGCAAACCAGGTGCACTGCAGTCACAAAGTTCAGAAGAATCTTTAAAACACATGTATTAGACCCCCTGTGTTTGTGTAACATTTTTTTGTTGTAAAATTCATAAGTTCCAATGTTTTGTGGCTGGAGTTCACTTATGAGCTACTGGCCAAAGCTAGTGAATGCCAGGTGCTGGATCAGTAAAGCGTGTGGTGCTGACATGACATGCTATTGAATGAAACATTCAGATTAGCTTCTGTTAGAATCTCTGAATATAATATGTTTAACTGCTTTGCCAGCGCTCTACTTCCCTGTTTAAATACTTATTTAATTGATTTTATTTGAAAATAAAATATACAATATTAACATAATGTTCCCAATTGATGCATTCTACCAGAGTTAGCTTAAAGCTTATTTCGATCTGGAGTCGATAGAATTTCCTGCAAGGGAAATTCTTGTGTTACCCCATATGGAAAAGAAATAGTAAAAACTTATAAAAGACTTGCATAAGATGTGGCCTACTTCATATAGTGAATCATATAAGCCTTATATGATTTACTCATGAAAGTGGCCACTTTCTCATTACTTTCATATTTTGTTTTAGTAAGTATCCAAAACATACAAGTTTCATTTATATAATTTTTCAAGGGTTCTTATATCTGTTTTCACTCTTGTATGCTTTTCATACAAGTTTCACACAAGACAGATTCAAACTTTATAAGATTTATATATATCTTTTCCATATGGGACAGCAACATGATAAATCATAAAAATTAAAGTGCCACAGGTGCTTGTTAAGGGCCTTATACTAGATACATACACACAAACCAGTGATAAAAAATACTAATCAAAGTTAACAGTTAGTTAAAAACAGAAAAACTAAGGCTGATATTGTGTATGAGAGCAAGTTGCTATACATCGATGCAACCGTTATAGCCCAAATTTTAATAATATGTATGCATTAAGTCCATAGTAACTACATAAATTGCAAAAAAGTGCAAAAAACTACAAAAAAATTACCCCCCCCCCTTTTTTTGTTTTTTTACATATATATTTCTAGTTAGAGAAATTTAAGAGGTTTATCCCTCAAAACTGTAAATACAAAAAAGTTGCACAAAATAGTTTCCAACAACAGGAAATTTATTTTGAGTGTCTTCATAGTTTTATTTTTGAAATACACTCATTTTTATATATTGCAGGAAAAACGAAAAATAAATATTATAATCCAAGTTTACAAAAAAAACAGCATGTGCATCAAAATAAACTATTTCCAGCAGAGCAATTTGAGTTCTAAGCATCCCAGAAACGATACAGAAAAGCACAATGTCAAATATAACTTTTAAAAACACCAGCATAGGCTTAGAAGGCCCTGAAGGTAAAAAAAAAAAAAAAAACCTACATTTTTCACATCACTTCTGGTTTCAGGCAGGTAATGACGGACACGAGATAGCGCTGACGTCTATTCCAACACAGGAAGTGTTATGAACAGCTGATCGGATCGGCAAAGTGTGTTTCTGGAATTATGTTTTTGTTGCTGCAAGAGGTTTTTATGCAATTTTTACAAAGCTATATGTGGAAAGAAACCATGACCTAGGACAAGCTGATGGCATAAAATGTAAGTACAACTCCTCCGGTTTCATATGCAAAAAAAATATTGCGCTAGCTTACGTGGTACCAGTTCTACAGTGATTTAAAAATAGTTATGCAAAACGGAGCATGCCCGCTCCGACTGGTTTTAAAGGGTTAAGCAGAGGCGGGGGTTTACAACATCAACTGTCTGTCATCTATAAACCAGTTTTGAGATCCCTTTCCAGACGCCTTAACACCCACTCACATCCTGGACCATTTGACCTCAGTAAACCACATGATAGGGTGGGGCCAGGTTTCACAATGAGCTCACCCAAAACCCTGACTGATTGGGACCCACACCCGCTTTCACACCTTGGCTCATGTGATTAGGTAGAGGGTAAATAGAGGGCCCATGACCCTAAATCTGGGCCTCTCCACGAATTACTCTTATAACTGAAGAAGCTTCTCGGATGAGAGGTGACACGTTTTCAAGCAACTTGAAAAAAGGAGTCCAGATTCTCCTTAAGACAAGGAGGCCAATGTCTGTTGATCAATATACAGTCATCATATGTTGGTGCAGTGAAGTGTGTTTCTCAAAAAAATACGAAACTCATAGGAAAAGTTAATGTAAAATCGCATTCGCTAATTATGTTAATACACAAATACCCAGTGAGGCCCAGCACTGAGGTAACTGTACATATGACTTGTTTAAGACACGTATACGAGTTCAAACATTTGGTAAAACAAGTCTGAACAACGTTGGACACACCTAAGGCATAAACCAAAATAAATAAAGCTGTAGATAAACTGGACACACAGGATGAACACAACACAATGAACCTTGAGTGATTGTTCCACAAGTATTTCTTGTTTTATACTCAAGTCTTCCTCATCATCATGTTTTCTCTTTCATTTCTTGTTGTGCTAGGATGTTGTGTTAGTTAGAAACATCATGGTGATGAACAAATCATTTTACTCTGCCATACAGAAACCTGGTTACAGCAGGATGATTATGTTAGCTTAAATGAATCAGCACACCTGAGTTATACTATCAGAATCTTCGAAGTGCAATCTGAGGGGCAATGTGGCAACAATTTTCCACACCAGCCTATTAATCAACCAAAGACCAAGACAGAGCTTAGGCTTGTCCACTCTAGCTAGAAAACTCACAAAAACAGATTTTTTTGTTATCATCTTTTGTCCACCTGGACCTTACACAGAGTTTCTTTCTGATTTCTCAGACTTTGTATTTGAATGAGTGCTCAGATAAATTAATTATTGTGGGAGGTTTTAACATCCATGTAGATGTTAAAAATGACATTCTCAACATGGCATTTAATCTGTTATTAGACTCAACTGGCTTCTCCAACCTTCCTTTCATATCAAAAATTCTTGAAAGAGTAGTTGTCAAACAGCTAACAGATCATCTGCAGAGGAATGGCTTATTTGAAGAGTTTCAGTCAGGTTTCAGAACTCATCACAGCACAGAAACAGCTTTAGTTACAAATGCTCTTCTTGAGGCCTCTGACATTGGACTCATCTCTGTGCTTGTCCTGCTAGACCTCAGTGCAGCGTTCGATACTCTCAACCATAATATTCTATTAGAGCAATTAGAGCACGCTGTAGGTATTACAGCTGCAGTGGTTTGTATCATATCTATTTAATAGACTACAATTTGTTCATGTAAATGTAAATTCTTCTTCACACACTAAGGTTAATTATGGAGTTCCACAGGGTTCAGTGCTAAGACCAGTTCTTGTTACATTATACATGCTTCCCTTAGGCAGTATCATCAGTAGGCATAGCATACATTTTCATTGCTATGCAGATGACACACAACTTTATCCATCTATGAAGCCAGGTAAAACACACCAATTGTTTAAACTACAGGAATGTTTTAAAGACATAAAGACCTGGATGGCCGCTAACTTTCTGCTTCTTAATTCAGATAAAACTGAGGTTATTGTACTCGGCCCTGAAAATCTTAGAAATATGGTATCTAACCAGATTCTTACTCTGGATGGCATTACTTTGGCCTCCAGTAATGCTGTGAGGAACCTTGGAGTCATTTTTGACCAGGATATGTCCTTCAACGCACATATTAAACAAATATGTAAGACTGCTTTCTTCCATTTGCGCAACATCTCTAAAATTAGAAATATCCTGTCTCAGAGTGATGCTGAAAAACTAGTTCATGCATTTATTACTTTTAGGCTGGACTACTGTAATTCATTATTATCAGGATGCCCTAAAAACTCCCTGAAAGGCCTTCAATTAATTAATTAATTAATTAATTAATTAATTAATTAATTCATTCATTCATTCATTCATTCAAAATGCTGCAGCAAGAGTGCTGACAGGGACTAGAACAAGAGAGCATATTTCTCCTGTATTGGCTCTCCGTTAAATCCAGAACTGAATTCAAAATCCTGCTCCTCACATACAAGGTCTTGAATAATCAGGCCCCATCTATCTTAATGACCCTGTAGTACCATATCACCCTATTAGAGCACTTTGCTCTCACACTGCAGGCCTACTTGTTGTTCCTAGAGTATTTAAAAGTAGAATGGGAGGCAGAGCCTTCAGTTTTCAGCCCCCTCTTCTGTGGAACCAGCTTCCAGTTTGGATTCGGGAGACAGACACTATCTCTACTTTTAAGATTAGGCTTAAAACTTTCGTTTTTTTTAAAGCATATAGTTAGGGCTGGACCAGGTGACCCTGAATCCTCCTGTAGTTATGCTGCAATAGGTGTAGGCTGCTTGGGAATTCCCATAATGTATTCAGTATTTCTTCCTCAGTCAGCTCTCTCACTCACTATGCTCACTAGACATGCTCTCTTTGAAACCTGTTCTCACTCCCAACGTGTAAAATACCGATGATTTGTCACATCCTTAAACTTCTCATACTGACGCAAAAGGTACCCTTCCATGTCTGTATGAAACGCTGTGGGTTCTCAATTCACTCCGATATGAACCTGCTCACGGCGCTAAGGGACGCTTAGAGCAGAGTCGTCCATTTACTCCAATAATAACCCAGTCACGGTGAAGCATGACGCCACCAGATACAATCTGATTGGAGAACTGAGGACCCTCTCCCTGGAAGTGTTTTTCTCACTATTTTAAGGATTTCTTTTGATGACATTGTTGAAATTTCTCAACAAAAACACATCCAAGTAAAGCAGTTTGATGAATAAACTACTTATGACACATCTTCACTATAATCAAACTATATAGCTCAACTTGGCTCAAAGGTTTAGATAAAGGCTACTGCTGTTGTGATTTGCTCATTGTGTGAAAAATAATTATTTATTATATAACAGGCCTCTAGATGAAAATTTTGCCAAAGGATAACAGAATCTTTCTGCTGTTTCCTCTTTAGATTTGTTTACTGCTGGTTTCTGATCAATTCAAAATAAAGTTTATTTTCTCTTTGTGTGTTATTTTTAAGTAACAGCTCCTAGAACATAAGAACATATGATACAAATACTATATTTTTTAAAAATTGCATAGATTTCACTTTGCTACTTATCCTTGCTGGTTACTGTTGGAAAAAGCATCCAGAATGCAAAACCTAATGTAGCCGGGTGGCAAAAGCTCTCATTATGAAACCCCAGTCACCAATCAGACATAATAGACACTTATAGCAATTCACATTGTGTGTGATTTTTCAGCGTTCCCTACTGGGGTAAGTAGTTTGGGTAATAAGTCTTATTGTTCAAAGAGATAAAGCCCATGTGCTGTTAGCTCCATTGCCACAGCTGAGGTTCAGAGAAGATTGAAACCTTTGTAAACTTTGTAAGAATGGAAAGATTACAATAACTGTGTCGAAGGCTGCACAGTGTCACAGGACGGCCACAGAAGCTGTTGGCACAATTTAGATGGTTGTGCTCCAACTTACTAGCAAACCAGGTGCACTGCAGTCACAAAGTTCAGAAGAATCTTTAAAACACATGTATTAGACCCCCTGTGTTTGTGTAACATTTTTTTGTTGTAAAATTCATAAGTTCCAATGTTTTGTGGCTGGAGTTCACTTATGAGCTACTGGCCAAAGCTAGTGAATGCCAGGTGCTGGATCAGTAAAGCGTGTGGTGCTGACATGACATGCTATTGAATGAAACATTCAGATTAGCTTCTGTTAGAATCTCTGAATATAATATGTTTAACTGCTTTGCCAGCGCTCTACTTCCCTGTTTAAATACTTATTTAATTGATTTTATTTGAAAATAAAATATACAATATTAACATAATGTTCCCAATTGATGCATTCTACCAGAGTTAGCTTAAAGCTTATTTCGATCTGGAGTCGATAGAATTTCCTGCAAGGGAAATTCTTGTGTTACCCCATATGGAAAAGAAATAGTAAAAACTTATAAAAGACTTGCATAAGATGTGGCCTACTTCATATAGTGAATCATATAAGCCTTATATGATTTACTCATGAAAGTGGCCACTTTCTCATTACTTTCATATTTTGTTTTAGTAAGTATCCAAAACATACAAGTTTCATTTATATAATTTTTCAAGGGTTCTTATATCTGTTTTCACTCTTGTATGCTTTTCATACAAGTTTCACACAAGACAGATTCAAACTTTATAAGATTTATATATATCTTTTCCATATGGGACAGCAACATGATAAATCATAAAAATTAAAGTGCCACAGGTGCTTGTTAAGGGCCTTATACTAGATACATACACACAAACCAGTGATAAAAAATACTAATCAAAGTTAACAGTTAGTTAAAAACAGAAAAACTAAGGCTGATATTGTGTATGAGAGCAAGTTGCTATACATCGATGCAACCGTTATAGCCCAAATTTTAATAATATGTATGCATTAAGTCCATAGTAACTACATAAATTGCAAAAAAGTGCAAAAAACTACAAAAAAATTACCCCCCCCCCCTTTTTTTGTTTTTTTACATATATATTTCTAGTTAGAGAAATTTAAGAGGTTTATCCCTCAAAACTGTAAATACAAAAAAGTTGCACAAAATAGTTTCCAACAACAGGAAATTTATTTTGAGTGTCTTCATAGTTTTATTTTTGAAATACACTCATTTTTATATATTGCAGGAAAAACGAAAAATAAATATTATAATCCAAGTTTACAAAAAAAACAGCATGTGCATCAAAATAAACTATTTCCAGCAGAGCAATTTGAGTTCTAAGCATCCCAGAAACGATACAGAAAAGCACAATGTCAAATATAACTTTTAAAAACACCAGCATAGGCTTAGAAGGCCCTGAAGGTAAAAAAAAAAAAAAAAACCTACATTTTTCACATCACTTCTGGTTTCAGGCAGGTAATGACGGACACGAGATAGCGCTGACGTCTATTCCAACACAGGAAGTGTTATGAACAGCTGATCGGATCGGCAAAGTGTGTTTCTGGAATTATGTTTTTGTTGCTGCAAGAGGTTTTTATGCAATTTTTACAAAGCTATATGTGGAAAGAAACCATGACCTAGGACAAGCTGATGGCATAAAATGTAAGTACAACTCCTCCGGTTTCATATGCAAAAAAAATATTGCGCTAGCTTACGTGGTACCAGTTCTACAGTGATTTAAAAATAGTTATGCAAAACGGAGCATGCCCGCTCCGACTGGTTTTAAAGGGTTAAGCAGAGGCGGGGGTTTACAACATCAACTGTCTGTCATCTATAAACCAGTTTTGAGATCCCTTTCCAGACGCCTTAACACCCACTCACATCCTGGACCATTTGACCTCAGTAAACCACATGATAGGGTGGGGCCAGGTTTCACAATGAGCTCACCCAAAACCCTGACTGATTGGGACCCACACCCGCTTTCACACCTTGGCTCATGTGATTAGGTAGAGGGTAAATAGAGGGCCCATGACCCTAAATCTGGGCCTCTCCACGAATTACTCTTATAACTGAAGAAGCTTCTCGGATGAGAGGTGACACGTTTTCAAGCAACTTGAAAAAAGGAGTCCAGATTCTCCTTAAGACAAGGAGGCCAATGTCTGTTGATCAATATACAGTCATCATATGTTGGTGCAGTGAAGTGTGTTTCTCAAAAAAATACGAAACTCATAGGAAAAGTTAATGTAAAATCGCATTCGCTAATTATGTTAATACACAAATACCCAGTGAGGCCCAGCACTGAGGTAACTGTACATATGACTTGTTTAAGACACGTATACGAGTTCAAACATTTGGTAAAACAAGTCTGAACAACGTTGGACACACCTAAGGCATAAACCAAAATAAATAAAGCTGTAGATAAACTGGACACACAGGATGAACACAACACAATGAACCTTGAGTGATTGTTCCACAAGTATTTCTTGTTTTATACTCAAGTCTTCCTCATCATCATGTTTTCTCTTTCATTTCTTGTTGTGCTAGGATGTTGTGTTAGTTAGAAACATCATGGTGATGAACAAATCATTTTACTCTGCCATACAGAAACCTGGTTACAGCAGGATGATTATGTTAGCTTAAATGAATCAGCACACCTGAGTTATACTATCAGAATCTTCGAAGTGCAATCTGAGGGGCAATGTGGCAGCAATTTTCCACACCAGCCTATTAATCAACCAAAGACCAAGACAGAGCTTAGGCTTGTCCACTCTAGCTAGAAAACTCACAAAAACAGATTTTTTTGTTATCATCTTTTGTACACCTGGACCTTACACAGAGTTTCTTTCTGATTTCTCAGACTTTGTATTTGAATGAGTGCTCAGATAAATTAATTATTGTGGGAGGTTTTAACATCCATGTAGATGTTAAAAATGACATTCTCAACATGGCATTTAATCTGTTATTAGACTCAACTGGCTTCTCCAACCTTCCTTTCATATCAAAAATTCTTGAAAGAGTAGTTGTCAAACAGCTAACAGATCATCTGCAGAGGAATGGCTTATTTGAAGAGTTTCAGTCAGGTTTCAGAACTCATCACAGCACAGAAACAGCTTTAGTTACAAATGCTCTTCTTGAGGCCTCTGACATTGGACTCATCTCTGTGCTTGTCCTGCTAGACCTCAGTGCAGCGTTCGATACTCTCAACCATAATATTCTATTAGAGCAATTAGAGCACGCTGTAGGTATTACAGCTGCAGTGGTTTGTATCATATCTATTTAATAGACTACAATTTGTTCATGTAAATGTAAATTCTTCTTCACACACTAAGGTTAATTATGGAGTTCCACAGGGTTCAGTGCTAAGACCAGTTCTTGTTACATTATACATGCTTCCCTTAGGCAGTATCATCAGTAGGCATAGCATACATTTTCATTGCTATGCAGATGACACACAACTTTATCCATCTATGAAGCCAGGTAAAACACACCAATTGTTTAAACTACAGGAATGTTTTAAAGACATAAAGACCTGGATGGCCGCTAACTTTCTGCTTCTTAATTCAGATAAAACTGAGGTTATTGTACTCGGCCCTGAAAATCTTAGAAATATGGTATCTAACCAGATTCTTACTCTGGATGGCATTACTTTGGCCTCCAGTAATGCTGTGAGGAACCTTGGAGTCATTTTTGACCAGGATATGTCCTTCAACGCACATATTAAACAAATATGTAAGACTGCTTTCTTCCATTTGCGCAACATCTCTAAAATTAGAAATATCCTGTCTCAGAGTGATGCTGAAAAACTAGTTCATGCATTTATTACTTTTAGGCTGGACTACTGTAATTCATTATTATCAGGATGCCCTAAAAACTCCCTGAAAGGCCTTCAATTAATTAATTAATTAATTAATTAATTAATTAATTAATTAATTAAAAATGCTGCAGCAAGAGTGCTGACAGGGACTAGAACAAGAGAGCATATTTCTCCTGTATTGGCTCTCCGTTAAATCCAGAACTGAATTCAAAATCCTGCTCCTCACATACAAGGTCTTGAATAATCAGGCCCCATCTATCTTAATGACCCTGTAGTACCATATCACCCTATTAGAGCACTTTGCTCTCACACTGCAGGCCTACTTGTTGTTCCTAGAGTATTTAAAAGTAGAATGGGAGGCAGAGCCTTCAGTTTTCAGCCCCCTCTTCTGTGGAACCAGCTTCCAGTTTGGATTCGGGAGACAGACACTATCTCTACTTTTAAGATTAGGCTTAAAACTTTCGTTTTTTTTAAAGCATATAGTTAGGGCTGGACCAGGTGACCCTGAATCCTCCTGTAGTTATGCTGCAATAGGTGTAGGCTGCTTGGGAATTCCCATAATGTATTCAGTATTTCTTCCTCAGTCAGCTCTCTCACTCACTATGCTCACTAGACATGCTCTCTTTGAAACCTGTTCTCACTCCCAATGTGTAAAATACCGATGATTTGTCACATCCTTAAACTTCTCATACTGACGCAAAAGGTACCCTTCCATGTCTGTATGAAACGCTGTGGGTTCTCAATTCACTCCGATATGAACCTGCTCACGGCGCTAAGGGACGCTTAGAGCAGAGTCGTCCATTTACTCCAATAATAACCCAGTCACGGTGAAGCATGACGCCACCAGATACAATCTGATTGGAGAACTGAGGACCCTCTCCCTGGAAGTGTTTTTCTCACTATTTTAAGGATTTCTTTTGATGACATTGTTGAAATTTCTCAACAAAAACACATCCAAGTAAAGCAGTTTGATGAATAAACTACTTATGACACATCTTCACTATAATCAAACTATATAGCTCAACTTGGCTCAAAGGTTTAGATAAAGGCTACTGCTGTTGTGATTTGCTCATTGTGTGAAAAATAATTATTTATTATATAACAGGCCTCTAGATGAAAATTTTGCCAAAGGATAACAGAATCTTTCTGCTGTTTCCTCTTTAGATTTGTTTACTGCTGGTTTCTGATCAATTCAAAATAAAGTTTATTTTCTCTTTGTGTGTTATTTTTAAGTAACAGCTCCTAGAACATAAGAACATATGATACAAATACTATATTTTTTAAAAATTGCATAGATTTCACTTTGCTACTTATCCTTGCTGGTTACTGTTGGAAAAAGCATCCAGAATGCAAAACCTAATGTAGCCGGGTGGCAAAAGCTCTCATTATGAAACCCCAGTCACCAATCAGACATAATAGACACTTATAGCAATTCACATTGTGTGTGATTTTTCAGCGTTCCCTACTGGGGTAAGTAGTTTGGGTAATAAGTCTTATTGTTCAAAGAGATAAAGCCCATGTGCTGTTAGCTCCATTGCCACAGCTGAGGTTCAGAGAAGATTGAAACCTTTGTAAACTTTGTAAGAATGGAAAGATTACAATAACTGTGTCGAAGGCTGCACAGTGTCACAGGACGGCCACAGAAGCTGTTGGCACAATTTAGATGGTTGTGCTCCAACTTACTAGCAAACCAGGTGCACTGCAGTCACAAAGTTCAGAAGAATCTTTAAAACACATGTATTAGACCCCCTGTGTTTGTGTAACATTTTTTTGTTGTAAAATTCATAAGTTCCAATGTTTTGTGGCTGGAGTTCACTTATGAGCTACTGGCCAAAGCTAGTGAATGCCAGGTGCTGGATCAGTAAAGCGTGTGGTGCTGACATGACATGCTATTGAATGAAACATTCAGATTAGCTTCTGTTAGAATCTCTGAATATAATATGTTTAACTGCTTTGCCAGCGCTCTACTTCCCTGTTTAAATACTTATTTAATTGATTTTATTTGAAAATAAAATATACAATATTAACATAATGTTCCCAATTGATGCATTCTACCAGAGTTAGCTTAAAGCTTATTTCGATCTGGAGTCGATAGAATTTCCTGCAAGGGAAATTCTTGTGTTACCCCATATGGAAAAGAAATAGTAAAAACTTATAAAAGACTTGCATAAGATGTGGCCTACTTCATATAGTGAATCATATAAGCCTTATATGATTTACTCATGAAAGTGGCCACTTTCTCATTACTTTCATATTTTGTTTTAGTAAGTATCCAAAACATACAAGTTTCATTTATATAATTTTTCAAGGGTTCTTATATCTGTTTTCACTCTTGTATGCTTTTCATACAAGTTTCACACAAGACAGATTCAAACTTTATAAGATTTATATATATCTTTTCCATATGGGACAGCAACATGATAAATCATAAAAATTAAAGTGCCACAGGTGCTTGTTAAGGGCCTTATACTAGATACATACACACAAACCAGTGATAAAAAATACTAATCAAAGTTAACAGTTAGTTAAAAACAGAAAAACTAAGGCTGATATTGTGTATGAGAGCAAGTTGCTATACATCGATGCAACCGTTATAGCCCAAATTTTAATAATATGTATGCATTAAGTCCATAGTAACTACATAAATTGCAAAAAAGTGCAAAAAACTACAAAAAAATTACCCCCCCCCCCTTTTTTTGTTTTTTTACATATATATTTCTAGTTAGAGAAATTTAAGAGGTTTATCCCTCAAAACTGTAAATACAAAAAAGTTGCACAAAATAGTTTCCAACAACAGGAAATTTATTTTGAGTGTCTTCATAGTTTTATTTTTGAAATACACTCATTTTTATATATTGCAGGAAAAACGAAAAAATAAATATTATAATCCAAGTTTACAAAAAAAAACAGCATGTGCATCAAAATAAACTATTTCCAGCAGAGCAATTTGAGTTCTAAGCATCCCAGAAACGATACAGAAAAGCACAATGTCAAATATAACTTTTAAAAACACCAGCATAGGCTTAGAAGGCCCTGAAGGTAAAAAAAAACAAAAAAACCTACATTTTTCACATCACTTCTGGTTTCAGGCAGGTAATGACGGACACGAGATAGCGCTGACGTCTATTCCAACACAGGAAGTGTTATGAACAGCTGATCGGATCGGCAAAGTGTGTTTCTGGAATTATGTTTTTGTTGCTGCAAGAGGTTTTTATGCAATTTTTACAAAGCTATATGTGGAAGGTAACCATGACCTAGGACAAGCTGATGGCATAAAATGTAAGTACAACTCCTCCGGTTTCATATGCAAAAAAAATATTGCGCTAGCTTACGTGGTACCAGTTCTACAGTGATTTAAAAATAGTTATGCAAAACGGAGCATGCCCGCTCCGACTGGTTTTAAAGGGTTAAGCAGAGGCGGGGGTTTACAACATCAACTGTCTGTCATCTATAAACCAGTTTTGAGATCCCTTTCCAGACGCCTTAACACCCACTCACATCCTGGACCATTTGACCTCAGTAAACCACATGATAGGGTGGGGCCAGGTTTCACAATGAGCTCACCCAAAACCCTGACTGATTGGGACCCACACCCGCTTTCACACCTTGGCTCATGTGATTAGGTAGAGGGTAAATAGAGGGCCCATGACCCTAAATCTGGGCCTCTCCACGAATTACTCTTATAACTGAAGAAGCTTCTCGGATGAGAGGTGACACGTTTTCAAGCAACTTGAAAAAAGGAGTCCAGATTCTCCTTAAGACAAGGAGGCCAATGTCTGTTGATCAATATACAGTCATCATATGTTGGTGCAGTGAAGTGTGTTTCTCAAAAAAATACGAAACTCATAGGAAAAGTTAATGTAAAATCGCATTCGCTAATTATGTTAATACACAAATACCCAGTGAGGCCCAGCACTGAGGTAACTGTACATATGACTTGTTTAAGACACGTATACGAGTTCAAACATTTGGTAAAACAAGTCTGAACAACGTTGGACACACCTAAGGCATAAACCAAAATAAATAAAGCTGTAGATAAACTGGACACACAGGATGAACACAACACAATGAACCTTGAGTGATTGTTCCACAAGTATTTCTTGTTTTATACTCAAGTCTTCCTCATCATCATGTTTTCTCTTTCATTTCTTGTTGTGCTAGGATGTTGTGTTAGTTAGAAACATCATGGTGATGAACAAATCATTTTACTCTGCCATACAGAAACCTGGTTACAGCAGGATGATTATGTTAGCTTAAATGAATCAGCACACCTGAGTTATACTATCAGAATCTTCGAAGTGCAATCTGAGGGGCAATGTGGCAGCAATTTTCCACACCAGCCTATTAATCAACCAAAGACCAAGACAGAGCTTAGGCTTGTCCACTCTAGCTAGAAAACTCACAAAAACAGATTTTTTTGTTATCATCTTTTGTCCACCTGGACCTTACACAGAGTTTCTTTCTGATTTCTCAGACTTTGTATTTGAATGAGTGCTCAGATAAATTAATTATTGTGGGAGGTTTTAACATCCATGTAGATGTTAAAAATGACATTCTCAACATGGCATTTAATCTGTTATTAGACTCAACTGGCTTCTCCAACCTTCCTTTCATATCAAAAATTCTTGAAAGAGTAGTTGTCAAACAGCTAACAGATCATCTGCAGAGGAATGGCTTATTTGAAGAGTTTCAGTCAGGTTTCAGAACTCATCACAGCACAGAAACAGCTTTAGTTACAAATGCTCTTCTTGAGGCCTCTGACATTGGACTCATCTCTGTGCTTGTCCTGCTAGACCTCAGTGCAGCGTTCGATACTCTCAACCATAATATTCTATTAGAGCAATTAGAGCACGCTGTAGGTATTACAGCTGCAGTGGTTTGTATCATATCTATTTAATAGACTACAATTTGTTCATGTAAATGTAAATTCTTCTTCACACACTAAGGTTAATTATGGAGTTCCACAGGGTTCAGTGCTAAGACCAGTTCTTGTTACATTATACATGCTTCCCTTAGGCAGTATCATCAGTAGGCATAGCATACATTTTCATTGCTATGCAGATGACACACAACTTTATCCATCTATGAAGCCAGGTAAAACACACCAATTGTTTAAACTACAGGAATGTTTTAAAGACATAAAGACCTGGATGGCCGCTAACTTTCTGCTTCTTAATTCAGATAAAACTGAGGTTATTGTACTCGGCCCTGAAAATCTTAGAAATATGGTATCTAACCAGATTCTTACTCTGGATGGCATTACTTTGGCCTCCAGTAATGCTGTGAGGAACCTTGGAGTCATTTTTGACCAGGATATGTCCTTCAACGCACATATTAAACAAATATGTAAGACTGCTTTCTTCCATTTGCGCAACATCTCTAAAATTAGAAATATCCTGTCTCAGAGTGATGCTGAAAAACTAGTTCATGCATTTATTACTTTTAGGCTGGACTACTGTAATTCATTATTATCAGGATGCCCTAAAAACTCCCTGAAAGGCCTTCAATTAATTAATTAATTAATTAATTAATTAATTAAAAATGCTGCAGCAAGAGTGCTGACAGGGACTAGAACAAGAGAGCATATTTCTCCTGTATTGGCTCTCCGTTAAATCCAGAACTGAATTCAAAATCCTGCTCCTCACATACAAGGTCTTGAATAATCAGGCCCCATCTATCTTAATGACCCTGTAGTACCATATCACCCTATTAGAGCACTTTGCTCTCACACTGCAGGCCTACTTGTTGTTCCTAGAGTATTTAAAAGTAGAATGGGAGGCAGAGCCTTCAGTTTTCAGCCCCCTCTTCTGTGGAACCAGCTTCCAGTTTGGATTCGGGAGACAGACACTATCTCTACTTTTAAGATTAGGCTTAAAACTTTCGTTTTTTTTAAAGCATATAGTTAGGGCTGGACCAGGTGACCCTGAATCCTCCTGTAGTTATGCTGCAATAGGTGTAGGCTGCTTGGGAATTCCCATAATGTATTCAGTATTTCTTCCTCAGTCAGCTCTCTCACTCACTATGCTCACTAGACATGCTCTCTTTGAAACCTGTTCTCACTCCCAACGTGTAAAATACCGATGATTTGTCACATCCTTAAACTTCTCATACTGACGCAAAAGGTACCCTTCCATGTCTGTATGAAACGCTGTGGGTTCTCAATTCACTCCGATATGAACCTGCTCACGGCGCTAAGGGACGCTTAGAGCAGAGTCGTCCATTTACTCCAATAATAACCCAGTCACGGTGAAGCATGACGCCACCAGATACAATCTGATTGGAGAACTGAGGACCCTCTCCCTGGAAGTGTTTTTCTCACTATTTTAAGGATTTCTTTTGATGACATTGTTGAAATTTCTCAACAAAAACACATCCAAGTAAAGCAGTTTGATGAATAAACTACTTATGACACATCTTCACTATAATCAAACTATATAGCTCAACTTGGCTCAAAGGTTTAGATAAAGGCTACTGCTGTTGTGATTTGCTCATTGTGTGAAAAATAATTATTTATTATATAACAGGCCTCTAGATGAAAATTTTGCCAAAGGATAACAGAATCTTTCTGCTGTTTCCTCTTTAGATTTGTTTACTGCTGGTTTCTGATCAATTCAAAATAAAGTTTATTTTCTCTTTGTGTGTTATTTTTAAGTAACAGCTCCTAGAACATAAGAACATATGATACAAATACTATATTTTTTAAAAATTGCATAGATTTCACTTTGCTACTTATCCTTGCTGGTTACTGTTGGAAAAAGCATCCAGAATGCAAAACCTAATGTAGCCGGGTGGCAAAAGCTCTCATTATGAAACCCCAGTCACCAATCAGACATAATAGACACTTATAGCAATTCACATTGTGTGTGATTTTTCAGCGTTCCCTACTGGGGTAAGTAGTTTGGGTAATAAGTCTTATTGTTCAAAGAGATAAAGCCCATGTGCTGTTAGCTCCATTGCCACAGCTGAGGTTCAGAGAAGATTGAAACCTTTGTAAACTTTGTAAGAATGGAAAGATTACAATAACTGTGTCGAAGGCTGCACAGTGTCACAGGACGGCCACAGAAGCTGTTGGCACAATTTAGATGGTTGTGCTCCAACTTACTAGCAAACCAGGTGCACTGCAGTCACAAAGTTCAGAAGAATCTTTAAAACACATGTATTAGACCCCCTGTGTTTGTGTAACATTTTTTTGTTGTAAAATTCATAAGTTCCAATGTTTTGTGGCTGGAGTTCACTTATGAGCTACTGGCCAAAGCTAGTGAATGCCAGGTGCTGGATCAGTAAAGCGTGTGGTGCTGACATGACATGCTATTGAATGAAACATTCAGATTAGCTTCTGTTAGAATCTCTGAATATAATATGTTTAACTGCTTTGCCAGCGCTCTACTTCCCTGTTTAAATACTTATTTAATTGATTTTATTTGAAAATAAAATATACAATATTAACATAATGTTCCCAATTGATGCATTCTACCAGAGTTAGCTTAAAGCTTATTTCGATCTGGAGTCGATAGAATTTCCTGCAAGGGAAATTCTTGTGTTACCCCATATGGAAAAGAAATAGTAAAAACTTATAAAAGACTTGCATAAGATGTGGCCTACTTCATATAGTGAATCATATAAGCCTTATATGATTTACTCATGAAAGTGGCCACTTTCTCATTACTTTCATATTTTGTTTTAGTAAGTATCCAAAACATACAAGTTTCATTTATATAATTTTTCAAGGGTTCTTATATCTGTTTTCACTCTTGTATGCTTTTCATACAAGTTTCACACAAGACAGATTCAAACTTTATAAGATTTATATATATCTTTTCCATATGGGACAGCAACATGATAAATCATAAAAATTAAAGTGCCACAGGTGCTTGTTAAGGGCCTTATACTAGATACATACACACAAACCAGTGATAAAAAATACTAATCAAAGTTAACAGTTAGTTAAAAACAGAAAAACTAAGGCTGATATTGTGTATGAGAGCAAGTTGCTATACATCGATGCAACCGTTATAGCCCAAATTTTAATAATATGTATGCATTAAGTCCATAGTAACTACATAAATTGCAAAAAAGTGCAAAAAACTACAAAAAAATTACCCCCCCCCCTTTTTTTGTTTTTTTACATATATATTTCTAGTTAGAGAAATTTAAGAGGTTTATCCCTCAAAACTGTAAATACAAAAAAGTTGCACAAAATAGTTTCCAACAACAGGAAATTTATTTTGAGTGTCTTCATAGTTTTATTTTTGAAATACACTCATTTTTATATATTGCAGGAAAAACGAAAAATAAATATTATAATCCAAGTTTACAAAAAAAACAGCATGTGCATCAAAATAAACTATTTCCAGCAGAGCAATTTGAGTTCTAAGCATCCCAGAAACGATACAGAAAAGCACAATGTCAAATATAACTTTTAAAAACACCAGCATAGGCTTAGAAGGCCCTGAAGGTAAAAAAAAAAAAAAAAACCTACATTTTTCACATCACTTCTGGTTTCAGGCAGGTAATGACGGACACGAGATAGCGCTGACGTCTATTCCAACACAGGAAGTGTTATGAACAGCTGATCGGATCGGCAAAGTGTGTTTCTGGAATTATGTTTTTGTTGCTGCAAGAGGTTTTTATGCAATTTTTACAAAGCTATATGTGGAAAGAAACCATGACCTAGGACAAGCTGATGGCATAAAATGTAAGTACAACTCCTCCGGTTTCATATGCAAAAAAAATATTGCGCTAGCTTACGTGGTACCAGTTCTACAGTGATTTAAAAATAGTTATGCAAAACGGAGCATGCCCGCTCCGACTGGTTTTAAAGGGTTAAGCAGAGGCGGGGGTTTACAACATCAACTGTCTGTCATCTATAAACCAGTTTTGAGATCCCTTTCCAGACGCCTTAACACCCACTCACATCCTGGACCATTTGACCTCAGTAAACCACATGATAGGGTGGGGCCAGGTTTCACAATGAGCTCACCCAAAACCCTGACTGATTGGGACCCACACCCGCTTTCACACCTTGGCTCATGTGATTAGGTAGAGGGTAAATAGAGGGCCCATGACCCTAAATCTGGGCCTCTCCACGAATTACTCTTATAACTGAAGAAGCTTCTCGGATGAGAGGTGACACGTTTTCAAGCAACTTGAAAAAAGGAGTCCAGATTCTCCTTAAGACAAGGAGGCCAATGTCTGTTGATCAATATACAGTCATCATATGTTGGTGCAGTGAAGTGTGTTTCTCAAAAAAATACGAAACTCATAGGAAAAGTTAATGTAAAATCGCATTCGCTAATTATGTTAATACACAAATACCCAGTGAGGCCCAGCACTGAGGTAACTGTACATATGACTTGTTTAAGACACGTATACGAGTTCAAACATTTGGTAAAACAAGTCTGAACAACGTTGGACACACCTAAGGCATAAACCAAAATAAATAAAGCTGTAGATAAACTGGACACACAGGATGAACACAACACAATGAACCTTGAGTGATTGTTCCACAAGTATTTCTTGTTTTATACTCAAGTCTTCCTCATCATCATGTTTTCTCTTTCATTTCTTGTTGTGCTAGGATGTTGTGTTAGTTAGAAACATCATGGTGATGAACAAATCATTTTACTCTGCCATACAGAAACCTGGTTACAGCAGGATGATTATGTTAGCTTAAATGAATCAGCACACCTGAGTTATACTATCAGAATCTTCGAAGTGCAATCTGAGGGGCAATGTGGCAACAATTTTCCACACCAGCCTATTAATCAACCAAAGACCAAGACAGAGCTTAGGCTTGTCCACTCTAGCTAGAAAACTCACAAAAACAGATTTTTTTGTTATCATCTTTTGTCCACCTGGACCTTACACAGAGTTTCTTTCTGATTTCTCAGACTTTGTATTTGAATGAGTGCTCAGATAAATTAATTATTGTGGGAGGTTTTAACATCCATGTAGATGTTAAAAATGACATTCTCAACATGGCATTTAATCTGTTATTAGACTCAACTGGCTTCTCCAACCTTCCTTTCATATCAAAAATTCTTGAAAGAGTAGTTGTCAAACAGCTAACAGATCATCTGCAGAGGAATGGCTTATTTGAAGAGTTTCAGTCAGGTTTCAGAACTCATCACAGCACAGAAACAGCTTTAGTTACAAATGCTCTTCTTGAGGCCTCTGACATTAGACTCATCTCTGTGCTTGTCCTGCTAGACCTCAGTGCAGCGTTCGATACTCTCAACCATAATATTCTATTAGAGCAATTAGAGCACGCTGTAGGTATTACAGCTGCAGTGGTTTGTATCATATCTATTTAATAGACTACAATTTGTTCATGTAAATGTAAATTCTTCTTCACACACTAAGGTTAATTATGGAGTTCCACAGGGTTCAGTGCTAAGACCAGTTCTTGTTACATTATACATGCTTCCCTTAGGCAGTATCATCAGTAGGCATAGCATACATTTTCATTGCTATGCAGATGACACACAACTTTATCCATCTATGAAGCCAGGTAAAACACACCAATTGTTTAAACTACAGGAATGTTTTAAAGACATAAAGACCTGGATGGCCGCTAACTTTCTGCTTCTTAATTCAGATAAAACTGAGGTTATTGTACTCGGCCCTGAAAATCTTAGAAATATGGTATCTAACCAGATTCTTACTCTGGATGGCATTACTTTGGCCTCCAGTAATGCTGTGAGGAACCTTGGAGTCATTTTTGACCAGGATATGTCCTTCAACGCACATATTAAACAAATATGTAAGACTGCTTTCTTCCATTTGCGCAACATCTCTAAAATTAGAAATATCCTGTCTCAGAGTGATGCTGAAAAACTAGTTCATGCATTTATTACTTTTAGGCTGGACTACTGTAATTCATTATTATCAGGATGCCCTAAAAACTCCCTGAAAGGCCTTCAATTAATTAATTAATTAATTAATTAATTCATTCATTCATTCAAAATGCTGCAGCAAGAGTGCTGACAGGGACTAGAACAAGAGAGCATATTTCTCCTGTATTGGCTCTCCGTTAAATCCAGAACTGAATTCAAAATCCTGCTCCTCACATACAAGGTCTTGAATAATCAGGCCCCATCTATCTTAATGACCCTGTAGTACCATATCACCCTATTAGAGCACTTTGCTCTCACACTGCAGGCCTACTTGTTGTTCCTAGAGTATTTAAAAGTAGAATGGGAGGCAGAGCCTTCAGTTTTCAGCCCCCTCTTCTGTGGAACCAGCTTCCAGTTTGGATTCGGGAGACAGACACTATCTCTACTTTTAAGATTAGGCTTAAAACTTTCGTTTTTTTTAAAGCATATAGTTAGGGCTGGACCAGGTGACCCTGAATCCTCCTGTAGTTATGCTGCAATAGGTGTAGGCTGCTTGGGAATTCCCATAATGTATTCAGTATTTCTTCCTCAGTCAGCTCTCTCACTCACTATGCTCACTAGACATGCTCTCTTTGAAACCTGTTCTCACTCCCAACGTGTAAAATACCGATGATTTGTCACATCCTTAAACTTCTCATACTGACGCAAAAGGTACCCTTCCATGTCTGTATGAAACGCTGTGGGTTCTCAATTCACTCCGATATGAACCTGCTCACGGCGCTAAGGGACGCTTAGAGCAGAGTCGTCCATTTACTCCAATAATAACCCAGTCACGGTGAAGCATGACGCCACCAGATACAATCTGATTGGAGAACTGAGGACCCTCTCCCTGGAAGTGTTTTTCTCACTATTTTAAGGATTTCTTTTGATGACATTGTTGAAATTTCTCAACAAAAACACATCCAAGTAAAGCAGTTTGATGAATAAACTACTTATGACACATCTTCACTATAATCAAACTATATAGCTCAACTTGGCTCAAAGGTTTAGATAAAGGCTACTGCTGTTGTGATTTGCTCATTGTGTGAAAAATAATTATTTATTATATAACAGGCCTCTAGATGAAAATTTTGCCAAAGGATAACAGAATCTTTCTGCTGTTTCCTCTTTAGATTTGTTTACTGCTGGTTTCTGATCAATTCAAAATAAAGTTTATTTTCTCTTTGTGTGTTATTTTTAAGTAATAGCTCCTAGAACATAAGAACATATGATACAAATACTATATTTTTTAAAAATTGCATAGATTTCACTTTGCTACTTATCCTTGCTGGTTACTGTTGGAAAAAGCATCCAGAATGCAAAACCTAATGTAGCCGGGTGGCAAAAGCTCTCATTATGAAACCCCAGTCACCAATCAGACATAATAGACACTTATAGCAATTCACATTGTGTGTGATTTTTCAGCGTTCCCTACTGGGGTAAGTAGTTTGGGTAATAAGTCTTATTGTTCAAAGAGATAAAGCCCATGTGCTGTTAGCTCCATTGCCACAGCTGAGGTTCAGAGAAGATTGAAACCTTTGTAAACTTTGTAAGAATGGAAAGATTACAATAACTGTGTCGAAGGCTGCACAGTGTCACAGGACGGCCACAGAAGCTGTTGGCACAATTTAGATGGTTGTGCTCCAACTTACTAGCAAACCAGGTGCACTGCAGTCACAAAGTTCAGAAGAATCTTTAAAACACATGTATTAGACCCCCTGTGTTTGTGTAACATTTTTTTGTTGTAAAATTCATAAGTTCCAATGTTTTGTGGCTGGAGTTCACTTATGAGCTACTGGCCAAAGCTAGTGAATGCCAGGTGCTGGATCAGTAAAGCGTGTGGTGCTGACATGACATGCTATTGAATGAAACATTCAGATTAGCTTCTGTTAGAATCTCTGAATATAATATGTTTAACTGCTTTGCCAGCGCTCTACTTCCCTGTTTAAATACTTATTTAATTGATTTTATTTGAAAATAAAATATACAATATTAACATAATGTTCCCAATTGATGCATTCTACCAGAGTTAGCTTAAAGCTTATTTCGATCTGGAGTCGATAGAATTTCCTGCAAGGGAAATTCTTGTGTTACCCCATATGGAAAAGAAATAGTAAAAACTTATAAAAGACTTGCATAAGATGTGGCCTACTTCATATAGTGAATCATATAAGCCTTATATGATTTACTCATGAAAGTGGCCACTTTCTCATTACTTTCATATTTTGTTTTAGTAAGTATCCAAAACATACAAGTTTCATTTATATAATTTTTCAAGGTTCTTATATCTGTTTTCACTCTTGTATGCTTTTCATACAAGTTTCACACAAGACAGATTCAAACTTTATAAGATTTATATATATCTTTTCCATATGGGACAGCAACATGATAAATCATAAAAATTAAAGTGCCACAGGTGCTTGTTAAGGGCCTTATACTAGATACATACACACAAACCAGTGATAAAAAAAAAAAAAAACTAATCAAAGTTAAAATTAAGTTAGCTAAAAACAGAAAAACTAAGGCTGATATTGTGTATGAGAGCACTGCAACTTACATTAATATGTACACTATAAATCTAAGAAAAACAGCTGCTTGAAGGCATGTATGTCCACTGTGAACAACTATCTTTAACCCTTTGTCAAACTCAATTGCACAGGGGGCCAAAACTCAAGGCACACTTTAGGTCGCGGGCCAAACAAGATAAACATGTATTGAACACACTAAAACAATGTTTTTTAAACATAAATGTGAATAAAAACAGACAGGAATAATATTCCAGATTAAATAAACTTAAAAAAAATAAACTTTAATTTTAAATATTTTGCTCTTCATAAAAATATATCCTGTCAAAATTATGCAAGTTAGAAATATGAACATGCTGCCAAAATCCCGAGAAAAAATAAATGAAAGCATACACAAGGTTGGAGCCGCATGTTGACGGAGCTGAGGCATTGCTTCAGGAATGGAACTAATAAACTGTGCGGGCCATTCAGTGTCGTACTTTGCCTTGAGTGTATCATTACACTGCAGCTCCATCTGAATCTGCACAGGTGCAGTTCAGCAAAGTCCGCTGACTTGGTTCAACATTACTTGGCAACAGGGAAAGTGAGGCAGGTTGCACTGGTGCATTTGTGACAGCTTCACTTGAAATGCCTTCACCGCATCATACATGTCATGTCCATGAACTGACAGATTTCCTTGCTGAGCTCAAAAACTCTATTAAGAATTTTTATCCCAACTCAGCCAACGGACCTCTGTATGATAAGGAATGTCGGCAAACTCTGAATCTATTTCCCACATAAAAGACTGAAATTGACGGTGATTTAAACTTTTAGCTCAGATAGAATTTATGGTTTTCATTACGGTGATCATTACATGCTCCATTTTTAGGACTTTACCACACAGTACACCGGTACAGTTCTCCTTCTGCATCTTTACTCGCATCCTGCTGACTAGTCCGCTTTTTTCACTGCACAACACCGGCGCTCCATCTGTTGTAAGTCCAACAAGTTTGTCCCAGGGCAGTTTCATGTCGGTTACACTTTGACATACGTTTTCAAAAATGTCTTTTCCTGTCGTTGAAGATGGTCAGCTGTGCAATGTCCATCATGTCTGTACTTTACAATAAAGTTTTTGCTTCTTTCACACAACTGTGTTCTTAAATCAGTGGCCATCTCACCAACCCGATCAGCAATCGTATTTCTCCTCAAGCTCACATTTGCCAAAATCTGCATTTTGTCTGGACACAAGACGTCGCACAGCTTCATCATGCAGCTCTTCAGAGTGGCACCGGGCTGATTTGGCCATCTCAGGGGTCAGCAACCCTAGGCACGCGTGCCACAGTTGGCACGCAAAGGGTTAACTGATGGCACGACCATAGCTGGACTGGCCATCGGGCATACTGGGCATTTTCTTGGTGGCCCGGTGACTTTTTTTTTTCTTTGTAACAGTATAAACAATGAAAGGTGGTGGATTGGCCAGATGCTGGTCGGTGTGTAAAAATAACTCAGTTGTTTGGTGGTGGCTATGGCGGTGCTTCCTCAGATTCAGTAACATTAGCAAGTGGTGGAGGAGGCCAGCAGGTGGATGAGTTAAAGGGGAGGCAGGAGGAGAGCCCCAAGGTGGCCGCCGGTCCGAGTGTCAGGTGAACTGAACTTCAGGTAAGAAGTTATGACCTGCAGTCTATCTGGGTCAGATATAAACCAAGTTTAGGTGGAGTTTATTTTTGTTGTGCTGACTTTTTACAGTCAGTTACAATAACTCGTCTTGCGTACTAGCTAGCATGACAGAGTTTCTATACAGCTGGGTGGGTGCTTTGATGTTACTGATGTTGAACTTTATTTAATTCATAAGGTTAGTTAGTAGAGTTGCCAACCATCCCGTAAAAAGACGGAATCGTCCCGCATTCAGAGAAAATATTACGCGTTTCGCGTTGAGGTGAAAAGGAACACAGTTTGTCACGGACTTCAGCTAAAATGGAAAAAGACGCAAAGCTGGATTTATTCTGTCGTTACGCTGCACTGTTGCTACTTCAATCATGAAACTGATCAATGATCAGCTGATCGTCTCTCTTGTTTGTTTATCGCCCACTTTGCGCCAGAATGAGGAAACTGGCAGATGTCGCGCTAAACAACAGCAGCACGTTTAAGCTTGATCAGCTGTTGTTAGAATTTATTTAATATTAATTTCTAGTAGCTGATGTTTGCTGGAGCCTGTTAAATCCTCCCAATTCTTTTGATCTTTGGGCTGAAGGAAGGACAATACTCTGTGTATAAATGCTCAATCAACAATCTTTTATTCCATACAATTCAACACTTTATGAGCATAAACCATCCGGATGGGAGATGAGCACGGGAGGGTGTCTGCCTGATCTCGAAGTGTCTGAGCATTCCTCACATTCTTATAGCTTCACCCCCCCTCCACCTAGTCATAAAACCTAAACATCCACCCTTCTCTTACAGGCTGGATGAATTGTTTGAGGACATTCACTAATCCTAAGGTCGGTGCAGTTTTTGTCTCAGTATCAAGTCAGTCAAAACCTTTAGTTTACATCGTCTGTCCATCACAGTCCAGACACATGCATTCATTCACACACATTCATACCAGATGTTGCTGATAATGGAGTCTCACGCACAACCTATTCGAGCATCAGCAAGATGACGTCATCATTTTAAAAGGAAAACAATTCCTTGTTTTTCGGACTGGATTGACTCACTGCAATCCTTTTAGACTCAGGACTATCTCATGAGATCAGTGTCCCATATAAGTGAATTTCTCCCAAGCCCATTATAATCATGGAGAAGCACACTTTGCGACTGTTTTCAGTAAGAATATTTCATAGCACTTTAAATTTCAATCTCTCAGGCCTGGTTTAAAGAGCTGATTGTTAAATCATGAACTCTCAAAATATCACCACCGGTGGATCACACCGCTCAGATTTTCTTATCTCGGTGCACTGTAACAAAAGCAAAAACAAACATAACTAATAAAATACTAATAAAATAACAAATAGTAGGGCCCGTTGCAGACATGTCCAAGCATAAAACCATCTCTCTCTCTCTTAGAGAAAGAACACAACCCAAACCTCACTGATAAAATCAACCTAGTGTTAAGCAAAACCCAAAAATCAACAGGAAAGTTTTGCTTCCTCCTGGGACAATATTGTGTGGGAATGAGAACCTCAGGTACCGTAGCACCTTTTGTTTCTCCTTGAATTAAATCTCAATCACAGAAAATGCGGCGCTCTGACATAAAACTTACACTATAACTTCATCATTTTCACTCTGTACCACTGCTCCTCATCAGGGCTGTGTCAAGCATAGCAAACAATTCAGTCAAGGCCTTGAGCAGCCATAAACAGACATCACGCACAGAAATTGTTTTCATAACCAGACAATTTTACACCTTGTTCCTTAAATCTACATAAATGCCCTCTGGGTGACATAAAATGCATTCTAAGTAATCAATGGCTTCTTGTAACAGATTCTGTATTTCGATGTTTGTGTGCAGCATTTTGCATCTCAGCATAAGCCTTTGTTAGCAAAGCATTCTTCATTGCATCAGCATGTGTGTGTGTGCATCACTCTTCATTGCACAAGCGATGTCATACATATAACATCGAAGCAGCTGGTATCCATAGCTGTGCGTGTTCATGGAGCTTGCATTTTCACCTGCTGGACATCACTACCTGACAAGTTTAACTGTCTTCAGAACATTGCAGAGGCCTTATTGACAGTATTTGGCTCTACATATCTGTGTGAGCAGAATTTCTCTCACATGAGTGTCCTCTGAATGCTGGACACTCGGAGACCTTTGTCTCTCAGTGGGAGACCAGAGATCACATTAACATGTGTGTCTTAACCAGTGTTGGGTAAGTTACTTTAAATTAGTAACTTAGTTACATTACTAGTTACTTCTATCAAAAGTAACTCAGTTACTTCCAGTTACTCGTTACTTTCAAAGTAACTAGTTACTAGGGAAAGTAACTTTGGTTTTACTCAGAATTCTCTTGTTAATGTGTTGCTTCCATAACTTTGCCAGTCTTCTAGCTTGCCACAAGTGCACTGTGCCACCTACCAATACAAAAAATAATAATAATGTGCATATTTCCACAAGAGAAATCCCACGCCTGGACCGTCGTTGACTGCGGCCATGATTCTAGCCTATGTCACAGCATCATGTGCGCTTTTTACATCCAACACAAAAACTGCCGTCGTGACACTATTGATTGTACTTGGAAATTCTGACTTCCGAGTAGGAAGATGTAGGCAACACCAGACTTCAGATGAGCTGCATACAGAGCTGGACTGGTTTCAGGCAGGTAATGGCGGACACGAGATAGCGCTGACGTCTATTCCAACATAGGAAGTGTTATGAACAGCTGATCGGATCGGCAAAGTGTGTTTCTGGAATATTATGTTTTTGTTGCTGCAAGAGGTTTTTATGCAATTTTTACAAAGCTATATGTAGAAGGAAACCGTGACCTAGGACAAGCTGATGGCATAAAATGTAAGTACAACTCCTCCGGTTTCATATGCAAAAAAAATATTGCGCCAGCTTACGTGGTACCAGTTCTACAGTGATTTAAAAATAGTTATGCAAAACGGAGCATGCCCGCTCCGACTGGTTTTAAAAGGGTTAAGCAGAGGCGGGGGTTTACAACATCAACTGTCTGTCATCTATAAACCAGTTTTGAGATCCCTTTCCAGACGCCTTAACACCCACTCACATCCTGGACCATTTGACCTCAGTAAATCACATGATAGGGTGGGGCCAGGTTTCACAATGAGCTCACCCGAAACCCTGGCTGATTGGGACCCACACCCGCTTTCACACCTTGGCTCATGTGATTAGGTAGAGGATCGTCAGGGGGTGCTTTGTCCCTCTTTGGGGGGAAACTCCCACTGGGTTTAAATCTGGGACTCTCCACCATTTGACCTTAGAACTGAAGAAGCTTCTCGGATGAAAACATTGGAATGATAAAATTATTACAACATTATCTAATAAGACTGATTCAGGACAGACAATTAGTTATTTTAAACTTTTCTAGCAGTCCTTCACAAACAGGGAACAGTCTGTCTATTCTCTCCATCTGTCAGCTGCTGCTGGCTCTTCCTCCTCCTCTTCCTCACACACTGCTGAGTTTGTCCTGGTGGATCATCAGGGGTGCAAAGCCTCACAGATGATGTGCAGCAGTGGGTCCCTCAGTCTGTCCTCACTCTGGACAGTTGCAGTTGTCACACATGGAAATCAAATGTGTGATAAGCTGCTGGATTCAAACATAAGTGTAACTTATAAATACATGTTCATACTTTTATTACTCAGTCAGAGAGAAAGACAAAGAGAGAGAGTGCAGGACAGACAGACAGGTGACAGTCTCAGGTGTATACACTGCTACAAAACAGCACAAGAGAAGGAGGATTTAGTGTTTGTGTTAATACGGGTGCTAAACAAGAAGAGTTCCCAGATGGTACATTGGACACATGTGTGACTCCTGTGATTAAAGCATCTTTCTTTCAGCTTAACGAGTGAACCGTCAGCTTGTTCAAACACACGTTAAAGTCCGTTTGGCTCGACACCACCGAACAGAGGCAGCAATATAACATAGCTAACATTAACAGTGCAGTGAATCCTGCTTGTGCCGTGATATTCAGGACTGCAAACCGAGCAGCATCACTTAGTTTCAGCTTGTTGTGTTTGTGGATATATGACTGACTTTAATTATCCATAAAATCATCACATTCTCTGTAAGATTAAGGTCAACAATTGGACGGCGTATATTTTAAAGTAAAGGCTTTAAAACAAAGTTAAAGCTGAAAATACAAACATCGCTAATGTCACATAACTTTGCCGACATGTGGCCAACAGTAATGTTTTAATGTTCTTCATTATTAAACATTTGCACATAAATAAGTGACATAATATTCAGTACTTACTTTTGAAAGTTAGGACACCCTTCGTCACGTCGCTGTGACATAATCGGTCTACTGGTGCGGTGCGCCCATGGCAAAAAGTTAGTCTAGAGCCCTGCCTTCAGAGAGGTTTCCTTTAACACCACTCTTGATGAATTGATGCATATTGTAATTTTCTTTATTAAAAAGAACAATTTACCATAGGTTGTGCATTTAAGTGCTTTTTTTGATGTCAAACTCTAGTACGAGTTGGATAATGTAAAAAGACAAATGATAATACATGAATATGCTGTGAGTCCAAGCATTAACCCTTTAAGACCTACCATAGAACCAAGTCCGCCAGAGCTTATATTATATTTTTACATGTTGTAGTGCCATTTTTGGGAGCATTTCAAGTTGCTATACATCAATACAACCACTACAGCCTAAATTTTAATAATATGCATGCATTAAGTGCATAGTAATTACATAAATTGCAAAAAAGTGCAATAAACTACAAAAAAATTGAAAATCGTTTTTGTTTTTTAACATATATTTCTAGTTAGAGAAATTTAAGAGGCTTATCCCTCAAAACTGTAAATACAAAAAAGTTGCACAAAATAGTTTCCCACCACAGGAAATTTATTTTGAGTGTCTTCATAGTTTTATTTTTGAAATACACCAATTTCTATACACTGCAGGAAAAACGAAAATAAATATTATAGTGCAATTTTGCAAAAAAGCAGCATATGCATCAAAATAAACTATTTCCAGCAGTGCAATATGAGTCCTAAGCATCCCAGAAACGACACAGAAAGTCATAAAGTCAAACATAACTTTTAAAAACACCAGTATAAGCTCATGAGGCCTTGATGGTAAAAAACTACATTTCCGCGAAAATGACGTCACTTCCGGTTTCGGGCAGGTCATGGCGGACATGCAAAAGTTCGTGCTGATGGACGTAGGAAGTGTTATGAACAGCTGATCGGATCGGCAAAGCGTGTTTCTGGAATATTATGTTTTTGTTGCTGCAAGCGCTTTTTATGCAGTTTTTGCAAAGCTATATGTGGAAGGAAACTGTGACCTAGGACAAGCTGATGGCATCAGATGTAAGTACAACTCCTCCGGTTTCATATGCAAAAAAAATTATTGCGCTAGCTTACGTGGTTACAGAGCTACCGGGATTTAAAAATAGTTATGCAAAACGGAGCGTGCCTGCTCTGACCGGTTTTAAAGGGTTAAATGTACAAATGACTTGTTTAAAACACGTGCATGAGCTCAAACGTTTGGGAAAACAAAACGTAACAAAGTTGGACATACATAATCCATGAACCCAAACAAAAATGCAGTAGATGAACTGGACACACTGGATGAACACAACACGAAGATCCTTGAGTGATTGTTCTGCAAGTATTTCTTTTTTTTTTTGTACTCAAGTTTTACTCCTCATAATCACTTTTTTGGTTTCATTTCTGGTTGTGCAATCGGACACAACTTAATGATACTTTTGATGAATATTTTAGTAGCCATTTAATCATGTAAACAAAATGGGAAGAGAAACTGTAGAAAACTAAAGTAAATAAGACATTTTCTATACGTTTTAATTGGGTACGCAGATAAGTTACACAAAAATACTCAGGTGTGTTATAACAGGAAGTGATACTATACTGCAGAGAGAGCGAACACCAAGTAACAGCCTCTTATTTATGACAGTGTTATTTGGGTGATCATTGACAAGCTTTGCTGTTGAGGCAGCAACACCTGTGTGAGTGCACTGTAACATTAAGATATAAAGAACACCAGAAAGTTTTCCTTCTATCCTGTCTGCAGTAGACAAGTTGGCAAATATAACATTAGAAGATGATATCAGATAATAATCTAGAAATACATTATTACTATCAGACTGAAGAAGTCATTTGGATGAGTGACTAAACATTTCTCCCACTGAAAAGGCTATATCAGGATGAACTGAATGATCTTGTTGGGATTTCCGTACCTGGATGGTTGAGCCTACATCAGCACATTATTATTAGTATAGTTATTTTTAGGGGTGCTGTAAGGAGACTGAGTGGTGCTTAAATATCCCCCAAGAGAGTCTAAACTCGCTTATGGTTTCAGACTCAGACACGCAAGATTTAGAAATCCAGAATTCAGCAGCTACACATTGGACAAGGCCTTCAGAGAGGTTTCATTTAACACCACTCTTGATGAATTGATGCATATTGTAATTTTCTTTATTAAAAAGAACAATTTACCATAGGTTGTGCATTTAAGTGCATTTTTTGATGTCAAACTCTAGTACGAGTTGGATAATGTAAAAAGACAAATGATAATACATGAATATGCTGTGAGTCCAAGCATTAAATGTACAAATGACTTGTTTAAAACACGTGTATGAGCTCAAACATTTGGGAAAACAAAACGTAACAAAGTTGGACATACATAATCCATGAACCCAAACAAAAATGCAGTAGATGAACTGGACACACTGGATGAACACAACACGAAGATCCTTGAGTGATTGTTCTGCAAGTATTTCTTTGTTTTGTACTCAAGTTTTACTCCTCATAATCACTTTTTTGGTTTCATTTCTGGTTGTGCCATCGGACACAACTTAATGATACTTTTGATGAATATTTTAGTAGCCATTTAATCATGTAAACAAAATGGGAAGAGAAACTGTAGAAAACTAAAGTAAATAAGACATTTTCTATACGTTTTAATTGGGTACGCAGATAAGTTACACAAAAATACTCAGGTGTGTTATAACAGGAAGTGATACTATACTGCAGAGAGAGCGAACACCAAGTAACAGC
The DNA here is from genome assembly GCF_051167445.1 of Perissodus microlepis. Classification (NCBI taxonomy): domain Eukaryota; kingdom Metazoa; phylum Chordata; class Actinopteri; order Cichliformes; family Cichlidae; genus Perissodus; species Perissodus microlepis. The sequence goes on from NC_140480.1 coordinate 20,629,003, forward strand.
CTCTTATTTATGACAGTGTTATTTGGGTGATCATTGACAAGCTTTGCTGTTGAGGCAGCAACACCTGTGTGAGTGCACTGTAACATTAAGATATAAAGAACACCAGAAAGTTTTCCTTCTATCCTGTCTGCAGTAGACAAGTTGGCAAATATAACATTAGAAGATGATATCAGATAATAATCTAGAAATACATTATTACTATCAGACTGAAGAAGTCATTTGGATGAGTGACTAAACATTTCTCCCACTGAAAAGGCTATATCAGGATGAACTGAATGATCTTGTTGGGATTTCCGTACCTGGATGGTTGAGCCTACATCAGCACATTATTATTAGTATAGTTATTTTTAGGGGTGCTGTAAGGAGACTGAGTGGTGCTTAAATATCCCCCAAGAGAGTCTAAACTCGCCTATGGTTTCAGACTCAGACACGCAAGATTTAGAAATCCAGAATTCAGCAGCTACACATTGGACAAGGCCTTCAGAGAGGTTTCATTTAACACCACTCTTGATGAATTGATGCATATTGTAATTTTCTTTATTAAAAAGAACAATTTACCATAGGTTGTGCATTTAAGTGCATTTTTTGATGTCAAACTCTAGTACGAGTTGGATAATGTAAAAAGACAAATGATAATACATGAATATGCTGTGAGTCCAAGCATTAAATGTACAAATGACTTGTTTAAAACACGTGTATGAGCTCAAACATTTGGGAAAACAAAACGTAACAAAGTTGGACATACATAATCCATGAACCCAAACAAAAATGCAGTAGATGAACTGGACACACTGGATGAACACAACACGAAGATCCTTGAGTGATTGTTCTGCAAGTATTTCTTTGTTTTGTACTCAAGTTTTACTCCTCATAATCACTTTTTTGGTTTCATTTCTGGTTGTGCCATCGGACACAACTTAATGATACTTTTGATGAATATTTTAGTAGCCATTTAATCATGTAAACAAAATGGGAAGAGAAACTGTAGAAAACTAAAGTAAATAAGACATTTTCTATACGTTTTAATTGGGTACGCAGATAAGTTACACAAAAATACTCAGGTGTGTTATAACAGGAAGTGATACTATACTGCAGAGAGAGCGAACACCAAGTAACAGCCTCTTATTTATGACAGTGTTATTTAGGTGATCATTGACAAGCTTCGCTGTTGAAGCAGCAACACCTGTGTGAGTGCACTGTAACATTAAGATATAAAGAAAGTTTTCCTTCTATCCTGTCTGCAGTAGACAAGTTGGCAAATATAACATTAGAAGATGATATCAGATAATAATCTAGAAATACATTATTACTATCAGACTGAAGAAGTCATTTGGATGAGTGACTAAACATTTCTCCCACTGAACCGCTGGATTCCTGGCACCAGGGAGTCATTCACAGGGTCACATCTTGACACACACACATACCTACACGACACACAGGCAACGTACTTTTTGCTCACATGTATACCTATGTAAGACGTCATATGTTAATGAACTTATGCATATTCATGTAATATTAAATCCAGTTCTTTGTATTCTTCAACGGCAAAGAAAGACACGACTCAAAGTGGTCTAAGTCAAAAAATGATCTTTAATTTGACATATTCCGGAATATGGAGACTGAGCAGACACACAAACACGCCAGCCCAAGTCTCAAGCAAAAGCAGGAAACCTGATTATTTATATACTTCCTCTAGACGTCACACACTTTAAGTTTCGATACAAACAACTTCTTATATGTCAGTACCTTTATTTATTAATATACTGGTACAGCTGCACACGGACTTCCTGTTTTTCAGTCTGGCTGAACACTTAGTTTATGAGTCAAAAGTGGCCTTGCTTTACAAGCCTTTATTACTAAAATACATAAAACAATATAATCAGAAAATAAGCACTAACAATATATGTTTATTCCTTAACAGTAACCACAATAAAGAGCAGTGCTACGAGGGAGCAGACGAGAGCAACTGGGGTCAAGCGAAGGAACGGCACTCGTCACAGTCTTCTAACTCGTGCACGAGTAACACAAAGAACTTTGGTGACTTGCATCTTGCTTTTGCTGTTGTAGTAGAATTGTCTCGTTCCAGCAGTGGGTCTGTGCCAGACAGACCCATCAACGGTATATCATGTTTAGGTGGAAACTAGCGAAATAACTTCCTGCTAACTTCTAACTCCGTTAAATTTAATAAATTCTGTTTTCATGGATGCCTAAGTTAAACTTAATTGTTACACCTGGTAAAGGAGCAGCGCTGATCATTTTATTAAAGATGAAAGAATTTAGACAGTTTTTAACTCTCAGTGATGCTGCAGTGTCCGTTTGACTTTGGGACCTGAAGAGGATGGATTTTTGGACCCAGATTACTCCGCAAGGCTCGTGACTACGGCAGCCGTAATGCTCCGACAATCCATCAAGAAGTACGGCTTCGTAGCTTACCAAAGTCGTACTAAAACATTTTTTGACAGATATTTGAGCATTGTGTACCACATAAAATCGGTTCGAGATCAGTAAGCATAACCAGAATTCATACATAAGGAGCACAAAATTTCAATATTCCTTTGTTTTGTGGCTGGAGTTCACTTACAAGCTACTGGCCAAAGCTAGTGAATGCCAGGTGCTGGATCAGTAAAGTGTGTGGTGCTGACATGACATGCTATTGAATGAAACATTCAGATTAGCTTCTGTTAGAATCTCTGAATATAATATGTTTAACTGCTTTGCCAGCGCTCTACTTCCCTTTTTAAATACTTATTTAATTGATTTTATTTGAAAATAAAATACACAATATTAACATAATGTTCCCAATTGATGCATTCTACCAGAGTTAGCTTAAAGCTCATTTCTATCTGGAGTCGATAGAATTTCCTGCAAGGGAAATTCTTGTGTTACCCCATATGGAAAAGAAATAGTAAAAACTTATAAAAGACTTGCATAAGATGTGGCCTACTTCATGACTTCAAGACTGCTACAACCATCAGAGTGGTACAAAAAACTTGACAGGCAAAGCGACTTGGATGGATTCTTCCAAGGAAACAAAGTTTTAAGCTGCACTGATTAGCCATCGTCTGCAGTTAAGGAAGTTACCAGTAATATGTGTAGTTGGTGCAACGATAAGATGCTGTAACACATAATGTTACAGATTATAACTTACTTATACTGGTATACTGACATTCTCCACGGACTACACATCTGGCAATCACTTGAAAGAAAAAGAAGAAAAAAATATGTTAAGTGTCATTCAGTAAACATCACAGCAGAGTACAGTCTAAATCCATTGCACAGCCAATCACTGTGCTCTCCAGCAAGGCACTGATAAGATTAACAGTACATTTGCACTATGAATGAAAGTACTACCACCGATGAACAATGGGCTGTGAGGTCAGTCTCTGCTCATCATCAGCTGCTGGCTCTGCTTTCACTGCTCTGAGATTAGTAATGGTATTAGCATGTACACAAGCTTCAGTGATTTTTAATTGTAACAGATGCGTGTCTGCTTGAAAATTACCTTGATCAACATGTGTGATGTAGGGAAGATAGAGGGTAGAGAGATTGTTAATAACTCATTTAGTACATTATCAAGGACAACTGGCAATGATGGAGAAGGGACGGCAGCTCTGAAAATGTCTGGTCTAATAAACAGGCAGGCTGATCAGGTGCAGGCTTAGCAGCACCTTCAGATTAGCATCTATGAAAATCTCTGAATGTAATATGTTTAACTGCCTTACGAGCACTCCACTTTACTGTATATATATATATTTTTTATTTAATTGATTTTATTTAAAAATGAAATGTACAATATTAACATAATGTTCCCATTGGATGCATTTTACGAGTTATCTTAAAGCTAATTTCCATGTGGAATCGATAGATTTTCCTGTAAGGGGAAATTGTTGTGTTACAGCAACACGATAAACAAAAAAAGAGTTTAAAATATTACGGTCTACACTAAGCAACAAATAAATAACAAAGTTAAAGTACCACAGACGCTTGTTAAGGGCCTTATATTACCAGAGTGCAAGAATGTATACATACACACCGTTGATTGAAAAAAGGAAAAAGCCAGAATCAAAGTAAAAATTAAGTTAGCTAAAAAGAGAAAAACTAAGACTGACATGGTGTATTAGAATTAGAGATGGACCGATCCGATATTACGTATCGGTATCGGTCCGATACTGACGTAAATTACTGGATCGGATATCGGAGAAAAATAAAAAAATGTAATCCGATCCATTAAATATCAAAAAAGCACCTAGCAAAACTTGCGACATGGCGTAACTTGGCTCATAACCGTAGCACATCGCAGCAGTGCGGGTCACGTGATAGAGCGGCTGTGTGTATTTGTAGGGGTTAACCCTAACCCGCCTCTCTCTCTCCCTCTTCTGCTGCTACTTCAATCATGAAACTGATTAATGATCAGCTGATCGGCTTTTCTGTCGCGAGTCCGTCTCTCTTGTTTTTCTTTTATTGCTCACTTCGCGCCAGAAAGAGGAAACCAGCGGCTGAACAACAGCAGCACGTTTAAGCTTGATAAGCTGTTGTTAGAATTTATTTAATATTACTTTCTACACCATGATCCTTTTCTACGTAGCTGACGGCTGGTAACTGTGCAGGGGCGGATCTAGCAAAGTTTAGCCAGGGGGGCCGATAGGGCATGAACAGGTAGAAGGGGGCACAAAGACATACTTTTCTTTCTTATTCTCATTTAAAATGTCTAGCTTTTAATAAATAATTATCCGAATCTTACACCCAAAGTTTTAATCTGATGTAAAATGTATAGAAGTCCATTACTGTATATAGTAACTATTAAGTCTAATATACCCTAGTAAGCTATAGTACTTTTTCCTTTGGGAAGGTACCATCTGTGCAGTCTGCAATTTTGTTGAAGAAAGGTGTTGAATCTATTTGATTATTCTTGAAAAATAACTGATTTCTGTGTATTTTTTTTTTTTCACACTGCATCAAATTATAGTTGATTACGTCAATTAAGCATCATGAGGTGGAGGGTGGGAGGTGGTTCCCTATTTTATTTTATTTTATTTTTTTTTGCTGGGAGTTTTAGAACCCTATTAGTTAGGTTGCTTAATATTTCTGCTAAGTACTCTTTAAAATACCAGAATAGGGAGGATGGAGTAGGTTTAAGTTTATTAGATTGATCAGTTTTGCTGAACTATGAAATATTTTGGGTGCAGTGTATTTTTTGCATACAGGTATAACAGAATAGCTTTAGTGTTTGTTTTTTTTAACTTGAGTATGAACTTATACAAAAAGCAGCAAGATATTAAAAAAACTGTTTTATTGATTAAAAAATACACTATATCGGATTCATATCGGTATCGGCAGATATCCAAATTTATGATATCGGTATCGGTATCGGACATAAAAAAGTGGTATCGTGCCATCTCTAATTAGAATGGTGCAATTTGTTTTAATATGTACACTATAAATCTAAGAAAAACAGCTGCTTGAAGGTATAATACAAAAATATGTTTGGGATCTTAGGACTGACAGATGGTGCTGTCTGGATTGACAAGCGCAGCTGCGTTTTAGAAGAGAGGACCCAGACCCTCAGAGACAGGACTGGTCCGAACAAAAGAGCCGTTTATTTAGGTTGGATGACAATTAAACAAGAATACAAAACAAAAGGCAAAAGGAGACTTAGATTTTCACTAAACAAATTAAACTGGGTATGTCTGTGAGGGTTCTTAGTCATCCAGGTCATCGTAGTCTACGGAGCTTGGTGAGAAAAGCATCTGGACGTCTTTAAGTTTCTTAAAGACATTTCACCTCTCATCCGAGAAGCTTTGTCAGTTCTAAGAGTAATTGGTGGAGAGTCCCAGATTTCTGTTGGGAGAAAAACTCAGGAGAGCCTTCTACAAGTGTGGCATCCCAGTGTACTTCCAACCCAGCCATACACTCAGACAAAAACTGGTTCATCCCAAAAACAAAGCTCCCAAACACAAATGTAACAACGTAGTATATGGTGCACAGTGCAGCAAGGAATGTTCAGACCCCTATATTCGAGAAACCAAACAGCCACTTTAAAAACACATGGCACAACAAGAAGAGCCAACTTTACAGGACAACCGAGGATGCCAATGTGCACATTTTGGACAGTTGATTTGAAAGAGGAGTGAAATAAGCCATCTATGTCCACTGTGAACAACCATCTTTTAACAGAGGTGGTGGCTTACGACACCAACTGTCTGCCATCTATAATTCAGTTCTTAGATCCCTTCCCAGATGCCTTAACGCCCACTCATGTCTTCGGTCATTTGATCTCAGTTAGTCCCATGATAGGGTGAGCAAGGTTTCACAATGGATTCTCCTACCTTGGCTGATTGTGACCTACACCGTGCCTCATATGATTAGGCAGAGGATCAATAGGGAGTCCATGACCCTCTTATGTACATTCCTAATAGAGCTTAAATCTTGGACTCTCCACCAAGCACTCATAGAACTGAAGAAGCTCCTCGGATGAGAGGTGAAACGTCTTCAGGAAACTTAAAGAAGTCGAGACGTTTTTTTAAGACGAGGTGGCCAATGTATGTTGAGCATAATGATTAACATGCAATAATCATATGTTGGTGCAGTGAAGTGTGTTTCTCAAATAAAATACAAAACTCTCATATGAGAAAAATAATTTAAAAATACAAATGCTGATGCATGAATATGCAGTGAGTCCAAGCATTAAGTTAAGTGTACACATGATTTCTTTAAAACACGTGTATGAGCTCAAACAATTGGTAAAACAAGTCTGAACAATGTTGGACACGCCCAATGCATGAACCAAAAATAAATAAAGCATTAGAAAAACTGGACACACAGGATAAAAACAACACAACAAACCTTGAGTGATTGTTCCACAAGTATTCCTTCTTTTATACTCAAGTCTTCCTGATCATCATGTTTTCTCTTTCCTTTTTTGTTGTGCAATCACCCGCAACTTAAAGATGCTCAGGAGAATATTTTCATAGCCATTTAATCATATCAACAAAACGGGATGAAAGTAACTGCAGAAAGCTGAAGTAAAAAATGTGTTGAAAGAGAAAACAGAAAGGCAGTAGACTGATTACAGCTACCAACAAATTCTTTTTTCAGTGATTATTTTGTACTGTTCCTGCCCAGCGATCATAGCTAATTATAGGCCAATCTCTAACCTTCTTTTCATATCAAAAATTATTGACAGAGTAGTTGTCAAACAGCTAACAGATCATCTGCAGAGGAATGGCTAATTTGAAGACTTTCAGTCAGGTTACATTAAACATCCTTCCCTTAGGCAGTAACATCAGAAGACATAGCATACATTTCCACTGCTATGTAGGTGATACCCAACTTTATCTATCCATGAAGCCAGATAATACACACCAATTGGTTAAACTGCAGCAGTGTTTTAAGACATAAAGACCTGGATGACCTCTAATTTTCTGATTCTAAATTTTAATAAAACTGAGGATTTTGTAAATGGCCCTCAAAATCTTAGAAATACAGTGGCTAACCAGATTCTTACTCTGGAGGGCATTTTCTTGGCTTGCAGTAACACTGTGAGGAACCTATCAAACCACGTGTGTTTTGTAACATGTTTTTGTTGTAAAATTTCAATATTCCTGTGTTTTGTGGCTGGTGTGCACTTACAAGCTCTTGGCCAGAGCTAGTGAATGCCAGGTGCTGGATCAGTAAAGTGTGGCGCTGATATTATATGCAAAATCAAAAACTGCTACAACCATCAGAGTGTCTCGGTGTCATCCAGGTGAGTAAATCCCAAAAAGTTGATTCTGTTCATCTGGCATATATTGCAAGTGATTTCTTTGCACAGTGACTGAAGCAAACCTACTGATTAAACAATGGGCTGGGAGGTCAGTTTCTTGATCATTAATATGCAAATTGTCATGACTATTGATCAACAGCCACTGATTAACCACTGATTTTGTTCAAATAAAATATGAAACTCTCATATGAGAAGGATGAAGTAAATATACAAATGTTGATACATAAATACCCAGTGAGTCCAAGCATCAAGTTAAGTGTACACATGACTTGTTTAAAACACGTGTATGAGCTCAAACAATTGGTAAAACAAGTCTGAACAATGTTGGACACACCCAATGCATGAACATAAATAGCAGTTAAAAACTGGAAACACAGGACGAACACAACACAACGGACCTTGAGTGACTGTTCCACAAGTATTTCTTGTTTTATACTCAAGTCTTCCCGATCATCATGTTTTCTGTTTCCTTTTTTGTTGTGAAATCAGACACAACTTAAAGATGCTCAGGAGAATATTTTCATAGCCATTTAATCAGGTGAAGAAACTGCAGAAAGCTGAAGTAAATATTGGTTTGAAAGAGTAAACAGAGAGGCAGACTGATTACAGCTAGCAACAAATAATTTTTCAGTGATTATTTTGTACTGTTGAAAAAACAGAATTGAACAAAGTTGGACACACCTAATGCATGAACCAAAAAAATGATGTAGAAAAACTGGACACACAGTATTAATACAACACTTAAATATTTAGGCACTGAAGACACCAAGTGAAGTGTTTCAGGTGTAATTTTGTCCCATTCTTACTGCAAACAAGTCTTAAAGTGGGTAACAGTACGGGGTCTTCGTTGTGGCATTTTGCACTTCAAAATACGCCACACATTCTCTATTCGAGACAGATTTGGACAAACTTTTACATGATGGCTCAGGACAAGTTTAGCTCTTTTTAAATTACTGTTAATCTCCACAAACTCAAGAATTCAAGTCAATTTCCACAGCTATGGGCCAGTTATTTTTACAGTTGATATTTTTATTTATTGATTCAGCACACAACCATTAGGCTCGGCTATTTAGATGCTTTTCTCTTTAGTTATTAGTAAAATGATCAGGGGAAACTACTGCATTTTTGCCTAACAACAATTTTTATGACAGCTATATTTAACTGTACTTTCATACACTGACACTCAATTCTCTGTCTAGAGGACACTGGTTAGCTAATGCTGTCGTAAACAAACAGCAAGATCCTGCTGGCAGGCAAGACCCTAAAATGAGTTCTATTTTTAAAAGTGTTGACAAGAGAAAGACAATGAGCTGCCTAGTTAGTTAGGACTGTAGTATCATATAATATAATACGCTCAAGTTATTCCTGTCCAGTTATTTACAAATCACTACCTATTACCCACTCCATATTATTTTCATTTTTTTCATAGTATTGTGTTAATGTGCTGTCTCCAGTATTTCTAGTACATTTTGTTTGTTCATACATTTGCTGCAGTGATATTGAAGCTGTTCCGGTCTGTTGTGGTAAAAGGAGAGCTGAGTGTAAAACTGAAGCTCTGAATTTACCATTACCTATGGTTATGAGCACTGGGTAGTGACCGAAAGAACAAGATCGCAGATATAAGCGGCTTTGCCTGAAGGGTGGCTGGCAAACACCTGGCCTGTCTCCTTTAGAGATAGGGTCAGGTGTTTGGCCATCTGGGAGGGCCTCAGAGTAGAACCGCTGCTCCTCCACATCAAAAGGAGCCAATTGAGGTGGTTCGGCATCTCACTATGATGCCTCCTGGGTGGGGTGTTCTGGGCATGTCCCAGCGAGAAGAGGCCCCGGGGCAGACCCAGGACACACTCAAGAGAATCTATCTTTTGGCTGGCCTGGGAACGCCTTGGTGTTCCCCTGGAAAGGCTGGAGGAGGTGGCCCAGGAGCGGGAGGTCTGGGTTTTCTCTGGTTAGGCTGCTGCCCCTCCGACCTGGCCCAGGACAAGCAGAAGAAAATGGATGGATGGATGTCCAAACAGGGACTCAGAAATGCACACTATCTTGGTCGACTGCTGCATCTAAACTTTCTCCCAGACTTCTCTTTCTTTCTTGCCTTCATAAAAGACCTAATGTCCTGTTCAGTATCTAATCCAAAGTTTATTTAGCATACAGACTGGAAAATCTGGGATTGATCCACTGACTTTTCAATTTGTAGGCGCTACTACCTGAGCCACAGCCCTCACAGATGCTGCATGAATTTAGAAACTGCTTTTAAGTCTGCAACACATGGAAAATGTTTTTGTTTATGTGGTAAACAAAAAAGTGTGAAACAACTCAAAACATATTTTAGATTTTTGAAATAACCGGCCTTTGCTTTGAATACAGCTTTGCACACTCTTGGCATTCTCTCGATGAGCTTCATGAGGTAGTCACATGAAAAGGTTTTCCAGCAACCTTGAAAGAGTTCCCAGAGATGCCGAGCACTTGTTTGACCTTTGGCCCTTACTCGGTCGATCTCATCCCAAACCATCTCTATTGTGTTTAGATCAGTTGACTGTGGAGGCCAGGAAACCAAATACTAAACATACTAAACCAACTAAACGCAAACTGGAAAGGATGGCATGTCGCTGTTGGTGCTGCTTCAGTGTGCCATTTTGCGACTTCCTGCAATTTTAAAATTTCATTGATTAAAGTCATATTTAGTTTTGTTTTATAAATTCTCTATTTAAGCTAATTGTTTGGAGGAAATAACCCTTTTGCTTGGAAAATGGAACAAATGTACAGACCTATTTGAACTGGAAGACACTCACCTTCTATCAGTGTTTGCACAGTGTACCTTATGATTGCACAGTTCTGTGTTTCTTTGTCTCTCTGTTTTTGTATCCAAGTGTGTGGTGCTCCTCCCTCCCAGCTACCTGTTTGCACTCCTGTCATCGATCGTGACATTAATGCTGTTATACTGCTGTCCATACAATGTATTCACACTTTCATAAACAGAGTATTCATAATAATTCTTTAATATCTTAAGTTTCAGTGTGCCTTCAATTTTGAATAAACCCCCAACAGTGTCACCAGCAAAGCACCATCACACCTCCTCCTTCATGCTTCACGTTAGGACTCATCCATGCAGTTATCTCTAGCCGCCTTGATTACTGTAACAGTATCTTCACAAGTTTACCTAAAAAATCAATCAGACAACTGCAGCTGATCCAGAACACTGCTGCTCATGTTCTCACTAGAACCAAGAAAATAGAGCACATTACCCCAGTTTTAAAGTCATTACACTGGCTCCCTGTAGCTCAGAGAACAGACTTTAAAGTGCTTTTATTAGTTTATAAATCCTTGAATGGGTTAGCACCAGAGTACATTAGAGATCTGCTATCATGGTACAAACCATCCAGATCAGTCGGGTCCTCCAGCTCTAGTTTACTGACTGTCTCTAGAACCAGAACTAAACATGGAGAAGCAGCTTTTAGTTTCTATGCTCCTCACATCTGGAACACACTATTGGGAGAAAGTAAAGCTGCAGAGACACTGAACTCTTTTAAGTCTAAAATTAAAACTTACCTATTTAAACTTGCTTATGAGTAACTGATCCTATTATGGCTCTCTACTTGCTCGTTTTAATTTTAATACAAATTATTGTCTTGATTATTGTTTTATTGTAAATGCTTTCTTGTATTTTAACTTTTAAAGTGATATGTTCTATTTTATGTGTTTTAATTTTAATCATGTAAAGCACCTTGAATTGCCTTGTGCTGAAAGTGTGCTATGCAAAAAGAAATTGCCTTGCCTTGCCTTGCCTGGGAACCATACATGCAGAGACCATCCATTTACCTTTTCTGCATCGCACTAAGACACGGTGGGTGCAACCACAGGTCTCAAATTTGGAATCATCAGACCAAAGCAAAGATTTTAACTGGTCTGATGTCCATTCCTTGTGTTTCTTGTCTCGGATGAGAGGTGAAACGTCTTCAAGGAACTTAAAGAAGTCCAGATGCTTTTCTTTCCAAGTTCCTTAGACATCTGACTAAAGACCATTTTCTGTAGTATCTGATCTACCTGTGTCATTCTTCTCCAGTTTGTGTCTTTATGTTTATTTCTTGTAGAAAGTCCATTGCTAGCCTAACTAGATGACAGAAACCATGGTTAGTTTGCTTTGTAACACTAGATTACATGGTTTATTAACATTGGTTGTCACTATTTTCCACAGAAGAAAGGCTTCAAAAGATCATTACCTTAAATGACGGCAACTGGATAGTACTTCATGTTCAGGGTGGTAAGAAATCTTCTGAATCTGTTGGAATAAACAACATCAGATTTTTCATCCATGCTTGAGTTAAATGAGCTAACTGCACCAACTTGAGTTGCTGAACAGTCCTCAGCTCCTGCTTCCTCCACAGAAGGAAATATGTGTGATGTAAGGCTTCCAGTGGCCCCTTAACTTTCAGCCATGAGTTGTTAGAAGTGTTGTCACAAGATTAAAATAATCCATAAGTTTACATCACAGCATTGCCTACAAAAATAAGTATTCTGAAATGTTAGAGAATGAAGATGGTTAGCAGCAAGTTATTGCAATACTTGAAGAGGTAGGGATGAGGAGCTGAGTGGAGTAGAAATAATGGCAGACAGTTGCACAATGGTGATGCAGTCTGATGGCTGAGACGCTGTCATGCCGGAGGCTTAAAGGGTCAGTGAGTATAAATTGGTGGCATCATATAACAATGAAAATGGAATAGCCCCCAACTGTGTTGGGATAACCTCTGATGTCTGTAACATAAGCATAACATTACAAAAGTTTGGTGAAAGGTGGAGGGCTCTATGTAAGAGAACCTGTTTCCTGGAGGGAGATATGGAGAACTCATTATGAGCTGTTGAATGCAAACTTATGATAGTAAGAAATTATTATGAATACTCTGTGTTTGACAATATAAATACATTGTATTGACAGCAGTATAACAGCACTGATATAATGATCAATGACAGATGTGCAAACAGGTAGCTGCGAGGAGCACCACACCCTTGGATACACAAACAGAGAGACAGTCAACACAAAGGAAGAGATACACAGAAGTGCGTGATAATAAGGTACACTGTGCAAACACTGGTAAAAGGTGAGTGTTCCAGTTCAAATAGGTCTGTACATTTGTTCCATTTTCCTAGCAAAATGGTCCAGAAACAATTTTAACTTGAGCCTATAATGTTTAACACACTTTGCACTGCATTGTCCATCCTCAGGATGTTTGAAGTAAATTAGCAGTGGGTCATTTTTTGCTTAAAATTCTTTCAAATATTAGGTTTGGGCAAGCCAATCCAGTGAGTAATATTCTGTCATTGTAGCAATTTCCACTAAACCGTGATAACAGGGTTCTTGCTGATCGGAGTTGGCTTAGCCCTGGTTTATTGGAGAAATAAGAGAGCGGAACCGGCTGTTCAAACTCCCCCAAGGCTGCCCGCTGGAATCGAAGCGATGGGACGAGGCGCGACCTCTCACAACGAACGTAATATGGTTAACACCTTGGAGAGGCTTACAGCTGCTGTGTAAACACCAGCAAGACATCAGGAACTGCTGCGTTCTGGCCTTCACAGAGACATGGCTGGAGCCCAACGTCCCCGACTGCGCCATCACGCCAGATGGATTCACTGTTTACCGGGGAGACCGAACGAAGGACTCAGGCAAGAAAAGGGGAGGAGTTGTGTGCTTTATGGTTAACTCCTTGTGGGCTAGAGATGTGTGTATCTTAAAAACTTACTGCTCTCAGAGTCTCGAGCTGCTGACCATTAAAGTCAGGCCTTTTTACCTCCCGAGGGAGTTCAGCTCAGTTCTCCTCTCAGCTGTTTACATTCCCCCACATGCTGATAAAGCTACTGCTATGGACGAACTGTATGACATCATTACTGGACTTGAGAACAAAAATCCAGAAGCTGCCTTTATTGTGCTGGGAGACTTCAACAGAGCCAACATGAAGAAGGTTCTCCCCAAATACTATCAGCACATCTCCTTCCCCACAAGAGGTGATCAAACATTGGACCACTGTTACACTCCATTCAAAGAGTGCTACAAACCCCTCCCCCGCCCAGCTTTTGGTAAGGCAGACCATTGTTCCATACTGCTGCTGCCTGCATACAGACAAAGACTGAAACAGGAAAAACCAGCTTCCAGGGTCATCTACAAATGGGACAGTGAGGCTGAGGAGGTCCTGCAGGACTGCTTTGACACAACTGACTGGCAGATATTTGTGGATGCAGCTGATGGCAACATCAATGAACTCACAGACTCTGTCATTGGATATATTGGAAAGTGCATGGATGATACCATCACAAAAACCACTGTCCGCATATATCCAAATCAGAAACTCTGGGTAAATAAAGACGTTCGCGCCAAGCTAAAAGTGTGGACCTCTGCCTTTAACTCCGGGGATGCTGATGCATATAAAGCAGCCAGGTACGACCTCCGAAAGTCCATAAAAAAGGCCAGAAAGGACTACAGGGACAAAATGGAATCCAGCTACCACAGCTTTGACACCAGGTGACTGTGGAATGGACTGCGCTGCATCACTGACTACAAGAAGGACAACACAGGCAGTGTTCAGCCCACTGCATCTCTTACAGACGAGCTTAACAACTTCTATGCTCGTTTTGACGCAGACAACAGAGAGCAGATCCTCTACCCTCAGGAGGACAGTGAGGCTGCAACTCTAACTCTGAAAACAGAAGCTGTGAGATGGACCTTTAAAAAGGTAAATCCTCACAAAGCTCCAGGCCGGCTACTCAGAGTGTGTGCAGACGAGCTGGCAGAGGTGTTCACCAACATCTTCAACCTCTCCCTGAGGCAGTCAGTGGTCCCCACGTCTCTCAAAGCATCCACCATCATTCCCGTTCCCAAAAAATCAGTGGTCTCCTGTCTGAATGACTACCGTCCTGTTGCACTGACATCCGTCATCATGAAGTGCCTGGAGTGGCTGGTCAAAGGTCATATCTGCTCCTCCCTCCCTGACACACTGGACCCTCTTCAGTTTGCCTATGGGACAAACAGAGCCACAGAGGATGCCATCGCCCTGGCAATGCACACCACCCTCACTCACCTGGAGAAAGGGAATACATATGCAAGGATGCTCTTCATCGACTACAGCTCGGCATTTAACACCATCATCCCCTCAAAACTTGCCACGAAGCTCGTCGACCTTGGGCTGGGAACACCGATCTGCAGATGGATTCTAAACTTCCTCACAAACAGGCCCCAGGTGGTGGGAGTTGGTAAGCACACCTCCTCATCACTCATCCTAAACACAGGGACGCCAAAGGGTTGTGTGCTTAGCCCCCTCCTATATTCCCTGTTCACACACGACTGTGTTGCTAAACAAGAGTCCAACATGATCATCAAGTTTGCGGATGACACAACCATCATAGGCCTCATCACAGACAACAATGAGACGGCACATAGTGAGGAGGTGATGGCACTGTACGAGTGGTGTCTGGAAAATAACCTGACTCTCAACATCAGCAAAACTAGAGAGATGATAGTGGACTACCGGAAACGACCAGTCAGAGAACACCAGCCCATCCACATCAACGGTGTCAAGGTCGAAAGGGTCAGCAGCTTCAAGTTCCTTGGAGTCAACATCACTGAGGACTTCTCCTGGACCCTTCACACAGACACTGCTATCAGGAAAGCTCGCCAGCGGCTTTACTTCCTGAGGAGGCTGAGGAAGTTTAGCATGAATGCCAACATCACCTCAAATTTTTACAGGTGTGCAATTGAGAGCTTGCTGACGAGCTGCATCACAGTTTGGTACGGAAGCTGCTCTGCCAGCAGCTGTAAATCACTACAGAGGGTGGTGAAGGCAGCAGAGCACATCACTGGCACGAGGCTTCCTGCCATTCAGGACATTTATCTCCAGCGATGCCTCCGTAAAGCACACAGCATCATCAAGGACCACAGCCACCCAGCACATCAGCTGTTCTCCTTGTTACCATCTGGCAGATGTTACAGGAGTCTGTCTGCTCGGACTACAAGACTCAAAAACAGTTTTTACCACCAAGCCATACGACACCTCAACCACAACACTTAAACACACACAACACAGCACTCAGAAGCTACCCTGCAGCTTCACAAGTACTCTGTTTAATCTGCACTGGTCACTCCACTTTATTGTCATTGATATTTATATTTAAAAGTGCAATACTGTAATTTTCTGCTGCTCATTCCTGTGCAATATCCCATCTGCCCTCCCGTCATATTTCTTTTCAAGATTTTCTTATTTAATCACTAGTGTACATATATTTATATTTATAGATACATATATATTTAGTCATCTTTTCTCTTTTACCATGTCTCTCTAATATTTTGCTCCTTACTATTTTTCTATTTTCTTTATTATTTTATTTTATTTTTATTATATTTTCTCCTACTGTATCATGCTGCTGAGTGACTGCTGCTCGTCAAACACATTTCATTGCAATGTTGACCCTGTGCTAACTTGCATATGACAAATAAAACTGAAAACTGAAACTGAAACTGAAGGCTCAAAATAACACCATTGAGCGTATGGGGGGATACATCAGAGAGAGGCCTGCTCAGAATGAGACCCTTGAGCGACAGTTGGAACACATCGCGGAACGGATCACTGCAGTTGTGAGGTCTCAGAATCAAAAGAATGACAACACCATGGAACAGAAGTTTGATACCATCATGGGGAGGCTCGCGGCTCTCCAACGGGAGATTGAGAGACCAAAGTCGGAGTGTTAAAGAGCAGCCTGAAAATTCTCCTGGGCTGCTCGCATGGAAATTTACAAAATCAATATCAAAATTGCGGACCCCCATCACGGCGCCAGCTGCAGGCCCAAGGCTGGAGCTGAACAATCACTCCCTGATAACGACTGTGTTATGACTGTTCTTCCCATCCCATGCAAGGCCACCTGGGTTGGCTGGAAGACTGTTTACTTAGCCTGTCGGGGCGAAGGACACTGTCTCAGCTGAACTCTGGACACACACACACACACATACACTGATGTGCACACACTGATTCCCCCCTCCCTTTCCATACGCCTTCGATGCTTGTGCCCTACCGGGGAAGATGGCAGTCAACTGGACCAGCGCAGACATGCTGCAGGACCGGATGCGCTGTCTACACCGGCTCTCTCTTACCCTTTACCCGACCCTGTTGCTTGTCTTGTGTTTCTATGGTGTATTGATAGTCATGTGCTTTTGTGCTGAGGTGTTTTTTCTGTTATCAAACTGTTCTCCCACTAGGAGCTCAGTCTCAGTGGAGTTTTTTTTCTCCTCCTCTTACCTCATGTAGTGTATTTTCGTTGTTTTTTTTCCTATCAGCCTACCTTTCTGACATGTCTCCCCAATGTGATGTTTGTGTAAAGTTGGTCAGAAGGTTCCTTTGTAAGTGCGCATGCGCCATTAGCGTGCTGCCTGCTGTAACCCTAATTTCCCTCGGGATTAATAAAGCATTCTGATTCTGATTAAACAATTAGCTTAAATAGAGGATTTATAAAAAACAAAGCAAGATGTGACTTTTATCAATTTATTTGTAAAAGTGCAAAAAAAGTACTGCAAGACATTATAATTTAAAAATATTGTGTCACAATTTTTAGCACTACAGAAAGAAAATTGTTGAATGATTCAACAGTTTAGTAAACTTAATAACTTGCCTCCAATTAAATTGAATGAAATTTAAGATTCCATTGTTACTCCCTGTGGCACTTATAGTGTTTTCAGTTATTATCTTTAATAAATGTGTCCAAATCAAAGATGAGTTACTCACAGTAAGCAGTACAAAGGCCTCTAATGTTGTGTTGTTTCCGGGCGCTTGTGAAGTGCAGTTAGCTTCTTTAACCTGTAGATGTGAATCAGGTCAAGGCCTGATGCTGTGCAGTTCTTCATACTGGAGACTTTCTTGCATTTCTGCCACTGTGATGGTTACTGGATCTTGTTCAGTGAGGTTGCTATGCTCTGCTTTTAGATCCACTAACCACTGAACATTGTTGGTATGTTTCCTCCATTTCCCACATGCTCTTCCAGAATTGCAAACCTTGGTGGGGCTGTTCTCATATTGTTCCCCTGCCAATGAGTGTACACCGTGGATCATTAAATGGAAAACACCTGATTTAAACATCTGGTGAAAGGCTGCAGAAGACTGTCACCTCAAATGAGAAAACATTTGGATAGTTACTTCACTACCTATTGTTTTTCATATTCTGGGTGATAAAAAAAATCTTCTGAATCTGTTGGAATGAACAAAATCAGAATAAATTTTTCATCCATGCTTGAATTACATGAGCTAACAGCTCCAACTTGAGTTGCTGAACAGTTCTCAGCTCCTGCTTCCTTCATAGCAGGAAATACAATATTTGTCTATGATGTGAGTCTTCAGGTGAACCATTCGTTTTCAGCCATGAGTTGTATCAAAGTACTGTTAAACACAAGATTACTACCAAAATAATATATATAGCAACATTAAAACATTACCTACTAAAATAAGTATCCTAACTTGTCAGAGGTTTTTTGGACCAAACACATATATGTAAGATATGTAAGTATATCATTAGCCGTGAAACGTAGCAGAGGTGTAAGTGCCTGGCTTAAAACAGGACATATTAGCTGCATTTAGCCTTCAGTTACTCTTTATATAGTTAGTTTGGAGTCAGACCATGTTTCTTTCTAGCTGACTGTCCTGTTGCTCCCATTGAAATTTATACAGCCTATTTAAAATCTAAAACTTAAAATTGTTTTAGCCTACTGTTGTTGCCACTGTCCTGTTTGAAATGGAATGAGAGAAGCTGCTTATTTTGTCATATGTGCGTGTGCCGATATTAAACCCAGGAACAACATTCAGGTAAAAATGAAAGAACAAATGATCCGTCAATAAATTTAATGTTGGATCAGTGTTTCAATATTTATATCTTTTATTAGATGTACATGTGGTTTGGTTATTTGCCTTTTGGTTGAAAGTACACCGAGAGGACTTTTTATTAGTGATCTTAATAATAATTTTTTTCATATTAATGTAATATTTTCATCTAATTGAATACAATCTATTTGTGTATGATTGTCAGTCCAAAGAGGGAGAGAGGAAAGAGGGGAACGTGAGGAGAAAGTACAAGGTCAGGAAGAAACAGGGAACAGTGACCGGCACAACAGAAACTGTTAAACTGCTTGAGAGAGTTGACCACCAAAAAGTGATAGACAGATTTGCCAACCTGAAGGTGAGGCGACATAGGTTAAACTAAAAGAAAAAAATCTGCAGAGCCATATTAGTATCTGCAGTAAAGATCTTTTCATACATTGCATACATTGTACCATAGGCAAAGTTGCCTCCATTTTCATCATTTTTTTTATCAATATTTTGGCCAATATCCAATATTTTAAGATTGTATATTTGCTTTTGAAATGGGCAGTTTGCTTTATTGTGCTTTGTATTTGCTTTCAGACTTCAAGGAAAGAACGCTAATCTAAACCGAGCATCTGAAGAACAACATGCAAGTCCTCCAGCACATTGAATCCAAAACCAGTTCCAGTTCCTCAGACACCATCAGAGACTGTTTTGAAAGCCCTCTAAAAAGAAACTTTGTCAACCACTGCAAGTATTAAGTGTTTTAAATTTTGTTTGACTGTTTATTATGTACTTATTTATTTTTGGTTGTACTAAGTTTGATATTAATTAGATCAGTGCCTTTTTAGTCATTAATTTTATAATTCAATATTAACTGTTTAGGGCAGCACGGTGGCACGGTGGTTAGCACTGTTGCTGCACAGCAAGAAGGTCCTGAGTTCAATTTCACCATCAGGCTGGGGTCTTTCTGTGTGGAGTTTGCATGTTCTCCTCGTGTTTGCGTGGGTTCCCTCCGGGTACTCCGACTTCCTCCCATCGTCCAAAGACATGCAGTTTGTGGGGATAGGTTAATTGACTAATCCATAGGTGTAAATGTGAGTGCGAATGGTTGTGTGTTAGCCCTGTGACAGACTGGCGACTTGTCCAGGGTGTACCCCGCCTCTCGCCTTATGAAAGCTGGGATAGACCCCAGTGCCGCGACCCTGAAAAAGGATAAGTGGAAGCAAATGGATGTTAACTGTTTAACTGAATCATTGTCTCTACTGGTTTTTAGTAATGTTTCTAGCAAATTATGACAAAAAGTCAAAGAATGTAAGTTTTATGCCAGTTATCCCTATTCTGTTTATTACCTCATTTGTTGGACCTTAATTTTTTTAGACGACATTCTGGCTGCAACAGCTGCCAATAATTTTGTGTAAATATGAACTTTTGGATAAAAAGGCATGTTTTGTATTATACAGCTCTTCTGTGCTTTGTCAATAGGAGACAGTAAACAAGCTTATTAAAATGTATTTTAACTGGTTTACTTTATATTACTTTTTTATTTCAATGTAATAATTGTACAAAAACCAAAGTTCACTGTGAATTTTACATTTATCAACAAGTATACTGTTATGTATTCTACATTATCACAATATTTTCTACGGTGAAATTCTGGCAACCACAGCTGCCAGTAATTCACTGTAAATTCTACAATATTTTTTTACAGTGTACTACAAAACGTGCTTCTTAGACACAAGGTATTTTTACCCTGTTGTTTAACACAGGTCAAAATAAAGGACAAACAATACATATGCTTAAGCAGCATTTTTCTATTTGTTGGTTCTTCCTTAAGTTGCAGTGCATTTGACCTCACAGGCCCACTGGAAGCACCAAAACTCCTTTCTTTATTATTTGGAGAATTGGGACAGCTCTTACAATGGCTACCACACAGGTTACCTGTCTCATTTAGTAATGAAAGAAATGAACTATTTGAACACACCTTTTGTCTTTTTTTGTTGATTAGATTTTGTTTTGTTGATTTCTTTAATTGCTTTCTGGTTTGTTTTGTGTGGGGCCGAAAAAGTATGTTGAAACACACATTCATTTCTAAATAAGTTTTGTTTGCATTGGAAATAATTTCAGAGAATCATGTAGGGCTGTGATCCAAAGTTGTTCCACAAACTCAGTGTTTTACGCTTTCATTTATTTGGTTAAATGCAAAATGCTGGGTATTGACTATATATTTGGGTTTCAAAGTACACATGTAAATGTTTCCACATTCAAATCCATTTTCCCTATTTGCTCCCTTTCAACGTGCAAAATAACCTACAAACTGTGTGTGTGTGTGTGTGTGTGTGTGTGTGTGTGTGTGATTGTGTGTGTGTGTATACCCTCCCTAGCAATTGATGAGATAACATGACACTTTTTCCAACAGAACCCAAAATCACCCCAGGCCACAGACTATTTGCCCTTTTTATTTATATATATATATATATATATATATATATATGGTTCTGTTTGGCTCTTTTGCCATCAGAATTGTTTTCTATAGGCAAAGAAAGATGCCCAACGGATTTACTTTATCAAATGGACTAAATGGAGAAAGAAAGAGGGAAAGAAAAAGAACTGGGAAGAGGGATGGTGATAAAGGGCAAAAACCAAAAACCAACAAAACAAACTGACAAAAAATACATATATCAATCACCTGGTTCACCCTGTTGAGAAAGAAAAAAGAAGCCAGGGGGAATTGCAGTGGCTCCGCCGGCAGCCAGCTGTGCTAGAGTGACCGAGCTCCAGGCCCAGAGGCTGAGGGCCCGAGCGAGCCCCAGGCTCCAGGCCCCGACAAGCAGCCACCAGGAGTGAGCCGGTATGTACCTGGACGCCCATCCCCGGACACAAAGAACCACCAATGCACCGATGTCTGAGGGCGTCTGCCACTGGCAGGGGGAGTGGTGGGGGAAGATAGGCTATTTGCCCTTTTTAACCTCTGCTGATTTCTACTGGTTTCCATTAAATAATGTGGGTTTCTGCATAAGCCATTAATATATAGTAAACAAAGAAATATAAAGGGACACTTTGAAAACACATCAGATATCAATGGGGAAAAACAATGTATGTGCCAGATGTGCATATACACAGTTTCTTCTCCAACAGTGGCAATTTTCTGGGCAGAAAAATCTAAATCGAAAACAAAGATCTCCTTTGCAGGATTTGTTGCCAAATGTGTCAATCATAACTGGATCAAAATCAACACATAGGAAATTGACCTCCACTGAAGACATCGAACAACAGACAGCAAAACAAAGGTCACCTTGGAGGATGTCACAGCAAAAGCAGAAGGTGATATTACCACCGAAGTACACAAAAGCCCATACACAAATAAAAAAATCTACGTACAGCACTAACACCTAATCAGAAGAAAACAATGTTACAGTGAGCTAAAGAGAAGCAATCATGGACTGTGGATTGCAGTAATATTTAGAATCAGGTGATCATGAATCAATCAAAACAAATAAGAATTAGCCAAGCATGATGATTGAGGAACTTTTGGCTGCTGCTCCATTAAGCATACCACAGAGGCTTTTAAAATGGGATTGGGTGTGACAGGAAAGCTTATCTGGTTAACCCTAGCCCTGAAAATGCACATTTCCTCATCAAGTTCATAATTTCCTAACTTCTTTACTCCTCCAGTCTTTGTTTCTTGCCTTTGAAAATACTGATTAATTGTTCCATTTTATAAATTACATTTCCAAAAATAAATACACCTAATATTTGACCACCTCCAGTTCACTGACTGTATATTGGAGTTTTTGCTCATTGGATGAGAGTGTTAGCTCCCATGGCTTGGGTTGGATTGGTTTTCTAATTAAAGAATTTAACGCACTCATGGGCAATGACAGCAAGACCCAGAGGGTCACAACTGGAAGGAATGCCCTGCCGCAATTTACCTAACAAAAAATTAAAAAGCAGGTTTTCAAAGCAGATTTGTCCAAATTTCCAGCCAGTCATAAGTGAGAAATAAAAACTTTAGTAAACACTTCAGTAAACGTGTTTATCCCACCCTAAAGCACACTAGCATATTGTTGCTGATTTTTTTGTTTTGTTTTTTGTTTTTCTCTTTACTTCACATTATATCAAGTAACTTGCTAAATTACAAAACTATAATTTTATTAAGGCATTCTTTCTAAGATTTACTAAGCAGACAAATTAGCATGATGTCACAATCACAAAAATACACCAATATGAGGCAAAATTTCTGTGGATGATCTGCTGTTGGTAGTAAATGGTAAAAGCGAATGACTGAGAAGGCTGGAGAGAGAGCTTGGGTGGGAAGTGAGAGATTGGCAGCCCTGAGGCTTAAAGGACCAGCGAGTAGGAACTGGTGGCTATGGCTAAAAGTAAATACCCGTCACCTTTTTTTTAAAACATTTATTTATTGGTTTTAACCGGTTCTACATGATACACCGTGAACATAAAAAACAAAAACAAAATAAACTAAAATAAATTAAAAAGAAAAACCCACAACAAAAACAAAAACAACATAGTAATAGAAACAAAAACAAAGCAAACCATAACAGAAGGGAAGGCCAGATATACAAATCAAGTTAGAGTTTCAGGCCGTTAAGTCCACAGTGTATACATTGCAGTTCTCCAAAAAGTTGTAGAATTTTGACCATATAGTCCAAAACGTGTCCAGTTTATGTCTTAATGCATAAGTTATTTTCTCCATAGATAGTATAGATGTCAGTCCATTAAGCCACTGAGATAGTCCACATATTTTTTGATTTTTCCAACACATAGCAATACAGCACTTGGCTTCCAAAAGTCCAATCGTTAACAGAGTTCTATTGTTTGCAGCAGGTACAAAATTAATCGGGTATATATTTAAAATACATATTTTAGGATGAAGTGGAATCACATCACCAATAATTTGACTTAACAGATTTATTACCTTTTCCCAAAAGATTTTCACATGTGGACACTCCCATATACAGTGAAATAAAGTGCCCCTGTCCACTCCACACTTAATACAGGTGTCTGGGATGTTTAAGTTAAAATGATGCATTTTTGACGGAGTAAGATATTGTCTTGTTAACCATTTATATTGAAGTAGTTTAGATTGCACATTAATTGTCTGACTCTGGGCCAAGGAGCATGATTTATACCATTCATGATCAGATAGATCCATTTGTAAATCATTCCTCCATGCCTCTAAAATAGACTGTGTTGATTCTTTGGAATTTTCCATAAATAATTTGTACAATGCAGAAACTTGGCCACTCCCATTTAGATGATTTATGACTGTGTTCTCTAGAGAGGAGTAGGTGGGGATTTCTAAGCTGTTACCTTGTGTGGTTAAGATAAAATTTCTTAATTGAAGAAATTTAAAAAAATGTTTGACAGGAATAGAAAAAGTACTTCTAAGTTGTTCAAAAGACATAAGAGTATTATTCCTAAATATATCAGACACTTTTCTTATACCTTGATCGAACCAAAATTTAAAGCCTGCATCCGCCCTACCAGGAGGAAAGTTGTTATTTCCAAATATCGGAGTAAACCTAGACAGTTGTAACATTTCTCCCAAGTAGTTATGTGTTTCAAACCAGATCATTATAGTGTTTTTCAAAAAGGGGTTCTTAGTTTGCTTATTTAGTGTCTTCCTGTCAGCTGAGTAAAGATATATGTTAGGGGGAATTTTGATTCTGTAGACTCCATAGAAACCCACACTGGAGTCTGCTCATTAACAAAATAAAACATTGCCGCTCTGATTTGAGCAGCCCAGAAGTACCACTATTTGGAAGTTGTAAACCCCCTCTTTCATAAGGAAGGTATTGTAATGAGATTCTGAGTCTTGGTCTTCTGTTATTCCAAATAAAGTTTCGGAATAGTTTTTGCAAGTATTGATTAAAAAAGGTAAAGATATTTTGGCAAAATTTACATTTTTAGTATATTAATTAGTTAGGAATCCACACATATCTTTCCCCTCTTCTCCTTCAAGGAGGCCCACCAAGCAAATATTATCTCTTCGGCTATTATTCTCCAGCTCTTCTACCTTGCGTGTTAGTGTCTCCAACTTTGTTTCCAAAGCGGTATTCGTAGCTTTAACAGCAGCAATGTCGTCCTCGTTTGTTCCAACCCATCACCTTTTTGGCAAATTCTGTCACAGTACTGGGTCTGCAACCCAGTGTTTGCATGTGTTTTAGTTATATTTGTTGATTATTATATTTCATGGGTTTTGGTTCTGCTTGTGTTATATTTTTAGTCCTAGGATTTTGGTTTCTGTAATTTTGCCTTTCTCATGTTCCTCGTGTTGTCACGCTTGCAGACTGAAGTTCATAGCCATTGCCAAGGTAAATAACACACACGTCAAACTATTACATATGAGATCCTTCAGTTTAAGGTTTTATATAGTAGGTCACAGGTCTGTATGTATTAAAATGATTGGTCTTATGAGTATAAAATGTTATCAATAAAATTTTATTAAGAAAGCAGAAAGTTTTTTTCTGTTATTTTGCCTTTCTCGTGTTCCTCATGTTGTCACGCTTGTCTTCGTGTACCCTCTGTCTCTGTGTTATACTTCCTGTTTTACTTTGACAGTTCTTCGTCTCATGTCAGTGTATTCTGTTTTTCTTCCTCGCTGTCCTGTCATGTTTAATTAGTCCCAGCTATGTTTCCCTCCCGTTGCCCGGTGCCTGATTACTTCCTGGTGTATGTTAGCCCTGTGTTTTCCTTTACTCTTGCATTGGTAACCGAACTTATGGCTGTGTGTCTCCCTGTGTGCCTCCTCATGTGTTTTGTTTTATACATGTCCCAGAATAGTGCTGTATTTTTTCCTTTCAGCAAATAAAGCTGTATTTGTGAGTTTAAGTCCTGCTTCCGTGAGTCTGCATTTGGGTCCTTTTCCTGCCTGCTGCACAAATCCTACACTGGCTGCAACTTAAATGTAAAACAGCCTTTTCTCAGTGCCAGGGTTTCTTTGTCTCACTGGGCTACACTACAAATATGGTCCAGTGTAGGAGGTTCAACGTGACTGATGGACTTACTGTGTAGATATGGGAGGAGGGGGGTTGTTCTAAGCTGACAAATACACAACTGTAATTAAGAAAGCAATATTATGTTTCTAAATATACAGCACACTAAATCCTATACACAGGTATTGCAGCAGTGATGTAAGCACCACACCCATAGATACACATACACAAATAGAAAGACAGAAAACACAGGGGCGGAGATTAAACATCAAATACATCTTATTATAAGGAGGAGAGATTGAAGTGCATAGCAGTCAGAACTTGACATCAATAACAGAGACATCGTTTTCATGCAGACTGAAGTTCATCGCCATTGCCAAGGTAATTAACACACACGTCAAACTATTACATGTGAGATCCTTCAGTTTAAGGTTTTATATGGCAGTTATCACAGGTCTGTATGTATTAAAATGACTGGTCTTATGAGTATAACATGTTATCAATACAATTTTAGTAAGAAAGCAGAAAGTTTTTTAAAAAAGGAAAAAGATGCAGGTATAATGTAAAGTACATTTGGCAAAATGTTTCCATCTTTAATGTTCTTATTTAATTTTTTTGTTCACTGCATCTTTACTTTGTGAGTGAGTTAGTGTTGGAATTTCTGCATAGTTCCATTTTGTCTTTTGTTAAGTTTTTGATATAATGTCAACCATTCTTAAAACATTTTGTGTTCAGAAGAAAAAAATCTGAGTTACAAAAAGAGGAATTTATGTTTTCTGCACTGAACAAAACATTTTTTTTTCAACTTTATTATGAAAAAAAAAATCATTGGTCAACAAACAATCAGTCACTATAAACTCAAATAAGTCAAAGTCAACAGAATTGTAAAAATGCTATTTCAGCTCAGTATTGACTGTTTCAAAAAACTGACTATGTTAATTCCACACATCATACAAAATTGTATAATAGTTCTTTTTGGTACAGCTTCTTGATCCACAGAGTTGTGGATCCAGACTCTCTCACCACCTCTCTTTAGTGATGTGCGAATCATGAACGAATCGTTCAATACTCGAGAATCACTTTACTGACTCGTGAATCATGATTCACAAGCTCAACTGACTTATTCACTGACTCATCCCTGTTGCTGTTAGCAAACTAATTTCATAGAAATATATCTAGCTGATAATTAAAATTGTGGAAAAAAAACAACAGCCAGTTTCTTAACAAAAAAATTTCTGCTCTGAACTGGAAGAAAAAACCCTGAGTGGAAACTCACATCAAGACAATAGCTCATCAGTTCACAGTAGCATCACTCTGCTAACATACTAACAGAATCGTAGCATGAACGAATCACTCACTCACTCACCCCCTCCCTTCCTGTGCTGAATCGTAGCATGAACAAATCAGGGGCCCTTTCTCAATTCTCAAGTAAGCGAGTTCGTTCTCGGTGAGTCCATACCTGTCGAGAACGCATGTGAGTATGGACTCGCCGAGAACGTGAACACGAACTCGCGATTTGTACAATTGGGACACCAGCGTACCTGATGATGTCACAGGTCCAGAGTTTTTACTGCCGTCCCCTCTTAATTTAACTGTGATTAATA
This sequence comes from Perissodus microlepis, assembly GCF_051167445.1. Classification (NCBI taxonomy): domain Eukaryota; kingdom Metazoa; phylum Chordata; class Actinopteri; order Cichliformes; family Cichlidae; genus Perissodus; species Perissodus microlepis. The sequence goes on from NC_140480.1 coordinate 20,656,142, forward strand.
TGTTATGAAGCTTAACTTTAATCACACCCAAACCGATTTACTCAGGAACAAATAAAACACTGAAATAAACCAAACATTAACATTTAGAAGTGATCTAAGTGACTTATATATCATGTTTAACCTCAGTAGCAAAAATAATGTACATGTATGCCTTAATATAAACAAACAGGTGAGATGTTAGAACACTTTATTTTTATATTAGTGGACACATCAAAAATTACAATAGACAGATGCTGGGGTTTGGAAGAGAACTGAACAAATATTTAAAATATAATCTGATCATTTTGAAGCAGTCTTTAGAATCTCCACGTATTAACATGCTGTTTTTGTTAGCAGTGAAAATGTTTCCTCCTGAATTAAAATATATCTCAGCCAAGCCGATTTACTCAGGAACAAATAGAAACACTGAAATAAACCAAGCATTAATATTTCGAAGTTATCTAAGAGACTTATATATCATGTTTAACCTGAGTAGCGAAAGACCGCGGGGGGGTTGAAAACGATGTGCCGGGAGTCCGCCGATCTCGTGATCCTCGACCTTCCGGTCTGCTATGGAGCTGGTGGGTAACAGACGTCTCTGAAAATGTCGGAGCACATTTGGAAATATATGATATCTTGATAAATCGAGCAGATATTTGAAGCTTACACAGCTACATTCTCACTTGAAAATAACGTAAAAGTTCATTTTGCGACCCATAAAGAGTAATATTTAAAAGTTTGTAGCTGCGCTCCTCCCCCGCCATTGCTGCATTTGGGATTTGGACGAAATGCATTCTGGGATATTTAGCTGTACCAAGTAAACACAAGTCACCACTGATGGATGCTCGATAAAACAGGCGGAGCGAGAGCACATCCGGGAATTTTTTGCGTTCTCGGCTTCATGCGTACTTTGAATTAGAACAGTACTTGGTCTCCGGCTGATGACATATCACGAGTACACAAGAACGCAAGAACGCACAAGTGCGCATATTAGCTGTGTCCCAATTCAGGGTCTGCACGCTTGAAGTACGCATTTTAACTGCGATTACGTCACCGCCATGTGACGACGGCTGTCCCAATTCAAAGTGTACTTCAAATGCATACTCCAAATGCGGCATCGATTTCCCCAAATATCAAGCGTGGTCCGGTGCACGCTTCGTGGTCCCATATATCCCACAATTCATAGCGCGGCGGTGGGTGTGGATAATTTTGCTGCAAAATACGGCAGAAGGGAGCAGCCGAAGAGTGAACTGTCAAAAGTAATTGAATATGATGTCACTTATTTATGTGCGAATGTTTAATAACGAAGAACATTAAAACATTGCTGTTGGCCACATGTCGGCAAAGTTGTGTGACATTAGTGATGTTTGTACTTTCAGCGTTAACTTGGTTTTAGAGCCTCTACATATATACATATACACACACACACGCACGTATACACACACACACACGTATGTATACACACACACACGTATATATATATATATATATATATATATATATATATATATATATCATAATAATCTGACAATACTATAATATTGGCCATATTGTATTTACGTTACCACAGTGAGATGATTTTAGTCTCATGAACAACATTAGCTAATTGTTATTTACTAACTACTCTTGAAATGACTGTAATTTTGACAGTACAGAAATGAAGCCCAACAATAATGTGTTACAGTCCCGTGGTCTCAGCCTCAGATACTCAACTAATCAAAGTGATGTCATGACAAAAATGAATGACCAACAAAACATTTTTTCTCCTTCATTTATGTCACACAATGCTGTATGTAACGTTTCTCGCGGTTAGTATCATGGTTGCTAGGCAACCTGAACAGCGCGACGAAGACTAGACCGTCCAATTTCACAAGCCTCTCACTTCCGCACTTCTCGTACTTATAGTACGCACCGTACGTAGTACGCGTAGTACGCGTACTTCAAGCGTGCAGACCCTGAATTGGGACACAGCCACCGAGACAGGCCCACTCACTCACTCACCCCCTCCCTCCTGGCTCACAGCTTCTTCTTCTTCTTCTTCTTGGTTGGCAACCAATGTTAAGGCGCATTACCGCCCCCTGGCTCACAGCTCAGTGGACATTTAGATGAGAAAATATAAATTTGACACATTTGAGGAAAATACTAATAAAATAAAATAAATAAAATAAATGTTCCCTTTAGAAATGTTAAGTTTTTTGCTCTGTAAAAATAGCTGTTATTCTTTTTCAGTCACTCATCTTAGCAGTAGGATATAAATGAAAAGAGAAACAAATTAAGTTTGAGTGAAAATGTACATTTTTTGCACTCTCTGGGCAACTGACTTAGTGACTCAAATGACTCAAAAAACCCGATTCATTTTGGTGAGTGACTCATTCAAACTTGATTCAGAAAAAAGAATTGAATTTACCATCACTAACTCCCTTAACAATTCTTGAATTTAGTTCACTGGCTAAAAACAGATAAAAACACAGCTGTTTGATGGCATTGGTTGCTTCAGATCTTCTAGGCTCTAGACATGAAATGATATCTGAAAGGGAATTATTTTTTTTACAGAAAATCTGATATGTGACTTCTTCAAATAACATGCTGACAGAATTTGGTGCTGAAGAGACACAGACTCACCACATTCAAATTTTTAAGTATTGTTTTATTTTCTCTGAAACACCTAAATACTGAGTATGTAAAAGGAAATGTTATGTAGGTGACTTGACCCTGAAGATAAACATTTTCCTTGCCAGTGCTCATCAAAATCAGGCACAAAAATGGCGAACAAACTGTAAAATAATTTAAACTAGAAAAATTTGCATTTCCTGCGAAAATGCAGTGTGCATGCTTTAAAGCTGAAGCTGCCTGAAAAAACTAGCTGAAAAAGCTGAAAAGTTGCAGAAATTGTAAAAACTTTGCAGAAGCAAAGGAACTTTGCTAAAATGTAATAACTTAGCAGAACTGCAATATCTTAGAGGAAGCATAATACTTGGCAGAAATACAATAGCATAGCAGAACTTAGCAGAAATATTGTAACTTACCAGAAACATGATAACTTCTCAAAAATACAAGAATTTAGGAGAAATAGTATAAGATAACAGAAAGAATATATTTAGCCAAAAATACTTAAACATTACGGAAACACTATGATTTAGAAAAATAGTACAACATAGCAGAAATACTGTGATTTACCAGAGACACTGTGATGAACTATGAATATTGTAATTTTAAATTAATACTATGTTTTAGCACAAATACTAGAATTTGACAGAAATACTATCATTTGGCAGAAATACTATGGTTCAGCACAAATACTCTGGTTTAGCACAAACATTATAACATAGCAGAAATACAATTATATAGCAGAAATGCTATATTTAGAAAGAAAAATATAATATAGTAGAAATACTATGATTTAGCAGAAATACTGTAATCAGCACATATACTGTAACATGACAGAAATTCCTCCACTTAGTAGTAATACTATAACATAACACAAATGTTATGATTTGGCACAAAAACCATGATTTGGCAAAAATACTATGATTTAGCAGAAATACTATGATTGAGCAGAAGTACTAAGATGTAGTAAAAGTACTTTGATTTAACAGAAATACAATTATGGAGGAGCAATACTTTAAAATGGGAGAAATATTGATAGACACACACATACACAGAGCCTAAAGGGAACAGTATTTGTGCCATGGAGTGTTAACAAGAATGTGAGGTCCATATTAGAAAAGCTGGTAAAATCATAAAAGTTTGCAGAATTGTAATAAATGATGAATATGAATTACTGGTCTGTGATAGTGTATTAATTTGTAGGAAAAAAACATATTGACGAAGGTGGAATCGAACCCACGATCTTTGGTTTGCAGACCCGTGTCATTACCAACTGCACCACTGGGAAAGAAAGCGGGCAATTGGAAAAACAGGGTGATGAGCAGTCAGAATTAGATCGCAGTGAGAGGCGAAAAACGCCGTTTTTTGGAGTTACAAAACGTTGTGTAACTCAAAAACTAGGTGGACTAGAAGCATAATTGCTTGTACTGGGTGAATCAGCGGACTTTGGTGTACTTTGACCGCGATTTTCATTGCTCTCTGTACATCCGTCGCTGAGATATGACGAGAGAAGAAACGGCAGACCTCAGATATGATTGGCTGGCTGGGAAGCCGTGCAGGCCCCGATATGTGCATTTGAATGTCTGAGTCCTCACAGAGGATTGGCTGCCTGGCAAAAATATATAGAAATAGTATGATTAAGCATAAATACTACATTTAGCAGAAATACTATATTAAGCACAAATCCTATAAAAAGCAGAAATACTATATTAAGCACAAATACTATAAAAAGCAGAAATACTATATTAAGCACAAATACTATAAAAAGCAGAAATACTATATTAAGCACAAATGCTATAAAAAGCAGAAATACTATATTTAGCACAAATCTTATAAAATAGCAGAAATAGTATGATTTAGCACAATAGTAATAGCTTAAACAGAAAAATTGGAAAAGCAAAATGGACAGCTGAAAAAATGCTGAACATGCTAAGGGTCCCTCAAATATACTTATTAAATGAAAAAAATTGGCAAAAAAATATATAACAGCCACACAATCACAAATATGGACACACACATGCACAGAGAGACACACACACAAGATCCAATTCAGTCAACCAGTCTAAATATATTGAATTTAAATCTTACAATGAGATCATCCCATAAAAAGGCTTTCTCTCTCTCTCTCTCTCTCTCTCTCTCTGTCACACACACACACACACACACACAAGATCCAATTCAGTCAACCAGTCTAAATATATTGAATTTGAATCTTACAATGAGATCATCCCATAAAAAGGCTCTCTCTCTCTCTCTCTCTCTCTCTCTCTCTCTCTGTAGCACACACACACACACACACACACACACACACACACACACACACACACACACAAGATCCAATTCAGTCAACCAGTCTAAATATATTGAATTTAAATCTTACAATGAGATCATCCCATAAAAAGGCTTTCTCTCTCTCTCTCTCTCTGTCACACACACACACACACACACACACACACACACACACACACACACACACACAGGGAGAGAGAAGCAAGTTTCTAGCTCAGTCAAGCAGCCTGGGAGCTGCTGAATTTGAATCCACCAATCAGAGAGCCTGTGCACTTTTTCCCGCCAAAACAGGTGCACGCAGCACAGAGAGACACAGGATTTTTGCAGTCTATTTCTCATAATGACGACTCCCCTCAAACAAATGACCATAATTTCCTAACCGTAGGGGCTAGAACGGTCATTCTTACACCGTTTTGTTCAGAAGAGATGGGGGAATCTTAAAGTGTTGACAATTTATCATTAAAATATGAATTATTAAAGATATTTGACTTCTAATGCACCATAACTGAGTAGAGAAAAGCAAAAACTGCCTTGACTTGCCCTCAAACAACGCTTTCTAACTCTAAATCTATTTGGAGCATCAATATCATTCTTTCACCGTAAGAGACAGCAGGCTTTGGTGAACAATCATGGAAATTTTCAGGTCTCTGTGGAAATCCATTAAAAAGATATGACGAGAGAAAAAAGTGGTTCATTTCCAGAGTTTGAAATCTGAAGAAATCTGAGCGAAGGACGAATTTCCTACCCTCAAACAAGTCTAACTCATTTCAGAATGGTAATAGGTGAGAAAATAATTCTTGAATTGTGAGCGTCAGGAGTGTCTGAAGATATACTGGGACAAGCCTCATGTCTTAACTTTGCTTCGTTAAGGAGATATGACGATTCGAATATGCCTCTCATTACAGAAATCAAGCGGTGATTTTAAACAAGCTCTCCATTGACTTTCTATGGAGAGTTTTGCGACTTTGTGTTGGTCTGAGGAGATTTGCCAAAATTCTATAAATCCCACAACAATGATAGTGACATTTTCGGAAAGCCAGCAAAAATACCTACGTTTTGATGTATAATTTGTGGAAGTTGAGTGAAAATTGAGCAAGTAGCAAGAAGTTGTTCGGACATGAAGAGAAGACTGCGAAACCTTCAGTGGCACACTGGAAGCCAAGAGCATAGCAACCATAACAACGCATGTATTTTGTGAAAAATCAAAAAGATGAAACTCAAAACTTGAAGAGGGATAAGATGAAAACGGTAACAGATATGAAAAAGCTGAATCATACATGAATAGCCCAATAATTTGTGAACATTTTAAAGTTTGAATGGTTGTTCTACGTGAAAATATGAGGAAGTAGTTAAGTTTCAAAAACAAGCAAATTTTAGCAGAATTGCAGAAGTTTCCCATTCATTTCAAATGAAAGGAAAAAAAGCTTAATATTTTAAAAAGTATAATAGTGAAAAATACCAAAAGATATAGCCGTCATTAGCAGAAATAACAGAATAGTTTAAAATTTGAACGGTGAAAATAGCACAAAAATTGTGGAAGTAGTTAAACGGCGAAAAGTGTACGGAAACACCAAGAAGGAACTCAATAGTGTGGATGCTTAAAGCATCCACACAATTATTGTATGTGCACCACCAGTGTTGGGAAGGTTACTTTTAAAATGTATTCCACTACAGATTACAGAATGCATGCCCCAAAATGTATTTTGTAACATATTCTGTTACTCAATGACAGTAACGCATTTTGAATACTTTGGATTACTTAATATATTATCATGCTTTTTACAACTACATGAATATACTATTGCTGTATGATTTAGTACTATTACTGAAGGCTACTCGCCATACCAATACCAACTAGATTTTTAAATCTTAATATCAAAATGAGTAACAGTAGGGTGGACATTAGGTAAGACTGCACTTTATGCAGCCATCTCGTATAGAAAACTATTCCGCGGGTACATAAAACAGGTTTCGCAACTCTGAACCGTAGTAAAGGGACCTCTGGCTAATACGTCGGGTTCTGCGTCGGACTTGTAGCCGAAAACTAGCTTTACTTTGTTGTCTGGGTCAACTTTGCTAGCGAGGGACAGAAAGTGTCAAGATTAGGCTGTGTGCAGGCAGGAGTTTGACCCAAAATGCAGACTCTCGGACACGAAGGTTCAACTCAAAAACCACAGCTTTATTGCAGGCAAAGGAAAAGGCATACTACACTACACTACACTCACAGGGGAACACACAGAGGCTGTATCCCAATTCAGGGTCTGCAGCCTTAAAGTACACAGCCTTAACGGTCCACAAGGGCCGTGTACTCAAAGACCGCTAAGGCCGGAAGTGCGAGGCTTGTGAAATGGGACGGTCTAGCCTCCGTCGCGCTGCCCAGGTTGCCTAGCAGCTGGAAACGTTTCATACAGCTTTGTTTGACAGAAATGAAGGAGAAAATCTTTTGTTCATTTGTTTGTTTGTTGCTACATGAGCTTTGATCATTCTCTGTAAGATTAAGGTCAGCTATTGAACGGCGTATATTTTAAAGTAAAGGCTTTAAAACCAAGTTAGTACAAACGTTACTAATGTCACATAACTTTGCCGACATGTGGCCAACAGTAATGTTTTAATGTTCTTCGTTATTAAACATTTGCACATAAATAAGTGACATAATATTCAGTACTTACTTAAAGTTTACTCTTCGGGCGCCCCTCTTTTTTTCGGCAAAATTATCCACACCCACCGCCGCGCTATGCATTCTGGGATATGTTGGGCCACGAAGTCTACACCGCCACAGCCTTAAAATTCAGGGAAATGAAGGACACATTTGAGGGCTGCATTTCGAGCAGCCTTTGAATTGGGACAGTCTTCATCGCGTCGCTGTGATGTAATCGGCCTTAAAATGCAGCCTTTAAGGCTGCAGACCCTGAATTGGGATACAGCCAGAGAAACACAGCCATGAGGGACGACGTGAAACTGACACAGAGGCTGTATCCCAATTCAGGGTCTCTGTTGGACTCTGCACTAGGAGAGTATGTCATTCATAATGACAGCCAGCCTGACATTTTATATACACCTCCATTGTTGTATAGGCTGTCCTCACCAAACTAAAATTGCCAACAGTGTTTGCAGTGCAACATTATTGGTATTAAATAGAATTCAAGTCATTTTTATATATATATATATATATATATATTATATATATCCAATTCAAATAACCATGTTTAGTATTCTTACCTTGGCTTTTCAAAGCTGGACAGCTCACCGGTTACTTTTGCAGTATTGCCTACTGTCTATTGTTTTTCTTTTTTTCAAAGGGTAAGAAGAGGTTACACAAAAGTGAAAGAGGGAGGCTAGTAGCTGAGCAAGCTGAGACTAGAGGAAAATAAACTTAAAAGTACAAAAGGGCTAGTCTTGAGTTTATTATGTTCATACTAGGCAGTAGAAATATGATAAAGGCAACTGGATTTGTAAGCCAGCCAATGTGCACTGATGCATTTTTAGCCCAGAAAAATGAAGGCTTTTGATTACTTTTCCAAACCTACTTTGAGTCCTGAGACTTGGGTGTTTGATGTCATTTTTTTGGTCATAGGTTTTCCATTTTCCTTTCTAAGAAATTCACAATTATTTCTAATAACAGGATTATGAATACTTGATTCAAAATAAATAATGATCCTATACACAGGTGTCACAGCAGTGATGTGACAATGAGGTGTGTAATCGGGAGGAGGGAAAGCGCCACATCCCCAACAGAGAGACAGAAAAACAGGGTGAGAGCAAAGAGTGGAGGAACACTATATATATCTATACCTGTATATAGAGAGAGGAACTTGATGACAGACGTCCTTCTTGTGAAGACTGTTCAATCGCCATAGTCAAGGTAATTAAAACAGACTATATTACATTTTAGGTTTTTTAATGGCAGTTTTAGTTTGTGATCATGTCTGATGATTGATCTTATAGCTAACAAGTTACTGATGATTAGTGCTCAATGTAAGCTTATTATTATATGTGACTGATTATAGTGGCTGCAATGAACAGCATTTGATCTTTTTATTTACATTTAAAAACAAATCCATTGTCAAATTTCACTAAGTTCACTATAAAGTCATCATTAATATACACAAAAGGTCGCATGTCAGCACATCCATGCATACACAGAATTTTGCTCTGTGTAGAGGAAAGATTGTAATTTGTATTGATTTATTAAGGCACAACAGTCCAAAGGTCTCTTGGCTTCAATCAGATTAGGGTCAGTTTCTTTTTGTGTTTAGAGGAAGGCCAATAACACTGAGGTTTATATACTCGAATGTATTCCTGCAGTTGAATTGACTGTTCAAGCACATGTTTAAACACCTTCCAGTTCAAATGAATCTGCACTGCACTTGCTCCATTTTCGAACCAGAATAGTTTTAAAACATATGTAACTTCATCCTAAAGTTTAAACTACTTTGTACCTGAACTGTCCATCCTCAAGATGTTTGTCTACAAGCCTGCAAAAATTGAGGGGTAAGTCTTCCTTTTTGCTGAATATCCTTTTTTATATTGGGCTATATTGGGTTAAGGCAGAGCTTCCCAAAGTGTGGGGCCCGCCCCCTAGGGGAGGCGCAGAGCCATTGCAGGGGAGGCGCGGTATGGAAAGGGGAAAAAAAAAAAGAACGCTTGGACACTGCTAGCATAATGGACAGGTTTTTGACGGGGCTCCCACACAAACGCAAAGCAGGAGATGAAGCATATGTTTCCAAACCAACTTCATTCCAAGCCAAAGACTAGAAAATATGGTGAAGCATATCTTCCCTTTGGCTTCACCTGCACAAGTGGTGAAGCCAGGTAGGTCTCCCCCTGCGGCTCTCCAAATCACGGACAAACAGTATCCCACATCTCTGAAAACGTTAGAGCACTTATGCAAATATGCGATGTCTTGATAAATCGAGCAAATATTTTAAGTTTACACAGCACCATTCTCGCATGAAAATATCTTAAAAGTTTATTTTGTGACCCAGAAAGAGTAATATTTCAAACTCCGCCACTCTGTGTTCCTCTGCCACTGCCTTGTTTGAGTTTTGGACAAAATGGATTCTGGGATATTGCATTTCGTCATTTCGAGCTGAATGGAGACCAAAACAGCCAATCAGATTTTTTTTGCATCCAAGTCTGTGATTGGCTGGTTTTGTGACACAAATATAACGGTGTACAGAAAGAGTTGAGCGTGCACAGGCGTGTTGAGAGCGCAAGCAACGCATTGCGAGCAAGCGCAAGTGCAAAAACTGAGCGACAGGGGCTGCTATTGTGTGTGTGTGTGTGTGGATAATAGCATACATTGAAATACATTTTTTGCACGCAGCAATGAATTTTGTTCACTCAAATTTAGCTTTTCTTCACTCAAAATAAATTTCTCCTCAAAATGCAACACTTGCACCTGCAATTTTTTTTTACGTGAGCTCAGAATAGTGGCACAAAAATAACGCCATACCCCTCCCCCCTCTTCCCAGCGTAAGCACAAGGCTCACATGCGGAGTGAAGCGGAAAAAAGTGCGAGAGAGGGTGAGAGAAAGAAAAAAATCCCCCACGGCTCGCGATAAGGAGCCGGCTCACGTCGTTCACGTCAAAGATCCGGCTCTAAGAGCCGTTTCGTTCGCGACCGACACATCACTACAAGTCAAGTGTATATATGACTTGTTTAAAACACGTGTATGAGTTCAAACATTTGGAAAAACAAAACTGAACAACGTTGGACACACCTAATGCATGAACCAAAATAAAAACAGCAGTAGAGAAAGTGGAGACACAGGATGAACACAACACAACGAACCTTGAGTGATTGTTCCACAAGTATTTCTTGTTTTATACTCAAGTCTTCCTCATCATCATGTTTTCTGTTTCCTTTTCTTGTTGTGCAATCACCCACAACTTAACGATGCTGTGTAAAATATTTTCATAGCCATTTAATCACGTCAAGAAAATGGGAAGAAAGAAACTACAAACACCTGAAGTTAAAAAAAGGGCCGACAGACAAAAAAGGAAAGGCAGTAGACTGATTACAGCTACCAACAAATTATTTTTTCAGTGATTATTTGCTGTTGAATACTGTTGAATTTAGCTGAAAATACAGTAAGCTTTTAAACTGGAGACTGTGGTCTCCTGTCAGTAAGATAAAAACTGAAAGCACCTTTCAAACAGTATGAGTTCCACATCACATTTAGCACGAGCACTTCACTAAAAAAAATCCCTTTTTATTGTTGCACTAAGTACCAAATCATCAAAGGTGGTGTTATATTAAACCTCTTTAAAAATCCTTTCAAACTAACACAATAACACTAACACATCTTTAAAGTCAGAAACAGTTTTAGAAAATGTGAAAAAAAGTCATTACACAGGAACAGGGGGACTAATTTATATTGATTGAATTCATACTTTGTAATAGCTCACAGCAGACCACCGTCACTGTGACTCCTGTAGTGATTAATGGTTAGTGATTATTAGCCTCGATATTATTGTATACTAGTCTTCTTACCTCTTTAAAGAAAAACACTTACTATTTGAACAGTTTATTTTTGGTTCTTATGTTTGCTACACCAAAAGGAAAACCCACAAACATTGTATCAAGCTGCCTGATAAGTTACGAGTAAAATTTAAAAAATGACAATTTTTAAGCATCCTTCCTTGAATGTTTTGTTTTGTTTTGTTTTTTTGCCTGTCCCGTTTGGTTCTTTTGCCATCAGAATTATTGTCTAAAGGCGAAGAAAGATGCCCAACAGATTTACTTTACCAAATCGACCATTCCAGCCTTGCCGTATTGGTCTATTTGATTCACCTTTTATTGTTTTTTTGTTTTTTTATTTTCACTTGTTAAATACGGAACAGACTTGACTGGGGAAAAGAAAGTGGAGAAAGAAAGAGGGAAACAAAAACAGTGGGCAAGAGGAACGGTGATAAAGGGCAAAAAACAAAAACCAACAAAATAAGCAGACGAAAAATACATATATCAGTCAATCAATCACCTGGATCACATGTTGAGAAAGAAAAAAGATAAAACAAGCAGAGAGAGAAAAAAAGAGCAATATATTAAACAACATCATCGCAATGATCTATGTGAATATAACAGTAAATACTAAATATTAAACATTACTGTGCAGCACGTAAGATCGACAGCGCACAGTGTGCTTTGAGGTAGGAGCCAAAAAGGGTGTAGTTTGTGTGTGTGAGCACCTGTGTGTACACCTGTGAGCATGAGCGCGCTTGAATTTAAAAGGTTCCTTCATGTAATGATCTGCTAGAGGGTGTGGGGGGCCATAGCCCCGTCCTCCAGGGCATGAAGCAGGTATGGAGGAGATCAAGGCTCCAGACATCCAGAGGCCCTCGGAACACAAGAGACCAAGGAAGACCAACAAAGGGGCAACCGCGCCACTATCCTGGAAAGAGCTGAGGAGAGCCCCAGATGAGGGGTCACTCAGCAGCCGCGGAGCAGAAGCCAGGGGGGGTTGCAGTGACGTGCCCGTGAGCTCCGCCGGCAGCCAGCTGTGCCAGAGTGACCGAGCCCTAGGCCGAGAGGCCGAGGGCACCCCACCCCCGAAGTGGCCCGAGCGAGCCCCAGGCTCCAGGCCCCGACAAGCAGCCACCAGGAGTGAGCCGGTATGTACCTGGACGCCCATCCCCGGACACAAAGAACCACCAATTCACCGATGTCTGAGGGCGTCTGCCACTGGCAGGGGAAGTGGTGGGGGAGATAGGCCTCCATACCTTGGAGGGCCTGAGATGTCCCTAGAGAGGTGGAGTCTGATACCCGACCTGACATATAGACACAGACAAACAGGCACACACAGATACAAATATCCATTCCCACCCTCATGCTCTCATATGCAATTACTAAACACTCACCCAACGTGGAGAAAGACATAAATAGGCAAGTGACCCCTCCCTGGGGCCAGCTACCCCGCTGACCCCAGTAGGCACCCCCATACTCCGCAACCCACCAGGGAAAGGGGGCCCAGGCCCATCCGGACCGGGGCCCAGTTCAGCAGCGCCGCCCGGCCCCACAGAGACCGGGACAGCCCTCCCGACCCCACCACAGAGAAAACTGCACCCACCCCATCATCCACTCATCTTCCAGACTACACAAGACAATAGACACCCAGACTGAGATCTTCCTCCACCTCTCCTATATCTCCCCCTCCTGCAGAGTGAGTTCCTGGAGAGAGGAGACCTCCTGCAAGATGTAACAGCCTCCCCCACCAGTTGAAGAGCCCCCCAGGTGGCTCGATGGACTGGCGGCACCCTGCACCAGGGCTGGGCCCCCATACACTCACCTGCCCACAACCCCAGCGACACACCAACCAGGACCCAAACCCCCAAGGCCCAGCCAGGGCCCCAGCCCAGAGACGGAGCACCCCCAGAACCCCATGCCCGTCCCGGACCCACCCAGGGGCAGCCAGGCTACCAGGTCAGTAACCCACGTCCGTCAGCACAGACCCTCCCCTAGCCCCGCTAAATGAAGCCACGGGGAAACCATCACCTAAGAGCCAACAGAGCCCTTAACAGGCCATGACCGCAATCCCGGGTTAAGCCCTCCAAGGAAGATGCTCCTGGGGAATCCCCAGACACCCCAAGCCTGTCCCTACCCCCACACCAATCAGAACAGCGAAGGTGGGACCAAACTATGACCCCCCACCCCCACTAGGTGATGGAGCTGATCAAAGGAGCCCAGAGCAATTGATCTGATGTGGTGGCAGAGGCTGTATCAAGACTAATTTAATCTATTAGATAATTTCTATATTGGTTAGAATTAAGATTATTTTTATTTTTCCAGTTCATGAGGACTGTTTTCTTGGCTATGCATAGGGCAGTGGAAACCATATGGGCTATATTCTTTTCTGTGGTGACATAATCTAAGCTGCCCAACAAACACACTAAAGGGGAAGTTGGAATGTTACATTTCAGACACTTCGATAAGTCTTCACATATCTCGCGCCAAAACTTCTGAACTGGTGGACAGAACCAAAGAGCGTGGATATAATTGTCCGGTGTGTTGGTTTGACAGTGTGAGCAGTTGTTGGTAGACGTAAAGCCCATCTTGAACATCCGATGACTTGTATAGTGTACTCTATGTAGTATTTTGTATTGAATTAATTGAAGACTGGGATTTCTAATTAAATGAAAGGTTTTTAAGCATATCTGAGACCAGAAGTTTTGGTCTAAGTTAACTGATAAATCCGCTTCCCATTTCGCAATAGGAAGTGATATTGATTCATCTGTTTTAGAAAGTATTCTGCTAGGGGTGGGGGATATAAACGGTATACGGTAGAAACGATATAAATCTGGCCAACGGTAGAGATTTTGACTATACCGCTCTACCGCGATAGCGCATGTTGATGGTGTCATCAAGCTGTGCCTGTTTTGGTCGAAAGCATTGCAGCGGCTGCAAACAACATCATCTGCAAATTATGCTGGGCGACAGTAAAAGCAAAGAGACGAAGCAATTTTGGAATATGAGGAAAGCCAAAAACTGCGCTCCCTCCACTTCGCTACCATTGATTCATTAATGCTGAATTCTCTCGCAGCTGCTCTATTCCCGTGTTGTTGCAGTATATTAATTAATGACTAACCTCGTATTCTGGATGGATTATCTCACTTGTTCTCCTGACTGAAGTTTGGTCCGTTTATAGCATCCTGCCATGCAATTGCCTTTGTCCCCAACAGTGTTGGGACTAACGCGTTATTAAGTAACGCGTTAAAGTAACTACGTTATTATTGTGCTAACGAGCACGGTAACTAGTTATTATGCCAAAATCAGGAACGCGTTACTCGTTACTGGGATTTAGATAGGCTCGTTATTCGTTACTTCTTGCGGTGGCTATCGCGGAGCTTCCACAGATTCAGTAACATTAGCAAGTGGTGGAGGCCAGCAGGTGGATGAAGGAAAAGGGAGGCAAGAGGAGAGACCCGAAGCGGCCGCCCGTCCGAGTGTCAGGTGAACTGAACTTCAGGTAAGAAGTTATGACCTGCAGTCTATCTGGGTCAGATATGAACCAAGTTTAGTTGGAGTTTATTTTCGTTGTGCTGACTTTTTCGTACTGCGTGCTAGCTAGCATGACGGGGTTTCTATACAGCTGGGTGGTGCTGTATAGAAACCCCGATGTTGAACTTTATTTTGTTTTTGTTCAAACGGTTAATTATTAGAGTTGCCAACCGTTCCCTAAAAAACGGAATCGTCTCGTATTCAGAGAAATTATTACGCATTTCGTATTTAGGTGAAAAGGAACAGTTTGTCCCGGACTTCAGCTACAATGAAAAAGGCACAAAGCTGGAGTTATTCTGTCTTTGCTGCACAGCTGCCTCTTCTTCTCTCATTCTCTCCCCTCCCTCTCCTGTTGCTACTTTAATCATGAAACTGATCAATGATCAGCTGATCGGCTTTTCTCTCTTGTTTATTTATCGTCCACTTTGCGCCAGAAAGAGGAAACCACCGGATGTCGCGCTAAACAACAGCAGCACGTTTGATCAGCTGTTGTTAGAATTTATTTAATATTACTTTCTAGTATCAGCTGATGTTTGCTGGAGCCACAGCTATAAAGCTGCTGGTCATGATATCGGTTTGTATATCTGGTGAGAGGGAAACATGAAGATGAAACCAGGAGATGTCCTTACTGAATCATCAGAGCTGAACAGGTAATGGAGAAACAGGTTTACCTTTTAGGTGACATGAATGAGTTGAAGGGAAGTTATGAACTGTTTCTGAGAGATAAATAACACCAAACTCCTTTTCTAAGTAGCTGACAGCTGGTAACTGTGCAGGGGCGGATCTAGCAAAGTGTTGCCAGGGGGCCAGGTAGGGCATTAACAGGGAAAGGGGGGCACAAAGAAATACTTTCTTATTCTCATTTCAAATGTCTAGCTTTTAATAAATAATTATCTGTCTTACAATAAACGATTGATAGATTGATACATATATACCATCAAGACAGTGTACATCACTGTCACAACAGTGTTTGTTTTCATTCAAAGGCTTTATGATTTTTGCTATAATGGTGGGCCGGTCTCTAGTCAAAATGCCCGGGCTGATTTTTTGTCCCAGTCCAGCCCTGTATGCAGCTCATCTGCAGTCTGGTGTTACCTACATCTTCCTATTCGGAAGGCAGAATTTCTGAGTACAATCAAAAGCACCACGACTGCAGTTTTTGTGTTGGATGTAAAAAGCGCACATGACGCTGTAACGTGGGCTAGAATCATGGCGGCGGTCAACGACGGTCCAGGCGTGGGATTTCTCTCGTGGAAATATGCACATTATTTTTTCCTTTGGTAGGTGGCACAGTGCACTTGTGGCAAGTAAGCAAGCTAGAAGACTGGCACTCTTGCTGGGTATCCAGTTAGCAACACATTAACAAGAGAAGTCTGAGTAAAACCAAAGTTACTTTCCCTAGTAACTAGGGATGGGTATCGTTTAGGTTTTATCCGATACCGGTGCCAAACCGGTACTTTTGAAACGGTGCCGGTGCTTAAACGGTACTCAAACCGGTGCTTAAAGAATGGAGAACACCAACTTTGTCCAAAAACCTCTCATGTTCAGCTGTTTTTTTGTAAAAAGATAACAATGTTAGCCTTTTCTGCAGCTATGGGGCATATATGGTATCACTCTTGGCTGGAAGCAGTGCTTAAACAATGGAAAAAACACAAACTTTGTCCAAAAACCTCTCATGTTTAACTGTTTTCCACTTTTTCTTTGGTCATTTTAGCCTTTTTGGCCAGGGTGAAGGGAGTATCTGCCATCAAACAAGAAGACAGCCGCATGTAGCTATGATGATGTTTGCTAGTTCACCTTACATGTATTAATGTAATAACGTGGTTAGCCTACTCAACGTAAATTACACACGAACAACATTACGCTACTCATGCAGAGAAGAACAGCTGCTGCTGCCATCATCATCCGTCATCATTTCTGCTACACTGGCAGGGCTAGGGGCCAGGACTCTATTCTTCGGGTTTTTGGGGGATGTTGCTCCAGGTCCGATAACAGGCACCACACCCGCAGTAGATGTGCACGGAGTGAGGTCTCGCAGCAAGCTATCAAATACGGCGCATTTCTCGGCTTTTAAGAAAAACGCTATGCGTCGCCAGGTGTTTCATCGGATTTGAGGTGTTACCTCCTTTGACAGTATCACAGTATCAGCTTAAAGCACTTGTTGCAGGCTGCTGAGTTTGCATATTTTGCTGTGAAGTACAGCCATACATTTGACCGGTCCTCCTTGGGCATTTTTAATCTGTAGCTCTGCTCTAAAAGAACGTACGTACCTGGCCCTGCCTACTATCCTCGGAAACGTAAAATGATTGGCTAGAATCTAAAGTGTATCACAGCTCAGGAAAAAAAAAGCCCCGAAATAAAGCACCGAAATGTGCGCTGCTTTTCGGTCTGGTTACTACCGTTTATGTCAGAACCGGTGCCATCATGGCACCTGATACCGGTACCCATCCCTACTAGTAACTAGTTACTTTGAAAGTAACGAGTAACTTGAAGTAACTGAGTTACTTTTGATGGAAGTAACTAGTAATGTAACTAAGTTACTAATTTAAAGTAACTTACCCAATACTGGTCCCCAACCACCAGAAACCCTCACTTAACTTTTATCGAGTGGAAAAAAGTTAAGTGTTCATCCTCCAGCTTCACTGTGTTTATGTTATGCTAACATAGCTGTGTCGCTAGCGATCACGTAGCACATCATTATATACCAGCTAGCCCAACTTCAGTAACCCTACAAACGTCACTGCTGTTTAGTTTTCTGTCTTCATTTATGTTGGAAGTGATAGCAGAGCTGTATGTTTTAATTTGTTTCAGAAATCTCTCAATCAGAACATGCTATATCATGTTTAGGTGGAAGCTAGCGAGCTAACTTCCTGCTAACTTCTAACTGAATTTAATAAATTCTGTTTTCATGGATGCCTGGATGTTAAATGTAATGGTTACACCTGGTAAAGCAGCAACGCTGATCATTTTATTACAGATGAAACAATTTAGACAGTTTTTAACTCTCAGTGATGCCACAGTGTTTGTTTGACTTTGGGACCTGAAACGGACCCAGTTTAGGACCCAGATTACTCCGCGAGGCTCCTGACTATGGCAGCCGTAATGCTCCAACAATCCATCAAGCAGTGCGGCTGCCTACCAAAGTCGTACTAAAACATTTTGGACAGATTTTTGAGCGCCGTGCACCACATAAAATCGGTCGAGGTCAGTAAGCACAACCAGAATTCATACACAAGGCACACTGTCGATTTTTGAGAAATTTAAAGGATTTTAAGCACGCCTTATAGTGTGTAAATAGAAGAAAAGAATATATCACAATATATATCGTTACCACACATGCTTCAAATTTTACCGTGATATGGATTTTAGGCCATATCGCCCAGCCCTGTATTCTGTATATTTTGGAAAGTAATTTTGGGGTTTTAAGAGTAAGAAATTGTACCACACTTGGTGGTGTTTGTAGTTCAAATTGACCGGGTTTAAATTTCTTTTTTACTTTGGATTTAATTTGTTGATATTCTAAAAATCTTTTCTTGTTGATCCCATATTGTGTAACTAGTCTGTCAAATGGAATAAATTCTGTTCCTTCTAATATATGTTCTAAGTATTTGATTCCTTTACCACTCCAGTCTGGAAAGTTTATCATATTATTGTTTTGTAATATGTCAGGGTTGTTCCAGATAGGTGTACGTTTGCATGGGATTAATGAAGACTCCGTCAATTTTAGAAACTCCCACCACGCTGTCAGAGAAGAGCTGATGCTTTTGAAGCATTCATGTCATTGGATGTTTGAGCTGATAAATGGTAGGTCTGAAATCTCTAGATTATTGCAAAGTGCTTGTTCTACATCTGTTCTACATCATTCGTCTAAGAAGGTATGTTTTAGCCATCCTGAGATAAATTGAAGCCTGTTGGCTTAGAAGTAGTGCTGAAAGTTAGGTAGTTCTAATCCTCCTTTATCCTTGGTCTTTTGTAGTGATTTTAAGCTTATACGTGGGGGTTTATTTTTCCAAAGGAATTTGGACATATATGAATCTAGAGATCTGAACCAATCTTGTGGCGATTTAGTTGGGATCATTGAGAATAAATAATTAATTTTTGGTAAGACCATCATTTTTATAGCGGCAACCCTTCCCATGAGTGATATGGGTAGACATTTCCATCTAGCCAGATTGCCTTCTACTTTCTTTAATAGTGGGATATGGTTTAATTTAGTTACATCTGCAAGCTTGGGAGAAACATTAATACCTAAATATTTTATATTTCCCGATTGCAGTGGTGTAGAAGAAGAATTATGGAAGGAGCAATTAATCGGAAGGACTGTAGATTTAGACCAGTTAATTGACTATCTGATATTCTTGCAAAAGAGTTTATCAATTCAATCACCCCAGAGATATTGGTTTGTGAGTTTTGGAGAAAAAGTAACACATCATCCGCATAAAGGCTGATTTTATGTTCCACGTTCTTGCATTTTTTGCCCTTAATTACTGTATTCTGTCTAATTGCTAGTGGTTCAATAAAAATTGCAAACAGTGAAGGGGAGAGTGGGCATCCCTGCCTGGTGCCCCTCAGGAGACAGAGGCTGGAGGATGTTTGGTCATTTGTTTTGACACAAGCTGTTGGGGAATTGTATAATATTTTTAACCAGTTAATGAAAGAGGATCCAAAACCAAATTTGTGTAAAGTTGCAAATAGAAATTTCCAGTTAACTCTGTCAAATGCTTTTTCTGCATCTAAAGAAAATATTGTAGTTTCAAGGTTTTTACTGTATGAGTAGTCTATCAAATTAAGTAATCTACGTGTATTTGTTGATGAGTGCCTACCTTTTATGAAACCAGTTTGGTCAGGATGAATTAAGAGGGGGGTTATTTTCTCTAATCTCTTTGAGAGAGCTTTGCAGATTATTTTAAGGTCTACATTTATAAGGGATATTGGACAATAGCTTGAGGGATATACAGGGTCTTTGCCTGGTTTTAGCAGGAGATTAATGTTTGCAGAATTTATATTTGATGTAAGTCTGCCCTTTTCTTTGATTTCCAACAATGTTCTGTGAAAAACTGGTGCTAGAATCGTCCAGAATTCTTTGTAGAGTTCTGCAGGAAAGCCGTCTGGACCTGGAGCTTTATTATTGGGCATGCTTATCAGGGCTTCCTGGAGTTCACCTGGCGTCAGTGGCGAATCCAGTGCCATTGAGTTATGTTGTCCAAAAACTGATCAATTTCCTTTTTAGATGGATTTATTTGTGGTGAATACAACATTTTATAGAAATCCCTGAAAATGTTGTTTATTTGTATCGGGTCATATATTGTGTTCCCAGATAAATCTTGAACTGCACATATAGTTGTTTTTTCTTTCTTTCTTTCTTTCTTTCTTTCTTTATTTTTTATTTATTTCTTCCTTGAATTTTAAGTCATATTTACTAAGAAAATTTCCTAGAAAGGCTGGAAGGGGAGCACAGGATCTCGACGACAGATTGGAAGGCCCCAGAGTTTAACAACCAGCAAGTAGAAACTGGTGGCTGATGGCTGATGGCTGCAGCCTTTTGTTAGTTCCAGGGTTTGGTTTGTCTCACTGAGCTACAGTAGAAATATGGTTCAATGAATGATGGACTGCAGACTGAAGTCGGATTCATTGCTATTGCCACGGTAACTGACACAAATATATATAACATGCAGAGATGGGCAGTAACGCGTTACTTGTAATGCGTTACTGTAATCTGATTACTTTTTTCAAGTAACGAGTAAAGTAAGGGATTACTATTGCAAAAACGGTAATTAGATTACCGTTACATTCCCGTAGGAACACTGCGTTACTGCGTTACTAAAACCGTGATTTTTTTGCGAGAATGTCTCATGACAGTGACGTAAGCGAGTGCGACGTTCGTGACAACAGCTGTGTGCAGATCAACAGTGGATCATATATCGAGTGCGGGAGAGAGTTTGAGCATGCAGCGTTTAAAGCGTGGAAGTACTGACCTTACTTTAAGTTTGATTCCATAAAAAGTGACAAAAACATTAGTGTCCGTTGTGCGTGGGAAGAAAACTTATTTTTACAGCGAAAAAAAAACCCCTAAACTTCCAAGCAAGCACCGAGTGTGCTACCACGTAATGGGAAATTCACAGAGAAACTCGCGGATTCTTCCACTGACCGGCACACCTGCACCAGGGTAAACCTCCGCCTACCCTACTTCTGCTTTACAGGTGAAAATAGAGCAAAAGGACTGCTGAGTCTTTGACTTTATTATCTGCTGTGTTTTACTTGCATCTATTTGAAAGAGTGAGTGTAAACACAAAAAAATATATATATTTTATGTGCTGGAATGTGCAGAAAATAGGTTTAAATATTAAACAAATTTCTTCCAGTCAGAGAATGTTGCAGATAATTACATTTTTGCTTGATGCATAAAGTTAAAAGATTAAAACTAATAAAACAAGTTTTAAAAAGAGACTTTTCCATTTGATTACATTTTGTATGATGGATAATGTAGAAAAAGTAGAATTGGGCTGAAAGATCTATCGCTTTATCACCTATTCAGGTTGTAAATCGTGTTTTTAAAAAGTAACTAAGTAACTAGTAACTAAGTAATTAATTACTTTTGAAAATATGTAATCAGTAAAGTAACGGGATTACTTTTTTGGGGAAGTAATCAGTAATTAGTTACTGATTACTTTTTTCAAGTAACTTGACCAACACTGATAACATGTCTCTTGTTAGTCTATTTTTAAATTACAATACAGATGGTGGTGTAAAAATGATTTACCTTGTGTCTATACATGTTAGTGATAACGATTCATTAAGAAATCAGAAATAAAGAAGAAATGTAAGTACAATGGAAATTACATTCTGCAAAATGTTTTTGTCATCCCCAAACTTGGTCTCATTTTATGTTGAATGCATCTTTACTTTATACTGACACGGTTTTGTAAACGGACTCAGGCGCAGACCAGGAGACCTTTGCAAAAGCTGACAGTGCGTTTATTTACAGTGGTTTGACCAGGTGAATAGATATATAAAGTGTTCGGGAGAGGGGGTCCGGGGCTCCAGGGTCCATTCTCTCAACAACAATCCCTCTCCTTTTCCTCCGATGTTCCTCTCGCTCGCTCAGAGATACAGGGATGGGTCCAGGAAGAATCTACACACACAAACAAAGGAAAATCCGATTAGTTCAAGATCGCAAGAAAACTCACAGACTGATCGCAGGAGAACTAACGCTGGTGGCTCAACGTTCCAGCGAGGAGTAGCGTAGGTCTGCCATCTTAAGAAGCCCTTCTGATTGTAGAATTCAGCTACGGGTGTGATGATGAGCACAGGTGCGTGGGCCAGGGACGGGAGCCCGCAGTGAGCACTGCCGCGGAAGGGGGAGAGGGAGAGAGAGAGAGAGAACAAAAACATATCGCCTAACACGGAGTCAGCCAGTGAGGCACTGGGACCGTGACATATACAAGTGATTAATTGTTCTAATTTCTGCATGTGTTGAACTAATAATTTCTCTTTTTCTCCTCCCTTAATTTTTATTCGTTCATCAAGTTGATTCAACATAAGTTTTGTCATCTATTTTAACACAAATCTAATTGTTAGTGTCAGAATTGTTTAATTATTCAAAAGGTATTATGAGTACTTTAGGCACTTTAAGTATATTTTCATACTAGTGCTTAAGGGAAATACTATTACTTTGATCAAATGCTACTACTTTTGTAAACTTGTAAATACCTGCTGTACTATATGCTGACTTAAGTCAGTGATACATTTTGTAAACTGCTCAACTTTAATGAATTCCACCCAAAATATTAATTCTAAACATTTTTAAAAGCATTAAGGAAAAACACAAAACATAATTCATTAACCAAGCATTTGTATTTGAACTGGAAAGGGGAAAGACATCAGAATACAGTTGACTGCAATTTGCAGTGTACTGACATATACAGTATACACACTGTAACTTTCAATTATAATCTCATCTGGGTGATACAAAAACACTGTTTTGGTAGAGCTGCAGTTCAGAATTTTTTCAATAATATCAGTATGGAAACAAAACATTTTCATACATTGCAAGTAAAAACAGGGTACTATTCAAATTAAGAGAGGGGAATGATATCAGGTAGTTATTTTTTAGAGAATAAAAAGCTTGCCCCTTTTAACACTTCTAATTATTCTGCCCCCTTACTTCAGTGTCTTGGTGAAGTTAAATCCTGGATGACCTCTAACTTTCTTAACTTTAATGAGAAGTGATAATTTTTTCACCAAGTGGCAATCCCAGCACTTCTCATTTTAACCTCCACCGTCTTGGGTTCACAGAGGTGATCGAGCATTTGGGGTCGTAGCGCCTAACTGTCAAATAATCTACCCCTGCACATCAGACACACTCCTACTGTCAATCTTTTTCAATCGTATCTTAAAACACATTTGTATTCACTGGCTTTTAATACAGTATGAGAGTTATTTGGTATTTGATGTTTGGTACTAATATTATAAGTTATTTAACTAGTTATTCTGTATTTTTGTACAGCACTTTGATCAATGTTGCTGTTGTAATTAAATGTGCTATATAAATAAATGAACGATAAACGAAAGGACTATCCTGTCCTAAAGGCTTGACATCTAAAAGCATTCTTAACTTGCCATTATTGCTAATAATAATAGTCTAATAGTCACAGTTGATAGATCACAGGGCTGATAACCTTTTCCTTATGTATCCAGAAAACAACATCACTGATCTTCGTCAGCGAATTCCTGATCAGTTGGAGAAAATTGGCATAGAGTAAGTTTATCCATGTTAAAAGAAGCTGCATTGTTCACTCAGTTAATTTAGTATGTTTCTGCTATGCTTTCTTATGTTTTTTTATGTACTCTTTAGGAATACTATCCATCTTTCAATCTACTCCACTATGGAAAAGCAACGTGACACCAAAGAAAGCAAGGTGATTTAACTTGACTCTTGGTGTTTATCTCACAATAACTGATTAATTGAAAAAAAACAAACCTATTCTTATAGTCTGGTACAGTATCAAAACTATTCAAAAAGACTGTACTTTACTATTCATGTAAAATAAAATATCCTTTAAATTTTCTCTTCAGAAAATATATTATTTTCATTTAAACAAGTTGCCATTGCCATAGTAGAAGGCATGATACTAGAAGATCATTAGCCTAGCATCAGCCTCAATGCTTACATACCACTGTTTGAAAAACATTAAGTTATATATAAAAGGACTGAGACCTGCTACCTGTTCTTGGGTAAGAGCTGGAAATCGTTTAATTCTTTTTTGTCTTCTTTTGATTGCCGTCTTGTTCTTTTTCTTCACAAAGGTGTTTAATGATCCCATCCATGGCCACATTGAGTTACACCCAGTTCTTGTCAAAATTATAAACACCCCTGAGTTCGAGAGACTACGAAACATCAAGCAACTTGGTGGGGTGTATTTTGTTTATCCAGGAGCATCCCACAACCGCTTTGAACACTCAATTGGGTATGTCCATGGGTTTGCACACATGTAACAAAAATCCAAAACAAGGGACAGACTGGTTTATTGACTGATTGATTGACTGATAATATTTTATATAGCCCAAAGGAGATTTTTTGATATACTTTAGATCTGATGTGTTTTCAAAGTATTCCTTTTTTTTTTTTTACTATTTTTAGCAGTGTAGCAATGTACCAACTGAAAACAATTAATCCAATGCACTAAAGAGTATGTGTATGTGTGTGTGTTCTACCTTTATTCTTTAAAGGGTGGCACATTTAGCAGGTGAGCTTGCAAAAGCTCTGAAGGTAAAGCAGTTGGAGCAGATCAAGCCACTGGAGAAGTTGAAGGAGTTGAAGGAGTTGAAGAAGTTGACGTCTGAGGAGTTGAAGAATTTGAAGAAGTTGCAGAACTTGACGCCTCAGGATTTGAAGGAGCTGCAGGAGTTGAAGCCTGAGGATTTGGAGAAGTTGAAGAAATTGCAGAATTCGAAGCCTGAGGATTTGGAGAAGTTGAAGCCTGAGGAGTTGAAGGATTTAGAGAAGTTGGTCAAGTTGGAGAACCTTAGTCGTGAGGAGTTGAAGAAATTGCAGAACCCCAAGCCTGAGGATTCGGAGATGTTGCAAAGGTTTAAGAAGTTGGAGGAGTTGGAGAGGTTAGATGAGTTGAAGGAATCACTCATCAGTGAACAAGATGTCCTCTGTGTGCAGATTGCCGGTCTTTGTCATGACCTAGGTAAGTAATACAAATATTTTATGTATCACAAGTATTATGTTGCAGATGGTCATCATAAGGTGTGATTAAACATGAAGCTAAAATGAAACTATCCCCATGTCAAGTATTATGTTGACCTTAACCACTGATGTGACTAGGAATAAAGTCTAAACAGGATGAACATTTAATAGGATAAATTATGATATACACTATACAACAGATGTTTCTCATCTTAATAAAATAAATGCTATCTACGTTTCAGTGTTATACAATATTTCCTTTTAACTAGAAGCTGTTCACTGCACTGCATTCCCATCTATACAAGTACCTGTCTATACTACTCAGTGTGCAATGACTAATAATAAGTTATCACAAATCACCCTATTGTTCAAATAATTTATATTTATTTTTTCATATAAAGGACACGGGCCCTTTTCTCATCTTTTTGATCGGATGTTTATGCCTGAAGCAGACAAAGAAGACAATGGGAAATGGGAGGTAAGTAAATAATAATTGAAAAGGCATAAATAAATTAAACTACAGTAAAAAGTGATCCGAACTTTAGGGGCAATTGATTTTAAACTTTGCAGGAGTACCTGTTCCCCAGTCTTATGGTTCTTATGTTTCTGTTTGACCCGTTAGTTAATATAATGTCTGAGTTTCTCTTTAGCTTTTACCTGCTACTCAGTGTTTTACCATCGAACCACAACCGCCAGAGCTTATAGTCAAGTCAGTCAAGTCAAGTTTATTTATAAAGCACATTTAAAAAAAACCAAGGCTGACCAAAGTGCTGTACAATAAAATGCAAATATAAAATACAATAAAACACAAGTACATAAAACACCTCACTGATAAAACAATAAGTTAAAACAGTAAGTTAAACCTTGCTAAAAGCCAATGAGAAGAGGTGAGTTTTAAGAGCAGTTTTAAAAGTTCCTAGGCTTGTGGAGAATCTGATGTGAGGAGGTAAACTGTTCCACAGTCTGGGTGCAGCCACGGCAAAAGCCCTCTCTCCCCTAGTCTTTAATCTGTACCTGGGAACATCTAAAAGCATCAGGTCTGCTGGCCTCAAAGATCTCCTGGGGCGGTAAATGCTAAGAAGCTCTGCCAGGTAAGGAGGTGCAGTACTGTTAAGAACCTTAAAAACCAGCAGTAAAATTTTAAAATCAATCCTAAAAGCAACTGGGAGCCAGTGGAGAGAGCAGAGGACCGGAGTGATGTGGTCTCTCTTTTTGGAACCGGTCAGCATGCAAGCAGCAGCGTTCTGCACCAGTTGGAGGCGATGCAGACAGGAACGATCTAAACCAGCATAAAGGGAGTTACAGTAGTCCAGCCGTGATGTAATAAAAGCATGGACCACCCTTTCTAGATCGTTCCTGCACAGGTAGGACTTGACTTTAGCTAAAATCCGTAGATAATAAAAAGATCCCTTGACTACGGAGCTGATTTGTTTATCAAATTTAAAAGCACTGTCAAAAGTAACACCGAGGCTCTTAATGGAGGAAGTACATTTGGAAGTTAGGGGTCCCATAAAATCAAAGGAAAGGTTGGGGTCTTTAGGAAGCCCAAACACAATGACTTCAGTTTTACTTTCATTTAGATGTAGGAAGTTAAGAGCCATCCAAGTCTTAATGTCAGACAGACAGGAGAATAACAGCTGCAGAGAGTCCTTACAGTCTAACCTCAGAGGGAGGTAGATCTGAATGTCATCAGCAAAGGTGTGGAAGGACACATTATGTTTGCGCAGCACATCGCCTAGAGGGAGCAAATACAGAGTAAACAGCAGGGGGCCTAGAATGGACCCCTGAGGTACACCACAAGTTAAAGGAGCTCTGGGAGATGACAGTTCACCGAGGTGAACAGAAAAACTCCTGTTATCCACTTAGGACTAGAAAAACTTTAAGACAGTACCTTTCAAACCGACACAGTGTAATATATTATATTATATTTTTACATACTGTAGTGCCATTTTTGGGAGCATTTCAAGTTGCTGTACACCAAAACAACCATTATAGCCCAAATTTTAATAATATGTATGCATTAAGTGCATAGTAATTACATAAATTGCAAAAAAGTGCAATAAACTACAAAAAAATTGAAAATCGTTTTGGTTTTTTTTAAACATATATTTCTAGTTAGAGAAATTTAAGAGGCTTATCCCTCAAAACTGTAAATACAAAAAAGTTGCACAAAATAGTTTCCCACCACAGGAAATTTATTTTGAGTGTCTTCATAGTTTTATTTTTGAAATTCACCAATTTTTATATACTGCAGGAAAAACGAAAATAAGTATTAAAATGCAAATTTGCAAAAAAAAATAGTATATGCATCAAAATAAACTATTTCCAGCAGTGCAATTTGACTTCTAAGCATCCCAGAAACGACACAGAAAGTCATAAAGTCAAACATAACTTTTAAAAACACCAGTATAGGCTCATGAGGCCCTGATGGTAAAAAAAACTACATTTCGTGCCCGCTCCGACTGGCTTTAAAGGGTTAAGGCTTAGATTTTTTTTAATTTTTTTTTTATTGCATTCTTAGATTCTTGTTTGTAACCTTTATCGCTTTACTATGGTAGAGTCTATTTTCTCATTATTATGGTGAGTTTCAGTTTTGTCTTCACTTTGTTATTCCTGCCTCCCCAGTGTTCTTCTTTTATCTTGTTTAAGTGTGTGTCTTTTCTCTATTATTTCCTGTTTTACTATGATAGTTAGATAGATGGGTGATAGTATCTCTTGTGCGTTGCTTTGAGTTTAACTTCCCCTATGAGTGTCTGTTTTGCCAAGCTTTCTCTACTTCCCTAATCTCCCTTCTTCTATAAACTAAGAGATGATGCAGGGTCTCCTGATCAAACGCTAACTATATGCTCTACAGTCGTGGCCAAAAGTTTTGAGAATCACATAAATATTGGAAATTGAAAAGGTTGCTTCTTAAGTTTTTATAATAGCAATTTGCATATACTCCAGAATGTTATGAAGAGTGATCAGATGAATTGCATAGTCCTTCTTTGCCATGAAAATTAACTTAATCCCAAAAATACCTTTCCATTGCATTTCATTGCTGTCATTCAAGGACCTGCTGAGATCATTCCAGTAATCGTCTTGTTAACTCAGGTGAGAATGTTGAGGAGCACAAGGCTGGAGATCATTATGTCAGGCTGATTGGGTTAGAATGGCAGACTTGATATGTTAAAAGGAGGGTGATGCTAGAAATCATTGTTCTTCCATTGTTAACCATGGTGACCTGCAAAGAAAAGCGTGCAGCCATCGTTGCGTTGCATAAAAATGGCTTCACAGGCAAGGATATTGTGGCTACTAGTGATGGCCCGCTTGAAGCTGACGCTACGGTGCGTGTGTCAAAAAAATTAACACACTGCTTCAGAAGCACTGTGTCGAAGCTTGATTCGTTTGGCCAGAGTCACGTGATCAGTGACGTCCGAAGCTTCATTTAGAGCCTAACTGCTTCGGTGTCTGATTCAATGGTTTATAAGGAAGTGAATCATTCGCGGGATTTGTGGTGTTTTGATGGTGACAGATAGCGAACCACTGATCATTCCACTGAGAGATTTGAAGCCAGCGAGGAATAGAGGAGGTTCTGTTGTGTGGGAGTATTTTGAGTTGATTTTGGTCAGTTGGGTGGGTTTTCCAGCTTTGTGTTCTGGCCGTTTGCTTTTGTTTTGTGCGTGTTTATTTTATCTTATAATGGGAAAAAACTTAAAATGTCAAAAAATCTGCTTTCATAATATAAATATCATTAAATAACTTTAGAAGAACTTCCATTTGACTCTTTACATGTAATGTTATAAAAATATATATTTTATTGTTTAACTAATTTGAAAATGTTAGTCTGCGAAATGTGCAGCAATTTAATCTATTTATTCTCTTTAGCTGATAGTTTGTGGGGCCCAGATAGACTGTATAACTGCATCTCTACCAGTTTCTCTGCACTCCAGCCTCTTCTGTGCCATGTGAAGGGATTTTCCTTAAGGCAGGAGAAATTTTCTCCACGAAAAGGAACAGGTTCGGCCATTGCACACTAGAACAAATTTTCTTCTTAAATAAAAATAAAAAATGGTTACTTTAAATGCATCATGTTTTTAATTTGCAAGTTCATGAGCATTTTCCCTTTCCATTTCACAATCAATTCTACCCCCAGGTCAAAAATATGTCTAGGAAAATTTCCCTAATATAATATTATTTATAAATATACCCATCTAGCACTTGCACAAGTGCATGGAGGCAGGACCTCACAGCAGAAGCATACTCCATAATGTGTTGTACATTATTATATGTAGGCTATATTATATGTAATGTGGTATTTTTCAATTATTGTATTTACCAACATCAAGAAGTCACAAGCAAAGAAAGACCACACCATGGTGCATGTTTGAACAAGGAGAGTTTACTGGTCAAGATTATTTATTAAACAAATAAACCACATTTTTTTAACCCCCCAAAAATACACAAAAATACCCAATATCAGACAGAGTTCCACTCTGTAGAGCAGGGGCGATTTTTGAATCAAAGCACCCCCAAAGATTTCTTGGTGTTTTTGACAATATTTGCTGTTTGTGTGACACACTACTAAAATATAAAAAGCATACAGTACATAGGTTGAGACGTAACATTTTAACAATAAAAGTATAGCTCCCCCCCCCTCCCAGAATGGTTTGTTCCAGCTCTCCCCTACTCTGGCTCTAGCGCTGTTGCTGCCAGAGCGATGGTGGCTGAGACGCAGCGGAGCGGAGGTGTGGGTGCCTGGCTTAAAACAGGACATGTTAGCTGCATTTAACCTTCAGTTACTCTTCATATAGTTAGGTAGGAGTCAGACCATGTTTCTTTTTAGCTGAAAAACATTACACCCAGGTAACCTGCAGTGTTGAAAACGTGTTTTCCAATGATGTTTGCCACCCTACAATCCGTCCTACTCTGTAGTAAATTCAGCGACATTTGACCGTCCTGTTGCTCCCATTGAAAGTTATACAGCCTATTTAAAATCTAAAGCTTAAAATTGTCCATAGCCTACTGTTGTTGCCACTGTGCTGTTTGAAATGGAACGAGAGAATCTGGTTATTTTGTCATTTGTGCCCATATTAAACCCAGGAGCCACATTCAGGTAAAAGTGTAAGAACAAATGACCCGTCAATAAAGGATAATGTTGGATCAGTGTTTCAATATTTATTAGATTTACATGTGGTTTGGTTAGTTGCCTTGTGGGGAAAACACACTGAGAGAGGACTTTTTTATTAGTGATCTTAATAGTATTTTTTTTTTCATATTAATGTAATTTTTTCATCTAATTGAATACAATCTATTTGTGTGTGATTGTCAGTCCAAAGAGGGAGAGAGGAAAGAGGGGAACGTGAGTAGAAAGTACAAGTTCGTGAAGAACCAGGTAAGGAAACAGACAGGGAATAGTGACAGGCACAACAGAAACCGTTTAACCGCTTCAGAGAGTTGACCAGCAAAAGTGATTTGCCAACTTCAAGTTCTTTTCATACAAGATCTTTTCATACATTGTAAATACACCAAGGAGATAGTCACAGGGAACTCGGAACAACTGGAGACATTTAGGGATGCAGGGACTGACAGAGACAGGGAAGAAGTCTCATCATGATGAGTAAAGTTTATCTTGCCTGGCTGGGCAGCTCTCTGAGTGCTCAGCACCCCCAAATCTCTGATCCTAGAATTGCCCCTGCTGTAGAGTGAGCAATCATAATGAAGCAGTTGGTTTTATTTTGTGGATTCAAGCTGCTCTTCATATTTTTGGCCACCAGATGTCACCAGAGAGGACTGTGTTGAAAAGCTTCGAGTAATGAACCGTTTTTCAATACAAGCTTCAGTGCTTCAGAAAGCTTCATTTGGCCATCACTAGTGGCTACTAAGATTGCACCTAAATCAACAATTTATAGGATCATCAAGAACTTCAAGGAAAGAGGTTCAATTCTTGTTAAAAAGGCTTCAGGGCGTCCAAGAAAGTCCAGCAAGCGCCAGGATCATCTCCTAAAGAGGATTCAGCTGCGGGATCGGAGTGCCACCAGTGCAGAGCTTGCTCACAAATGGCAGCAGGCAGGTGTGCGCGCATCTGCATGCACAGTGAGGTGAAGACTTTTGGAAGATGGCCTCTTGTCAAGAAGGGCAGCAAAGAAGCCACTTCTCTCCCAAAAAAACATCAGGGACAGATTGATCTTCTGCAGAAAGTATGTTGAATGGACTGCTGAGGACTGGGGCAAAGTCATATTCTCCAATGAAGCCTCTTTACGATTGTTTGGGGCATCTGGAAAAAGGCTTGTCCAGAGAAGAAAAGGTGAGCGCTACCATCAGTCCTGTGTCATGCCAACAGTAAAGCATCCTGAGACCATTCATGTGTGGGGTTGCTTCTCATCCAAGGAAGTGGGCTCACTCACAATTTTGCCCCAAAAAACGTCCATGAATAAAGAATGGTACCAAAGCACCCTCCAACAACAACTTCTTTCAACAATCCAACAACAGTTTGGTGAAGAACAATGCATTTTCCAGCACGATGGAGCACCGTGCCATAAGGCAAAGGTGATAACTAAGTGGCTCGGGGACCAAAACCAAAACGTTGAAATTTTTGGTCCATGGCCTGGAAACTTCCCAGATCTTAATCCCATTGAGAACTTGTGGTCAATCCTCAAGAGGCAGGTGGACAAACAAAAACCCATTAATTCTGACAAACTCCAAGAAGTGATTATGAAAGAATGGGTTGCTATCAGTTAGGATTTGGCCCAGAAGTTAATTGAGAGGTTGCCCAGTCAAATACAGAGGTCCTGAAAAAGAAGGGCCAACACTGCAAATACGGACTCTTTGCATAAATGTCATGTAATTGTCGATAAAAGCCTTTGAAGTATGAAGTGCTTGTAATTATATTTCAGTACATCACAGAAACAACTGAAACAAAGATCTAAAAGCAGTTTAGCAGCAAACTTTGTGAAAACTAATATTTGTGTCATTCTCAAAACTTTTGGCCACGACTGTATAGTTAGGGCTGGATCAGGTGACCCTACACCCTCGCTGAATCTGGTACAATGCAGCTAGGCTAATGGTGGCTTCCCATGATGCACTGAATGTTTCTTCTTCATTCACCTTTTTCGCTATGTCTTTATACACCACTCTGCATTAAATCATTGCTATTAATCCCTGGCTCTCTTGCAAAGTGGATCTTTTGCCCTGTCTTCCTCCCCTCACCCCAAAACCGGTTGCAGCAGATGGCTGCCCTATCTGAGCCTGGTTCTGACAGAGATTTCTTCCTATTAATCCCTTAGAGCAGGGGTGTCAAACTCAATTGCACAGGGGGCCAAACCTCAAGGCACACTTTAGGTCGCGGGCCAAACAAGATAAACATTTATTGAACACACTAAAATGATTCTTTTTAAACATAAATATGAATTAAAAATAGACAGGAATATTTTTCCAGAATAAATAAACTTAAAAAAATAAACTGTAAATATTTTGCTCTTCATAAATATATATCCTGTCAAAATTATGCTAGTTAGAAATATGAACATGCTGCCAAAAAAATGAAAATAAATGAAAGCATACACAAGTTTGGAGCTGCATGTAGACGGAGCTGGGCTTTGCTTCAGGAATGGAACTAATAAACTGTGCGGGCCATTCAGTGTCGTACTTTGCCTTGAGTGTCCCATTACAGTGCAGCTCCATCTGAATCTGCACAGGTGCAGTTTTCACGTAAATGGGTTGTGAAGCAGCTCGAAATTCTCTTTTTGTGCTTCAAAGTCACCAAAGCGCTGAGTAAAATCAGTGCGCTCAGTTTATCAGCAAAGTGCGCATTTGGGAACACTGTTGCGCTGACGTGGTTCAACATTACTTGGCAACAGGGAAAGTGAGGCAAGTTGCACTGGTGCATTTGTGACTGCTTCACTTGAAATGCCTTCACCGCATCATACATGCCATGTCCATGAACTGACAGATTTCCCTGCTGAGCTCAAAAACTCGATTGAGAACTTTTCCCCAACTCAGCCAACTGACCTCTGTATGATAAGGAATGTTGGCATTCTCTGAATCTGACGGTGATTTAAACCTTTAGTTTGGATAAAATTTACGGTTTGCATCACGGTGCATGCTCAATTTTAGCATTTTAATTTTCTTCTATAACTTTTAATTTCTATTGTATTTGCTATATCCTTCTTGTTTTTAATTAATTAAAATGTTTTCTCGGGAGAAAAAAAACAAAACTCAATTTAACTGAATTCAAGGAAGCCATGATACAGTGATGTCTCTCCTGTGAGTTGTGTGTTCTTTGCCCCATTTTATTTTTTTTGACTTTGTTTGTTGCACCTTTTGGTGCTTTTTTAAATCCACATTACCTTTATAATCAAAGCTACTTGGTTTTATTTTGTGTCCAGTCTGTGTTTGGGTCGACTCTTAAACTAAAACATAAAACTCAAGTCCCAGGTCTTACTCTCAGGTTGTTTTATAATAACCCTTTGTCTGGACCCTGTGGTGTAAGGGTGCTTTTAATGCTCTTTTGATGCTCTTAAGGGTGCAGGGTTGAGGTTGGGTTTAACACAAATCAAATCTTACCTTATCACTGAAAAAGTAATGGAAATGGACTACAATTTATATTGTGGCATTTCTGACCCAACTGACTACTTACAGCACTTCACATTACAAGCTGCTTTTCTGTTCAGTGCAAAAACTCAAATAAGCCCAGGTAGAAATAAATACAGAGTAAATATACCTACAATATGAAATTATAGCTACACTGTAAACCCAAAGAAGTTTGCAGAATTTAAAGAAAATTAAGCCAACTGATTGCCTTAAATTTAAGTTGATGAATTTAAAAGTTGAAGGTTATCAGAACTCTAATATTTTGATTACATTTGAAATGTACCTTTTGACTAAAATAAAAGTAAAATATTTAATAACTATATTCAAAAATATTTAGTAACTAGAACTAAAGTTTTCATTTATTTCTCCAATGGGAACTAGCTGACATAACTTAAAAGGACTGAGTGCAACAGTCACTTTTTCAGTTCAGCAAAACTCAGTATTTATTGTTCACTTTTGTAATCCTATTCAATTAAAGAAAAGTCAAAGATCTGAATATTGAAAACTCAAAAACATGTTACACAAAACGTAAACAATTTGAGGCAACAGACTGCCTCAATCACATTGAGTACTGCTAATTTTAAAAGCTTAAGTACATTTCTCCAGTTCAGTATTTTCTTGACCTCCACCAATAACACACTGCACTGTTAATATTTAAGAAATACTAAAATAAGTAATTTTAAAAAGAATATCAGATGCTAAGGACGACATGATGTGTACTTTTGAATGTCTCAATAGCAGATTTGATTAATTACACCATGAACTGTTAAACTCTTAAATGTTAAATTCTAAAATGTACATATACCACTGTCCTTCTTCTAGTCCAGTTATTTCAACAACAAACGAAAACAAATAACAAAAAACAAAACAGATACTGTGCTCTGATACAGTCACCCAGACTCTTGAGTCCCTAAGTTAGGAACAGTTTACCAGCACCCAGACTACTGTACTCTGAATAAACACAATGTTATGTGCCTTGGTAATAATTGTGGTCATAGGTGTAGTGAATAGATGACTACAAGCAGTATTACTTCTTGGGAGACCTCCAGACACTTTGAAGACATTTACAGGCTGATAATGAACTGGGTCATTCTCATGGATTACTATAACGAGGGCCACAGCATCATCTATGATCTGGTTTATCAGAATTGACGGCTGTCAATTTTGTCATGGACGCTACTGGACATGCTCTGTTTGAACCCCTTGGAGCTCTGAGTACACTTACATTGGAGAAATAAAAAAGTGAAATACAGCAAAACTACTCAGTTAAATTAATTTTGAAACTGACTATGATTAAGTAATTGTTATGGCTCTCTTCTATACAGTTATATTTGTTCCTCCATTCAAATGTAAGGGATACTCCAAGTTTTGTCCAGCCAGTATCTTTGCTCTGGTGAGAACAAGAATCTATGTTGCTCATTAAAGTGACTAAGGTGGCTAGCACATTTGGTTTCTGGTAATTAGACATTCTTCCAAAAGACAAACAAGGATTCTGACTTTGAAAAGGCAGATGTGCAGCAATATCCAAGTGACTTCTTGAGTCTCACCTGACTGCTGGTTTCCCCAACAACAGTACGTTATCATAATTACTGAAAATCGACAAACAATGGGCTGTGAGGACCGTTTCTTGATCATTAATATGGCCAATTGTCATGACTATTGATCAACAACCATGCACTGACAGTCACTGCCGTCTTAACAAAAGTACAGGTAACATTTAAAATCTTAAATACACTTTAGAAATGAAATTTATCCAACAGTGTTTCAAACCACTAACTTCATACTTCCACACCTTTATTAATTTTACTTGCCTGGAGGTGTCTCCCCCCCCCCCAACCAAATGAAATATAATTTTATAATTAATTATAAATATAATAGTTGGTGTAATTAAAATATTTAACACTTGAAATAGTTAGATTTGGAATGATTGTCTTATCCACAATAATAGAATGCACTTTAGGATATGATGTTTGAAAGCTAACACTGCTGTATCACTCATACTTGCCAACCTTGAATTAGGGAGACATTCAAAAGTGAAGGGGGTAGGTATACATATACGTATACATACACATATACAAAAAAATTGAATTTTACAGTGTTTATTTATTTAAAATTATTTATTTAAAGTAAGTTAAATGTCACCGTTATTACTGTCCCCCAGCCACGGCTGTCCAAATTCAGAGGCTGCATCCACCTGAGGACCCGGCCTTCGTGGTCTAAGTGGGCCGGTTCCTCTGAAAGCCGGGTAGGCCGGAAGTGAGCGACTGTGACGGTGTAGCCTTCAGAATTACGCCACGAGCTCTCTCGGTGGAGTGAAACTGCTTCTGCTCCATGCTATCTAAATATAACCGGACGCTGGCATAAATTCTCGACCATCTCACACTTCTGTTTAATCAGTTTTCTGTTTGGGGGGGGGCGCATCTGCTGCGACCAGTTGGGGTGAGAGAAGGAAGATAGGATAAAAGACATGCTGTGGAAGAGAGACAGAGGTTAATAACAGATATGATTCAATGCAGCGAGGTCTATTAACACAGTGAGTGAGAAAGGTGACTGGAAATGAAAAACTAAATGCATCATGGGAATCCCCGGCAGCCTACGTCTATTGCAGCATAACTAAGGGAGGATTCAGGGTCACCTGGTCCAGCCCTAACTATATGCTTTAGCAAAAAGGAAAGTTTTAAGCCTCATCTTGAAGGTAGAGATAGTGGCTGTCTCCCGAATCCAAACTGGAAGCTGGTTCCACAGAAGAGGGGCCTGAAAACTGAAGGCTCTCCCTCCCATTCTACTTTTAAATACTCTAGGAACAACAAGTAAGCCTGCAGTGCGAGAGCGAAGTGCTCTAATAGGATGACATGGTACTACAAGGTCATTAAGATAAGATGGGGCCTGATTATTTAAGACCTTGTATGTGAGGAGCAGGATTTTGAATTCAATTCTGGATTTAACAGGAAGCCAATGAAGGGAAGCCAAAACAGGAGAAATATGCTCTCTCTTTCTAGTCCCTATCAGTACTCTTGCTGCAGCGTTTTGGATTAACTGAAGGCTTTTCAGTGAGTTTTTTGGACATCCTGATAATAATGAATTACAGTAGTCCAGCCTGGAAGCAATAAATGCATGAACTAGTTTTTCAGCGTCACTCTGAGAGAGGATATTTCTAACTTTAGAGATGTTGCGCAAATGGAAGAAAGCAGTCTTACATATTTGTTTAATATGTGCGTTGAAGGACATGTCCTGGTCAAAAATGACTCCAAGGTTCCTCACAGCGTTACTGGAGGCCAAGGTAATGCCATCCGGAGTAAGAATCTGGTTAGATACCATATTTCTAAGATTTTCAGGGCCGAGTACAATAACCTCAGTTTGATCTGAATTAAGAAGCAGAAAGTTAGTGGCCATCCAGGTCTTTATGTCTTTAAGACATTCCTGCAGTTTAACTAGTCGGTGTCTGTTATCTGGCTTCATAGATAGATAGAGCTGGGTGTCATCAGCATAGCAGTGAAAATGTATGCTATGTCTTCTAATGATGCTGCCTAGGGGAAGCATGTATAGTGTAAACAGAATTGGTCCTAGCACCGAACCCTGTGGAACTCCATAATTAACCTCAGTGTGTGAAGAGGACTCTCCATTTACATGTACAAATTGGAGTATGATACAAACCACTGCAGCGCAGTACCTGTAACACCTACAGCATGTTCTAATTACTGTAATAGGATATTATGGTCAACAGTATCGAATGCTGCACTGAGGTCTAGCAGGACCAGAACAGAGAGGAGTCCACTGTCAGAGGCCATGAGAAGATCATTTGTAACCTTCACTAAAGCTGTTTCTGTGCTGTGATGAGCTCTGAAACCTGACTGAAACTCTTCAAATAAACCATTCCTCTGCAGATGATCTGTTAGCTGTTTGACAACTACTCTTTCAAGGATTTTTGATATGAAAGGAAGGATGGAGATTGGCCTATAATTAGATAAGACTGCTGGGTCTAGAGATGGCTTTTTGAGTAAAGGTTTAACTACAGCCAGCTTGAAGGCAGAGTAAATCGATTTGTTGATCAATTATTAAGTCATGTACTAACAGAGACTTGGAGGAGAGAGACCTAATATTTAATAATCCACATTTCACTGTTTTACTCTTTGGTTCAGATGTGGATACTGTATTGTTCTTTCTTTGTGATTGTTTATGTTTAAGTTGTTTATTGCTGGTTTTTAGTTTGTTTTTTGTCTTTTTGGGAGCTGACACAGTGTCTATGGAGATGGGTTTTTGGGGGGGTAGCAGGAGGAGAGAAGCTGCAGAGAGGCGTGTAAGACTGCAACTCTGCTTCCTGGTCCCAACTCTGGATAGTCATATTTTGGGGGGTTTAATAAATTTGTCCATATTTCTAGAAATGAGAGCTGCTCCATCCAAAGTGGGATGGATGCCGTCTCTCCTAACAAGACCAGGTTTTCTCCAGAAGGTTTGCCAATTATCTATGAAGCCCACATCGTTTCTGGGACACCACTCAGACAGCCAGGAATTTAAGGAGAACATGCGGCTAAACATGTCACTCCTGGTCTGATTGGGGAGGGGACCAGAGAAAACTACAGAGTCCGACATTGTTTTGACAAAGTTGCACACCGATTCAATATTAATTTTAGTGACCTCCGATTGGCGTAACCGGGTGTCATTACTGCCTACGTGAATTATGATTTTACTGAATTTACGTTTACCCTTAGCCAGCAGTTTTAAATTTCCTTCAATGTCTCCTGCTCTGGCCCTTGGAAGACAATTGACTATGGTTGCCGGTGTCTCTAGCTTCACATGTCTGAGAACAGAATCACCAATTACCAGAGTTTGACCCCCGGCAGGTGTGTCGCCGAGTGGGGAAAAACGGTTAGACACATGAACAGGTTGGTGGTGTACCTGGGGCTTCTGTTTAGGACTATGCTTCCTCCTCACCGTCACCCAGCCGCCCTCTTTCCCCAGCTGCTTGGGGTCTGCCGGGGAACAGCTAGCGGGGCCTACGCTTTCTTTGGCTGCACCAGCTACAGGGGCCTGGCTAGCTAGGGGTGAATGAAGGGTGCAAAGCCGAGTCTCCAATTCAGTAATCCTCGCCTCCAGAGCTGCAAATATGCTACATTTGTTCCAGATATCATTACTGCTAAAGGAGGCCTAGGAGTAACTAAACATCTGACACAATGAGCAAGAAAGTGCAGGAGGGACAGGTGAAGTAGCCATGGTGCTAACGAGTCGGCTACGAGCTAAGCTAAGCTAGCGAAACAGTACAGAGACAGTGAGTGAATACTTTGGCTATAAATTAGGTAGTGAGTACACAGAAAGTGTGCTTCGGATGAAGCACGTGAAGATAATACTATGAAAAAAGAATGTATTTAATTTAATTAATTAAATTGCTAAGCAGATAAGCTACTCAGAAACACCACTGTGTTTGAGCAGGAACAGGAAGTGATACTCTACCACAGAGCGAGCGAATACCAAGTGACTGTAAACTATACAATACATATTATGCATTTCAGATTGCTCAAATTAAATCATGTACATTACAAATCTCGTTCCCCTGTTGACTGTAGCTAGAACCATTCGTCTTTGTACAATTTAACCATGTTTTTCTCTCCCTTTTCTCCGTTAGCAGTAGTTTACCGTTTTTTTTTTGCGTCTTTTTTGTACATCAAGCTAGTGGGATGTGGGATGTAGGGATATGGTTTTTTAATTTTGTTGTCTGGGTGGAAATTCAGGAGAATGGTGGCTCCGGGAGATTTTCGGGAGGGGCACTGAAATTCGGGATTCTCCAGGAAAAATCGGGAGGGTTGGCATGTATGGTATCACTTAAGCCATCTTATTTTGTATTGCTTTAAATTCAGCGTTTGTACATCAGCTTTGTAAAGCAAATTGGGACTTTTTTTAAAAATGTGCGATAAAAACAACATTTGCATGCTTGCTTTTTTTCACTTTGATCCTGTCGCCACTAAAGCACCTGTCTGTGTATTCTTGTAGCATGAGGATGCCTCTATTAATATGTTTGATCGCCTACTGGAACAAGAAAATGGCCTGAAGGAAATGATGAAGGAGTGTGGACTGAAAATAGAAAAAAAAAGTGAACCTGACCGGGTGTTCATTGAAGAACTGATTAAAGGACGTCCGAAGAAGGAATCAGATCAGGATGGAAAATCTCAGGAGAAGGAACCAGATCAGGATGAAAAATCTCAGGAGAAGAAACCAGATCAGGATGGAAAATCTCAGGAGAAGGAACCAGATCAGGATAAGGTACTGATCAGTTGTGTGAATTCACAATCATCTCTGCTGCAGAAGTGAGAATCTAATGCTTCTAGTCTGGCTTTATCTCCACAGTGGAAGTATAAAGGTCGAAAAAAGGAAAAATCCTTTCTCTATGAAATTGTGGCAAACAAGGAAACCGGGATTGATGTTGACAAGTTTGACTACTTTGCCAGGTGAAGCTTGATTTACAAAAAAAAAAAATCAACTTGTTAATTTTACTATTGGTAGTAGACTTAGTGGTTCTTTAAAGAGTTTACCACAAGCTGTTTTGTTGGGAGTGGGGGGGTGGGGAGAGGAGGGGTTTCAATTCACATTCCCTCTCTCTCATATCAGGGACTGTCACCACCTGGGCATCCAGAACAACTTTGACTATAAGCGCTTCATCGTGTTTGCCAGAGTGTGTGATGTGGAGGAAGGGGATAAGAAAAAAAAAAAAAAGCACATTTGCTCTAGAGACAAGGTGTTGACCTCTTCTTTTTTAAAATCAATTTTTAAGGAAAATTTAATCTGATTAGCTATAACTGAACTACGCTGTCAACAGGAAGTGGCGAATCTGTATGACATATTCCACCAAAGGCACTCTATTCACAGAAGAGCCTGCAAGCACAAGATAACGTTGGCTGTTGAAATTATGTGAGTATACTGACAGTACTACACAAAATTTAGCTTGTCTGCAGTGTCCCGCTAAAGGCATATTTTGGGTCATATATCCAGGATCAAAGATGCCCTTGTACTAGCAGATCTAGCAGAACATAAGGCTCCAGAACTC
Source organism: Perissodus microlepis (assembly GCF_051167445.1). Lineage (NCBI taxonomy): Eukaryota > Metazoa > Chordata > Actinopteri > Cichliformes > Cichlidae > Perissodus > Perissodus microlepis. The sequence continues at coordinate 20,696,816 of NC_140480.1, forward strand.
AAAATTAAAGGAAAGGATCAGTCGTATTGTCTCTGCAAAGCCAAAAAGGACATGGATGCATACATAAAGCTGACAGGTAGTGGCTTTGATCTGTGTTGTGTATAAATTATAAATTGTCTTTGAATGCACTTTTTTTTTAACTGTAAACATTTTTATTTATCTCATTCAGTTCATTTCAGATAAGCCATCTCCAAATACAGACACTAATTGTGAAAGATTATGTACAACACACAAATAGGACTGTTCCTTTTGACTAACACTGTTGAATTGATTTAACTTTATATTTATTTAAACTACTGTTGTCTGCAGAGCGGCTTTACTCTATTACATTATATTACATTAAATTTAGTAATATTATCAATAATAATCCAGTTGGGCTTTCTTGTTTGTTTGGCAGGGGGGGGGGGGGTGCAAATTTGCATAGTTAACTTTGTAAGACTATGAATTTGTGAAGCTAAAATATCTTGTTTGAACTGACTTAACTTCCAATTATTTCTGTTTCTTCTGTAGATCAGGTGATTGAAAGAATCCTATACTTCCCTCCTTCCTTCAAGGAAGATTCTACAGAACCTGAGGAAGTGAGGAAAGGAAGGAAGGAAGCAAGTGAAAATTTGGACAGTGCAAGGGAGATTCTACACAGGGTCATGGTTCGGGACCTGTACTTCTGTGTGGGTCAAGCTATGGTATGCAGTTATATTTTTATGTGCCAGTTTTACAAGTGAAGTATTCTCCCTGAATGGGATGCATGGATAGAGGAAGGAAGGGAAACAACCTGAGCTTAGAATGCCTAAAATACTACTTTCAAAGAGGCATATTCCATGGATGTACCAAAACACCAAGCTGTTAGTCTATAAATTCTGAATATGTCTGTGAAGGTTCTCGGTCATCCAGGTCATCGTAGTCAAAGGAGCTTGCAAAGAAAAGCGTCTGGACTTCTTTAAGTTACTTGAAGACGTTTCACCTCTCATCCGAGAAGCTTCTTCAGTTCTAAGGTCAAATGGTGGAGAGTCCCAGATATAAACCTAGTGGGAGTATCCCCCCACAGAGGGACAAAAGGACCCCCTGATGATCCTCTAATCGCCTGAGAGGATCCTCTCAGGCGATTAGAGGATGGGAGTATCCCCCCACAGAGGGACAAAAGGACCCCCTGATGATCCTCTTTCTTATAATGCAACAAACTATTTCTCCAGGCTAAATGATGATCTTCTAAATTTGTGACACGCCATTTCCTCTCCAGCTTACGAGTTATCTGCTTTAGGTTATACTGATGCGCGAATCATGAACGAATCGTTCAATACTCGAGAATCACTTTTCTGACTCATGAATCATGATTCACAAGCCCAACTGACTCACTGACTCATCCCTGTTGCTGTTAGCAAACTAATTTCATTAGTAGAAATATATCTAGCTTATAATTAAAATTGTGAAGAAAAACACAACATCCAGTATCTTAACAAAAACATTTCTGCTCTGAACTGGAAGAAAAAAACCCTGAGTAGAAGCTCACATCAAGACAATAGCTCCTCGATTCACAGTAGCATCGCTCTGCTAACATGCTAACAGCACATTTGAGCTACTCATCCCCTCCTTTCCGGTGCTGAATCATAGCGCGAACGAATCACTCACTCACTCACCGCATCCCTCCTGGCTCACAGCTTCTTCTTCTTGGTTGGCAACCAATGTTAAGGCGCATTACCACCCCCTGGTTCACAGCTCAGTGGACATTTAGATGAGAAAATATATATTTGGCACATTTAAGGAAAATACGAATAAAATAAAAATAAACAAAATGAATGTTCCCTTTAGAAATTTTTTTGCTCTATAAAATAGTTGTTTTCTTTTAGAATCATTCATCTTAGCAGTAGGATATACATGAAAAGAGAAACAAATTAAGTTTGAGTGAAAATGTACATTTTTTGCACTTTCTGGACAACTGACTCAGTGACTCAAATGATTCAAAAAAGACGATTCACTTGGGTGAGTGACTCATTCAAACTCGATTCAGTAAAAAGAATCAAATTTACCATCACTATTAGGCTACATGTTTGAGAATTATACCACAGAGAGGGTTTTCAGGAAACACTGTTAAATGTTCAGTTTCTATGCCATATGTTAAAACAAGATCTAGAGTGTGATTAAAGTGGTGGGTTGGTTCGTTTACATTTTGAGAGAAGCCAATTGAGTCTAATAACAGATCAAATGCCATGTTGAGGCTGTCATTTTTAGCATCTACATGAATGTTAAAATCACCCACAATAATTATTTTATCTGAGCTGAGCACTAAATCAGATAAAAAGTCTGAGAAATCAGACAGAAACTCTGTGTAAGGCCCCGGTGGACAATAGATGATAACAAATAAGACTGGTTCCTGAGTTTTACAGCTGGGGTGGACAAGGCTAAGCATCAGGATTTCAAATGAATTAAAAGTCTGTCTTGGTCTTTCGTCGATTAATAGGCTGGTGTGAAAAATTGCTGCCACACCGCCCCCTCGGCCTGTGCTTCGAGGTTTCTGGTAGTTAGAATGACTCGGGGGTGTTGATTCATTTAAACTAACATAATCATCGTGCTGCAACCAGGTTTCTGTAAGGCAGAGTAAATCGATTTGTCGATCAATTATTAAGTCATGTACTAACAGAGACTTGGAGGAGAGAAACCTAATATTTAATAATCCACATTTCACTGTTTTACTCTTTGGTTCAGATGTGGATACTGTATTGTTCTTTCTTTGTGATTGTTTATGTTTAAGTTGTTTATTGCTGGTTTTTAGTTTGTTTTTTGTCTGTTTGGGAGCTGACACAGTGTCTATGGAGATGGGTTTTTGGGGGGGTAGCAGGAGGAGAGAAGCTGCAGAGAGGCGTGTAAGACTGCAACTCTGCTTCCTGGTCCCAACTCTGGATAGTCATATTTTGGGGGGTGTAATAAATTTGTCCATATTTCTAGAAATGAAAGCTGCTCCATCCAAAGTGGGATGGATGTCGTCTCTCCTAACAAGACCAGGTTTCCTCCAGAAGGTTTGCCAATTATCTATGGAGCCCACATCGTTTTTGGACACCACTCAGACAGCCAGGAATTTAAGGAGAACATGCGGCTAAACATGTCACTCCTGGTCTGATTGGGGAGAGGACCAGAGAAAACTACAGAGTCCAACATTGTTTTGGCAAAGTTATACACCGATTCAATATTGACTTTAGTGACCTCCGATTGGCGTAACCATTACTGCCTACGTGAATTATGATTTTACTGAATTTACGTTTACCCTTAGCCAGCAGTTTTAAATTTCCTTCAATGTCGCCTGCTCTGGCCCCTGGAAGACAATTGACTATGGTTGCCGGTGTCTCTAGCTTCACATGTCTGAGAACAGGATCACCAATTACCAGAGTTTGACCCCCGGCGGGTGTGTCGCTGAGTGGGGAAAAACGGTTAGACACATGAACAGGTTGGTGGTGTACCTGGGGCTTCTGTTTAGGACTATGCTTCCTCCTCACCGTCACCCAGCCGCCCTCTTTCCCCAGCTGCTTGGGGTCTGCCGGGGAACAGCTAGCGGGGCTTAGGCTATCTTCGGCTGCACCAGCTACAGGGGCCTGGCTAGCTAGGGGTGAATGAAGGGTGTAAAGCCGAGTCTCCAATTCAGTAATCCTCGCCTCCAGTGCTGCAAATATGCTACATTTGTTACAAGTATCACTACTGCTAAAGGAGGCCGAGGAGTAACTAAACATCTGACATAATGAGCAGGAAAGTTCAGGAGGGACAGGTGAAGTAGCCATGGTGCTAACGAGTCGGCTATGAGCTAAGCTAAGCTAGCAAAACAGTAAAGACACAGTGAGTGAATACTTTGGCTATAAATTAGGTAGTGAGTACACAGAAAGTGTGCTTCGGATGAAGCACGTGAAGATCATACTATGAAAAATGAAGGAATCTAAAAGTTTTTAATGAAATTGCTAAGCAGATAAGCTATTCAAATACACCACTGTGTGTTTGAGCAGGAAAAGGAAGTGATACTCTACCGCAGAGAGAGAATCATTTACATTAGAAAGGGCTAAGTTTACCAAAAAAGTCACGTACATGTGGACTCTTACTCTCAGACATGTTCAAGCTTGTCTCATGCACAGTCTTGTAGTCTTTCATGATTCATCAACAAAACCTACAATATTATTGAACTTACTTGAAGCCAGACAAGCGCATACTGAAACGAAAACTAATAAGTTAAGTTAAGCTGCTGAAAGGGAAACAAAAATAAAATCAGCCTTGTAGGTTAATGACAGTACAGCTAGTGTGTGATATTCTGACACTACGTTACCACACAGCCCTCTGGGAAATAGGAAGGCATACAATACTACTTTCCAATAGTCATTTTCCGTGTATGCACTAAATCACCAAGCTGAAAATGTATGTATTGGGCAGATAGTTTTGGAACAGCTTTAATTTGATGGCTCTTTCCCTCTCTCTCTCTCTCTCTCTCTCTCCACACACACACACAGCTTGAGGAAAAGAATAGAATGAAAAAGGAAAAATTGAAGGTAAGAATAAGAACCGCTCACAAAAGAAGATTAAAAAACAATAATAATAGCACATGTTTTCACCTCAGGAGAAGGAAAGAGATTTGATAACAAAACTGGCTCACAAGTTTACTGATGATGGGGAAGTCAATTTTGAAGTCATGGTGAGTTTTATTAATTCATCAAAGTTTTCTTAAAATCTTGATTTTTTTTTTTTTTTTTTTAGTTCATTTTATTTAAAAATTATTTCAGCCTCCGCTGTTTATATACCATTATTTACATGTGGATATAAACACAGGCTTCTCTGTGACATTTCATTTTAGCTTGTCACTTTAAACTATGGGATGGAAAATGTGGACCCCATCAGTAAAGCATATTTCTATCGCAAAGATAAGCCTGACAAAGGAATTCCAATCTCCAAATCAAAGGTCAGAAAAACAGCATTTATTTTGTATGGGCTGCTTTCTTGATTTATAGACCTCCATAAGACAATGTTGGCTGTATAATATGTAATTTTTATGCTGCTGTCAGGTGTCCAAATTTCTCCCAGAGCACTTTTCTGAGGACAGATTTATGGTTTACTGGAAGAACCATAAAGGACTACAAGGAAAAGAGAGAGAAGAAAGAGAAAAAAATATCAGGGAATGCTTCAAGGACTGGTGCACACAAAATGGCTTTGAGGTACTACTTTATTTAATCACTTTAATCGCTATTACTATATAATAAGAAAAATGGTGTGAGTGTAAGCAGGAACGCTGCAGCTAAAAAGTGTCTATCTTGTCAGAGCCCTGAGTTTAGATTCTACTTCATAACTGTTACATCTTGGTGTTACTAATAAGCTTTATTTATAAATTACAGGATGTAGAGGATGATCACAATCCTGCTAGTCCATAAACTCCAGGTAATGACCAGTCGTGCAGAACATGTGAAAGATTCAGATATCAAGATTTTGTGTGACTCTAGAGATTTTAATATAGGTGATTTTAATGAGGAAATTAGTGTAGTTTGGGCATTTTATAATGTTTTGCTTTTTAAAAAAGATCTTAACCATATGATTTAGTCTAGATATGAAATTATATCAATATATATTAGATAGTGAATGACTTTTAATTAGTTTTTTGTGATTCATACTAAGTGATAAACTACTTCCTTCAACATGTATTAATATGAAAGGTCTTGATAATCTAAAATTAATCATTCATTGTAATGTTTCGACTACATTTTGCATGTTTTCACTTGAATCAAACTAAATAGCTCACCTTGGTTCAATACATGCAGTTTTGGGTACTTTTTTTTTGTATTTGTTCATTGTGTGAAAATTCAATTCATTCATGCTGTCATCTTTAAAGTTAAAATCTTTCAGCTATTTTCCTGTTCCAATTTGTTTACTGCTGATTTCTGGTGAATTTAAAATAAAACAAATTTTTTTCTTGTGTTTTGTGTCATTGTGAAGTTACAGCTTTCACAACATACATTTATCACATCGTCCTTCCCTCAGGGGCTGCTGCCTGAAAAAGAATACCAGAATGCTGTCTCAGAATTAAATCCTCATTTTCAATTTTCAAACTACATTATATAGTCACCCAAGCCACAAAATACAGTCAGGGAATAAGATCAACACATGATTAAATAATCAAAGGATTAGTGATGTTTAGAGGCCATACAGGGAGTGCAGAATTATTAGGCAAATGAGTATTTTGTCCACTTCATCCTCTTCATGCATGTTGTCTTACTCCAAGCTGTATAGGCTCGAAAGCCTACTACCAATTAAGCATATTAGGTGATGTGCATTGCTGTAATGAGAAGGGGTGTGGTCTAATGACATCAACACCCTATATCAGGTGTGCATAATTATTAGGCAACGTCCTTTCCTTTGGCAAAATGGGTCAAAAGAAGGACTTGACGGGCTCAGAAAAGTCAAAAATAGTGAGATATCTTGCAGAGGGATGCAGCAGTCTCAAAATTGCAAAGCTTCTGAAGCGTGATCATCGAACAATCAAGCGTTTCATTCAAAATAGTCAACAGGGTCGCAAGAAGCGTGTGGAAAAACCAAGGCGCAAAATAACTGCCCATGAACTGAGAAAAGTCAAGCGTGCAGCTGCCAAGATGCCACTTGCTACCAGTTTGGCCATATTTCAGAGCTGCAACATCACTGGAGTGCCCAAAAGCACAAGGTGTGCAATACTCAGAGACATGGCCAAGGTAAGAAAGGCTGAAAGACGACCACCACTGAACAAGACACACAAGCTGAAACGTCAAGACTGGGCCAAGAAATATCTCAAGACTGGTTTTTCTAAGGTTTTATGGACTGATGAAATGAGAGTGAGTCTTGATGGGCCAGATGGATGGGCCCGTGGCTGGATTGGTAAAGGGCAGAGAGCTCCAGTCCGACTCAGACGCCAGCAAGGTGGAGGTGGAGTACTGGTTTGGGCTGGTATCATCAAAGATGAGCTTGTGGGGCCTTTTCGGGTTGAGGATGGAGTCAAGCTCAACTCCCAGTCCTACTGCCAGTTTCTGGAAGACACCTTCTTCAAGCAGTGGTACAGGAAGAAGTCTGCATCCTTCAAGAAAAACATGATTTTCATGCAGGACAATGCTCCATCACACGCGTCCAAGTACTCCACAGCGTGGCTGGCAAGAAAGGGTATAAAAGAAGAAAAACTAATGACATGGCCTCCTTGTTCACCTGATCTGAAACCCATTGAGAACCTGTGGTCCATCATCAAATGTGAGATTTACAAGGAGGGAAAACAGTACACCTCTCTGAACAGTGTCTGGGAAGCTGTGGTTGCTGCTGCACGCAATGTTGATGGTGAACAGATCAAAACACTGACAGAATCCATGGATGGCAGGCTTTTGAGTGTCCTTGCAAAGAAAGGTGGCTATATTGGTCGCTGATTTGTTTTTGTTTTGTTTTTGAATGTCACAAATGTATATTTGTGAATGTGGAGATGTTATATTTGTTTCACTGGTAAAAATAAATAATTGAAATGGGTATATATTTGTTTTTTGTTAAGTTGCCTAATAATTATGTACAGTAATAGTCACCTGCACACACAGATATCCCCCTAAAATAGCTAAAACTAAAAACAAAATAAAAACTACTTCCAAAAACATTCAGCTTTGATATTAATGAGTTTTTTGGGTTCATTGAGAACATGGTTGTTGTTCAATAATAAAATTATTCCTCAAAAATAGAACTTGCCTAATAATTCTGCACTCCCTGTAGTTTGATGTGGAAGAGGAAATAGAGAGCTGCAAACTGAACCCTTTTAAGAATTTTTTCACCTCATTTACTCTATTCAGGCTGCTAACTGGTTGCCTGTCCCCTTAATCCCAGTAATGATCTTTATTAATTCCTGTGCATCCTTTATGCTTTTTTACTGAAATTTCAGCTCCAGCTTCCTGTTGTATTAGTTATTTATCAGTGCCTTTACCCTTTAACATCCTTGATCCTCAGTTGTTTTTGATACTAAACATATCAGGTTTTCATTTTGAAAAACAATGACTGAATTGAATCATAAAGATGATGTAAAAGGAAGTTGAAATTGCTAGTAAGTCGTAATTGATAGTACGTCCATATTTCAAGTCTTTGGAAAGATGTCACTTCTACATAATATAATTCTAAATAAAGAAATTAAAAAACAGCTTATACAACATTTCCGGAGCAAATATTATAAAATCCAAAGTAAGAAAGACTTGATTTTCACAGTGTACAACCTTGAGAGAGTACATTATTGATTTAGAGAGAAATTAGTCCATTGTAACAGGGATTTTCCTTTTCAACAGCATTCTGAAGTCACTGAAAAGTAAGGTCACCGACTCCACTGTTAGATTATCACTATTATGATATGTGTTGGCATGAACTGGAGTTACTGGGTGGAAGCTGGAACTTTCCTTTTAATACCATTCTGAAGTTACGGAAAGAATAGCTCCTATAGACAAAGTCAAAGGGCTTTTACTCTGAAATGCAAAATCAGATTGATTTGAGATTGAGATGTTACCACTGTAGAGGCCGTGTATGGTTTGCATGAACTCCAATTACTTAGTGGAAACAGTAATTTTCCTGTTAACAGCATCCTCGTTTAATTATAAAAAGTACCTCATAAACAATTATTCAATTTTATTCAGAAAGTGCTAAATCAAGATATTGACGTGTGTGAGTACAAGAAAATAATTATTATAATATGATGTGTTAAATTTGTTTAGATCAGAGGAATAAGGAAGGATTGGTCTGTGTTTTAGTTTGGCTTAGCTGTAGGCCTGAGAGTGTGTATTGTTTAGAGAGAAAGGAATTTATGGACACTGGGTTTTGCTTGCCATAGAAGGAGACAGGAAGCTACAGTTGGGGGTTGCTGATGCTGATGTTTGTACCTTTAATAAAACTCAGAATTGTTATAAACTTAGAAGTAGGTTTGTAGGAGACTCTCCACCTTATCTGTACATGTAAGACAACAAGAGGCCACTGGCCCAGTGGATGCAGACTGGGAGTCTCAGTGTTTGTAATATGTTAACTGTGTTTTCTATGTTGTGTAGAGGAATTTGGTTTAGCTTGGGTGAGGAGATCACTTTTATGACCCCCAGGAAGTCACGTATATAGACACACACACACACACACACACACACACACACACACACACACACACACACACACACACACACAGTGCTTTGACTGTTACGACACACCCACACCTACATGCACACTCACTCACGTGCACTCACACATACACACAGGTACGCGCATACATTCACTCACGTGCACTCACATAGACATACGGGTACGCGCACACACAGGCACTCACGTGCTCGTGCATACACACAGACACAGAGTTTGCAACACACCATGGGGGTTTTATGATGGGGACACTTCTATAAAGCTGGCTGTAACTAACAAAGAGGTGGAAGATTTTGCAGAGGGACACCGGCCTTGCACATCTCCCCTTCTAGAAGATGCATGCTTAAATGAAGATGAATAAAGATGAATAAAGGTTTTGTGAAATGACTACTGAGTTCCGGTGCCGTCTCTGGATGCCCGAGGAATAAAAAGAACCGGGGTGAAACTGATTTCGCAACACGTGATACCACTGTGAGTGTGTATGCTGTTGATCTAGAGTGAAATTATCCAGTGGAAACAGAGATTTATCTGTTAACATAATTTAAAAGTCAATGTAAGATTAAGTCTTATGTGGGTAATTTCAAAGGGCTTTCATTTTGGAAGGCAAAATCAGACTGACTTGACATGGTATCACTGTGGGGGTTGCATACTGTCAATATAGAGTGAAATTATCTTGTGGAAACAGCTACTTTGCTATTAAGAGCATTCCAAAGTCAGTGAAAGAGTGGGTCATATATGTGCAATTTCAACGGGCCATTACTTTGAAAGGCAAGAGCAAGGTGACTTGAAATTGACTTGGTATCTCCGTGAGAGTGTACACTGTCGATCTAGAGAGAGATTATCCTGTGGAAACAGCAATTTTCATTTTTAGAGCATTCTGAAGTAATTGAAAGAGTATATCACATATGGGCAAATTCAACGGGCCATTAATTTGAAAGGCAATATCAGAGCAACTTGAAATTTTCATGGTTTTACTGTGGGGTTGGATACTGTTGATCTAAAGTGGAATTATCCTGTGAAAACAGCAAATTTCAATTTGAGAGCATTTTGAAATTGTTAAAAGAGTAGGTCTTATGTGGTACATTTGAAAAGGCTTTTCTTTTGGAAGGCAAAATCAGACCGACTTGAAATTGATATGGTATCACTGTGGGGTTGGATACTGTTGATCTAAAGTGAAATTATCCTGTGGAAGCAGAAAATTTCCTATTTAGAGCATTCATCATTGAAAGTTAAATCATATACGGTCAATTTGAAAAGGCTTTTATTTTGGAAGGCAAAATCAGACCGACTTGAAATTGATATGGTATCACTGTGGGGTTGGATACTGTTTATATAAAGTGCAACTAGTCTTTGGAAACATAAGTTTTGCTTTTCAGAGCATTCTGAAGTCATTAAAAGAGTAGTTCAAAAATGAAAATTCAAAGGGCTTTTACTTTAAAATCCAGGGCTTTTACTTTAAAGTCAATATCAAGATGGCCTTGATATTGACAGGGCACTACTGGGGTATGATAGGAAAAATATATTTTCCTAGCACTTATTTGCTGTGTATTTTGTTTTATGCATTTAATAACAGGCCAGTATATTAAAGACCACCTTTGAGTTATAAACTGTGTCACAGCAAGCTTTGTGCAGAGTTGCAGAGGACATATGCCATAGAGGAACCTTTTTTGGTGCCACAAAGAACCTTTCAAACAATGGTTCTTTGAAGAACCATTTCTTTCAGTGGTTCATTGAAGAACCTTTAAAGGTGCCCCAAAGAACCATTTCTTGATGGTTCTTTGGGGCACCTTTAATGGTTTTTCAAAGAACCTTTTTAAAAATGGTTCTTTAAAGAACCATTTTTAAAAAGATCCTTCAAATGGTTCTTTAAAAAAACCATTTTAAAGAACCTTTTTTGAGTGGTTCTTTAAAAAAAACATTTTAAATCTTTCAAAATAAAATGTATCATAAATTGAATTTGAGTAGTGTAAAATAAATACGAGCACAGCATAGACATATATTAATGGTTTATTGTCATTTTGTAGTTACCAAAAGACAAAAAGGCATTTTAACCCTCAGCACAACATCACTACTAATACATGTCACATATTAGTGTTTTAAACAGTAATAATTAAATCTATTTGCTATACTATAAATAAATATATATAAATACTATATCTACAGATAACACAACAATTAATACATGGATTGTTTAATTAATAAAACATCAGAAAGTGATAAAACACATTAGAAATAGCAATAGCTTCATAACAGACCAATAAATTAACACATTTTCATCAGCAGATGCTTGCATGTTCAATAAAAATATTTCAATAAAAAGTTTATGATTAAAATGATCAATGAACTTTAGCCTTACGCTATGTAATGTACGTTTCATGTTGTACTCATGGTCCTTTGTTAGTCCAGTTTAGGATAAGGTCTCTGACGTATGTATCATATCAAATATATGTCATATCAAAACAAGCCCACCACTGCCGTTGTTTCAGTTTATCACTGGTGTTTCCTGTCAGCTGGTCAACCTCACTCAGGCGGACATCCATATCAGCCAACCAAACGACAAGTTCCTCCCTTTGTGCTTCAAATCCCTCCCACTCTGAGACAAGGAGCTGAAAGAGAGAGAGAAAAGAGTCAATTATAAAGAAGAGATAAAAGTGAAACCCTCCTCAGAAGGTCTGACTCGCATACCTGCAGTTGACCTGTGATGGACCAGTTTGACTTTCACGTCATCCCTCGCCGATGCCAACAGCCGAGTCTGCAGGGTGCCCTGGAAGAGCTGAGTTAATGTTCGACTCCTCCTGGTCAGGCTCTCCAGCTGGATGATCCGAGGTCTCCCCTCTCGCCGCTGCATCTGAAGCAGGAGGCGCAGATTTTTTGTGCTATTCTTTTCTAAATCCAGGCTAGATCACGTGGAGGTATTTGGAAAACTTTTTTGGCCAGCAGACGACTGTTGTCTTGCAGAAAGTCAAATCAAACATATGCGATACACAATCAATTCACAAGAACACATTATAAAAAAAAAGTCCAGTTCTTGCCTGATTTCAAATGAATTCTGCATCAAAACAGGGTAAAACGAGTGTTTGCAGCAAATGTGAGCACAAAGCCTCACTTTGTACAAGCCTGCTATTAAAGTTCTCCTCTATGCAGACGACTTTCCTGTTTTCAAGGCACAACTTGGATCTGCTGTACGAATCTTATGGATACACACTAAATGAAACAGTAGTGTGCATGACTCCAGATTCTGATCCCTCATCCTAATATGGTCCCAACATAGCAACAGCAATAAAGCAAATGTTGAGGCTTCAAAATACAAAGTCCATAAACCAATGGCTGACATGGGTTTTATCATAAGGGTGATAAATATACAGATTTCAGTCTGTCTTAGAGATTTGATGTTCATTTACCTGCAGATGCACTATACGTGCCTGCTCTGTGGTTTTTTACATTTTGCACATCACTATTTAATACAGGAAGTAGGTGAACTAAAACAAGTCATCTTTCTTTGTGAGAGGACCATATTAATGAAACAAACCTCAATGACATCATAGGGATCCCTAAAGATGCTCCTGCTGCTTCTCTTCCTCCTCATCCTAAGCTTCCTTCTCCTTGTCCTCGCCTTCCATCCAATTGTAATTCAACCTAATTGTGTTTCTCCCTCCTCTTCCTCATTTTGTTGGAGCTGTGAACACAATGTGAATCTGGATTAATTTGTGCAAACAAGAAAAATCGACAGCTTTTTGGTCAGAGGTGCTCTTGTGATTTAAGCCGGGTAGAGTAGATTTATGTGTTGATGCTACCTGCTTGAGCTCTGGCTGCTGAGTGATATTTACACCCTGGCTGGATTACAAACTTTAACCATGTGCTGAACTTTGGCCCAGCGTTGATACCTCTTGTTAGTATAATGACCTCTTCTTAGCTTGTATGTATGATGTATGATGGTGGATAAATGAAATATACAAAGAAAATTTAACTATATTACAAAAGAACATCTATCTTGGAAACATCAAATGACCGGAGCATAACTTGTCAACTAGTCCGAAAATAAGTTATGCAGGGACAGTCAAAGACACCTTCTCATGTCACATTTCTATTCATTTCTATATTAGACAAGAGTTATCTAATCTAACTATTCATTCAAAACACTTATGCATAGCTGTATTTTATACAGCTCATACAGAATTCAAAGTACAGGTTCATGTGAGTATTTAATGTACGGCTCAGATCTACAGAATTTCAGAGTTTCTAGAGCAGACACAGAGCTCACATCACAACAGGCTTCAGGCGCCATTTTAGTGACTTTAACAATATATTAAATTTTAATTTCGGTCTAGCTGACATTAGGTTATGTACGCAGCACGCAATTGAACCACATATTTTAGAAGCCTAAGGTTCAAACTAGAAAGTGCATTTTCTGAAGAAACTGCAGTGTGAATGCTTGAATCTGAATGTATGCACTGAAATGAATTAATTGCTGAATTTTAAGTTAAAAATGTTGAATGAGATGAAAAATACAGAAATTTGCACCTGAAAACAAAAAAGCTGAACTGCTAAAAGCTGACATCCACAGAGAAGAAGTTGGAAAAGAGCTGAAAATGTTTAAAATGTAAATTAGAAAAACCTAAGTAATGAGAAAAAAAATTAGAGTCAGAAAACATCTGAATGAATATTAAAAGTTCATATTCTTTGAATCACTGAATGACTAAAATGTGATCCCTCCACTTTGATCCACACAGTTTAAAAAGTTTACGTCTCTGAGCTTTCAAAGACACAGTGTTGGAAAGAGAACAACGATGGCGACGTTTTGAGGGTAAAATGATGGCTGTAGAGCAAACACTGTGGACACAGCAGCAGTTGAAAGAGAAGTGTTTAAGATGAATCTTGGCACAGTGGCAGGCAGAGCTCGTTAAGCAGGCAGGTGTGAGCCTGGTTGCTATAGTGACTGCACCCAATGGCTCCATACACACGGACACAGACATGCACCTCACTTTTGCTGCTTAAAATGAACAGAAAAGTCAGGCCGAAACAAATCGTTCCCAAATGAAAAGTACAGGTCGTATTGACAAAATTCTTTCACTGTGTGCGCCAGCAATGTCTAGTCTACTGAATTCTCAGTTTTCATGCCTGTGGAGTTTATTGTATGGACGTGGTGACAGTGGAAAGACACCATGCTCTTCTGATTTTCAAACGAACCTTCTGAGCCATTTTAACATTAGAGTCTATGGAAGAGTTGGAGGGAGGAGGCTGTGCATTGGTGACATTTATGAAAGAACCATAACACCTAGTACAATAGTAAACACATTGGATGAAAGAGGACAGCGATGGCTACGTTTTGAGGGTAAAATCATACCTGTAGAGCAAACGCTGCGGACACAGCAGCAGTTTTAAAAAAGATTTTAAGATTAATTTTTTTGCTCCTCTCACTCTAGCAGTTGAGCTGTCTCACTCTAGCCCCAACATTCCGTCCCATACACACCCATTATAAACTCTGAAACGGCTGAAAAAACATCATGAAACTTAAACTGGAACTGAAGAAAAAGTATAATAGATATTGAAAAGATAAATACAAGTTGAATAGTTGAATGTCTTGTCTTCGTTTTAAAGTTTGAATGGTGGCTCTATGTCAACGTATGTGGAAGTAGTAAGAGTTTAAAAATGAGTAAGTTAAATGAGGATTTGAAGGGACTCCCCATTGAAATACATGGGAAAATTTTGTTGAATAAAGTTGAATAAAATTAAAAATATAAATGTTAAAAATGAGAAAAATAGAAGCAGTCATGTCCAAAAGAAGAGGAATCTAATGGTGTTTGAATGGTTTTTCTAAGTTGAACGGTTTTGAAGGAGTAGGACTACAAAAAACGTACGGAATAGATAAAATATAATAATAACTAGAAAAATTTGCATTTCCTGCGAAAATGCAGTGTGGATGCCTCATCGCTGAAGATGTCTGTTGAAAAAAGCTGAAAAAATTGAAAGTTGAAAAAAAAAAAAGATGCTGCCCTGAGCAGGATTCGAACCTGGCCCTCCTGGTCTAAGGGCAGCTATTTAGCACACTGAGCCAAACTGATTCTCACAAAGAAGAGGTGGAGAGATTGACAATTCGGCTAAAATGAGCAGAAGCTGCTGAGAATTGTGCTGATAAGAGGTGAAAAGGCTGAAAATTTTGCAGAAGAGGTGAATGAGCAGAATTTGGGCTGAAAAGAGGTGAAAATTCTGAAAAATCTGCTGAAAAGAGTTCAATCAGCAGAATTTCTTTTACCAGTAATACTATGTTTTGGTACAAATACTAAACTTTGTCACAAATACTATAATTGAGTACAAGTACTATAAGATTACAGAAATACTATGATTTAGCAGAAATGCAATGTTTTTGCAGAAACACTGTAATTTCGCTTAAATAGTATGAAATAGCAGTAATACTATGATTTGGCAGAAATACTACTTTTTAGCACAAATACTATTGTACAGAATGGTGTACGTCAGTTTAATGCTGGGTGGTGCTGCAATAGTAACTATCCTCGGTCGGAAGGAGAGGCTGACATCCAGGGATTAGATTACCACAGGTGGAGTTTATTGGCGGTCAGATGGATGGTACAGGGAGGTATGGCATACAGTAGGAGGATGTGGAGAGGTGATATGGTGTGGTTTCTATGATTAAGAACAGGGTATGAATTACAACATGCATACAGATTAAAGATTAAGAAAACTGGCAACAAATTCCTACACTACAAATCAGTCTGATACCACTTCTTACAGGGTTCACGTTTACTAAGGCACTACCCAAAAGGCGCCACAAGAGGGCACTCCAACACAAGAGATGACCTATTTACACTGATGCACTTAGTAAACAGTCAGAGGTGAAAAGAGGTGAATGAGCAGAATTTGGGCTGAAAAGAGGTGAAATTTCTGCTGAAAAGAGTTCAATCAGCAGAATTTCTGCTGAAAAGAGGTGAATGAGCAGAATTCTGCTGAAAAGAGGTTTTTGCTTGGTTCACGTTTACTAAGGCACTACCCAAAAGGCGCCACAAGAGGGCACTCCAACACAAGAGATGACCTATTTACACTGATGCACTTAGTAAACAGTCAGCCCCCTAGTGACTATGATTTGGCAGAAATACTATGACTTAGTAGTAATATTATAACATAACAGATTTCCTAAAAAAACTATGAAATTGCAGTAATTCTATGACTTGGCAGAGATACTATGTTAAAAAAAAAAATGCTGCCCTGAGCAAGATTCGAACCTGGCCCTTCTGGTCTGTAGGCGGTTATTCATCTCACTGCACCAAACTCTTTCTCACAAAGAATAGGTGGAGAGACTGACAATTGTGCTGAAATGAGCAGAAGCGGCTGAGAATTGTGCTGATAAGAGGTGAAAAGGCTGAAAACTTTGCAGAAAAGAGTTGAATGAGCAGAATTCTGCTGAAAAGAGTTCAATCAGCAAAATTTCTACTGAAAAGAGTTCAATTAGCAGAATTTCGGCTGAAAAGAGTTTTTTTCTGAAAACAGCAGAAAAAACTGAAAATTTTGCTGAAAAGTGTTCAATCAGCACAATTTCTGCTGAAAAGAGTTTAATCAGCAGAATTTCTGCTGAAAAGAGGTTTTTTCTGAAAACAGCAGAAAAAACTGAAAATTTTGCTGAAAAGTGTTCAATCAGCAGAATTTCTGCTGAAAAGAGTTCAATTAGCAGAATTTCTGCTGAAAAGAGTTCAATTAGCAGAATTTCTGCTGAAAAGAGTTTAATCAGCAGAATTTCTGCTGAAAAGAGGTTTTTTCTGAAAACAGCAGAAAAAACTGAAAATTTTGCTGAAAAGTGTTCAATCAGCAGAATTTCTGCTGAAAAGAGTTCAATTAGCAGAATTTCTGCTGAAAAGAGTTTAATCAGCAGAATTTCTGCTGAAAAGAGGTTTTTTCTGAAAACAGCAGAAAAAACTGAAAATTTTGCTGAAAAGAGTTCAATCAGCAGAATTTCTGCTGAAAAGAGGTTTTCTCTGAAAACAGCTGAAAAAGCTGGTATTTGTGCTGAAAAGTGGTG
Organism: Perissodus microlepis; assembly: GCF_051167445.1. NCBI lineage: Eukaryota > Metazoa > Chordata > Actinopteri > Cichliformes > Cichlidae > Perissodus > Perissodus microlepis. The sequence continues at coordinate 20,713,956 of NC_140480.1, forward strand.
AAAAAACTGAAAATTGTGCTGAAAAGGGGTGAAAAAACTGAAAATTGTGCTGAAAAGGGTTGAAAAAGCTGAAATTTGTGTTGAAAAGAGTTAAAAAAGTGTAACTGTTAAGTGAAAGAAATGTTGCCATAAGCGGGATTTGAACCCGGGCCTCCCAGTCTGAGAACGGATGCTCATCTCATTGAGCTAAAACACAGGTCAACCCGGCAAGGAAAATCAGTGAGGCCACTGATAATATGCAAAAAAGGGCAAAAAATATTGCAAAAAAAATTCAATATCTCAAAAAGTATAGAAGTTATGAGCACCAAAAGTCATAGCAGGAAAGAGCAGAAAGAGCAGAATTTTTTAAGATTTGAACGGTGAAAACGGTAAAAGATTTTAAAAAGCTGATTTATATCTGAATAGCCCAATAATTTGAGAACATTTTAAAGTTTGAATGGTTGTTCTACGTGAAAATATGAGGAAGTAGTTACGTTTCAAAAACAAGCAAATTTTAGCAGAATTGCAGAAGTTTCCCATTCATTTCAATGGGACAAATTAAGCTTAATATTTTAAAAAGTATAATAGTGAAAAATACCAAAAGACATAGCACACATTAGCAGAAATAGCAGAATAGTTTAAAATTTGAACGGTGAAAATCGGCTGAAAATTGTGGAAGTAGTTAAGTGCCAAAAAGTGTACGGAAGTCCCAAGAGGAACTCAATAGTGTGGATGCTTAAAGCATCCACACAATAATAACTAGAAAAATTGCATTTCCTGCGAAAATGCAGTGTGAATGCTGTAAAGCTGAAGCTGTCTGCTGAAAACTGCTGAAAAAGCTGAAAATAGCTGAAGAAGTTGAAGTCAGTATCAGAAAAGTTGTTGAAATTGTAATAAATTTTTTAGATGAATAACAACTGAGCCAAAATATAATAACTTTGCAGAAACTTAAGAAGAAACATAAAGCGTTTGCAAAAATACTATATCAAAGGAGAAAAAAGCAGAAATGTTGGAACTCAGCAGAAACATAGAAACTTGGCCGAAATAGTACAACATGGCAGAAGTGTTATAATACAGCAGAAATGTTAATATGTAGCACAAACCTAAAAACTTGGAAAAATGTTGTAAGAGTACAACTTGACATACAGTAGTATAATAGTAACACCTAGTAGAAATGCAACATAGGAGCTGAAATAGTATAATTCAGCAGAAAAGGAATAACTTTAGCAGAAATATTGGAAACGCAAAACGGCCAGCTTCAAAAAGCTGAAGTTCCCTCAAAAGATTGGTTGTTGTTCAACTGTGAAAAATTGGCAGAAACATTAGAAAAGTTATAAAGGAACTGCCAGCAGATACACAAAGCTAAGGCAAAAATGACATGCCTAGCAATGTTTACAAATAGGGACATACACACACAGAGACACATAACCCATGTTCAGAAAACAATGTGTACAAACATAGATGCAAGCATAAACACAGACATACAAACATACACACACAAGGCCACACAGAGACAAACAGAGCATGAAGTGTCCTGTGTGTTTCTATGCCAGTCAATCAGTCTGAATCTGGTCAAGTTGAATCCACTAATGGATGCTGGTCACCAACGAATAAAAATTGAGTCACACAAGCACAGACAAAGACACACACACACACACACACACACACACACGCGCACACACACACACACACACACTTCTGTAAAGTTATTAGAAGTTAAAAAACTTTTTCAAACACTGACATCGGCTTCTTCAGGTTTTTTTTTTTCAGCTGTATCTATGAGAGTCAAAAAGCCTGGATCTGCTCATTTTGAATCCACCAATCAGAGCTGTCACTTCTGTCTGCTTCATCAGGCTATGTAGTTGTCCCTGTCAATGCAGCTGCATCCCTTGCTCACACCGACAGAGACATGGGCTTTCTGTAATGTATTTCAGACATGGAGCAGTAACATAACATCTTAGCAAAAAAATTGTGACTTAAGAGAAACATAATAACTTAGCAGAAATACTATTATTTGGAAGAAATAATAGTATTAGAAAAATTTTGCATTTCCTGCGAAAATGCAGTGTGGATGCTTTAAAGCTGAAGCTGTCTGCAAAAACTAGCTGAAAAAGCTGAAAAGTTGCAGAAATTGTAATAACTTTGCAGAAGCAAAAGAAGTTTGCTAAAATGTAATAACTTAGCGGAAACATAATACTTGGCAGAAATACAATAGCATAGCAGAACTTAGCAGAAATATTGTAACTTACCAGAAACATGATAATTTCTCAAAAATACAAGAATTTAGGAGAAATAGTATAAGATAACAGAAATAATATATTTAGCCAAAAATACTTGAACATTACAGAAACACGATGATTTAGAAAAAGAGTACAACATAGCAGAAATACTGTGATTTACCAGAGACACTGTGATGAACTATGAATATTGTGATTTTAAATCAATACTATGTTTTAGCACAAATAGTATAATTTGACAGAAATACTATCATTTGGCAGAAATACTATGTTTCAGCAAAAATACTCTGGTTTAGCACAAATATTATAACATAGCAGTAATACAATTATATAGCAGAAATGCTATATTTAGAAAGAAAATTATAATATAGTAGAAATACTATGATTTAGCAGAAATACTGTATTTAGCACAAGTACCAAAAAGAAGCAGAAATACTATGATTGAGCAGAAGTACTAAGGTGTAGTAAAACTACTTTGATTTAACAGAAATACAATTATGGAGGAGTAATACTTTAAAATGGGAGAAATATTGATACACACACACACATACACAGAGCCTAAAGGGAAGAGTATTTGTGCCATGGAGTGTTAACAAGAATGTGAGGTCCAGATTAGAAAAGCTGGTAAAATCATAAAAGTTTGCAGAATTGTAATAAATGATGAATATGAATTACTGGTCTGTGATAGGGTATTAATTTGTAGGGAAAAAAACCTGTTGACTAAGGTGGAATCGAACCCACGACGTTTGGGTTGCAGTCCCGTGTCATTACCAACTGCGCCACTGGGAAAGATAGCGGGCGCCTTGAAAAACAGGGTGATGAGCAGTCAGAATTAGATCGCGGTGAGAGGCAAAAAGCGCCGTTTTTTGGAGTTACAAAACGTTGTGTAACTCAAAAACTAGGTGGACTAGAAGCTTAATTCTTGTACTGGCTGAATCAGCGGACTTTGGTGTACTTTGACCGCGATTTTCATTGCTCTCTGTACATCCGTCGCTGAGATATGACGAGAGAAGAAACGGCAGACCTCAGATATGATTGGCTGGCTGAGAAGCCTTGCAGGCCCTGATATGTGCATTTGAATGTCTGAGTCCTCACAGAGGATTGGCTGCCTGGCAGAAATATATAGAAATAGTATGATTAAGCATAAATACTACATTTAGCAGAAATACTATATTAAGCACAAATCCTATAAAAAGCAGAAATACTATATTAAGCACAAATCCTATAAAAAGCAGAAATACTATATTAAGCACAAATACTATAAAAAGCAGAAATACTGTACTATGATTTGGGAAAAAACTATAATTATTAGAAATACTATATTTGGTAGAAATACTATGTTTTGGCAGAAATACTATATTTACCTCAAATCCTATAAAATAGCAGAAATAGTATGATTTAGCAGAAATACTGTATTTAGCACAAGTACCAAAAAGTAGCAGAAATACTATGATTTAGCAGAAATACTATGATTGAGCAGAAGTACCAAGATGTAGTAAAAGTACTTTGATTTAACAGAAATACAATTATGGAGGAGTAATACTTTAAAATGGGAGAAATATTGATACACACACACATACACAGAGCCTAAAGGGAAGAGTATTTGTGCCATGGAGTGTTAACAAGAATGTGAGGTCCATATTAGAAAAGCTGGTAAAATGCTAAAAGTTTGCAGAATTGTAATAAATGATGAATATGAATTACTGGTCTGTGATAGTGTATTAATTTGTAGGGAAAAAAACATGTTGCCTAAGGTGGAATCGAACCCACGACGTTTGGGTTGCAGACCCGTATCATTACCAACTGCGCCACTGGGAAAGATAGCGGGCGCCTTGAAAAACAGGGTGATGAGCAGTCAGAATTAGATCGCGGTGAGAGGCAAAAAGCGCCGTTTTCTGGAGTTACAAAACGTTGTGTAACTCAAAAACTAGGTGGACTAGAAGCATAATTCTTGTACTGGCTGAATCAGCGGACTTTGGTGTACTTTGACCGCGATTTTCATTGCTCTCTGTACATCTGTCGCTGAGATATGACGAGAGAAAAAACGGCAGACCTCAGATATGATTGGCTGGCTGAGAAGCCGTGCAGGACCTGATATGTGCATTTGAATGTCTGAGTCCTCACAGAGGATTGGCTGCCTGGCAGAAATATATAGAAATAATATGAATAAGCAGAAATACTACATTTAGCAGAAATACTATATTAAGCACAAATCCTATAAAAAGCAGAAATACTATATTAAGCACAAATCCTATAAAAAGCAGAAATACTGTACTATGATTTGGGAGAAAAACTATAATTATTAGAAATACTATATTTGGTAGAAATACTATGTTTTGGCAGAAATACTATATTTACCTCAAATCCTATAAAATAGCAGAAATAGTATGATTTAGCAGAAATTGTGTATTTAGCACAAGTACCAAAAAGTAGCAGAAATACTATAATTGAGCAGAAATACTATGATTGAGCAGAAGTACCAAGATGTAGTAAAAGTACTTTGATTTAACAGAAATACAATTATGGAGGAGTAATACTTTAAAATGGGAGAAATATTGATACACACACACATACACAGAGCCTAAAGGGAAGAGTACTTGTGCCATGGAGTGTTAACAAGAATGTGAGGTCCATATTAGAAAAGCTGGTAAAATGCTAAAAGTTTGCAGAATTGTAATAAATGATGAATATGAATTACTGGTCTGTGATAGTGTATTAATTTGTAGGGAAAAAAACCTGTTGACTAAGGTGGAATCGAACCCACGACGTCTGGGTTGCAGACCCGTGTCATTACCAACTGCGCCACTGGGAAAGAGAGCGGGCGCCTTGAAAAACAGGGTGATGAGCAGTCAGAATTAGATCGCGGTGAGAGGCAAAAAGCGCCGTTTTTTGGAGTTACAAAACGTTGTGTAACTCAAAAACTAGGTGGACTAGAAGCATGATTCTTGTACTGGGTGAATCAGCGGACTTTGGTGTACTTTGACCGCGATTTTCATCGCTCTCTGTACATCCGTCGCTGAGATATGACGAGAGAAAAAACGGCAGACCTCAGATATGATTGGCTGGCTGGGAAGCCGTGAAGGCCCTGATATGTGCATTTGAATGTCTCAGTCCTCACAGAGGATTGGCTGCCTGGCAGAAATATATAGAAATAGTATGATTAAGCATAAATACTACATTTAGCAGAAATACTATATTAAGCACAAATCCTATAAAAAGCAGAAATACTATATTAAGCACAAATCCTATAAAAAGCAGAAATACTATATTAAGCACAAATACTATAAAAAGCAGAAATACTGTACTATGATTTGGGAGAAAAACTATAATTATTAGAAATACTATATTTGGTAGAAATACTATGTTTTGGCAGAAATACTATATTTACCTCAAATCCTATAAAATAGCAGAAATAGTATGATTTAGCAGAAATAGTGTATTTAGCACAAGTACCAAAAAGTAGCAGAAATACTATGATTGAGCAGAAGTACCAAGATGTAGTAAAAGTACTTTGATTTAACAGAAATACAATTATGGAGGAGTAATACTTTAAAATGGGAGAAATATTGATACACACACACACACATACAGAGCCTAAAGGGAAGAGTATTTGTGCCACGGAGTGTTAACAAGAATGTGAGGTCCATATTAGAAAAGCTGGTAAAATGCTAAAAGTTTGCAGAATTGTAATAAATGATGAATATGAATTACTGGTCTGTGATAGTGTATTAATTTGTAGGGAAAAAAACACGTTGCCTAAGGTGGAATCGAACCCACGACGTTTGGGTTGCAGACCCGTGTCATTACCAACTGCGCCACTGGGAAAGAGAGCGGGCACTTTGAAAAACAGGGTGATGAGCAGTCAGAATTAGATCGCGGTGAGAGGCAAAAAGCGCCGTTTTCTGGAGTTACAAAACGTTGTGTAACTCAAAAACTAGGTGGACTAGAAGCATAATTCTTGTACTGGCTGAATCAGCGGACTTTGGTGTACTTTGACCGCAATTTTCATTGCTCTCTGTACATCTGTCGCTGAGATATGACGAGAGAAAAAACGGCAGACCTCAGATATGATTGGCTGGCTGGGAAGCCGTGCAGGATTTTTGCAGTCTATTTCTCATAGTGACGACTCCCCTCAAACAAATGACCATAATTTCCTAACCGTAGGGGCTAGAACGGTCATTCTTACACCGTTTTGTTCAGAAGAGATTGGGGAATCTTCAAGTGTTGACAATTTATCATTAAAATATGAATTTTTAGAGATATATGACATGGATGACTTGTTGACTTAGAAGCCACGAATTCCCCAATATGCAAATTTGAATGCCTCAGCCCACATATATGATTGGCTGGCTGGGAAGCCGTGTAGGCCCTGATTTGTGGATTTGAATTCCTCAGCCCTCAGATATGATTGGCTGGCTTAGAAGCCATGAAGGCCCCAATATGCAAATTTGAATGCCTCAGCCCACATATATGATTGGCTGGCTGGGAAGCCGTGCAGGCCCTGATTTGTGGATTTGAATTCCTCAGCCCTCAGATATGATTGGCTGGCTTAGAAGCCATGAAGGCCCCAATATGCAAATTTGAATGCCTCAGCCCACATATATGATTGGCTGGGAAGCCTGATTTGAAAATTTGAATGTCTCAGTCCTCACAGAGGATTGGCTGCCTGGGGACCTGGCAGAAATATATAGAAATAGTATGATTAAGCATAAATACTACATTTAGTAGAAATACTATGTTTTAGCACAAATACTATAAAAAGAAGAAATACTATAATTTAGCAGAAATACTATATTAAGCACAAATCCTATAAAAAGCAGAAATACTATATTAAGCAATATAAATATCCTATAAAAAGCCTATAAAAAGCAAAAATACTGTACTATGATTTGGTAGAAAAATTATAATTAATCAGAAATACTATATTTGGCACAAATCTTATAAAATAGCAGAAATAGTATGATTTAGCACAATAGTAATAACTTAAACAGAAAAATTGGAAAAGCAAAATGGACAGCTGAAAAAATGCTGAACATGCTGAGGGTCCCTCAAATATACTTGCTAAATGAAAAACATCAGCAAAAAAATATATAACAGCCACACAATCACAAAAAATTGTCACATAAGGAAACACACATGCACAGAGAGACACACACACAAGATCCAATTCAGTCAACCAGTCTAAATATATTGAATTTGAATCTTACAATGAGATCATCCCATAAAAAGGCTTTCTCTCTCTCTCTCTCTCTCTCTCTCTCTGTAGCACACACACACACACACACACACACACACACACACATGGAGAGAGAAGCAAGTTTTCAGTCAAGCTGCCTGGGAGCTGCTGAATTTGAATCCACCAATCAGAGAGCCTGTGCACTTTTTCCCGCCAAAACAGGTGCACGCAGCACAGAGAGACACAGGATTTTTGCAGTCTATTTCTCATAATGACGACTCCCCTCAAACAAATGACCATAATTTCCTAACCGTAGGGGCTAGAACGGTCATTCTTACACCGTTTTGTTCAGAAGAGATGGGGGAATCTTCCAGTGTTGACAATTTATCATTAAAATATGAATTATTAAAGATATTTGACTTGTAATGCACCATAACTGAGTAGAGCCGAAGCAAAAACTGCCTTGACCTGCCCTCAAACAACGCTTTGTAACTCGAAATCTATTTGGAGTATCGATATCATTCTTTCACCGTAAGAGACAGCAGGCTTTGGTGAACAGTCATGGAAATTTTCAGGTCTCTGTGGAAATCCAAAAAAAAGATATGACGAGAGAAAAAAGTGGTTCATTTCCAGAGTTTGAAATCTGAAGAAATCTGAGCGAAGGACGAATTTCCTACCCTCAAACAAGTCCAACTCATCTCAGAACGGTAATAGGTGAGAAAAAAATTCTTGAATTGTGAGCGTCAGGAGTGTCTGAAGATATACGGGGACAAGCCTCATGTTTGAACTTCGATTCGTTAAGGAGATATGACGATTCGAATATGCCTCTCATTACAGAAATCAAGCGGTGATTTTGAACAAACTCTCCATTGACTTTCTATGGAGAGTTTTGAGACCTTGTGTTGGTCTGAGGAGATTTGCCAAAATTTTATAAATCCCACAACAATGATAGTGACATTTTCTGAAAGCCAGCAAAAATACCTACGTTTTGATGTATAATTTGTGGAAGTTGAGTGAAAATTGAGCAAGTAGCAAGAAGTTGTTCGGACATGAAGAGAAGACTGCGAAACCCTCAGTGGCACACTGGAAGCCAAGAGCATAGCAACCATAACAACGCATGTATTTTGTGAAAAATCAAAAAGATGAAACTCAAAACTTGAAGAGGGATAAGATGAAAACGGTAACAGATATGAAAAAGCTGAATCATACATGAATAGCCCAATAATTTGTGAACATTTTAAAATTTGAATGGTTGTTCTAGGCGAAAGTATGAGGAAGTAGTTAAGTTTCAAAAACGAGCAAGTTTTAGCAGAATTGCGGAAGTTTCCCATTCATTTCAATGGGACAAATTAAAGGAAAAAAGCTTAATATTTTAAAAAGTATAATAGCAGAAAATACCAAAAGTCATAGCAGTCATTAGCAGAAATAGCAGAATAGTTTAAAATTTGAATGGTGAAAATCGGACAAAAATTGTGGAAGTAGTTAATCGGCGAAATACGGAGCAACTAGAAGAATAATAACTAGAAAAATTTGCATTTCCTGCGAAAATGCAGTGTGGATGCTTTAAAGCTGAAGCTGTCTGCAAAAACTAGCTGAAAAAGCTGAAAAGTTGCAGAAATTGTAAAAACTTTGCAGAAGCAAAGGAACTTTGCTAAAATGGAATAACTTAGCAGAACTGCAATATCTTAGAGGAAATATAATACTTGGCAGAAATACAATAGCATAGCAGAACTTTGCAGAAATATTGTAACTTACCAGAAACATGATAACTTCTTAAAAATACAAGAATTTAGGAGAAATAGTATAAGATAACAGAAAGAATATATTTAGCCAAAAATACTTAAACATTACGGAAACACTATGATTTAGAAAAATAGTACAACATAGCAGAAATACTGTGTTTTACCAGAGACACTGTGATGAACTATGAATATTGTCATTTTAAATTAATACTATGTTTTAGCACAAATACTATAATTTGACAGAAATACTATCATTTGGCAGAAATACTATGTCTCAGCACAAATACTCTGTTTTAGCACAAATATTATAACATAGCAGAAATACAATTATATAGCAGAAATGCTTTATTTAGAAAGAAAAATATAATATAGTAGAAATACTATGATTTAGCAGAAATACTACAATATAGCATAATAACAATGATTTAGAACAAATACTATGATTGAGCAGAATAGTAATAACTTAAGTGAAAATACTGGAAAAGTAAGATGACAAGCTGAAAAAAAAAAACGGAACATGGTTAAGTTCCCTCAAAACTAATTGTTGTTCACCTGTGAAAAAAAAATAAAGAAATAAAAATAAATTTAAAAAACAAGAAGGAACAGCCAACAGATACACACAAAATCAAATATGTATACACAAATGCACAGAGAGAGAGACACACGGAGGGTCTATGCCAGTCAACCAGTCTGAATATATTATATTTTTTTCCAACAATGAGATGCTGCCCTAGAGAGGGTCTCTCTCTCTCTCTCTCTCTCTGTCACACAAACACACACACACACGATCCAATTCAGTCAACCAGTCTAAATATATTGAATTTAAATCTTACAATGAGATCATCCCATAAAAAGGCTTTCTCTCTCTCTCTCTCTCTCTCTCTCTCTCTGTCACACACACACACACACACACACACACACACACACAGGGAGAGAGAAGCAAGTTTTCAGTCAAGCAGGCTGGGAGCTGCTGAATTTGAATCCACCAATCAGAGAGCCTGTGCACTTTTTCCCGCCAAAACAGGTGCACGCAGCACAGAGAGACACAGGATTTTTGCAGTCTATTTCTCATAGTGAAGACTCCCCTCAAACAAATGACCATAATTTCCTAACCGTAGGGGCTAGAACGGTCATTCTTACACCGTTTTGTTCAGAAGAGATTGGGGAATATTCAAGTGTTGACAATTTATCATTAAAATATGAATTTTTAGAGATATATGACATGGTTGACTTCTTGACTTAGAAGCCACGAATTCCCCAATATGCAAATTTGAATGCCTCAGCCCACATATATGATTGGCTGGCTGGGAAGCCGTGCAGGCCCTGATTTGTGGATTTGAATTCCTCAGCCCTCAGATATGATTGGCTGGCTTAGAAGCCATGAAGGCCCCAATATGCAAATTTGAATGCCTCAGCCCACATATATGATTGGCTGGGAAGCCGTGCAGGCCCTGATTTGAAAATTTGAATGTCTCAGTCCTCACAGAGGATTGGCTGCCTGGGAACCTGGCAGAAATATATAGAAATAGTATAATTAAGCATAAATACTACATTTAGTAGAAATACTATGTTTTAGCACAAATACTATAAAAAGAAGAAATACTATAATTTAGCAGAAATACTATATTAAGCACAAATCCTATAAAAAGCAGAAATACTATATTAAGCAATATAAATATCCTATAAAAATCCTATAAAAAGCAAAAATACTATACTATGATTTGGCAGAAAAATTATAATTAATCAGAAATACTATATTTGGCACAAATCTTATAAAATAGCAGAAATAGTATGATTTAGCACAATAGTAATAACTTAAACAGAAAAATTGGAAAAGCAAAATGGACAGCTGAAAAAATGCTGAACATGCTGAGGGTCCCTCAAATATACTTGCTAAATGAAAAAAATCAGCAAAAAAATATATAACAGCCACACAATCACAAAAAATTGTCACATAAGGAAACACACATGCACAGAGAGACACACACACAAGATCCAATTCAGTCAACCAGTCTAAATATATTGAATTTAAATCTTACAATGAGATCATCCAATAAAAAGGCTTTCTCTCTCTCTCTCTCTCTCTCCCTCTCTCTGTCACACACACACACACACACACAAGACCCAATTCAGTCAACCAGTCTAAATATATTGAATTTGAATCTTACAATGAGATCATCCAATAAAAAGGCTTTCTCTCTCTCTCTCTCCCTCTGTCACACACACACACACACACACACACACAAGATCCAATTCAGTCAACCAGTCTAAATATATTGAATTTGAATCTTACAATGAGATCATCCCATAAAAAGGCTTTCTCTCTCTCTCTGTCTCTCTCTCTCTCTGTCACACACACACACACACACACACACACACACACACACACACACACACACACACACACTCACTCACTCACTCACTCACTCACTCACACACACACAGAGGGAGAGAGAAGCAAGTTTCTAACTCAGTCAGGCAGCCTAGGAGCTGCTAAATTTGAATCCACCAATCAGAGAGGCTGTGCACTTTTTCCCGCCAAAACAGATGCACGCAGCACAGAGAGACACAGGATTTTTGCAGTCTATTTCTCATAGTGAAGACTCCCCTCAAACAAATGACCATAATTTCCTAACCGTAGGGGCTAGAACGGTCATTCTTACACCGTTTTGTTCAGAAGAGATGGAGGAATCTTCCAGTGTTGACAATTTATCATTAAAATATGAATTTTTAGAGATATATGACATGGTTGACTTCTTGACTTAGAAGCCACGAATTCCCCAATATGCAAATTTGAATGCCTCAGCCCACATATATGATTGGCTGGCTGGGAAGCCGTGCAGGCCCTGATTTGTGGATTTGAATTCCTCAGCCCTCAGATATGATTGGCTGGCTTAGAAGCCATGAAGGCCCCAATATGCAAATTTGAATGCCTCAGCCCACATATATGATTGGCTGGAAAGCCTGATTTGAAAATTTGAATGTCTCAGTCCTCACAGAGGATTGGCTGCCTGGGGACCTGGCAGAAATATATAGAAATAGTATGATTAAGCATAAATACTACATTTAGTAGAAATACTATGTTTTAGCACAAATACTATAAAAAGAAGAAATACTATAATTTAGCAGAAATACTATATTAAGCACAAATCCTATAAAAAGCAGAAATACTATATTAAGCAATATAAATATCCTATAAAAATCCTATAAAAAGCAAAAATACTGTACTATGATTTGGTAGAAAAATTATAATTAATCAGAAATACTATATTTGGCACAAATCTTATAAAATAGCAGAAATAGTATGATTTAGCACAATAGTAATAACTTAAACAGAAAAATTGGAAAAGCAAAATGGACAGCTGAAAAAATGCTGAACATGCTGAGGGTCCCTCAAATATACTTGCTAAATGAAAAACATCAGCAAAAAAATATATAACAGCCACACAATCACAAAAAATTGTCACATAAGGAAACACACATGCACAGAGAGACACACACACAAGATCCAATTCAGTCAACCAGTCTAAATATATTGAATTTGAATCTTACAATGAGATCATCCCATAAAAAGGCTTTCTCTCTCTCTCTCTCTCTCTCTCTGTAGCACACACACACACACACACACACACACACATGGAGAGAGAAGCAAGTTTTCAGTCAAGCAGCCTGGGAGCTGCTGAATTTGAATCCACCAATCAGAGAGCCTGTGCACTTTTTCCCGCCAAAACAGGTGCACGCAGCACAGAGAGACAGGATTTTTGCAGTCTATTTCTCATAATGACGACTCCCCTCAAACAAATGACCATAATTTCCTAACCGTAGGGGCTAGAACGGTCATTCTTACACCGTTTTGTTCAGAAGAGATGGGGGAATCTTCAAGTGTTGACAATTTATCATTAAAATATGAATTATTAAAGATATTTGACTTGTAATGCACCATAACTGAGTAGAGCCGAAGCAAAAACTGCCTTGACCTGCCCTCAAACAACGCTTTGTAACTCGAAATCTATTTGGAGTATCGATATCATTCTTTCACCGTAAGAGACAGCAGGCTTTGGTGAACAGTCATGGAAATTTTCAGGTCTCTGTGGAAATCCAAAAAAAAGATATGACGAGAGAAAAAAGTGGTTCATTTCCAGAGTTTGAAATCTGAAGAAATCTGAGCGAAGGACGAATTTCCTACCCTCAAACAAGTCCAACTCATCTCAGAACGGTAATAGGTGAGAAAAAAATTCTTGAATTGTGAGCGTCAGGAGTGTCTGAAGATATACGGGGACAAGCCTCATGTTTGAACTTCGATTCGTTAAGGAGATATGACGATTCGAATATGCCTCTCATTACAGAAATCAAGCGGTGATTTTGAACAAACTCTCCATTGACTTTCTATGGAGAGTTTTGAGACCTTGTGTTGGTCTGAGGAGATTTGCCAAAATTTTATAAATCCCACAACAATGATAGTGACATTTTCTGAAAGCCAGCAAAAATACCTACGTTTTGATGTATAATTTGTGGAAGTTGAGTGAAAATTGAGCAAGTAGCAAGAAGTTGTTCGGACATGAAGAGAAGACTGCGAAACCCTCAGTGGCACACTGGAAGCCAAGAGCATAGCAACCATAACAACGCCTGTATTTTGTGAAAAATCAAAAAGATGAAACTCAAAACTTGAAGAGGGATAAGATGAAAACGGTAACAGATATGAAAAAGCTGAATCATACATGAATAGCCCAATAATTTGTGAACATTTTAAAATTTGAATGGTTGTTCTAGGCGAAAGTATGAGGAAGTAGTTAAGTTTCAAAAACGAGCAAGTTTTAGCAGAATTGCAGAAGTTTCCCATTCATTTCAATGGGACAAATTAAAGGAAAAAAGCTTAATATTTTAAAAAGTATAATAGCAGAAAATACCAAAAGTCATAGCAGTCATTAGCAGAAATAGCAGAATAGTTTAAAATTTGAATGGTGAAAATCGGACAAAAATTGTGGAAGTAGTTAATCGGCGAAATACGGAGCAACTAGAAGAATAATAATAAAGTATAAGGTATAAAGTATAAAGTATAAAGAATAAAGAGAAACAGGAACTCAATAGTGTGGATGCCTTAAAGCATCCACACAACTAGAAAAATTTGCATTTCCTGCGAAAATGCAGTGTGGATGCTTTAAAGCTGAAGCTGTATGCAAAAACTAGCTGAAAAAGCTGAAAAGTTGCAGAAATTGTAAAAACTTTGCAGAAGCAAAAGAAGTTTGCTAAAATGTAATAACTTAGCAGAACTGCAATATCTTAGAGGAAACATAATACTTGTTAGAAATACAATAGCATAGCAGAACTTAGCAGAAATATTGTAACTTACCAGAAACATGATAACTTCTCAAAAATACAAGAATTTAGGAGAAATAGTATAAGATAACAGAAATAATATATTTAGCCAAAAATACTTGAACATTACAGAAACACGATGATTTAGAAAAATAGTACAACATAGCAGAAATACTGTGATTTACCAGAGACACTGTGATGAACTATGAATATTGTAATTTTAAATCAATACTATGTTTTAGCACAAATAGTATAATTTGACAGAAATACTCTGGTTTAGCACAAATATTATAACATAGCAGAAATACTATTATATAGCAGAAATATTATATTTAGAAAGAAAATTATAATATAGTAGAAATACTATGATTTAGCAGAAATACTGTATTTAGCACAAGTACCAAAAAGTAGCAGAAATACTATGATTTAGCAGAAATACTATGATTGAGTAGAAGTACTAAGATGTAGTAAAACTACTTTGATTTAACAGAAATACAATTATGGAGGAGTAATACTTTAAAATGGGAAAAATATTGATACACACACACATACACAGAGCCTAAAGGGAAGAGTACTTGTGCCATGGAGTGTTAACAAGAATGTGAGGTCCATATTAGAAAAACTGGTAAAATCATAAAAGTTTGCAGAATTGTAATAAATGATGAATATGAATTACTGGTCTGTGATAGTGTATTAATTTGTAGGGAAAAAAACACGTTGCCTAAGGTGGAATCGAACCTACGACGTCTGGGTTGCAGACCCGTGTCATTACCAACTGCGCCACTGGGAAAGAGAGCGGGCGCCTTGAAAAACAGGGTGATGAGCAGTCAGAATTAGATCGCGGTGAGAGGCAAAAAGCGCCGTTTTTTGGAGTTACAAAACGTTGTGTAACTCAAAAACTAGGTGGACTAGAAGCATGATTCTTGTACTGGGTGAATCAGCGGACTTTGGTGTACTTTGACCGCGATTTTCATTGCTCTCTGTACATCCGTCGCTGAGATATGACGAGAGAAGAAACGGCAGACCTCAGATATGATTGGCTGGCTGGGAAGCCGTGAAGGCCCTGATATGTGCATTTGAATGTCTCAGTCCTCACAGAGGATTGGCTGCCTGGCAGAAATATATAGAAATAGTATGATTAAGCATAAATACTACATTTAGCAGAAATACTATATTAAGCACAAATCCTATAAAAAGCAGAAATACTATATTAAGCACAAATACTATATTAAGCACAAATACTATAAAAAGCAGAAATACTGTACTATGATTTGGGAGAAAAACTATAATTATTAGAAATACTATATTTGGTAGAAATACTATGTTTTGGCAGAAATACTATATTTACCTCAAATCCTATAAAATAGCAGAAATAGTATGATTTAGCAGAAATAGTGTATTTAGCACAAGTACCAAAAAGTAGCAGAAATACTATGATTGAGCAGAAGTACCAAGATGTAGTAAAAGTACTTTGATTTAACAGAAATACAATTATGGAGGAGTAATACTTTAAAATGGGAGAAATATTGATACACACACACACACATACAGAGCCTAAAGGGAAGAGTATTTGTGCCACGGAGTGTTAACAAGAATGTGAGGTCCATATTAGAAAAGCTGGTAAAATGCTAAAAGTTTGCAGAATTGTAATAAATGATGAATATGAATTACTGGTCTGTGATAGTGTATTAATTTGTAGGGGAAAAAACACGTTGCCTAAGGTGGAATCGAACCCACGACGTTTGGGTTGCAGACCCGTGTCATTACCAACTGCGCCACTGGGAAAGAGAGCGGGCACTTTGAAAAACAGGGTGATGAGCAGTCAGAATTAGATCGCGGTGAGAGGCAAAAAGCGCCGTTTTCTGGAGTTACAAAACGTTGTGTAACTCAAAAACTAGGTGGACTAGAAGCATAATTCTTGTATTGGCTGAATCAGCGGACTTTGGTGTACTTTGACCGCAATTTTCATTGCTCTCTGTACATCTGTCGCTGAGATATGACGAGAGAAAAAACGGCAGACCTCAGATATGATTGGCTGGCTGGGAAGCCGTGCAGGATTTTTGCAGTCTATTTCTCATAGTGACGACTCCCCTCAAACAAATGACCATAATTTCCTAACCGTAGGGGCTAGAACGGTCATTCTTACACCGTTTTGTTCAGAAGAGATTGGGGAATCTTCAAGTGTTGACAATTTATCATTAAAATATGAATTTTTAGAGATATATGACATGGATGACTTGTTGACTTAGAAGCCACGAATTCCCCAATATGCAAATTTGAATGCCTCAGCCCACATATATGATTGGCTGGCTGGGAAGCCGTGTAGGCCCTGATTTGTGGATTTGAATTCCTCAGCCCTCAGATATGATTGGCTGGCTTAGAAGCCATGAAGGCCCCAATATGCAAATTTGAATGCCTCAGCCCACATATATGATTGGCTGGCTGGGAAGCCGTGCAGGCCCTGATTTGTGGATTTGAATTCCTCAGCCCTCAGATATGATTGGCTGGCTTAGAAGCCATGAAGGCCCCAATATGCAAATTTGAATGCCTCAGCCCACATATATGATTGGCTGGGAAGCCTGATTTGAAAATTTGAATGTCTCAGTCCTCACAGAGGATTGGCTGCCTGGGGACCTGGCAGAAATATATAGAAATAGTATGATTAAGCATAAATACTACATTTAGTAGAAATACTATGTTTTAGCACAAATACTATAAAAAGAAGAAATACTATAATTTAGCAGAAATACTATATTAAGCACAAATCCTATAAAAAGCAGAAATACTATATTAAGCAATATAAATATCCTATAAAAATCCTATAAAAAGCAAAAATACTGTACTATGATTTGGTAGAAAAATTATAATTAATCAGAAATACTATATTTGGCACAAATCTTATAAAATAGCAGAAATGGTATGATTTAGCACAATAGTAATAACTTAAACAGAAAAATTGGAAAAGCAAAATGGACAGCTGAAAAAATGCTGAACATGCTGAGGGTCCCTCAAATATACTTGCTAAATGAAAAACATCAGCAAAAAAATATATAACAGCCACACAATCACAAAAAATTGTCACATAAGGAAACACACATGCACAGAGAGACACACACACAAGATCCAATTCAGTCAACCAGTCTAAATATATTGAATTTGAATCTTACAATGAGATCATCCCATAAAAAGGCTTTCTCTCTCTCTCTCTCTCTCTCTCTCTCTCTGTAGCACACACACACACACACACACACACACACACACACATGGAGAGAGAAGCAAGTTTTCAGTCAAGCTGCCTGGGAGCTGCTGAATTTGAATCCACCAATCAGAGAGCCTGTGCACTTTTTCCCGCCAAAACAGGTGCACGCAGCACAGAGAGACACAGGATTTTTGCAGTCTATTTCTCATAATGACGACTCCCCTCAAACAAATGACCATAATTTCCTAACCGTAGGGGCTAGAACGGTCATTCTTACACCGTTTTGTTCAGAAGAGATGGGGGAATCTTCCAGTGTTGACAATTTATCATTAAAATATGAATTATTAAAGATATTTGACTTGTAATGCACCATAACTGAGTAGAGCCGAAGCAAAAACTGCCTTGACCTGCCCTCAAACAACGCTTTGTAACTCGAAATCTATTTGGAGTATCGATATCATTCTTTCACCGTAAGAGACAGCAGGCTTTGGTGAACAGTCATGGAAATTTTCAGGTCTCTGTGGAAATCCAAAAAAAAGATATGACGAGAGAAAAAAGTGGTTCATTTCCAGAGTTTGAAATCTGAAGAAATCTGAGCGAAGGACGAATTTCCTACCCTCAAACAAGTCCAACTCATCTCAGAACGGTAATAGGTGAGAAAAAAATTCTTGAATTGTGAGCGTCAGGAGTGTCTGAAGATATACGGGGACAAGCCTCATGTTTGAACTTCGATTCGTTAAGGAGATATGACGATTCGAATATGCCTCTCATTACAGAAATCAAGCGGTGATTTTGAACAAACTCTCCATTGACTTTCTATGGAGAGTTTTGAGACCTTGTGTTGGTCTGAGGAGATTTGCCAAAATTTTATAAATCCCACAACAATGATAGTGACATTTTCTGAAAGCCAGCAAAAATACCTACGTTTTGATGTATAATTTGTGGAAGTTGAGTGAAAATTGAGCAAGTAGCAAGAAGTTGTTCGGACATGAAGAGAAGACTGCGAAACCCTCAGTGGCACACTGGAAGCCAAGAGCATAGCAACCATAACAACGCATGTATTTTGTGAAAAATCAAAAAGATGAAACTCAAAACTTGAAGAGGGATAAGATGAAAACGGTAACAGATATGAAAAAGCTGAATCATACATGAATAGCCCAATAATTTGTGAACATTTTAAAATTTGAATGGTTGTTCTAGGCGAAAGTATGAGGAAGTAGTTAAGTTTCAAAAACGAGCAAGTTTTAGCAGAATTGCGGAAGTTTCCCATTCATTTCAATGGGACAAATTAAAGGAAAAAAGCTTAATATTTTAAAAAGTATAATAGCAGAAAATACCAAAAGTCATAGCAGTCATTAGCAGAAATAGCAGAATAGTTTAAAATTTGAATGGTGAAAATCGGACAAAAATTGTGGAAGTAGTTAATCGGCGAAATACGGAGCAACTAGAAGAATAACTAGAAAAATTTGCATTTCCTGCGAAAATGCAGTGTGGATGCTTTAAAGCTGAAGCTGTCTGCAAAAAGTAGCTGAAAAAGCTGAAAAGTTGCAGAAATTGTAAAAACTTTGCAGAAGCAAAGGAACTTTGCTAAAATGGAATAACTTAGCAGAACTGCAATATCTTAGAGGAAATATAATACTTGGCAGAAATACAATAGCATAGCAGAACTTTGCAGAAATATTGTAACTTACCAGAAACATGATAACTTCTCAAAAATACAAGAATTTAGGAGAAATAGTATAAGATAACAGAAAAAATATATTTAGCCAAAAATACTTAAACATTACGGAAACACTATGATTTAGAAAAATAGTACAACATAGCAGAAATACTGTGTTTTACCAGAGACACTGTGATGAACTATGAATATTGTCATTTTAAATTAATACTATGTTTTATCACAAATACTATAATTTGACAGAAATACTATCATTTGGCAGAAATACTATGTTTCAGCACAAATACTCTGTTTTAGCACAAATATTATAACATAGCAGAAATACAATTATATAGCAGAAATGCTTTATTTAGAAAGAAAAATATAATATAGTAGAAATAGTATGATTTAGCAGAAATACTACAATATAGCATAATAACAATGATTTACAACAAATACTATGATTGAGCAGAATAGTAATAACTTAAGTGAAAATACTGGAAAAGTAAGATGACAAGCTGAAAAAAAAAAAACGGAACATGGTTAAGTTCCCTCAAAACTAATTGTTGTTCACCTGTGAAAAAAAAATAAAGAAATAAAAATAAATTTAAAAAACAAGAAGGAACAGCCAACAGATACACACAAAATCAAATATGTATACACAAATGCACAGAGAGAGAGACACACGGAGGGTCTATGCCAGTCAACCAGTCTGAATATATTATATTTTTTTCCAACAATGAGATGCTGCCCTAGAGAGGGTCTCTCTCTCTCTCTATCTTTCACACAAACACACACACACGATCCAATTCAGTCAACCAGTCTAAATATATTGAATTTAAATCTTACAATGAGATCATCCCATAAAAAGGCTTTCTCTCTCTCTCTCTCTCTCTCTGTCACACACACACACACACACACACACACACACACACACAAGATCCAATTCAGTCAACCAGTCTAAATATATTGAATTTAAATCTTACAATGAGATCATCCCATAAAAAGGCTTTCTCTCTCTCTCTGTCACACACACACACACACACACACACACACACACACACACACACACTCACTCACACACACACACAGAGGGAGAGAGAAGCAAGTTTTCAGTCAAGCAGGCTGGGAGCTGCTGAATTTGAATCCACCAATCAGAGAGCCTGTGCACTTTTTCCCGCCAAAACAGGTGCACGCAGCACAGAGAGACACAGGATTTTTGCAGTCTATTTCTCATAATGACGACTCCCCTCAAACAAATGACCATAATTTCCTAACCGTAGGGGCTAGAACGGTCATTCTTACACCGTTTTGTTCAGAAGAGATGGGGGAATCTTCAAGTGTTGACAATTTATCATTAAAATATGAATTATTAAAGATATTTGACTTGTAATGCACCATAACTGAGTAGAGCCGAAGCAAAAACTGCCTTGACCTGCCCTCAAACAACGCTTTGTAACTCGAAATCTATTTGGAGTATCGATATCATTCTTTCACCGTAAGAGACAGCAGGCTTTGGTGAACAGTCATGGAAATTTTCAGGTCTCTGTGGAAATCCAAAAAAAAGATATGACGAGAGAAAAAAGTGGTTCATTTCCAGAGTTTGAAATCTGAAGAAATCTGAGCGAAGGACGAATTTCCTACCCTCAAACAAGTCCAACTCATCTCAGAACGGTAATAGGTGAGAAAAAAATTCTTGAATTGTGAGCGTCAGGAGTGTCTGAAGATATACGGGGACAAGCCTCATGTTTGAACTTCGATTCGTTAAGGAGATATGACGATTCGAATATGCCTCTCATTACAGAAATCAAGCGGTGATTTTGAACAAACTCTCCATTGACTTTCTATGGAGAGTTTTGAGACCTTGTCTTGGTCTGAGGAGATTTGCCAAAATTTTATAAATCCCACAACAATGATAGTGACATTTTCTGAAAGCCAGCAAAAATACCTACGTTTTGATGTATAATTTGTGGAAGTTGAGTGAAAATTGAGCAAGTAGCGAGAAGTTGTTCGGACATGAAGAGAAGACTGCGAAACCTTCAGTGGCACACTGGAAGCCAAGAGCATAGCAACCATAACAACGCATGTATTTTGTGAAAAATCAAAAAGATGAAACTCAAAACTTGAAGAGGGATAAGATGAAAACGGTAACAGATATGAAAAAGCTGAATCATACATGAATAGCCCAATAATTTGTGAACATTTTAAAGTTTGAATGGTTGTTCTAGGCGAAAGTATGAGGAAGTAGTTAAGTTTCAAAAACGAGCAAGTTTTAGCAGAATTGCGGAAGTTTCCCATTCATTTCAATGGGACAAATTAAAGGAAAAAAGCTTAATATTTTAAAAAGTATAATAGTAATAAATAGCAAAAATCATAGCAGAAATTAGCAGAAATAGCAGAATAGTTTAAAATTTAAACGGTGAAAATAGCACAAAAATTGTGGAAGTAGTTAATCGGCGAAATACGGAGCAACTAGAAGAATAATAATAAAGTATAAAGTATAAAGAATAAAGAGAAACAGGAACTCAATAGTGTGGATGCCTTAAAGCATCCACACAATAAAGAGAAACACGAACTCAATAGTGTGGATGCCTTAAAGCATCCACACAATAAAGTATAAAGTATAAAGTATAAAGTATAAAGAATAAAGAGAAACAGGAACTCAATAGTGTGGATGCCTTAAAGCATCCACACAATAAAGAGAAACAGGAACTCAATAGTGTGGATGCTTAAAGCATCCACACAATAAAGTATAAAGTATAAAGTATAAAGAATAAAGAGAAACAGGAACTCAATAGTGTGGATGCCTTAAAGCATCCACACAATAAAGAGAAACAGGAACTCAATAGTGTGGATGCCTTAAAGCATCCACACAATAAAGTATAAAGTATAAAGAATAAAGAGAAACAGGAACTCAATAGTGTGGCTGCCTTAAAGCATCCACACAATAAAGTATAAAGTATAAAGAATAAAGAGAAACAGGAACTCAATAGTGTGGATGCCTTAAAGCATCCACACAATAAAGAGAAACAGGAACTCAATAGTGTGGATGCCTTAAAGCATCCACACAATAAAGTATAAAGTATAAAGTATAAAGAATAAAGAGAAACAGGAACTCAATAGTGTGGATGCCTTAAAGCATCCACACAATAAAGTATAAAGTATAAAGCATAAAGTATAAAGAATAAAGAGAAACAGGAACTCAATAGTGTGGATGCCTTAAAGCATCCACACAATAAAGTATAAAGAATAAAGAGAAACAGGAACTCAATAGTGTGGATGCCTTAAAGCATCCACACAATAAAGATTACAACAACAATACTGTGAATGCTTTTACAAGCATTCACACTAATTACAACAACAATACTGTGAATGCTTTTACAAGCATTCACACTAATAAAGATTAGAAGAACAATACTGTGAATGCTTTTACAAGCATTCACACTAATAAAGATTCGAAGAACAATACTGTGAATGCTTTTACAAGCATTCACACTAATTAGAAGAACAATACTGTGAATGCTTTTACAAGCATTCACACTAATTAGCTTGGAGCACCTTCACTTAATTATAACAGTGGTTTTGTTAGGAAAACAGTTTCTGTATACCGGATACTAAATTGCGCTGACGTCAACGGCTAACGTATCTAGCTAATCGCTACTGTTAGCACAACATTAACAGCAAGCTACAATGACGAGTAACAAAAACAGTAATAAGGTTTTAATGAAAATGTTTTACCTTTTCCGACAGTCCCAGAATCCAGAGCTTCAAAGTCCAGCAGGTACTGAAGACTGTTATCCGCCTCGCTGTCACCGGCCGTGAGAAAGTGTTTTTTTTCCCCAAAGGTCAAGGCCCGCCGCTTGCGCACTCTGTCTGCGCATGCGCATCCCAACGACTGACCCCCTCCGTCCGCTCCCGGGATGTTATAGTATGACGTGTTCTGACGTCACTCTCTCTCCCTGTCATTTATTTGGCTCGAAACACATATTAACAAATTGCTCAGTGATGAACAACTACTCAGATCATTTACCTAAGCAGTGCGCTTTGTCAAAACGAAGTGTGTGTTCATTACACTGACATTCTGTTCTGCAATTGTTATTTACTTGTATTTTATAATTTGACTTTACATACTGCTGGGTGGTTTGTAAAGTTTACAATAACTAGTATTATCATTATGCTATATTTTCAAAAATATATAATAATCTCAAAAGTAATGCCTTGGAGTAGAAAATAGTAATGCTTTATTAAAATTTAAAACTATTTAAAACTATCAAGACATCCGTTCAGTGACTTGAAAACAAGCTGGACAGCATCCAAACGACTCTCAACAGCCATGACCAAAGGATTACAGCTTTGGAAACCATGGCCACAACTACAAACGCGGAGCTCCAGGACGTGGTGGCTAAGTTAGCGGTGGTGGCGGAGGATAACGATAAGCTGAGAGCTAGGCTAATCGACGTTGAAAGCAGGAGCCGCCGCAACAATATTCGCCTCTTGGGGGTCCCTGAAAATATTGAGTGGCCCAGGCCAACTGTGTTCTTTTCTCAGGTGCTTGTGGACATATTTGGAGTGGACATTTTGAAAAGGGCCCCGGAGTTGGATCGAGCCCACCGGGCGCTGGTGGCAAGACCAGGCCCCAACGCGAAACCCCGACCGGTTGTTGTCTGTTTCCATAGCTACCAGACCCGTGAGCTCGTTGTGCGCAAAGCTCGGGAAATGCGGGGTAAACTGAAATATAAGGACACTCCCATCCATATTGTCGAGGACTATTGCCCTGAGGTGCTGGAACAACGGTCCACTTACCGCGGAGTTATGAAGGAGTTGTATGATCTTGGACTCAAGCCTCAGCTTCGCTACCCGGCCAAACTGTTCGTTATGACTGACGAAGGGAACCAGAAGCGACTGGCGTCACCAGGCGACGCTCGGAGCTACATCGTCTCACACTGTCCCCTGAGTTCTAACATTCTGGAAACCTGATCTGAGGGTCATGGTTGGATCCTGCCACTTCCGTAGAAGGGCTCATGACATTTTAGTTTGATGTTTGGTACCTAGAGGACAGCATGGTTTGAGTAATTCTAACTTCATTGTTTTTTCTGTTTTTCTCTCATTTTCCTTTACAATACCCCTGTTTATACTTTGTTCTAATGCCACCGTTGGCACGCTAGTCTGCTACGTGCACATATATGTATATACTGTTTTACCTTATATAAACACACATTCTTTCATTATTATTGCCTCTCCTACAGTTTGATTCCTGCCATTTACAAATGGAGGACAACAATACCTCAGCCTGCCTTTTTTGTGCTTTTCTTCTGTCCGCTTTTGTATAGTAAGATACATCCTAGTCCCTTAATTTTTTTCTAGCAGAATATTGACAAGGCATATTTTCATAGTGAGACCTTGCCGCCACAGGGAAGCCATTTGATAAGAGTTGTGATGGCGAAGTCTTCGCAGGGGAATGTTTACACCCTGCGGTGCAATGGACACTTGCAAGTTTTGTTTTCGGGGGTTTCCAGGTCCAATTTATGTTGTTCGATCTGCATGTATGTATTGCCTTGTTATATGTTTTTTTTTTGTTGTTGTTGTTGTTGTTGTGTTTTGTTTTATTTTATTTTTATTTTTATTTTATTTTATTTTTTTTTATTTTTTTTTTTTTATTTCTCTTTTTTTTTTTTTTTTTCCCCCTGTTCTGTTCACAGTCTGCTACCTCATACAGACACCAGTCTTCCCCTGGCCACTGTCAACTTGTCAAATCAAAGACCTGTCTGAATACAGTAAGGTATGTCAAGCACAATCAATGGTCTTAGAATTGTCTCCTGGAATGTGAGAGGGGTGGGGAATGCAACCAAAGTTAACAAAGTTATGGCGCACTTACAGCAGCTTAAAGGAGATGTGTTTTTTCTTCAAGAGACGCATCTCTGCAACAAAGAAGTGAGGCGACTCAAGAGAAACTGGATCGGCAATATATATCCTTCCAAATTTAACACCAAGGCTAGAGGGACAGCCATACTTTTTAGTAATAATATTCTGTTTGAGCAACATAAAGTTATTGCTGATCCAGATGGCCGTTTCACATTTGTGTCAGGAAACTTGCAGGGCTCACTTGTGATACTGGCTAGCGTGTACGGGCCGAACTGGGACGACGACTCTTTTATAGCTAAACTTTTCTCTTCACTTCCAAATTTGGAAAACTATCATCTTATTATTGGAGGTGACTTTAACTTGGTTCAGGATACTCTGTTGGATAGATCGTCAACTAAGGCCTGTTCCCTGAATAAATCTGCTAAAACCCTAGAATTTTTTAAAACTCAGCTGGGGATTGTGGATCCATGGCGACATACGAATCCTACTACTAAGGCATTTTCCTTTTTCTCTCATCCCCACCGTACATATACACGTATAGACTTTTTTCTTGTCGATATTAGGTTTCTCTGTAAAATTAGCCATTGTCAGTATCATGCTATCGCCATTTCAGATCACTGACCAGTTTCTTTTGATGTGGTATTAGCTACCCCGTCTCGACCCATTAAACATTGGAGATTTAACTCTAGCCTGTTGATAAGGGATGACTACACAAATTTTTTGAGATCACAGTTCTCACTTTTCCTTGAGTTGAACGACTCTACTGAAGTGTCAAGAGGTGTATTATGGGAAACGTCGAAAGCCTACATGAGAGGCCAGCTTATAGGATTTGTGTCAAATTTAAAGAAGAAAGAGTTAACTTACACGTCCAGTTTATTGAATAAGCTCAAAGATCTAGATGGCAGATATGCATCAAACCCAGATCCTAACCTCTATACAGAACGTGTGAAAGTTCAAGCCAGTCTCAATTTAACCACCACCGCAACAGCTATGGTTCAATTAATTAAGACTAAGCAACGCTTTTTTGAATCCGGCGACAAGGCAGGGAAACTTCTGGCCTATCAAGCCCGTGCCGAAGCAACCTCCAAGCTAATCCCAAAGGTCAAGTCTGCTGCTGGTGACATAATATCGGACCCAGAGGGAATTAATGAAGTATTTGTAAGTTTCTATTCCAATCTGTACACTTCAAGCTCTCCCCCTCTATCAGAAGAAACTCTCCAAAATATACATTTTCCAAGAATAGATAGAGATCTGACGAAGGGATTAGGGGGACCTATTACTGTAGTAGAGGTACAAGAAGCCATTAAATCCTTAAACACAGGTAAATCGCCGGGCCCTGACGGTTACTCTGCAGAATACTATAAAGCCAATTCTGATCTTACGGCACCATTGTTGAAAGATATGTATAATGAAGCCTTTTCAAAATGTCAATTACCCAAGACCTTGTCCGAAGCTACTATTTGTTTAATCTTGAAAAAGGACAAGGATCCTCTGTTGTGCAGCAGTTACAGACCAATTTCTCTTTTAAATATTGATTTTAAAATACTATCTAAAATCCTCGCACTTAGGCTACAACGTGTTCTGCCACAAATTATCGCCTCTGACCAGACGGGATTTATGGCCAGCAGGCACTCATATGACAATTCAAGACGCCTCTTGAATATTATCCATGCATCATGCAACTCAATTCCAGAGGTTGTGGTATCTCTTGACGCGGAGAAAGCTTTCGACCGCGTCGAGTGGAGCTTCCTCTATGAGGTGATGGATAGGTTTGGCTTAGGGGTTGACTTTATTCTCTGGGTTAAGCTACTATATTCCTCGCCATCCACCTGTATTCGTACTAACAACAACTTGTCTTTGCCTTTTCCACTTGAGAGGGGCACTAGGCAAGGGTGCCCTCTCTCACCCCTCCTATTCGCCATTGCTATCGAGCCTCTTGCAATATGGCTGCGTTCAGAGGATAGATTTAAAGGCATTACAAGGTTCGGTGTGACCCACAAACTCTCCCTTTATGCAGATGACTTGCTCCTGTACATTTCTGACCCTCTAAACTCATTCCCGGTGCTTTTTGACATACTGGACCAATATGGTACACTGTCAGGATATAAGCTCAATTATCAAAAAAGCGAGTTGCAACCCCTCAATTCCCTGGCCAGAGCTCTTCCCCACTCAATAGTGCCTTTTAAGTGGACAGAAACCGGATTTAGATATCTGGGGTTTTTTATTTCCTCTTCTATACATAAAATGATGAGGGAGAATTTTCTATCCCTACTAGAAAATGTTGGGAAAGATTGTGACCGTTGGATTTCTCTACCATTGTCAGTGGCAGGGAGAGTTAACCTGATAAAGATGAGTGTCCTCCCAAAATTCTTGTATCTTTTTCAACATGTCCCGATTCTTCTTACCAAGGCATTTTTTGACAAGTTAGAAAAGATTCTGTTACATTTCATATGGGGAGGGAAACAAGCTAGAATTCGCAAGTCTATTCCTCAGTCCTCTAAAACTGACGGTGGTCTTGGTCTGCCCAATTTTAGACACTACTATTGGGCAGCTAACATACAAAAACTTTTACATTGGGTTCATAACGACCCCCCTGCACCAGCCTGCATCTAGCTGTTACTCATTATCATCAATACTCAGCTCACCACTCCCTTTTTCTCCAACCCTTGTTGGGGATAATCCAATAGCTAAGGAAACGGTAACTATTTGGCGACAGTTCAGAAAATACTTCGGGCTACTTGGACCGTCTTTGCTAACGCCTTTATCAAAAAATTGTAATTTTGCACCTTCAAACTGTTAGGGTCCCTGGGCCGTTGACCCAGTGTTTTGTGTTTTTGGTTCTTTGATTTTGTTATTTCATTATATTCTAGCTTTGCTTTATGGGTTTTAGGATTATTCTTAGTTTAGGTTCTCTGGGTGGGGTTTGGTTAGAGTTTTAGTGTTCTGGTTTTCTGTCTGTGTTCCATAGTTGCTGTCTCCCCTGTCTGCTGTATCCCCACGTCCAGTCAGTGTCTGTGTCTGCCCTGGTCCCACGTCTCTGTTCCCTTTGTTATAGTGCCTGCCTGTGAGTCTGTTATGTTTCCTGTTTTACTTTGAAAGTCCATGTCTGATGTAATGTGTCTGGTTTTGCTTCCCCTTGTCTTGTTAGGCCTGATTTGCCCCAGCTGTGTTTCCCTCCTGTTACCCATTCCCTGATTGCTCCCTCTGTGTATTTAAGCCCTGTGTTTCTTTGTGTCTGTGTCGTGATCTACTCTCATTTATGCCGTGTGTTCCGTCTGCCTGGTCATGTAAGTTTATTTGGATTTTTGTTACGTTTTGCCACTTTTTGCCATCCAGCAATAAAAGCTGAGTTTTGAGTTACTTTCCGCCTCCGAGTGTCTGCACTTTGGGTCCTTCTACTTCCACTCCTGCCTGCACACAGCCTTAACCTGACACAAACAGTTCCCTCACTTTCCCAATCGGCCTCCAGAAACAAATCTGGATATCATCCTGCAGACGAACCCTCATCAAAAGAGACTGATATCAGCCTTGTATAAAATACTAGATGCTTTGGTCCCCAAATCCATTTCTCATATTAAGCTGAGATGGGAGGAAGAGCTACAGACAACCCTGCCAGAACAGCAGTGGGATTCTGCTTTGAAATTGATTCACTCGTCCTCAATTTGTGCTTGTCATGCTTTGATTCAGTGCAAGGTGTTCTATAAAGTACACTATACAAACGCAAAATTATCTAAAATCTATTCAACTATTAGTGATGCCTGTAGCAGATGCGGACTATCGCCTGCCAACCATGTCCACATGTTTTGGTCTTGTTCGAAACTGAGTGCATTTTGGAGGAATATATTCGACACACTTAGCCAGGCATATGGCCAGACTGTCCCTCCTAACCCCCTCTCCTTTGGTTTATTTACAAGGTGGCAGTGGCAAAAACAGGCAGTGAGGCATGACAAAACAACTGAAGAAACCTAAACTGGGAAAACTAAAGAGCAACTAGAAATCCTCAGGGCACGGGGTGAAAGGCAGAGAGACGCAGACTGACGGAGGATACCAAAAACGCAGAGATACACAGATGAACGCAGACGAGCCGACAACGAACACAGACCGACACCCACTATATATACACACACAAGGTAATCGGGTAATCGCACACAGGAGGGAGAACAGCTGATCTGAATAACCATGATGACTGGAGGACACAAGCTGAACACAATGACAACAGACACAGACCTTCAGAACAAAACAGGAAATCTAGAACCCGAACCGGACACAAGGGGGGAGGACACCGAATAACTAGAACAGAGGGACATAATCATAAAACACAAAACGCTGGGTCAAAATGACCCAGGACCATGACAGGTTCTTTAAAGAACCATGAAGACATCTGAAGAACCATTTAAGAACCATAATTTTTCTGAGTGTAGGAAAAACCATAAAGCCTTTGAATGAAAACAAACGCTGTTGCCACATTGATGTACACTGTCTTGTTGGTATATATGCATCAGTCTAATAAACTTAAACCTACACCAGCCTCCCTATTCTGGTATTCTAAACAGTACCCGAAAGTAGACTTCTTGGTCGAGTTAACCTGCTGAACTATCTACAACACATGGTGAAAACCTGAAATTAAGACAGAGAAGACATGGTGAGACATGATCATTACTGATTACTTATGACAGATTTAGATATATTTTCATAAACTATTCATTTGCCACATCAATAAACAGCATGGCAGGGTGTCAATAGAAAATTGTACTTAGTAGTCAGTATAATCTTTTAATAATATAAGTTTGCATACAGTAGTGATAGGATGTGCGATCCTTAATAGTCTGCAAAGGCTTTGTGTGCATTCCAGAGTGCTCTGGCATTCACACCCACATCCTGGGAGCATGGGAGAGGTCGTACCTTGTCTTATTGTTTTATGGTAGGATAAACGTAGCTATGTCAAGTTTTAGTCTAAGTGCTTAGATGAACTGTTGGCCTTCCAGACCAGCAGATTTAGGGAAGTCGGTTATGGGGTCACACTCTGACTCCACACCTACACCTACACCCACACGCACATATAAACATCCACATTCCAATGTATACACATCCACATTCCAATGTAAGGAACAAACACCCACTGATGTATAATATAAAGACCAGGGCAGTCTCAGAGCTGCGAGTCTCTGAGCCCTCACTCTCGTGCGAGCGCTCTGGTGGCTGCCCTTGCTAGCAAGAAAACCTGTGTGTTTCTCCTCTCTGATTCTCTGCTGAAGAAGTGTTTTAGAATACATCTCTTGACACAGGGCAAAATATTTTTTCTAACATGGCAACCTTTAAAAAGTGAAAGGAGACAGAAAGACAGGTGAGAAAGAATAAAACTTAATTGACTTTTCGATGGCATTTTACACATAGTACTGGTACAGCATCTAGAAAATGTGGGAAAATACTGGCATCATATACAGTACTTAGCTACTTCTGAAGAAATTATGATGGGACCCTAAAAAAAATTACAATGTACAATAAAGGATTTCTATACATTTTACATCAGATGAAAACGTTTGTTGTAAGATTCAGATAATTTTTTGTTAAAAGCAAGACATTTTAAATGAGAATAAGAAAGAAAAGTATTTCTTTGTGCCCCCCTTTCCCTGTTAATGCCCTACCTGGGCCCCTGGCAAAACTTTGCTAGACCTGCCCCTGCACAGTTACCAGCTGTCAGCTACATAGAAAAGGATCCTGGTGTTATTTGTCTCTCAGAAACAGTTCATAATTTCCCTTCAACTCATTTATGTCACCTAAAAGGTAAACCTGTTTCTCCATCACCTGTTCAGCTCTGATGATTCAGCAAGGACATCTCCTGGTTTCATCTTCATGTTTCCCTCTCACCAGATAACAAAACCGACATCATGACCAGCTGCTTTTACAGCTGTGGCTCCAGCAAACATCAGCTGATAGTAGAAATTATTTTACCTCCACAAACAATATTAAATAAATTCTAACAACAGCTGATCAAGCCTAAATGTGCTGCTGTTGTTTCGCGCGACATCCGGCGGTTTCTTCTTTCTGGCGCAAAGTGGGCGATAAACAAACAAGAGAGAAAAGCCGATCAGCTGATCATTGATCAGTTTCATGATTGAAGTAGAAACAGGAGAGGGAGGGGAGAGAATGAGAGAAGAAGAGGCAGCTGTGCAGCGTAACAACAGAATAAATCCAGCTTTGTGTCTTTTTCATTCTAG
The DNA here is from genome assembly GCF_051167445.1 of Perissodus microlepis. Taxonomy (NCBI): domain Eukaryota; kingdom Metazoa; phylum Chordata; class Actinopteri; order Cichliformes; family Cichlidae; genus Perissodus; species Perissodus microlepis. Next base: position 20,745,342 of record NC_140480.1, read on the forward strand.
CTGAAGTACAGGACAAACTGTGTTCCTTTTCACCTCAATACAAAATGCGCAATATTTTCTCTGAATACGAGACCATTCCGTTTTTTATGGGACGGTTGGAAACTCTAATAACTAACCTTATAAATAAAATAAGATAAAACAAGTTCAACATCATTAACATCATAGCACCCGCCCAGCAGTATATAAACTCGGTCATGCTAGCTAGTACGCAGTACGAGTTATTGTAACTGACTGTAAAAAGTCAGCATAACAAAAATAAACTCCACCTAAACTTGGTTTATATCAGACCCAGATACACTGCAGTCATAACTTCTTACCTGAAGTTCAGTTCACCGCCTCGGGTCTCTGCTCCTCCTGCCTTTCCGTCATCCACCTGCCAGCGTGTTGCATCTGCTGGCCTCCACCACTTGCTAATGTTACTGAATCTGTGGAAGCTCCGCAATAGCCACCACCAAACAATTGAGTTATTTTTACACATCTCGCAGCATCTGGCCAATCCGCCACCTTTCAGTGTTTATACCATTTACAGGGAAAAAACGTAAAAAAAAAACCATCGGCCCATATAAACGAAAAATCACCATCGGCCCACCGGGCAAATGCCCGGTATGCCCGATGGCCAGTCCAGCTATGATTCGGATTGTCATGTGCAAACTATGGCTGTATAAACGTCTCGCAGCCGCTTGGCGTGCACACTCACAACAATGGCTGAGCGTAGTTGGAGTCATGTGCGGACATATTTTACCTCCACAAACAGCTGAGACGTGGTTTGCGATACATGTGGCAAAAAAGTGAGGTGTTGTGGCAACAGCACTAACCTTGTTGAACACCTCAGAGTAAATCATATCACAGGATATGACAATATTGCGTATGTTGAGGCAAACTGAAGAGGAGGAGAGGGACAGGTGCTGCTAGGGCGAGACAGACGTCTCTCATGGATTTCTTTAGTGCTGCGGGCAGGCAAGGTGTTCAAATAGCGCACAACTTCAGTTAATTTCTATATGATGAACTCTGCATTATTAAGTGATAAGAACAAGTAATCTGATGTCCTGTAATCATTATGACGCTATAATTTGAGATACAATAAATAAAATACGTTTTTGTACAAAGTATCGGTATCGGATCAATATCTTCGATACCACTCTGAATTTTACTTGGTATCGGATCGGAAAAGAAATCAGTGGTATTGCACATCACTAGAAATGACACCAACCTCTCCCACAGGGGAATTGTAGAAAAGGGGAGAGGCCAAAGGCATATTCCGTAGTGATGTGTCAGTCGCAAACGAAACGTCTCTTAGAGCCGGATCTTTGAAGTGAACCACGCGAGCCGACTCCTTATTGGGAGCCGTTGTTTGTTTGTTTTTTTCTTTCTCTCACCCTCTCTCTCGCACTTTTTTTCGCTCCACTCCGCACGCAAGCCTTGTGCTTTGCTCTGGGAAGAGGGGGAGGGGCGGTAGTTACACTCGCAGTAGCACAGGAACAGAGCAGGAGGGAGAGACAGAGAAAGAGAGCCAGGGACAACAACGTCACATTAGAAAGGTATAGTAATCATCCACAACTATTTTCAGTTGCGGATGATAAAGGATTCAGAAAGTTTATTCATGCAGGCCCATATGACAGAGAATGTGCATCTTCTTTTTGTTTTCATATTTTAATTTATATTTAATTGTGTTGTGGTTTTCAGTGTTTTGTGTTGTTTCACTTTAAATTTGTTTAAAAGGAAAGCTGAAAATTTAAATAGTTAAAAGTTGAAATGTGAATAGTTGTTTTTTGTATTATATGATTTATTTATTACATTTTATGTGGAGTGAATAAATAAAAGTATATTTACTGTGGCTGCTAGAGACAAAGCACGTACAAACTCTGACACACATAAAAACTCTAATGTGTGTACAAACTGCGAAGCACGTACAAAACACAACAGAAGTGCTCCAGAATGCTAGGCGCAGTGTTGAGCTTTTGTTACCTAGTGGCTGCACAAGCCAGGAAGTACCAACGTCCGGATTTGGTGTGTGGTAGTAACAGGTAAATGAACATTTTTTTTAAAATTATTTGAATATATATGAGTACACAATGCACAAGTCGAGGAGCGTGTCAGGTTACATTTCACTGTGCGTTATACTTGTATAACTATGCATGTGACAAATAAAGGACCTTGAACCTTGAACCTTGAAGTAAAGAAATACTACACCATGGTGCATGTTTAAACAAGGAAAGTTTATTGATCAAAATTATTTATTAAACAAAATATACAACATTTTTTTTGACCCCCCCAAAAAATACATGTTCAAAGCCCACTATCAAACAGAACTCCACTCTGTAGAGTGGGCAATCATAATGAAGCAGTTCATTTTATTTTGTAGATTCAAGATGCTCTTCATATTTTTGGCCACCAGTTGTCACCAGAGAGGACTGTGTTGAAAAGCTTTGAGTAATGAACCCTTTTTCAATTTATGCTTCAGAAAGCTTCAATTGGCCAATACTAATTCAGCTTGTCCTAGGGTCACGGTTTCCTTCCACATATAGCTTTGCAAAAATTGATAAAAATTGCATAAAAAGCACTTGCAGCAGCAGAAACATGCTTTGCTGATCTGATCAACTGTTCATAACACTTCCTACGTTGGAATAGACGCCAGCACGAACTATCGCCATTACCTGCCCGAAACCGGAAGTGACGTCATTTTCGCAGAAAATGTAGGTTGGTTTTTTTTTTGTTTTTTTTTACCTTCAGGGCTTTATAAGCCTATACTGGTGTTTTTAAAAGTCATGTTTGACTTTATGTTTTTCTGTATCATTTCTGGGATGCTTAGGACTCAAATTGCACTGCTGGAAATAGTTTATTTTGATGCACATGCTGTTATTTTTGCAAATTTGCATTATAATATTTATTTTCGTTTTTCCTGCAGTATATAAAAATTGGTGTATCTCAAAAATAAAACTATGAAGACACTGAAAATAAATTTCCTGTGGTTGGAAACTATTTTGTGCAACTTTTTTGTATTTACAATTTTGAGGGATAAACTGCTTAAATTTCTCTAACTAGAAATATATGTAAAAAACAAAACAAAACCGATTTTCAATTTTTTTTGTAGTTTATTGCACTTTTTTGCAATTTATGTAGTTACTATGCACTTAATGCATACATATTATTAAAGGCTGGGCTATAATGGTTGTATTGATGTATAGCAACTTGAAATGCTCCCAGAAATGGCACTACAGCATGTAAAAATATAATGATAAGCTCTGGCAGACTTGGTTCCTGAGGAGCAGCTGTGCAGGACCTGGGACCAAAAGGCTACCTACTGATTTTAAAATATGCAATAAATATTCATTAAATAATTAAACTTGTCTGTGCAAATGTTCTTCGTGTGCAAATCTATGCTCAAGGTGCAATGCTAACTAAAGTGCTGGATAATGTGCTTTTAATAAGGTGCAAATGGTGCTCTTAGCATGCTATAAAAGTTATAATGTACATGATCATAATAAGGAAGTCCTCTTCCTTGCAACCCCATAAAAGATTTACAATACTTCTGTTTGACCAGCTGTTGCCTGATAAGACTAAATGCAAAACCTCACCTGTCTCTGTCTCTCTGTAATTCAGCACAATAGAATTTTCAGTTTCAGTTCTCAAGTTCTTACATGATGTAGCTGCCCTGTTCTGTTTACTGCTTCTGACTGACACCTGGGATACAGATGACAGAAGCCATTTTAGCTTGCTAGTTAACACGTGGTCATGTCAAAATATCCCCAACTTACTTTGGCTCTGATGGAAGCAGACGTATCTCTCTCCCTCTCCCTCAACGTATCTTTCCGGCTTGGCTTCTCATATCCTTGTCTAGTCTCGTGTAACTTTAACCTTCAGAGAGTCTCTCAGTCTTGTTCTCTAAAACCTAAACAATATGGATTCGATCAACTGGTTCCTCAACGCCCTTTTCTCAACTAGGCTTTCTCAACAAGCCTGGGTTCAGAAGAGCCCGATTGTCCCGGAGGGACGTTTCCTGCCGGACACAAGATGGATGGGTGGCAGAAGTGGCGCGTAGTTTGCCTGGCGGGGCTGTCGATTGAGGACATAGAAGATTTATACCTATTCAGACCATGATAACAGGGTTCTTGCTGATCGGAGCTGGCTCGGCTCTGGGTTATTGAAGATTGAAGAAAGTGGTTACAGCTGTTCAAAACCCCACAAGGCTAGCCGCTATGATCAGGCAATGGGAAGAGCTGTGAGTTCTCAGATTGTTCTTATTGAACGCAACATGGAAAAGATCTTGGAGAAGCTCACGGCTCTTCAACGGGAAATTGACAGACCCGATGACTAGTGGAAGACATTTAGACCGGCTGTAAAATTAGAAACAGCCCGTTTGCACTAAACAAAAACATAATTTCTCTTATGTGGATACCCACCATCAAGGCTGGCTGACTGAGAGCAACAACTAATTCTTCTCCTTGATAATGAGACTGTTATGGCTCTCTGTGCCCATATCTTTCCAAGGCCACCTGTGTCAGCTTTCGCCTAACTGGGTGGAAGGACACTCTCTTAAGCTGATCACAGGACACACATACACACGCATGTACACTGTTATGACCTAGGTCATTGTTGCCGTGTGGTGCTGTTACTCGCCACACCAGGCGATGTTTGTGTTATGTAAGTTTCCAGGTGGAGGCTGACCATTGGTGGAAGATGGAATGAGGCCGACTACAAATTGGGACCTGACTGGGCCGGCAGCCCCCTCCTACTTCCTTAGTGCCGTGTGACTGAGTTTTCTGAGATGAGAAGAGCTAGGCTGCAGTGAAAATAGGGTAGAGAGACTTCTATCTGGACATGGTAGCTGTAGGGGTGGGAAGACGTTTCTTTTAGAACCTTTTTCTTGTGTTTTGGGTAGGGAGACAGGTAAGAGACTTGTATTTTCTTTTGGGGTTGTCTCACTACAGGTAAGTCAGTTCGGATTCATTTCTAGTGTGTTTGTTTGTTGTTTTGGCCATGCCCACCCCGACGTTCTCTACCTGTCGAGTTAATAAAACCGACTAGTCATTGTAAAGCTGTGGCTGTGTGATTTACTTCTTTGCGGTCTTTTTCTTGTTTTCCTTGTCTTGCACTCCAGCCCCCTAGGCCGGTGTCTAACATAATTGGGGGCTCGTCCTTGCCCATTTGTGTTTTGTGGTGTTTGTGTAAGTGCATAAGTGTTTGTTGCTTTGTGTGCCTATTTCTTGGTGGCTGGTTTGTGTTGTTGGCCACAATGGACGTTGATTTGGAAGTTCGCTGAGAAGCCTATCTTGCAGCAGTTGAATAAGTGTAGGAAGGTGGATTTGCTGCTTATTGACAGCCTTTTTGATGTGCAAACACCGTTGGTGGTGAAGAAGGCCGTGGGTGAGAGGAGCCTATTGGCAGATGTGGCGGTTGCAAAAGGGGCAGGCAAAGCTGTTGTGGAGCCACTAGCTCTTTTACCTGCTCTTTCCACTACTCCCCCTGTAACCACTTCTTCTGTAGCTCCTCCTATTCCCGCGGTGGGGATGTCAGCTGAGGAGCTCCAGCTGATGCTCCGCATTAAGGAAGTGGAGTTGACTAATTGCAAGTTGGAGGTGGAAGCGATGCACCTTAGGGTGAGAGCGCTAGAGCTAGAATGCCAGCCTTGTAGCCCCACCCCTTCACCACTCACACCTGGTCTCCCCCAGGCTCCCCATCAAGATTTTGATGTGGGTAAGCACATTAAATTGGTGCCACCCTTTAGTGAGACTGAGGTGGATTCGTTCTTTGCTGCTTTTGAGCGTGTTGCTAATGCTTTGAAATGGCCAGAGTAAGTTTGGGCCTTGCTGCTGCAATGTAGGCTTGTAGGTAGGGCTCAGGAGGTGTGTGCTAGCCTCTCAGCGACTGAAAGCTTGGATTATGATGTTGTTAAAGCTACTGTGTTGCGTGCTTTTGAGTTGGGGCCTGAAGCGTACCATCAGAAATTTTGGCAGTGTGAGAGAGGGGAAAACCAGACTTATGTGGAGTTCACGCGTGAGAAAGGTCTGCTTTTTGATAAGTGGTGTCAGACTAGCAAAGTCAAGGAGTTTGCACAGTTGGGAATTGTTGCTTTTGGAGGATTTTAAGGGGTGCCTGCCAGAGTGGGTTGTTGTCTATTTAAACGAACAGAAAGTTGAGTCCCTTGCAAATGCAGCAGTCTTGACGGATGAGTTTGCCTTGACTCACAAAAGTGGTTTTTCGTCTCCAACGTGTCAGAGCCCTAGAGTTTCGCCTGGGGGGGGCATGATCACCTCCGGTTTCACGGCGCAGCCCTGCAATGGCGGGAGGGGACTACAGATGTTTGTACTGTCATTAACTCGGTCACCTCATTGCTTTTTGTCCAGAGCTAAGGAACAAGGAGGTATTGTAGAGTAAAAACACATCTGGAGTGGGGCCAGTACAGTGTTGTTCTACTGTGGACCACCCTGGGCCAGTGCCAGATGGGGTGTTACCAGTGGAGATAGATGAAATGTTCAAACCTTTTGTCTCTGTAGGTTCTTTTTCACTGTCTGGTGATGCAGCGGACCGGGTTCCAAACCGCATGATAAGGGATCCGAGCGCAAAGCATTCTGTAGCACAGCGTGGAATTGTGCCTTACTCTAAGCAGTCGTATTGTGGCTCCGATTTGTTGATGTGGGGAATTAAGATGAGTATTTTGCACATGCCCCTTCATAGTGTTACCTTGACCTCCCCCTTTGTATCTGGCACGGTGCGGGTGCCAGATCAGCTGCCAATTGAAGGCATTGATCTTATTCTGGGAAATGACTTGGCTGGGGGAAAGGTGTTTCCCGCCACTCCTGAAGTCACTGAATGCCCTACTCTGGATGTTTTGTGTCATACCTCTTCTGGACTCTGCGACTCCACAGTTTTCCCGGCATGTGTGGTTACATGTGCTCAAGCTCATCTCCTTGGTGACGTGGTGGACATATCTGAGACGTTCTTGGATGGCTCTGAATCACATACTAGCCCTTCCCTGGAGGTAAACGGGGTTCTGTTGCGCAAGTGGACTCCGGTGTCTGGGTTAGAGGGTGATGTGGTCAGTCAGGTTGTTGTGCCGATGGAGTACCGACCCCAGATTTTGAGTCTTGCCCATGAGCATCATCTGTCGGGCCACTTAGTGATTAGAAAAAACATATGACAGAGTGCTCTGCTATTATTATTTTTTTGGCCAGGGCTTAAATCTGATGTGGCTCATTATTGTCGGTCCTGTCATGTCTGTCATGTCTGACTGGCAAGCCCTACCAGGTCATCCCTCCTGCACCATTACATCCACCCCTGTAATAGGTGAACCCTTCGAACATGTCATATTAGACTGTGTAGGGCCCTTGCCGAAGACCAGGGCAGGTTTCCAGTATGTACTTACCATAATGTGTGCGGCCACACGATTTCCAGAGGCCATTCCCCTGCGATCACTCAGGGCGAAGGCCATTGTGAAAGCACTAGTTTTTTTCTACATTTGGGTTACCAAAACTCATTCAAACCGACCAGGGGTTCAATTTCCTGTCTAGGGTTTTTGCTCAAGTTATGTCGGAACTGTCTGTTAAGTACCGGATGTCTAGTGCTTATCACCCAGAAACTCAGGGGGCATTGGAGCGATTCCACCAGACTCTAAAGGCCATGTTGCGGAAGTACTGTGTTGAGACTGATTCAGAATGGGATGTGGGCCTGCCGTTGTTGCTGTTTGCCATTCGAGAAGCCACACAAGAGTCCCTGGGTTTTAGCCCAGCGGAGTTGGTTTTTGGACACACTGTGCGTGGACCCCTGCGTCTGCTCCAGGAGAGGTGGCTTTCAGACCAGCCCAGACCCGCGCACAATGTACTTGATTATGTGAGTTCGTTTAGGGAGAGGTTGCACACCGTGTGTGAGCTGGCACGTAGCTCGCTTTCTAATGCCCAGAGTAAAATGAAGGTGAGGTATGATAGGAAAACCCTCAAGCGTACCTTTCTGCCTGGTGAGCATGTTTTGGTTTTCCTACCCATCGTGGCTTCTTGTCTTCAGCCTCGCTTCAGTGGTCCTTATGAGGTTGAGCGCCAAATCAGTGACACAGATTATCTGATTAAAACCCCAGATGGGCGGAAAAAGTCCCGGGTCTGTCACAGCAACATGTTGAAGAAATATGTGGTCCGTGAAAGGAGTCATAGCAACATGGGCTCCCCTGTTGTGACGGTGGGATCACCCACTTACAAACCTGAGGTGGATGGGTTGCATGAGCACCAGGGACCAAGCTCTGGGGCACGCTTGGAAAATTCTAAAATCCTGGAGGATCTTGAGGCTCATTTGTTTTACTTGTTTTATCCTGCTCCTCAAGCTGATGAATATGGTGCTATTGGGTGTCCATGGCTGTGAAGTTTACTTAGATGATATTGTAGTTTATTCACCAACATGGCCAGAGCACATGGACACGCTGCGGGAAGTTTTTGCCCGGTTTAAGGATGCCTGCCTGACAGTGAATCTTGCCAAGTGCGAGTCCGGCAATGCTGTGGTTACCTATCTGGGGAAACAGGTGGGACAGGGGCAGGTACTCCCTCTAACGGACAAGGTCCAGGCCATTTTGGATTTCCCAGTACCAACAACACAGCGTCAGCTTCGCTGGTTTCTGGGTATGTGTGGATACTACTGTGGGTTCTGCAAAAATTTTGCCACAATGGTTATTCCTTTAACTGCCTTGTCAAGTACGCCATGCCTCTTTTTGTGGAACTCAGACTGTCAGAAAGCGTTTGACTCAGCCAAAGCCCTGTTGTGCAGTGCCCCATTGTTAGGTGCCCCTGATTTTAGTCGCACTTTCAAATTAGCAGTGGATGCCAGTGCTTATGGTGCAGGTGCTGTACTTTTGCAGGAGTATCATCTGGGAATTGATCACCCAGTGTGCTACTTCTCAAAAAAGTTCAATAAGCATCAGATAAATTATAGCACAATTGAGAAGGAGACTCTAGCATTACTCTTGGCCCTCCAACATTTCCAGAATTGCAAGCCTTGGTGGGGTCGTTCTCATATTGTTTGCCTACCTCCGAGCGTACACCTTGGATCATTCAGTGGAAAACATCTGGTTTATTCTCCTGATGGTGTATTTTAAGGTTATTCCTTCCAGAAACCTGATTGCTAGCCTAGCTAGATGACAGAAACCAGGTGTAGGTAATACTAGTTAACATGTTTTATTAACATTAGTTGTCACTATTTTCCACAGTAGAAAGGCTGCAGAAGATTGTCACCTTAAATCAGACAACAATTGTATAGTTACTCTACTACCTATTGGTTTTTTTTCATACTATGGGTGATGAAAAATCTCCTGAATCTGTTGGAATAAACAAAATCAGAATATAGTTTTCATACATACTTGAATTATATGCACTAACAGGGCCAAGTTGAGTAGCTGAACAGTCCTCAGAAAACCGGATCACAACAAATTGGTGCTTTCGAGTGTACGTTTGCTAATCTTAACGCCATGTGATTCAGCTAATAACACAAGGATTTCATCATTTGTGAAGCCACGCTGAAAATACTCAGCAATTTGTGCATTCATGACTGGCTGTAATAATGGTAGCTTAGCTGTAGCATTTGTAGCTGAGGGCTTCAGCTTCCAGGTAACAAGGAAATGGCGTCAGTCACGTAGATTACTGATTGGCTTCCTCCGTAGAAGTAAATACAGTATTTGTCTGTGATGTGAGCCTTCAAGTGACCTTTTGCTTTCAGCTGTGAGTTGTATCAAAGTACTGTTTAAAGTGTTGTCACAGGGATCCAGTTTTTCTAAGTTTTATCTTAAGCATATCTCAGCTGCTTTTAAAATGGGATTCGGTGTGTCTCATCACCGGAAAGGTTATCCTGTTAACCTAGCCCTGAAGATGCACATTTCCTCATCAATCTCATCATCTCCTCAGCTTCTTTACTCCTCTAGTCTTTGTGTCTTGCATACAAAAATATTGATTAACAGCTCCATTTTTTACTTGAAATTTCGCAAAATTAATACATCTAATATTTGACAGCCTCCAGTTCACTGACTGCATATTGGCCTTTTCCTCGGTGAATGAGAGGTTAACTACCCTATAGCTTGGTGTTGGTTTTCTAATAGGAGAATTTAACGCATAGCTGGGAGGAATGCCCTGCCACAATTTACCTAACAAAAAATGTAAAAGCTGGTTTCCAAAGCAGATTTGTCCAAATTTCAGGCCAGTGACAAGTTAGTGAGAAATAAGGGCTTTAGTAAAAGCTTCAGCAAAGATCTCTTTCTCATCCTGAAGAACACTAGCATACTGTTGGTGTTTTTACCCTTTTTGCTTCACATTGTATCAAGTTACTTGCTAAATTAGAAAATTACACTTTTATTAAAGCATTCTTTGTTTAAGGTACAGAATTACAAAGCAGGCAAATTAGCATGATGTCACAATCACAAAATTTCTGTGGGTGATCTGCTGTTGGTAGTAAATGGTAAGAGACACGTATGTCTGATCAGATTTAGAAGGCTAGAGAGGAAGAGTGGTTTGTCTCACTGGGCTACAGTACAAATATGGTTCATTGTAGAAGGTCCAATGTGACTGATGGGGTTACTGTGTACTCACTTGTGAGTGAGTTCATGTTAGAATTTCTGTATTTGATTTTGTTACTTTCTTAATTTTTCTTATTTTGTCTTTTGTTAAATTTTAGATTTGATACGTTGTCAACCATTGTTTTAAAAAAAAACCTTGTTCATATTTTTAAAAAACAGAGTACCGAAAAGATGAATTTCCTTGCCGTGAACAAATCATCTTCGTTTTTTTCAACTTTATTATGAAACAAAATCAACTTTAAACAATCGGCCATTATAAGACAAATAAGTCAAAGTCAACAGAAACAGCAACAATTCACAAAGTCTTCACATTTAGCAAGAATATGAATTTATACAAAACACTGTACAAAAAATTGAATATGTTTATTCCACACATCATAGAAAAATGCATAATTGTTCTTTTTGGTACAGCTTCTGGATACACAGAGTTGTGGATCCAGACTCTCTTACCACTTCCTTAATGATTCTTAAATGTAGTTCATTGGTTAAAAAGAGATCAAACACAGCTGACTGATGGCAATGGTTCCTTCAGATCTTCTAGGCTCCAGACATGAAATGATATCTGAATGTGAATTCTTTTTTACAGAAAATCTGGTATGTGACATCTTCAAATAACATGCTAACATTCTATTTTTTAAGTATTCTTTCTAATTTCTGAGACATACTTAAATACTGAGTATGTAAAAGGAAATGTTATGTAGCTGACTCGACCTTGAAGATGCACATTTTCTGATCATCTTTACTTCTCTGGCCTGCTCCCGTTTCTGAATGTAGAATCATTAATTGATAGTGACAATTTGAAGAAATTTTTAAACTAAAATTCTACTAATAATTTAACTGTAATTGAACACTGGCTCCAATTTTTATTAAAAACTGACAGCTGCATTTATTGATTTGATGAAAACTACAAAGACAATGGACACTATAAAATGTAAATAAAATGTGGAATAACTTGCAAACCCATATTTTATTCACAATGGAAAATATGTCAAATAGGTAGCTTTTAATTTGATTGTAGTATCACGTCTCAAAAAACTGTGTGTGTATATGTGTGTGTACTATATGGGCCATGTTTACTACTGTGTAGTCTCTTGTCTAACAGCAGACCCATTTTCCTTTAAGCTTTGGAAACTAAGGAGACAGGTTTCAAGGCTTTTTCTTGACACTGATTGTGATGCTGTACACTAAAACCTGCTGCTTTGCCACTGCTCATCAAAATCATGCACAGAAAAAAATGGCAAACAAACTGTAAAATAATTTAAACTATACATGTGAACAAACCCTCCCTATTAATGCCAGAATATGACCAGAGTGACTGGCAAAGGAAAACCTTGACTATTTACCTCAATTAAAAATAATCTTAGACTGGATTGGAGCTTTTGTACAAATTCAAATGGCTGGTAACGAACAGATGCAAGGCCATTGATGCTTAAACCCTTTTCCAAAAAAGAAGATGTATGTTGTATCCCAAGAGGAAAGTATAGAGTTCTTAAAGTTGAGTTATTTACATTTTCAGCCTTAACATTTTTTAATCATTGTGCTTTAAATCAGGAAAGCTGACTTCATTTTTCCTGACTTAAAATTCTTGCTTATGCTAAAGCAAACAATAGGAAATTTTTGATGAAAAGTGCCTTTAAGTCAACAGAGTCTGAATCAACAAGGCAGCCCTGAGAGTGATCCCACAGCTGAGGATTATTTTGGGATTGGTTTTCCACTACCTGTAGAGTGAAATTACTCCGGAGAGAATAATCTGTTGGACTTTGCACCAGGAGAGTATGTCATACGTAATGACAGGAGGTCCAAGCTGCTCCACATTAAGAGGCTAAGAGCCAGCCTGACATTTTAGATACACCACCATTGTTGTATAGGCTGTCCTCACCAAGCTAAAATTGCCAACAGTGTTTGCAGTGCAACATTACTGGTACTAAATAATGGTTTTCAAGTCATTTTTTGCTGAACCTTTTGTTCAACAAAATATTGTTTTTTATGTACCTATTAGGTCTGTTGAGATATGATAAAGGCAACTGGATTTGTAACCCAGCCAATGGGCACTGATGCATTCTTTATATGTTTATCCAGAAAAATTAAGACCTTTTACTACTGTCACGATCGGGCGGATTACACACAGTAATTCGGCGTGCGCGTGTGGCGTGCTGGCTAGACCCAAACGCGGCGAAGGCTAGCGGTGGGTTGGAACAGACACGCAGTTATTCTAGTAACGATCAGTGCACGAAGCGTGGCTTCGGAACTGGCGTTACAGACGGAGAGCGAGCGGAGCCGGGATAAGAAAAAGAGTCGAGAGGAAAAACACTCACAGTTGCTGAATCAGGCGGCGACTGACGTCGGCACGGTTTCGGAGCTCCTGACATGAAGAGAACGATGTCTGAGCGGCGAACAGGTGGGTGACGTCTCTCTTTTAACCCCGGCCCCGTGATCAGCTGATCACCGGCTGACAGGACCCCCCCCCCCCCCCCCCGAAGACCGGCACCCGACAGTCCAGGACGGCGGCGACGAAAATCCGAGATGAGGGAGGGATCCAAGACGAAGCGGGACGGCACCCAGGAGCGCTCCTCAGGACCGTAGCCAGCACAGTCCACCAAATACTGGACCCCGCGACCCCGGGGACGGGAGTCCAAGATCCGCCGGACAGCGTAGACAGGACCCCCATCGACGAACCTGGGCGGGGGCGGGGCCGGGGAGGGGGGCGCCAGCGGGGAAGTAACACGCCGTTTAAGCTGCGAGACGTGGAAAACCGGATGGACCTTCATGGCGGGAGGAAGCCGGAGACGATAAGTCACGGGGTTGAGCCGGGCAATGATCTCGTACGGGCCAACGAACCGGGGAGCGAGCTTCTTGGACTCGGTGCGGAGCCGCAGGTGCCTTGTGGAGAGCAAGACGCGATCCCCCGGCTGAAAAGGATGACCCGGGCGGTGGCGGCGACGATGCTGCTTGGTGTACAGAGCGTTGGCTCGGGAAATGGCAGCTCGCGCCTTGATCCAGGCCTGACGACAGCGACGGACCATCCGTTCAGCAGCAGGCACGTCGACCTCCGCCTCCTGATGGCTGAAGATAGGAGGATGAAAACCATGGCAGACTTCAAAGGGCGAGAGACCGGTGGCAGAAGAGACGTGAAGGTTATGAGACAGCTCAGCCCACAACAGGTAACGAGGCCAAAGCGACGGTTGGGCGGAGACAAAGCACCTCAGGTAGCGCCCCAGCTGTTGATTGGTCCGTTCAACCTGCCTGTTAGTCTGAGGGTGATAGCCGGACGAGAGGCTGGGAGACGCACCGATCAGGCGGCAAAAGGCTTTCCAGAACCTGGCAGTGAACTGGGGCCCCCTGTCCGAGACTATGTCCTTGGGGAACCCATGAAGCCGGACGACATGGTCCAAGAAGAGCTCGGCCGTCCGTTTAGCGGAAGGGAGGCCGGCCAGAGCGACCAGGTGCTCCGCCTTTGAAAACCGGTCTACAAAGGTGAGGATGGTGTCAAGACCATCCACGGATGGGAGGCCGGTAACGAAGTCAAGGCCGACATGGGACCAGGGACGTCCCGGCACATGGAGAGGGCGAAGGTCGCCAGCGGGAGGCTGAGAGGTAGACTTGGCCCGAGCACAGGTGTCACAGGCGGAAACGAATTCACAGACGTCCCGAGTCATGGAGGGCCACCAGAAGGCACGACGGAGGAGTTGGAGGGTCCTGTCAGGCCCCGGGTGACCAGAGAGCGGGGAGGAGTGAGCCCAGAGCAAGGCCTCCTGACGGCACCGGGATGGTACATAGAGCCTCCCAGCAGGGGTGTCAGGCGGAGGCGGTTCGGCGGTAAGGGCGTCCCGGATGGAGTCCTCCAGGGGCCACCGAAGGGGGGCAGCGAAGCAACGAGAAGGTAGGATAGGACTCGGGTCTGACGTGAGGCCGTCCTGGGCGAACTGCCTGGAGAGAGCGTCTGCCTTAGCGTTCTTGGAACCAGGGCGGTAGGCGAGATGGAAATTGTAAGGCTCAAAGAATAAGGCCCAACGGGCCTGCCTTGGGTTGAGCTGCTTGGCAGAACGAATATGGATCAGGTTCTGATGATCAGTCCAGATCAGAAAAGGGTCTTTCGCTCCCAGGAGCCAATGCCGCCACTCTTCTAAGGCCCACTTAATGGCCAGGAGTTCTCGGTCGCCGACACCGTACCGTTGCTGCGTGGGAGAAAATTTCCTTGAGAAATAGCAGCATGGGTGAAGTTTTCCATCCGGGCCGTGTTGAGAAAGGACGGCGCCAGCGCCAACATCGGAGGCATCCACCTCCACCACGAAATCTCTGGCAGGATCAGGGTGGAGCAGGACGGGGGCCGTAGTGAACCGGTGGATAAGGTCTCGGAATGCCTGTTTTGCACCTGGGGAGAGGCAGAAGGGCTTAGGCAGGTTAGCTGGTTTGGTGAGGGATGTCAGTGGGGCGACAACGGCGCTGAAATTACGGATAAAGCGCCGATAGAAATTGGCAAAGCCCAGGAAGCTCTGTAGTTGCTTAAGGCTGGAGGGCTGAGGCCACTGGGTCACAGCTTGGACCTTTTTGCGGATCCATGGTCAGGCCCTCGGAGGAGATGGTGAAGCCTAGGAAGGTGGTGGACCGCTGATGGAAAGCGCACTTCTCCAGTTTGCAGAACAGCTGGTACTCGAGCAGCCTGCTCAGCACGGCCCTCACATGGCGAATATGGTCCACTTCGGTGCGGGAGTAGATCAAGATGTCGTCTAGATAAGCAAACACCCACCGGCCTAGCATATCCCGCAAGACATCGTTGATCAGATGTTGGAAGACAACAGGGCTGTTGCAGAGGCCGAAGGGCATCACCAGGTACTCCCAGTGCCCGTTAGGGGTGATGAAGGCCGTCTTCCATTCGTCCCCTTCCCTAACGCACACCAAATTGTAGGCGCTGCGCAGGTCCAGTTTGATGAAGATGCAGGCCTGGGAGAGGGAATCGAGTGCGGTGGACAGCAGAGGAAGAGGATGGCGGTTCTTGATGGTGACTTTGTTCAAGCCCCGATAATCTATGCAAGGGCGGAGCCCGCCATCCTTCTTCTTGACGAAGAAGAACCCAGCAGCAGCAGGAGAGGTAGAAGGGCGAATAAAGCCCTGTTGGAGAGCCTCAGCGACGTACTCCTCCATGGCCTTATTCTCTGCGGGAGACAGAGAGAACAGGCGACCACGGGGAGGGACCGCTCCCGGGAGGAGCTCAATGGCCATGTCGTAGGAGCGATGAGGAGGTAGGGTAGAGGCTCGCCTCTTACTGAAGACCTCAGATAGGTCGTGGTAAGCCGGAGGGATCTTATCCAGATTAGTGGGCTCCGGGGGAGAGGCCTCTTCTGAGTTAGCGTCCTTTTTGGTCCGAGAGAGAAGGCAGCGGCGTGGACACTGGGGACCCCAATCCAGGATCTGGCAGGAAGACCAGGAGACGTGGGGGTCATGTTGACGGAACCAGGGGTATCCAAGGATGAGAGGAGAGGACGTGGCCGAGACTACTAGAAACCGGATCTCCTCCTGGTGATCCCCAATAGACATGCAAACCGGCTGGGTCTGGAACTGGATCGGGTAGGGTTGGAGGGGTCGCCCATCTACTGAGGTCACCGGGAGAAATCGATCAACAGGAGTTAAAGGAATGTGAAGTCGGGATGCTAGTTTTTGGTCGATGAAGTTCTCAGCGGCTCCGGTGTCCAGGAGGGCTTCAGATGAGAACTGTTGGTGTTCCAGGTGAAATAATACTGGTAACAGAAAACGCGAGGGGTCAGAGGAGTGCGAAGGGCCAGGTGGGACTCCCCCGCAGTCTACCTGGCGTCGTCGTTTCCCGGACGTAGTGGGCACTGGGGACGACGGTGTCGAGCTGATCCACAGTAGGCGCAGAGACCCTCACGCCAGCGTCTCGCTTTCTCCTCTTTGGGGAGCCCACCCAGCTGCATGGGCTCCTCGCTGGATGTACTGCTTGGGCTAGCAGCAGCTCCTCCAGAGGGGGGAGGAGGCTGCGAAGACATGGCCCTCTGAGGCTGGAAGGGTTTGAAGGCCCGAGGGGTGTGGCGTGGCCGCGACATCACTCGTTGGTCGATCTTCAGGGCGAGGTCCACGGCCTCATCCAGAGTCTTTGGGGCCTCACGGCCGGCCATCTCATCTTGGATGTAATCAGCCAGTCCCTCCAGAAAAATGGAGCGTAGAGAAGCATCTCCCCATTTTAGCTTAGCGGCCAGGGTACGGAATTGGGAGGCAAAGTGACAGACGGGTCGACTGCCCTGGCGTAAATGAAGCAGCTGTGACTCCACTTCCACTTCACTGCTCGGGGGAACAAAAGTCTTTTTTAACTCCTCCACAAACAGGGCATAGTCATTACACGCTGCAGATTTATTGTTGTAGAGAGCCGCGGCCCATTCCTGAGCCTGGCCAGACAAGAGAGAGGTTAACATTGCAACTTTTGCACGGGCGGTGGCGTATTTAGTGGGTTGACATTCAAACAGCATGTCTAAGGTGGCGAGCAACCCATCGGGCCGGCCATCTACTCCATTCCACTTATCTGGTAGTCCGATCCGGGGCTCCGCGCTCACCGGCGCTGGCTGACGTTGCAGCGAGGTGACGGAAGAGGAAAGTTGGAGGACAGTTTCGGTGAGAGACTCCATCTTTGTGCTCATCCGATCTACCACACCGCGAAGATATAACACTTCGGCTTTCAGCCGTTCGAATTCCGCTGGGTCTATATGTGGCTCTGTAATTCGGCGTGCGCGTGTGGCGTGCTGGCTAGACCCAAACGCGGCGAAGGCTAGCGGTGGGTTGGAACAGACACGCAGTTATTCTAGTAACGATCAGTGCACGAAGCGTGGCTTCGGAACAGGCGTTACAGACGGAGAGCGAGCGGAGCCGGGATAAGAAAAAGAGTCGAGAGGAAAAACACTCACAGTTGCTGAATCAGGCGGCGACTGACGTCGGCACGGTTTCGGAGCTCCTGACATGAAGAGAACGATGTCTGAGCGGCGAACAGGTGGGTGACGTCTCTCTTTTAACCCCGGCCCTGTGATCAGCTGATCACCGGCTGACAACTACTTTTCCAAACCTACTTTGAGTCCTGAGACTTGGGTGTTTGATGGGTTTTTTTGGTCATAAGCTTTCCACTTTCCTTTCTAATAATCACAGTTATTTCTAGTAACATAATTAGGAATACTTTATTGAAAATAAATAATGTTCCTACGCACAGGTTTCACAGCAGTGATGTGAAAATGTGAAGGTGTGTAATCGGGAGGAGAGAAAGTGCCACATCCATAAACAGAGAGACAGAAAAACAGGATGGGAGCAAAGGGTGGAGAAGAATCATAAAACACTAAACAAATATATCTGTATATAGAGAGAGGAACTTGCAGCACATAGCAATCAGAACTTCATGTTGCTGACAGAGACATCCTTCTTGTGCAGACTGAAGTTCAATCGCCATGGCCAAGGTAATTAAAACAGACTTTAAAATATTACATTTTAGAGTTTTAAATGGCAGTTTTAGTGTGTGATAATGTCTGAAAATTGTTGGTCTTATACCTTATACCTGATTAGAAATGCTCAGTGTAAGCATCATTATTATCTGTGACCTTCAATAAACAGTGATGATGTTTTTATTTATTTATTTTTTTTTTAATCCATAGTCAATCTTAAATAAGATCCCTAAAAAGTTATTACTAGTCATTACTAAAAACAGGTCCTATGTCAGCACATCTATGCATACACTGAATTTTGTTCTGTGTTGAAGAAAGATTCGAATTTTTATTGATTTTTAATGCACAACAGTCCAAAGGTCTCTTGGCTTCCATCAGATTAGTGTCAGTTTCTTTTTGTGTTTGGAGGAAGGCCAATAACACTGAGGTTTATATACTCAAATGTATCCCTGGAGTTGAATTTGCTTTCCAAGCACATGTTTAAATACCTTCCAGTAAAAATGAGCCTGCACTGCACTTGCTCCATTTTCGAACCAAAATGTTTTTTGAAATATTCGTAACTTCATCCTAAAATTTTAACTACTTTGTACCTGAACTGTACCTGAACTACCTGAACAAACATCATCAAGATGTTTGTCTACATGCTTGCAAAAAGTGAGGGGTATAAAAAGTCTTCTTTTTTTCACTGAATATCCTTTTTTATATTGGGCTATATTTGGTTAGGGCAAACTAATCTAGTGATTACTATTCTGTCCTTGCAATGAGATCTCATTTTCAAAGCTCATTGTTTCTGCTTCAAAGCAGAAGTGAGCTCATAATTAATAAATCAGTTAAAATGTCTTTACCTCACCTACAAAAGAAGTGCACACTCAAACCTATCACTGGATTCATGAAGCATGTGCAGTGACCAGTTTTGCTCACAATAACTGCATAAGAGGAGACAAATACTCCAGTCTCAAGAAACAGAGGAGCATCATGTCATGATGCCGTCACCTCAGTGCTACTGTTTTTTTTTTTTTTTTTTCAATAAAGGTAATACATACTATTACTGATATTGTAAAAGTGAGTGAGATTTTTTGTTTTTTATTTCTTGATTGGCTGCATCAGTCTTGTGTTGTGGCTGCCTGTGGAGTTCTGAAAGTGAAATTCCTAGAAATATATGTGTAATGATGTCACAGCAAAAATGACAGAGCAGGTGGGGTCATATCTACCAACTGTCTTCACCAGACATTAGTGTAAACTAGCTACTGATCAAGAGGCACAGTGTCGGTTTGGAACTGAAAGGCATTGACAGTGAAGGTATTTTAGTGGTTGACTTTATCAGAGATGTATTTGTAGGAGCTTCCATTAAAGCACACAAAACAATTTCAGGTTTACATGGTAGAATAGTTTGGAATAATGCAGCTCTTGCCTCTGGATAGGTCTACCTGATACCCCCATGTTAGTTTTCTTCCTATAACATCATAATAATAACATTGGCCCAGGATCGTGATTTTCACAGGATAACCGATGCCCTCTAGAGGATTGCATATATCCCACAACATGCTAGAATGGCAATTTATAACATCTAGCCCACAAAATACAGTTTTTGTTTTAGTTGTGAATGTGATGCTATTCCTTCAATAGTTTATTTGAAGTCCTAAGTAGGTGAAATAAAATACGTACTTCCCCTAATTCTCCTAAGCATTGTACTAATACCATTTCATACCATAAAATAGTCACACAGTGGGCCCATATATTCAGAACCATTTATTGCAAAGTTGATTTAACAGTATTGCCAGAATGTTCAAGGTTCCTTTATTACATGTTTCCACCATTTGGAAGTACAGACTGCGAACAGGAAATAGTAACTTCCAAACCTCTTTATAGTAGGGAGGAATTGGGCTCTTACTAAGCAGTAAGAAACAGAGGGGAGTTTGTCAATCTTTTGTTTAAATAGCCTTTTAGTCATTGTGAATCAACTTCTGTATTTGTGATTTTTGTGTCGAAGCCTCATAAGTGATAAACAGAATATCGTTGTCATATTTTGGTTATGAGTATCGAGTATAAACTAATTAATTACTTGTATGGTTTGTTCTTAGGGGAGGGGCTTAAGCTATATGAGGCTGAGTTCCTGAGGGTGGAGTTCAAGGTGGCTCTGTAAGAATAAAGGCTGGTCGGCCTTTGAAATTATCTGTAGTTGATTTATAAGTCTCCTTCATTTTTTTAACAGTTTGTTTGTACAAATTTCTTTTTGGTTGTTCATACCACCAACCTGTGCCGCCTGACTATCAGTATTTCTTCTTTTTTTTGTAAACAAATTGCACCTCGGGTGAAGAGAATCCCTGGTTCCACCGCATCTGTGACCCCCTTAATGTGCCCTCTGGATTTGTGCTCCACTTGAGTCTCAGTCCTAAAGAGCTCACACAGTCACAGAAATTTTTAATATTTTACTTTTATATCAAAACCACATTTATTCTTCTTCAGCGTCCCCAAATTTATCTGCTCATGATGCTTTCAGAAAAAAAAAACATGCATAAAACCTGCACTTTCACATTACCCACAGTATTATTATTATTTAAGACATTGTTGCCTCACTGGGAGGGTGTGCTTGTTTTTAAGGCACTAATTTGTGCTACTTGATAGTAATAATTATTGAGATAAACTGAGCAGCTACATCTTGGTATAGAAATCAGTGCACTGTTAGTAGAACAGTAAAGAACTTTCCACTCCCATGTTTACATATTTTCAAATGTGTCATCAGGCTAAATGCCCCCCAAAATACTGGCACTGTTCCTCTTTAGTAAAATCCAACAGAAGTGACTGCCCCCTGTGCAAAGCACTAGTAAATGTAGACCTAAATATCACATCACAGCTTTGACCAATTTTTTTTTGTCTCTATGGGCTTTCTTGCATCACATATGCTTAAAGTGTTTGTTTGGTAGCATCTTGCAGTAAAATGGCTGATCATAAGATGTTAAATGCGTTATGTTAAACACAGAAAAAAGGTAAGTTGTAGATTATGGTTTTTAGGAAATATTTTTTGTTGTTCATGTTTAATTCCTTAACATTATTTGTTTAATTCTATGACTCTTTTCCCTCTTGCTTTGGAAAATAAATGGGTGTGTGGGTGCAGTCCTGAGCAGCACACAGCATTACATGCTTTACTGTTACCTTTTGGTTTTTCAACAGCTGTTATTAATCCATCCACATGTACCTTTTTAATGGTTATGGTATATTGAGCCTGTTGGCAGTCTATGACAAATAAGAAGTGAAATATAGTAACAAATCAAATTAAGGGAGAATAAATTAAAAAAAAAAAAAGACTCAGCGCTACTACTCATCTTTAGATAGACACAGTTTATCAAAAAAATTTCTTTCTTTTTTTCACTCAGGTATTTAATGATCCCATCCATGGCCACATCGAGTTACCTCCACTTCTTGTCAAGATCATAGACACACCCCAGTTTCAGAGACTACGAAAAATCAAGCAACTTGGGGGCGGTTATTATGTTTTTCCAGGAGCGTCACACAACCGCTTTGAGCACTCAGTTGGGTATGTCAACATGTTTGGAGTTACACATTTTTTGATAAATTGTTTGTTTTTTCAGTTTGTTTCATGGTGAACTGTGTGTTTTGTGATACAGAGTGGGGCATTTGGCAGGAGAGCTTGTAAAAGCTTTGAGGGCAAAACAGTTGGAGGAGCCGTCACTGAACTCAGAATCCCTCATCAATGACCGAGATGTCCTTTGTGTGCAGATTGCAGGTCTTTGCCATGACCTGGGTAAATCATACACGCATTTTTCAGTATTACATGCATTATATTGAAGATGTAAGGTGGCTCTGTCATGTAGTCCATACACCCCTCCTTCAAACAAGTTGTTCTGTTTGAAAGTTGGAGGAGACTGTTTTTTCCTGGAAATTTACAAAAGTATTAATAACCAAATATAATCAAATAGATTTTTATTTGATTTTTGTCAGTGCCTGACAGGAATTTATCACAAATCACCTAATCTGAAGTTCACACACATTCACCTTTTTTTTTCCCCCTTCAATTCAAGGTCACGGGCCCTTTTCTCATGTCTTTGATGGAATGTTCAACCCTCAAGCAGACCCAAATGGTGAAAAATGGGAGGTACGAAAGAAAAATATTAGTTTCAGTTTGTGTGAAATGGGTCGTAGCAGTCATTCCAAAAACTGAAACATATATAAAAATACAGAAAAAAATGAAATGGACCAGCAATTATTTTGCTGTTTTTCTGGTCTCACTGACCACTTGAAGCACTACAAAACTTTATTTCCACACACTTTGAGCACTTTCTCTACTTTACATGGCCCATTGACAAATACATATTAACAGAATATGCACATCTTTGGATCATGTGAGAAGTACCTGGAGGAAATCCAAAGTCCATACAGAATAAATATAGGTTCACTGAGTTAGCTCCACTGTGACTGAAGACTGAAAACTTAAAACAAACTGTCTCTGTCCAAAGTTAGGAAAATCTGAGCCTCTGTAAAAGAAACTGAAGAATACTAATTTAGATGGATGTAAAAGCAAAAACAAAAAACAAAATCATATTGGCGCAGGCTAGGGATGGGTACCGGTATCCGGTGCCATGATGGCACCGGTTCTGTCAAAAACGGTAGTAACCAGACCGAAAAGCAGCGCACATTTCGGTGCTTTATTTCGGTGCTTTTTTTTCCCCTGAGCTGTAATACACTTTAGATTCTAGCCAATCATTTTACGTTTCCGAGGATAGTAGGCGGGTCCAGGTACGTACGTTCTTTTAGAGCAGAGCTACAGATTAAAAATGCCCAAGGCGAAGCGGTCAAAAGTCTGGCTGTACTTCACAGCAAAATATGCAAACTCAGCAGCCTGCAACAAGTGCTTTAAGGTGATACTGTCAAAGGAGATAACACCTCAAATCGGATAAAACACCTGGCAACGCATAGCGGTTTTTTTTAAAGCTGAGAAATGCGCCGTATTTAATAGCTTGCTGCGAGACCTCACACCGTGCACATCTACTGCGGGTGTGGTGCCTGTTATCGGACGCGGAGTTTGCAACATCCCCCAAAAACCCGAAGAGGAGAGTCCTGGCCCTAGCCCTGCCAGTGTAGCAGAAATGATGACGGATGATGATGGCAGCAACAGCCGTTCTTCTCTGCGTGAGTAGCTTAATGTTGTCCGTGTGTAATTTACGTTGAGTAGGCTAA
Source organism: Perissodus microlepis (assembly GCF_051167445.1). Taxonomy (NCBI): domain Eukaryota; kingdom Metazoa; phylum Chordata; class Actinopteri; order Cichliformes; family Cichlidae; genus Perissodus; species Perissodus microlepis. Next base: position 20,768,511 of record NC_140480.1, read on the forward strand.
CCACGTTATTACATTAATGCATGTAAGGTGAACTAGCCAACATCATCATAGCTACATGCGGCTGTCTTCTTGTTTGATGGCAGATACTCCCTTCACCCTGGCCAAAAAGGCTAAAATGACCAAAGAAAAAGTGGAAAACAGTTAAACATGAGAGGTTTTTGGACAAAGTTTGTGTTTTTTCCATTGTTTAAGCACTGCTTCCAGCCAAGAATGATACCATATATGCCCCATAGCTGCAGAAAAGGCTAACATTGTTATCTTTTTACAAAAAAACAGCTGAACATGAGAGGTTTTTGGACCAATTTTGTGTTCTCCATTCTTTAAGCACCGGTTTGAGCACCATTTAAGCACCGGCACCGTTTCAAAAGTACCGGTTTGGCACCGGTATCGGATAAAACCTAAACGATACCCATCCCTAGTGCAGGCAGGGGGTGAAAAGAAGAACAGTAAATCTCTCCTTTTGTTACTGCTGTCAATATTTTACATCTATTATGATGGGGCTTTTATTTGTTTAAATAAAATTTAATTAATAAATTTGCCAAGTAACATTAGCTGCAGCAGTTCCAATTAATGGTAAATTAACAATGAACATGCATTTCACAGGTTAGGTCACACCTGTTGGCTTTGTAAAAGGAATTGTGACTGTTACATTTGAAATTTGAAATGCATATAAATGTTGTTTGATTACTTATTACCTGAGAAGTTAACCTGTGTTTTTGTTTGTTTGTTTTGGGGGGGGTGGAGGGGGGGGGGTGCACTTTGAATCTGTGATCATTAAAATGCTTGTCTTTGTGTTCTTGCAGCATGAGGATGCCTCTATATTAATGTTTGATCACCTAGTGGATGACAATAAACTGACGCCAGTGATGAATGAGTACGGACTGATAACAAAAGGTGACAATGAGAATGACCTGGTGTTTATCAAGGAGATGATTAAAGGATCTGTGAAGAACAATTCACCTCTGAATGAGGTATTCATCGTTTTTTTTGTGTGAATGTTTTGAAATCAGTCAGGATTATTCCTGGAAAAAACTGTGCCTAATGTTATTATTCTGGCTTCATCTCCACAGCAGTTGTATAAAGGTCGAAACAATGAAAAATCCTTTCTCTATGAAATTGTGGCAAACAAACAAAATGGAATAGATGTGGACAAGTTTGACTACTTCGCAAGGTGAATCTTGCTATCCAGTAAAACTGTCCTCATTTAACTTGTATTGCTAAATTTCTCTGTATCAGTTCCTGTTGAACATCAACAATATTCAATAATGTTTGTTTTACTACACGATATGAAGAATCTCAGGAATACTTTGAACCTCTTTGTGGGGGGAATGGTTGTTTTTTGAAATCCACATCTTCTCACTCCTATTTCAGGGATTGCCACCACCTGGGCATCCAGAACAACTTTGACCATCGACGCTTTATCGTATTTGCCAGAGTGTGTAATGTGGACGGGCAGTTGCACATTTGTTCTAGAGACAAGGTGCTGACCTGTTTTTTTTTTTTTATTAATTTTGAAAAGAGCGAGCTATTTATCTCATTATCTGTGACTAAACTATAGGCATGCTTTCAACAGGAAATGGCAAATCTGTATGACATGTTCCACACAAGAAACTCTCTCCACAGAAGAGCCTACCAGCACAGAGTAATAATGGCAGTAGAGATTATGTGAGTACCTGTAGTTCAGGTGTCAGTACTACACAACATTTAATTTGTCTACTGTCTCACCTAAAACTGACATGTTGGCCATTTTTATTCAGGATTAAAGACGCTCTCTTAAAAGCAGATCAGGATCCACACTTCCAAATTAAATGGGCAAAAGGGAAGGCGTGCTGTCTCTCCAAAGCTAAAAAGTACAAGGAGGCATACACCAAGCTGACAGGTAGAGGATTTGAAGTGTGGTGTTTAAAATTAACTACTCATTTAACTTTTAAAACATCTGAAGTTGTCTATACATGCATTTTATTTGTTCTGTTTGCTCTGTAGATGAAGTGATTGAACAAATACTCCACCATGGTGCTTGTTCTTCCACCCCTTCCTCTCTGGAAGAGGCAGCACAGATTATACAGAGGATAATGTGTCGAGATTTGTACCAGCTTGTGGGTGAAATAAAGGTCTGCAGTTAGATTTTCATGTGTTTGTATTACAAGTTCACTATTGACAGCTGAAGATGTTTTCTTATCTACAATTTCTAAACCTGACATTATGAATATGCAGTCATGGCCAAAAAGTTTTGACAATGGAACAAATTTTTCATGTGCATGGCTGCAAAAACCGTTTAGCAACAATAAATCTTTGTCGCTAATGTTGCTTGACGAAAGGAATTTCAATACATAGTCTTTAATAGTTATTCCGTAAACCTCTCTTATTAGCCCAGTTTAATCTCCATGTTTATTCCCTGTTGTTGTTAATAAAATCAACCTAATATAAAGCCTGGTGTCAGCACGTGATATGTGACTGGCTTTTCTGACATTGCCTTTTCACACATGCCCTAACAGGAGCTAGACAGGTATACACTACTACTACTATCAATATTGAATCGATGTGCAACTTTGCTAAAACAATGTCGGACTCTGTAGTTTTCTCTGGTCCCCTCCCCAATCAGACCAGGAGTGACATGTTTAGCCGCATGTTCTCCTTAAATTCCTGGCTGTCTGAGTGGTGTCCCAGAAACGATGTGGGCTTCATAGATAATTGGCAAACCTTCTGGAGGAAACCTGGTCTTGTTAGGAGAGACGGCATCCATCCCACTTTGGATGGAGCAGCTCTCATTTCTAGAAATATGGACAAATTTATTAAACCCCCCAAAATATGACTATCCAGAGTTGGGACCAGGAAGCAGAGTTGCAGTCTTACACGCCTCTCTGCAGCTTCTCTCCTCCTGCTACCCCCCCAAAAACCCATCTCCATAGAGACTGTGTCAGCTTCCAAAAAGACAAAAAACAAACTAAAAACCAGCAACAAACAACTTAAACATAAACAATTACAAAGAAAGAACAGTACAGTATCCACATCTGAACCAAAGAGTAAAACAGTGAAATGTGGATTATTAAATATTAGGTCTCTCTCCTCCAAGTCTCTGTTAGTACATGACTTAATAATTGATCAACAAATTGATTTACTCTGCCTTACAGAAACCTGGTTGCAGCAGGATGATTATGTTAGTTTAAATGAATCAACACCCCCGAGTCATTCTAACTACCAGAAACCTCGAAGCACAGGCCGAGGGGGCGGTGTGGCAGCAATTTTTCACACCAGCCTATTAATTAATGAAAGACCAAGACAGACTTTTAATTCATTTGAAAGCCTGATGCTTAACATTGTCCACCCCAGCTGTGAAACTCAGAAACCAGTCTTACTTGTTATCATCTATCGTCCACCTGGGCCTTACACAGAGTTTCTGTCTGATTTCTCAGACTTTATATCTAATTTAGTTCTGAGCTCAAATAAAATAATTATTGTGGGTGATTTTAACATCCATGTAGATGCTAAAAATGACAGCCTCAACATGGCATTTAGTCTGTTATTAGACTCAATTGGCTTCTCTCAAAATGTAAAAGAACCCACCCACCACTTTAATCACACTCTAGATCTTGTTTTAACATATGGCATAGAAACTGAACATTTAACAGTGTTTCCTGAAAACCCTCTCCTGTCTGATCATTTCCTGATAACATTTACATTTACAATAATTGATTACACAGCGGTGGAGAGTAGATTTTATCAAAGTAGATGTCTTTCTGAAAGCGCTGTAACTAAGTTTAAGAATATAATCCACCCACTGTTATCATCTTCAATGCCCTGTACCAACACAGAGCAGAGCAGCTATCTGAACGCTACCCCAACAGAGGTCAATTATCTTGTTAATAATTTCACCTCCTCACTACGTACGACTCTGGATACTGTAGCTCCAGTGAAAACTAAGGTCTCTAATCAGAAGTACCTGACTCCGTGGTATAATTCTCAAACACGTACCCTAAAGCAGATGACTCGTAATCTGGAGAGGAAATGGCGTGTCACAAATTTAGAGGATCATCATTTAGCCTGGAGGAATAGTTTGCTGCTTTATAAGAAAGCCCTCCGCAAAGCCAGAACATCTTACTATTCATCACTGATTGAAGAAAATAAGAACAACCCCAGGTTTCTCTTCAGCACTGTAGCCAGGCTGACAAACAGTCAGAGCTCTGTTGAGCCAACCATCCCTTTAACGTTAACTAGTAATGACTTCATGAACTTCTTCACAAATAAAATTTTTATCATTAGAGAAAAAATTACCAGTAATCATCCCACAGATGTAATATTATCTACAGCTACTCTTAGTACCATTGATGTTAAGTTAGACTCTTTTTCTCCAATTGATCTTTCTGAGTTAACTTCAATAATTACTTCCTCCAAACCATCAACGTGTCTTTTAGACCCCATTCCTACAAAACTGCTCAAAGAAGTCCTGCCATTGATTAATTCTTCGATCTTAAATATGATCAACCTATCTCTAATAATCGGCTATGTACCACAGGCCTTCAAGCTGGCTGTGGTTAAACCTTTACTCAAAAAGCCATCTCTAGACCCAGCAGTCTTAGCTAATTATAGGCCAATCTCCAACCTTCCTTTCATATCAAAAATCCTTGAAAGAGTAGTTGTCAAACAGCTAACAGATCATCTGCAGAGGAATGGTTTATTTGAAGAGTTTCAGTCAGGTTTCAGAGCTCATCACAGCACAGAAACAGCTTTAGTGAAGGTTACAAATGATCTTCTTATGGCCTCTGACAGTGGACTCCTCTCTGTTCTTGTCCTGCTAGACCTCAGTGCAGCGTTCGATACTGTTGACCATAATATCCTATTAGAGCGATTAGAACATGCTGTAGGTATTACAGGTACTGCACTGCAGTGGTTTGTATCATATCTATCTAATAGACTCCAATTTGTGCATGTAAATGAAGAGTCCTCTTCACACACTGAGGTTAATTATGGAGTTCCACAGGATTCAGTGCTAGGACCAATTCTGTTTACATTATACATGCTTCCCTTAGGCAGCATCATTAGAAGACATAGCATACATTTTCACTGCTATGCAGATGACACCCAGCTCTATCTGTCCATGAAGCCAGATAACACACACCAATTAGTTAAACTGCAGGAATGTCTTAAAGACATAAAGACCTGGGTGGCCGCTAACTTTCTGCTTCTTAATTCAGATAAAACTGAGGTTATTGTACTCGGCCCTGAAAATCTTAGAAATATGGTATCTAACCAGATTCATACTCTGGATGGCATTATCTTGGCCTCCAGTAACGCTGTGAGGAACCTTGGAGTCATTTTTGACCAGGACATGTCCTTCAACGCACATATTAAACAAATATGTAAGACTGCTTTCTTCCATTTGCGCAACATCTCTAAAATTAGAAATATCCTGTCTCAGAGTGACGCTGAAAAACTAGTTCATGCATTTATTACTTCCAGGCTGGACTACTGTAATTCATTATTATCAGGATGTCCAAAAAACTCACTGAAAAGCCTTCAGCTAATCCAAAATGCTGCAGCAAGAGTACTGACAGGGACTAGAAGGAGAGAGCATATTTCTCCTGTTTTGGCTTCCCTTCATTGGCTTCCTGTTAAGTCCAGAATTGAATTCAAAATCCTGCTCCTCACATAAATAATCAGGCCCCATCTTATCTTAATGACCTTGTAGTACCATATCACCCTATTAGAGCACTTCGCTCTCGCTCTGCAGGCCTACTTGTTGTTCCTAGAGTATTTAAAAGTAGAATGGGAGGCAGAGCCTTCAGTTTTCAGGCCCCTCTTCTGTGGAACCAGCTTCCAGTTTGGATTCGGGAGACAGAAACTATCTCTACTTTTAAGATTAGGCTTAAAACTTTCCTTTTTGCTAAAGCATATAGTTAGGGCTGGACCAGGTGACCCTGAATCCTCCCTTAGTTATGCTGCAATAGACGTAGGCTGCCGGGGGATTCCCATGATGCATTGAGTTTTTCCTTTCCAGTCACCTTTCTCACTCACTATGTATTAATAGACCTCTCTGCATTGAATCATATCTGTTATTAACCTCTGTCTCTCTTCCACAGCATGTCTTTTATCCTGTCTTCCTTCTCTCACCCCAACCGGTCGCAGCAGATGGCCGCCCCTCCCTGAGCCTGGTTCTGCCGGAGGTTTCTTCCTGTTACAAGGGAGTTTTTCCTTCCCACTGTCACCAAAGTGCTTGCTCATAGGGGGTCATATGATTGTTGGGTTTTTCTCTGTATCTATGAAGCGCCTTGAGGCGACTTTTGTTGTGATTTGGCGCTATATAAATAAAATTGAATTGAATTGAATTACTTTCTGAGTATTTTTTCTATGTGTGAACTAAAACACCAAGCTGTAGATTTAAATATTTTAAAGTCTTGGAAGACCTAAGAAAGTCTTGAATTTAGGAATCTAAGAAAAGTCCAGTTTCAAACAGAAAAAAAATTGAAAATTGAGAAACACATGGAAGGAGTGTAATGTAAAGGTTCTCTTACTGTTACCAATAATGAACAAATCTCTGTCTTCTCACTCCAATTTTTCTGACTTTCTCAGCTCAAGAAAAAAGACCAAGAGAAAGCAGAGGTAAGAATGAGAATTCATTATAAAACAAGATTAACAAATCAATAGTAAGAAAAAGGCTGAGGTTCTCTCTTCCTTACTTCAGGACGTGACTAAACGTTTAAAAACAGAACTGGCTAAAGTCATTCCTAAGGATGGAAAACAGGATGAAAACGACAACTTTGAAGTTAAACTGAGTTTTTAATTTAATTGCCTTCAATAAGTCTTTTCTTAATATCTTGGATTTTGTTAATAATCATTTGATTCAAAAGACGTTGCGAACCTCCAATGAGCCATTATTTACATGTGAATATAAACACCAGCTTCTCTGTCACACTTCTCTTTTAGGTTGCCAAATTTGACTATGGAAAGAAAAATGAAGACCCGATCAGTAACTATACATATTTCTACAGCAAGTTTAACCCTACCATTGGATTCAAGATCAAGCCAGAAGAGGTCAGAATCACAGTGCATATATAGGACAACTTTCTGCTGCATATTTTGTCATTTTTATGTCACTGTCCTTGTTGTCAGGTATCCAATCTTCTCCCAGAATTCTTTTCTGAGAAGCATATTAGAGTTTCCTGGAAGAGACGTAATGATAAGCGTCTGGAAGATGCAAAGAAGTGCTTCGAGGCTGTGAAAAAGGTATTACTATTCTATTTAATGACAGTGGTGTTACTACATAAGCAGCAATGTGGTGGGAAGATAAGCATACAAGCTGCAGTTAAAATCTCAATATCTTGTCAGAGTCCTGATTACGAATTACAGATTTATAACTTTGCCTTCTTGGTTGTACTAATGAACTTTATATCAATACAGGAGGTGGAGGAGAATTAGAGTGACGTCAAAAAAGCAACACCAGGAGATGCCCAGTGAATCTGAAGAGGTTAAACATTCAGACACTAAGTTTTGGCGATACTGCAGAGATTCTGAAACAGGAATTTAAATCATAAAAGTTAAGTACTTTGTCTATTTTACAATATCTTGTTTTTGCTTTTTGTTTTTTTATTTTACCTAAGTGGTTTCGTTTGGAAATTAAATATAACCAATATATTTACATACTGAATGATTTCTAAATCTTCCACATCTCTAGTTGACATGGTTTTGTGGTTAGCAAGGCTTTTTTACTTTCTGCAATATGTATCAATGTGAAGTAAGAACCTAAAATCTAAAACAAGTCATGTATTGAATAAACTATATATAACGCAATTTTCACTATTATATTATACCATATAGCTCAGCTCAATATATGGTTAAGACAAGCACTGGGTACTCTTGTGAGTTTTGACTGTGTGAAAATTTATTCTTTATTCTGTAATGGGTCTCTAAATGAAAACCTACCAAAAGTTAATTAAAACTTTTAGCTGTTTTACTGTTTAGATGTGTTTGTTGATTTCTGGCCTATTCAAAATAAAGCTCCTTTTCTCTTTCTGTTGTATCATTTTGAAGTTACACCAAAGGAAGAAATTTTGATACCAATGCTATATTTATAAAAGTATATACTGACTTCCCATACATACAACGATGGAGAGTTCAGGAGAGTTTTCTCCAAGCATGACATCCTGGTGCATTTCAGACCCAGCAACACACTCAGACAAAAACTGGTTCACCCGAAAGACAAAACTCCAAAACACAAACTTAACAATGTGGTGCATGCTGTACAGTGTAGCAAGGAATGCCCAGACCTCTACATTGGAGAGACCAAACAGCCACTTCACAAGCGCATGGCACAACATAGAAGAGCCACCTCCACAGGACAAGACTCAGCAGTCCATCTGCATCTTAAGGATAAAGGACACTCTTTCGAGGATGCCAATTCACATTTTGGACAGAGAGGACAGATGGTTTGAAAGAGGAGTGAAAAAAGCCATCTATGTCCACTGTGAGCGACCATCTTTGAACAGAGGCGGTGGTTTACGACACCAACTGTCTGCCATCTATAATCCAGTTTTGAGTTCCCTCCCCAGACGCCTTAACGCCCACTCACATCCTGGGCCACCTGACCTCAGGAAATCGCATGATAAGGTGGGGCCAGGTTTCACAATGAGCTCACCCGAAACCCTGGCTGATTGGGACCCACACCCATTTTCACACCTTGGCTCAGGTGATTAGAGGATCATCAGGGGGTCCTTTTGTCCCTCTTTGGGGGGAAACTCCCACTGGGTTTAAATCTGGGACACTCCGCCATTTGACCTTAGAACTGAAGAAGAGGTGAAACATCTTCAAGCAACTTAAAGAAGTCCAGACGCTTTTCTTTGCAAGCTCCTTTGACTATCAGGCTAGAAATACACCAACTATTCTTAACAGCTACATATTCAACTAAGTGTTTTAACAGAGTCTACAATGTGGCAGGGTGTTTCAGTGGGCACCAGGTATTTATGACAACATCTGATTAACAACAGCTAGTGACTTGAAGGTCCACACCTTACTACTGCAAACAAGAATCTACAGGCAGAACATACAGGAAGTAACTGGTGAGGGATAGAGTGCACAGCCAGATATTAGAAAACTGAGGTAGAGCTTTAGGGCATGTCCAAGCATGTGGTTTATAGTGATTTTTGAGAAAATAACACAAAATCAAATAACTGATGGTGAATAGGAACTAGGTCAGGGTATAATGGATGACTAAAAATCCAGCAGCAGGTTTACAGTTTACATTTATCAGTGTGAATTGTAAGCGCCAAAACTGATGGTAGAATTGACTCAGGTGGGGTTATCATTAGTACATTAGTATCATTAGATATAGTTATAAGAAATTAGAGAAAAAAAATATAACTATGCAAATATTTATTTTACTTGTTTTATAAACCATTCAATTAATTAATCAAAGTAAATAGAAGAAAATTTCTACACTTGTATTTTAAATATTTAAAGAACAGAGCAGACTATTACACAGTGTTGTTTAATCAGTGTGTTTTACCGGACAGCGTCCATGATAATGACCGTCTCTCCTTGACAGCTCCGACGTTTTTAATCGATATGAAGTTACTGTACATAACACCGCCTTTTTACGCGTTTACGTCACCATGTCATTTTACGTAATTGGAGGCTTCATTCGCTTCATCGCAATTTGCTCCGCCCCCTACTATCCAAGTACCTGCCACGTGCATCAAGCTGTCTGCAAGTAGCGAGTTAAAGACCGGAAGAAGAATGTGTTGAACTTCCAAAATAATATCATGATAACTCGGCCGGGTCTGTGTTTGACAATAATGCTGTGAAAATATTTATGTTGTTGTATATACTGTGGATTACTGCTATTTGGATGAAAACATGCCATGCTACCTGCAACATGTTGGTGTGAAAGGTGGTAGACAGTTGGTTTTGATCCAAAACCAAGTACCACAAGGGGAGGATTGCTGTTATTAATACCAAAATTGTAAAAATAAAAGCATTTAATGGACAAGAAAAATATTTCTGTAATCAAATGGTTGCTTAAACACAACTCATTTTTGAAGGTAAATCTTTTTTAAATATGTATCAAGAAGGTCTCCTTCATTGATTTAATTATTAACCAATAGCAGCACTTTTTACAAGGGATTATTGTGGATGCATGATCTGATTAGTCGACTAATCGCAAAAATAATCGGTGACTAGTCGACTATCAAAATAGTCATTTGTGGCAGCCCTAGTCAGAGTAACAGGCTTCTGGTTTTGTTTTGTATTCAGAGTCTGCTGTCATAAAGACACAGAACTTTATGGAAATACTTTTTGAGGTAAACACAGATATGTCAGGCTCAAAAGTGGTCCAAATGTGCCATTCCTATAAGTCCAACCTGACCCTTAGTGATATTCTCGACTCGGGTCAATCTTAGGTCAGCTACAAGTCTGCCCTACAGTACAAGCCAGATGTCAGAGATATCAGGTGTCTTATAACATTTGGTTATAGCAGACCCAGATGGCACTTGCCATCACGTATACCAAACCCAGTTCATAACTTTTGTGGAGCCTCATGTGGAGAACACCATAGACTTTTAGCCCAAATAACAATTTAGCAGTGCCATTACTGATCAGTCAGTAATAAAAAATAGCCCAGATTAGATGGGGAATGGAAATGTGGAACGATAATAGTTTTGGGGGGGATCTTTGCTTTTGCTTTTACTTTTTGGTTACGCCACCCAAAAAGCAGGGCGTTAAGCTAGGTTTTATGCTGCAATGTCCCGTTAAAATGGCATGCTGGAAACATTATTTGGACACACACATTTTGTATTCACGTTCTTAAAAAAAATCACTATAGCTGAGCATAATATAATTTATCTTTAAAAGAAAACGAGTCATACCGTTTTGGTCGGTCAGCCATGTGAACAAAACAGTCTTATTTTGAAAAGAATCCCCGGAAGCGCTGTTAGTGTTTCGCTATGATTTGTGGCTCCCTGGGGAAAGTCAAAACCCCGGTATTTTTCACTTCTCTCGTGTCTTCTCTGCACAGTTGTCAGATCAGCTGCAGTAGTCGACGGGAGAACGGCTATCGGCTATAATTTGTCGTGCCTTAACTCGCGCATCTAAAGCGAAAAGGTGCCAGTTTGTTAGCTCACCATGGAGAACCGAAAGCGACCATTAGCAGCGGTTTCAAGCCCAGACGATAGCTTCAAAACGCCGGAAAAGAAAGTGTCAGTGGTCCGGGTGTCGGATTCGGACTACATGCAGTGGGGAGTGGAGGAAATGTGCCAGTACCTGCAAAGAGAAGGTCTTGGAGAATGGGTGGACACATTCAAGGGTTGGTTTTCTGCTTTTGCCATCTTATATTAGGCGCTCGAAGCTAATTGTTATTAGCGCTAATCTGCGGACTTCTGTTTTTATTGTAACGCCTAAGCTAACATTGAAACTGTTGTGTTGCACAGCGCAAAAAATCACAGGTGTCGGGCTTCGGGATCTCAGGGATGCTGACCTGGAGAAGATTGGCGTAAAGTAAGTGTGTCCTCTGTAAAACTTGGGTTGGGCGTGTGGACTGGAGGAAGTCTGGTGTCCTGCCAAAAAGCGATCCTCTGCCAAAAAGCAATTTCCGGTTTCTTTGCCAGAAAACGATTACCAGGATTTAAACCACTGTAAACGACACGCTGAACTGTAAGATGTCACATACATACGTACATACATTTTGACCCAGAGAGAGCATCCTTGTCACAGGGTACAAGCTGACTTTTACATATCTTTCATGTCATTGAGATTTAAAATGTCTCTTTCAAGAGAGATCTGGCTGACAGGGCTGTATAAATTGCAAGAAATAAAACAAAGCGCGTATATGAATATATTTAAAAGGACTGGGTTGGATTACAGTGTGGAACATAAAGTAGGTACAATAATGCAGTCAAAACAAAACTTGCAAAAATGGTAATATTTTCATTTAATCCTTCATAAATCTTCTTACTGCAGGCTATTTATCAATATAGTCAAAGTTATTAGACCTAAAAAAAATGCATAGAAACATCAGCAATCAGTTTGTGTCACAGCTGGTTAACCCATTAAAGCGAGCAGCGCACACCTGTAGTGTCAAAGAAGGGCAATTCGGTGTGTATGTACAGCACCCATTAAAAAAACACCAGAGCCAGGCTCAGGGAAGGGCAGCCATTTGCTGTGGTATAACTAAGGTATGATTCAGGATCACCTGATCCAGGCAGAACTATGAGCTTTATCAAGTCTCATCTTAAAAGAACAGATGGTGTCTGTTTCCTGAACCCAAAGTGGAACTGGTTCCACAGGCGAGAACTCAAAAACTGAATTCCTAGCCTCCTGTTCTGCTTCTGTTTTCACAGCAACCTGGTGGACTAGTTTTTCAGCATCACTCTGACAGAGGACGTTTCTAATTTTATCAATATTGCGCAAGACATTTTTTGCATCTCACCAGATATCCCTGCAACTTTTTCACTTTTATTTCTTCCTCTTCTTTTTCTATTTTATTCTTCCAAGGTGTCTGGGTGACCGTCTGCGGATCCTAAACAGCCTCAGGAAGCTGTGGCAGATTGAAACTGAGCCAAGCAAGGTAACAGTTGTTTCACTGTATTGTGCACGTCCAAGGCTGTGGAGATAAGTAACGCACAATTTGGGAAACGGAAACGTGGAGCACTGCAACCCTGATTTGGATAAGCTGTTAGGAAATGTGGCATAACACCACTACGGTCTCTGAATGAAAGACATCCTCTGTCCTCATTGGCCTCAGCTGTCAAAAGAAAGGAAGGTTATTCTTGTCTGAAATGAAGAAAGACTAGGTTCCAGATCCCCGAAGGTGAATTTTAATCAAGTTTCTGTGAACGAGGCAGAAGGACCTACCTGTTAGTTCTACTAAGAAAAATTTAGAACTTTTTAAATTAACCAAATTCCTGTTACTCTGCAGCCATATTGATAACACCTCTTTTGCCATTCTGTCAAGCATTAATTGCTGTATTTTAGTCATACCTTAAAAGATTAAAATTGAACATGTTTGCTGAAAACAGGGTTTCAGAAAGTCTTTTTGGCTCTGGAAGTCATCTACATTTGGACTATATAAATATATCCATTGGTAATCATAAGGTTTTTTTGTCTGGTTGTTCACACTACAAATAAAATGTGACAGCAAACGTGCTGTAGTGTGAACCGTTCACGACCCTCAAAGCGGCCCGCATGCGCAAAAGAAGACGTCACACACAACGTGCTCTGTTTAGACCCAGACCAAACAGTATTGTTTGACTGATGGCCCTTAATATAAAGACTTGTTTCAGACTTTACATTTCCCAATTTTGCTTTAAGTTATAAAGTTATTTTGTTATTTACATATGGCCTAATAATGATCCTTATTGCTGTTTTAGAGAGGAGCGGTGCTTCAAAGGATAGTTGGAGATTTCTGTCAGAATCTGCAGATTATACAGTACAAATAAAATGTTCACATTTCTCCAACGTTGTCTTCCCAACAGTTTCACTAACATCTACACTGGATGGCCAGGAAGTGTTCACGATGTCTTCTCTGGCGCTGATAATTGGCGTCTGTCTTGTGTCAGTGACGTAAAAGACGGATTTAATGGGACATGACCATTCAAACAGCAGTCGCTTTCTAAAACATCAGATATGTATCGGATTCAGTACCACATACAAAAGTGACCTAGATCGGATTTGAAAATATCGGATGTGTGCTGTTCACACTGTCATACCATGATCGAAAATGGGTCGCATAGGGTCAAAAAAGTCAGATTTGATGCGCTTTCGCCTGCAGTGTGAAGAAATGTTTGCCAACATTTCCACTGAAGTGTAAACTGAGCATATTTGCACACTGCTGTGTTGAATATACTTTGTGTATGGTCAGATAAATGTCTTTTGTGGTGGTATACTCATAGTGTTTGTTATTGTTTCTGCTTCCAGGTGTTTAACGATCCTATCCACGGGCATGTGGCGTTACACCCGCTTCTCATCAAAATCATCGACACACCTCAGTTCCAAAGATTGCGAAACATCAAGCAGCTAGGAGGGACCTACTTTGTCTTTCCCGGAGCGTCCCACAACCGATTCGAACATTCGCTTGGGTATGTTCTTAGTTCAACAGACGATTTATTGAGAAGTGTTAAACTGATCTTGTTTTGCTGTTAACTACACATAAAGCTGTAAAATCATACGGAAGTGCATATCTTTCTCTCTAATATAATAGTATTAGAGTTTTATCACAGGTCACACAGAAAAATTTGCTCCAAGTTTATTTTACAGTAACAAACAACCTATTCATCCCTGCCTGCCTCATGGCTAATAACAGCTTTCTGTTACACTGGCAAATATGGGTATGGCAGAAAATAAGTGGAATAACAACACACAAAGTCAACATTTCAATGACTGTGAAACATAGATGTGTCACACATTTTTAAACCTTGCCAACCTTTTTTCAGATAAACTCATTGCTTGAAATACCTGAAATTGCTAAACTAAAAGTGAAATTTATCACATAATCAAGATTCACTGTGTATCTTGTTTGAAATTAGCGGTTTTGTTTTGTCCTGGCACAGTGTGGGTTACTTGGCTGGACGGCTTGTAAAAGCTCTAAACGAGAGGCAGCCGGAGCTCCTTATCTCTCGCAGAGACATCTTGTGCGTGCAGATTGCTGGGCTGTGCCACGACCTGGGTAAGTGGTGTTATAAAAGAAACTTATTAAAACGTGTCACATGATACTGACGTAAATTAAAATGGACTAAAGATGATTTGCTCAGCCAATGCTGCGTTTACCGTGATTACTTACTGGGTCTGAGCACAAGTTAAAATAAAAGTGAAGCTGTGTTATTTTCTTCTTATCATCTGTTTACCAGACTGCAGTGGAGCAAAGTTAACACAAACACATTATGTACTTTTCTCTTCCTAGGACATGGACCATTTTCCCACATGTTCGACGGTGTGTTCATCCCCAAAGCACGTCCTGGTATAAACTGGAAGGTACTGAACTCTGTGGCACAAATGTTAAATGAAAACAGCAGTTAAGGAGAACACACAAGGTCGCATACAGGGCAGTATCAGCCACAGAGGGAGTCGCAGTAGTTCAGCACCACTTTATTCTGAGTAACCCAAAATAAAAATATATAATTATATATTTTTGTAGCTCCACTTTTTCTCAGTAGCAGCGTGGAGCCTCTCTATGTCCTCAGTTTCATTTTCCCTGAAACTACTCTTGCGTTGTTGACATGTGTTGTTTTCTTGAGGTTTTAGCTGCTGTTGTGAGTCTTAATAAAACTATTTGGCAAACAAAGAAATGAGAATCAGCACCAGTGAGTCACATCTACAACCTACTTGCCAGAACTTGCATTTAAGCATGCAAGAAAAAATAGTTTTTTTTCAAAAGCCATCATACTTGACCTGAAGTCCTGAAGCTAATTATGATTTCTAAAGGAAATAATGTTTCTGTTTCTGAGTTGTTTAAAATTAGGAAGTTACTGCTTTAACAAGATGTTTTTAAAAATAAAACCACACTGGATCTGACTTTTTCCAGACAGATGATGACTACTGTCTGGAAAACAGGCGATCTTTGTTGTGGCTGTTTTGGGAAGTTACAGGAAAAGGCCTCGAGTTGTCTAAGTCATCTCACTTTGGAGGATAATGAAGCTTGAGTGCTATTGTGTAAATTATTTCACTGCTACCTAAAGACATCCAGCTAATGTTAACATTTAATTGGTAATGTAGGCTTTTAAAATGTCTACCTGCTCAACTCCCTTCATTCTATCAATAGTTGAAACAGTTTTTTAAAATCAAATCATAGTTCTGAAATTATTTCCACTTGACCTTACAGTGAAGATCAATTTGCAGCAGTTGCTGGCGATTTTTGTTTACAGAAGCTTTTTATTGGTAGTTATAACAACTGCGGGTCAAGACTTAAGCACAAAGCATTATCTGATTTGATATTTTCTCAGTTAACGGCAAAGATAGTGATTGTAGTGTTCAGACTGATAAGGAGAGCTGATAAGAACCACTAAGCACACGGTCATTGTGTACGTTATGACCACAGGCATGCTGTCTGGCAAACGTGAGAGATAAGACGAGCTTTCACGGTTGTTTCCTGTCATGTTTATTCTGAAGTCAGCACTTTCTCTTTGAGTAACGAGTCACTGATAGTTCAATCTACTGTGTATCTCCCAGCATGAGACTGCCTCTCTCTCCATGTTTGACTACCTGGTGGAGGCCAACAGGCTGAGTCCTGTGATGGAGGAGCACGGGCTGGTGCTGCCTGAGGACCTGGACTTCATTAAGGAGCAGATTGCTGGACCATTAGACACAACAGCAGCTAAGGGCAAAAAGGTACCTATCAGTTATGCCTGAATGGAACATGTCAGTAACTTCAACGCTCCACTGTCAGATATGTGATTTCTGTATGAAGTAAAGCAGGATTTAGAGCCCTGCTTTAAATCTACACTTTAGTCTGTATGTATATTTACACGCTGGTGTGTGTGTCTGCAATGCATTGTTATACCATCACAGGTGAAACTGTGTCTTTATGTTGAGACTTCTGTTAGAGTTTCTCTATATTGGGCACATCAGACTACAGTGTAGGTTAAAGGTTTAGACTAATCGAAAATCTTCAGGTTCAAAAAAACCTTGTTGAAGTTTAGTTTTTTATATTTAACCTTAACTTTTTTTTCTTAGATTCTTTAGATGAATTTACTTTGAAAATGTAATTATTGAAAGACAATTGGAAAGTCTCCTTTAGCATAAAGTGCAAGTTTATTAGGTTAACCATTAACCTGATTTGGTGCCATCACATTATTTGTGAACTTAAACAACTTTTATACAGGTTATCTGTCTCAGAGCTGTGTGGGGGGTTTTTTTTCCTAATGTTTTCCTTGGTTGTTCATGCTTTTGTTTTTTTGTCTGTTTGTATATTTGTTTTTGACACTATAAAAACCCAGCAACTGGAAATTGAGGCAAATAACTGCCCTGTTTAATCACACTTCTGATATTATCAATCATCTCCACAGTGGCCATATAAAGGCCGTCAAAAAGACAAGTCCTTCCTCTACGAAATCGTGGCCAACAAAAGGAATGGCATTGACGTAGATAAGTGGGACTATTTTGCAAGGTGGGGCTTATTGAGTTAGTGTTTTGTTTTAAAATGATTTCTTAGTTTGTATATTTTCTATTAGATTTAATTACCTATCTCCCTTATGTTTCTCTTTCTCCATCTTAACTCAGGGACTGTTACCACCTGGGCATCAATAACAACTTTGATTATAGCCGCTTCCTAAACTTTGCCAGGGTGTGTGAGGTGGACGGGCAGAAGCACATCTGCACTCGAGACAAGGTGCTAACTTTTGTTGCATCTGTTTGTTTACTTTAAGCAGCAGTTTGAGTTTTAAAAGATATTTGGTCACTAAAATACATCCGCTCCCTTCAACAGGAAGTGGGAAATCTATATGACATGTTCCACACTAGGAACTGTCTTCACAGAAGAGCCTACCAGCACAAAGTGTGCAACATCATAGAGACTATGTGAGTAGCTGATCCCTCCAATAGTTTTGCTTTGCTTCATGCTTTATATTCTCTAACTGTACACAGCAAAATGTCCTCACATGTAAAAATCTGTTGGACATGTTTCTCCAGGATCACAGAGGCTTTTTTAAAAGCAGACCCACACCTTCAGTTTGAAGGTAAAGATGGGAAGATGTTCACGCTCTCCACAGCCATTGATGACATGGTGGCCTACACCAAGCTAACAGGTGTGTATGAAGAGTGTTGTTAGCTTATATTTGTAGTGCATCAGGACAAAAAACGAGGCGAGGTCAAGACTTCATCCCATCAAAAACTATCTGTATAAAAGAAAATTTAATTTCTTTTTCAGTCAAAACCTGTAATTTTCAAGCTTGTGTTTCAAGAGACAGTATAGTAAAGATCTTTATCGATATTGATAACCCAAGAAAATTCTGCTAAATTAAACGTGATCAGTATTTATTACTTGTGCTTGTCGTTACTTGTTAATAATCTGCAGAACTAGCTGTCTTCTTTTAAGTGTGCACCTGCAGGTTTAGTGACTACCGAGTTTTGGCAAACCCTCAGTAAATATTTTTATTCTCTCAGACAACCTTGATCTGTTTGTGCACTGTGTTAACTGCCTCTGTGATTAATGGTGAACTTGTGGAAATACCAGTTTGGATTAAAGAACAACCTCACTTTTAATAATAATAATGGACTGGATTTATATAGCGCTTTTCAAGGCACCCAAAGCGCTTTACAATGCCACTATTCATTCACTCTCGCATTCACACACTGTTGGAGGCAAGCTGCCATATTGCGCCATCGGCCCTTCTGGCCAACACCAGTAGGGTAAAGTGTCTTGCCCAAGGACACAATGACCAGGACAGAGAGCCCGGGGATCGAACCGGCGACCTTCCGGTTACAGATACGCTTCCCAACCCCCTGAGCCACGGTCGCCCCATGACATAATATATGGAGAAAAAAAAGAAACATTATGATTGGTGTTAAGGTACAATTTCTGATCAACTAATTAACTAACTAATAAACTCCAACCACTTATGCACTAAAATACAGTATGTGTTGTGCTTGTCAAGTAACTCAGCTGAGTAGAAAAAGACTAATTTGTGTTTCTGCGATAATCGTGTACATGAGAGATTGAACTGTAAAGCCACATTTTTATTGAAGGATCTTTTTAAATATTGAAATGATCTACTGACATTTTTGGTTCTTTATTTACCTGTACCCTCTTTGTTTGCCTGGTAGATAATGTGTTTGAACAAATACTCAACTCCTCCTCCCCCGAGCTTGCAGAGGCGAAACAGATCCTGCACAACATCGTCTGCCGGCGCCTCTACAAGTGTCTGGGCCAAACTACCTCAGAAACTTCCATACATGTCACCCAGGTATTTTTTTTCTTAGAGGATTTCTTATAAAAGCAAAAGCAAGCAAGCAACAAAGCATGCAAAAAATTAAAACAACTTTGCTCAATAAAATAATACATAACAAAATAGCTCAGAAAGGTTAAAAAATTGCCTTCAAAATTGAAAGTAAAATGCAAAAGATGGCAGGGGTGTTTGAGTAAATCAGAACCCCAGTAAAAAGGAGCAGGTTTAGCACGTTTATTGGCCCGACGAGATTCTCCCACCTTTGTTTTCTCTCAACAAACAAATTTTATAATAGAAAAAAAATATTGAAAATGACGCACTTGCTTTCAGTGTTATTTGTGATTGAGCTCCAGCCTCTACTCTACACACACGCAGAGAGATGAAAAGAGGCAGCATCCAAGTGAAGTAAAAGTTGAGCTGAAATTAGTAATTAATTAAACTCCTTGTGGTTAAAAAAGCCAAAAGACTTAATTTTAAGTTTAGACTGAGCTTAAATGTGGAGGAAGGTGATCTTTTCACTTGTTTCCATTGATAATGAGCATGTTCTGCAAAGCAACAGCACAAATGATGTAAGAAGACACTAAAACAACAACCGTGTATGCAGTTTGTAACAATCTTCATACTTTGCAGACTAACAGCAACCGTCTTTCTGTCTCATCACTGCAGCATGCAGGGAGAAAGCATGAACTCCTCCTAATTTAACTTCCTAATTATATTTGCACTTTGAGATGATGATGATGGTGGTGATGAGGGGACATTATGTGTCCTGAAAGTAAAGACATAATGTTTCAGTTAATACTGAAATGAACGTAATCTGACAGCTGATAACGTGAGTTGCAGTCCGAGCTTTCCCGGTTGCTTGTTTTGTGCAATCAAGAAACAAAACAAAACAACAAAACACAGAGAGATTCTCTGTTCACTGACGCATACAGAAAAGAAAATGATCAGTACTGAAGTTTCAGCCAAATGTTGACATTTTGCAGTTCGCTAATTAAAAAATGAAATAGAAAAATCTGCCTGTTATGTTTCTGCTGTTTTGCCAAATGGATTTGATATGAGAAATTGCTCATTCTGTGGTTCTGTGTTTGTTAGGTTTTTTTTTTTTTATTTACATGCTATATATAGAATTTCAGTTATTTATAATATGTAACAAAAAAATATGATACAATGATATAGCTGTTAACTCTGCAATTTCTTGCTGTTTACAAGGAGACGATCAAGAGCTTGGAAGCTGACCTGGCCCGATCCATCCCTCAGAGCGGCACCCAGGACGTCAATCTACAGCCAGAGGACTTCGTAGTTAGTGTGAGTTTTTAATTAATGTTAATATTTACCATATAATTTGCTCATGGCCCTAAAACCGGGAGATTTTTTTTAATATGGATATGCTTTTGTTGCTTGTCATTGGATTTAGTTATATTTGGAGTCAGGGTGTTGCCTGTACTTTTGGGGCTTTAGGCTCTTCTCGATCTAATACTTTGTCTGTTTTAGGTTATTGTCATGGATTATGGGATGAAGGAGAAGAACCCCATCAACAATGTGCGTTTCTATTGCAAGAACAATGTGACTAAAGCCATCCAGATACGCAAGAATCAGGTCAGAAGTAAAGCAAGATGCGAAAAATTCAATTTTTGAATATATGAGCACGTTTCCTTTGGTTTTTCATTTATTCTTCTTTTAAAAAAGAGTGTCTCTTTCCCTCCGCCTCTGTAATTTGTGGCTGCTGTTGTTCTTGTCAGGTGTCTAAACTCCTTCCAGAGCACTTTGTTGAGCAGCTGATCAGGGTCTACTGTAAGAAGACAGATGATAAGACTTTGGAGGCTGCCAAGAAGCACTTTGTTCAGTGGTGCATGGACAGGAACTTCTCAAAGCCTCAGGTACTGTTTATCTGCTGCACTGTAAAGAATTGCAGTTGAATGCAGCGACAGTGGTTAAAATATTGAATGGAGTCACATAATGAATAGGTCTGTGTTGTTACCTCTCTGCCACGCCTTCTAGCCTTGCAGTGGTAATGCAAGAGTCTATGTGGATTGCATGGGCTTAAGTGCTAATTGCTTTTATCCATATGTTATTATGTGTGGATAAAGGCATGTGTAACAGTTGTCCTCTCCTTGCTGCAGTTATGCAATTTATCTCCCAAGTTTCGGCTGCAATTATCTGGTGCTTTAAATTCTAAAAAGAGGCTATTAGTAGCATGTTATATCTGCAGAGTGTGCAGGGAAGTTATATTAGATTATTAGCTGATTCAGTCAAGCTATAATAGATGTTTTTAACATTTGAATCAAGTGTTTACATTCAGAGCTTTATACGTCCCACATAACTGTTTAGCTGCAACAGTGTGCTTTTTGTTTTCTGGCTTTGGGACACTGAACCAGCTCTGCACCCTCTCCAGGAAACTTGGAGAGGCATGGTCTTTGTGGACTTGGAAAAGGCTTGGTGTATCCTCCCACAGTGTGCCCTGTGGGAGTGTATATCGGGCCCATAAGGGCACAAGACTTGTTCACCGAGGGCGTAGAACTCTGTCAGACCTTCTTTTTGTCACATATTCTGTTCATCGCTTTTATGGACAGAATTTCTTGGCTGTGCCTAGAAAGTGTGTCCATAAAACACTGGAAAGCTTTCCAGTGTGGTGGCCTCAGGATGGAAGTCAGAGAGCTGCTTCTCTACTCCTCCATGACAAAAGGAGCCAATTAAAAAATAAAATTGTACACAGAACTTTTAAAAGACTGTGTGGTTTGCTTGTAGGTTAGATATAATGCCACTTCTGTTTTTTAACATAATGAACATACAGCTCATTAGCACTTGTGTTTACGAAGTATTATGTATGAATTTGAAACCGATATGCTGTTAAATCCGGAATAAGTAGCATCACTTAACAGTCGAACTCCCTCTCGTGACTTACATATCGTTCTTTCCACTGCAGCTGGCAGCTCTTCATACACTGTACCAATAGCAAACAAAAGCCCTTTTCATGAAGGATTATTATTTCCAGGGTTGGTCATGTGACTTAGAAAGGTTTTGTCACGTATTTGAGCTTGTGATTCCTGTAAAAAAACAAAAACAAAAAAAAGTCTCCATGCTTTGAAAGGACCAAAACCTCAATTTGCATCCTGAATATTTTCCAAAAACCAATATATTCTAAAACAAACTCCCTAATTTTGTTATTCAATATACTCAAAATGGTGATAAAGACAATCTGAAACCTTGTGGAGGGAAAACAAAGAGCACAAATAGCTGAGATGCCATCTGTGAGTTATATGGTTGGGAATTTGTGGTGCAGTTTGTACAGAAGAAGTAACGAACATGTAAATGAGGTTAAACCTGGTGACAAAATGATGAAGAGCTTGGGATTTAGCAGCTAAAAAGCCAAATATACAGACAAAAAAAATCGAGGAGAAATGTAAATACTGAGTTTACACTTGCCACGTGGCCAGAAACTGCACTATAGAGGATCTATAAAACTGCTCTGTGACTGCTAGATGATTTAGTAATCAGCTGTTTTCTAAACGGCAGGCTGAAGTAAATAAAAGGTGCTCACAGCTGGCTCAGACCCTGAACAACCAGGCAATATTTTTCCATGTATCTATTTATACACTTATAATTTGCAGTACCGTAGTGTAATGGCATCTCTCCATATTAGAAAGGACAGAGGGTAAACACTAATCTTTTGTTGCTGAAGAGAAAGCAACTGTTTGACAGCACTTCCACCGACTAACAGCAGAGAGACATTTTCTCTGTGCATTAAAGGAAGTGACAGATCGAGATATATTAGTTTTAATTTACATCTAGTATCAGTACTAATAATATAGAACATGCTCTGAGGCCTTGTTACTTCAGCATTTTTGCATAATTTAAAAAGGCATAAGTTGCTTGCTGCTCCTGTCTTTTGCTTAAAGACTGTAAGTCAATGTCCTAGAAAGGAAGAATTGTCTTCCAGATCCTTCAATTCCTGCAATCACTTGTTTATTTCCACTGCTCGTCTCAACATCACTATCTTTTGTTTCTGTTCTCACGCAGGATGGAGACATAATAGCCCCAGAGCTGACTCCTCTGAAACCCAGCTGGTCGAACATCAACGAGGATAGTGAAGAGGGCGCATCCACAGAAGCAAACTGTGTCAATTTAAATGGAAAAAAGACGGCCAAAACGAAGCTTTTCTAGTATGGAGAAAGATCAGATGAAACAGTGTGCTATATTTTTCTGAGTGTGCTGATGAACACAGCAAGTTGTTTTATATCAAAAAGGTTTAAAATATTCAAAAAGAGAAGAAGCATAGATGTCTTTCAGAACTTCTCAGGGTTTTTTGTTTGTTTGTTTTTTGGTTCGGTTTTGTTTGTGAATATGGTTTTAATTTAGACTTCTCTGGGGGGAAAAAAGTCTTATCATGTCATTAGATACCAAATGATGAATCAGGTCAGTTCAAATGTTTACATTTCAGGGCAGTATATCTTATAGCTGGGATTTAGGTATTTTATTCAGCTTCAGCTAAAGTTTGAGGCTGTTTTCAGAACTCTCAGGCTTTCACGCACAAAATGTTACATATGAATCTGTGATGATATTTAAAGTGAGCATTTGTTTTTACTCTTGGGGTTGTTTGGAGAGTTGGTTTGATTTTTACTTTGAATGCATGTGTTTTTCTCTATTTTTGAGTGTTTTGTGGTGTTTTATTTATTCTCCTTATTGTATCTCAGATTGCTCACTGTCATCTTCACCTCAAAGTTCAGTGCGACATTTTATTGGTAATGTGTTTGGGACGCCTTTTAAAATGATTCTTCTCTTGCCACGATATGGGGCATCATCATCAGATTTTTGCTGTGTTTAAAATTACATGTATTTTTAAAACAATCAAAATGATGGAGATAATCCTGTCAAAATAAATGCTTTCCTTCAACCATGTCCTTCTGTATGAAATTTTTATTGAACACTAGAGGGCAGCATGCTCCCAGTCATGGCAAGGCGAGGAGTTTAATAAGTAAATGGCAATTTTGTGGTGTGATGGATCCAGCTCAGTGTATGAGCATGCAAATCACATGTCAGATGGCTGGAGTGCAGCACCTGGGTTCAACTGTGCCTTTTCTCTCTATCCACACTCCTGTCTGTTTATTGACTAAAATTAAAGAAATAATAATTATATTTCCATACACAGAAGCTTTATATTGTATTGAATTGAGCTCTGAGTTGTGGATGTGGCAAAAAATGTTTTGCAATACATATGTAAATGTCAGATGTTTAAAAAAAAAAAAAAACTTAGCCCAAACTGCAAAACATTTTAAGCCAAGAGTAACAAGTTAATATTTACCAATAAAAGCAGAATAAATGTTTAAGGAATTCTAATGTTCCCATAACTAAACTAGGTTTTGTTTGCTGTCATATCTGCCTATCTCACAATAATTTAAAAAAATGTCTTTTAAACATAAATTTAGTACTTAGTTTATGCAAAATGTTATCCAAAGTCTAAAGCAGTATAAGCATGGTAACTTAAGGAGGAACTTTATGCATGTACAACACCTTTGTGAGGAGCACGCTACAAACACTTTAGACATCATCAGTACTCCCAAGATCAGTACACACCTGTTTTTTTTGTTTATATTTTTGTTTTTTAAATTATACAATAGACCAAATATGATAGAATTTTTCATTCATTTACAGAATTATAGTTTTTCAGATATTTCATTGCAAGCACAGCAAGGTCTGCAGTTTTTCAGTGTCGCTAAACAGATTTTGTTCTGAATAAAACAAACATGGTAAGACAGCAGTATCAATAGATAGATAGATAGACCAACTTAATACTTCGCTGAATAGTGAAAAAGTGGACTTTCTCAAAATAAATGTTGTATACATCCAACAAGTTTAAACATGATTCTTGAAAATTATTGGCACATAGTTCTAAAATGTATTTACAAACGTTTTAAATGCATTTTTGCAAAGTTTATCTCAGTCTTGTCAAAAATGTACATTTAATGTTATAGTGTGGGTTGTTTTAGGGTTTTTTTTAATCCACTGAGTCGTTTTATTTCTTTCTGATAGCGGATCATATCCCGTCCATGGTTCTCCGAAGAATAATAGTAAAAAATAGAAGAAGAAAAGTGCTTGACTCGTGCATTCAGTAACGGGTCACTGACTGTTTTGATTACACAGCCAATAATATTGCAGTCATATCTTTGTGGTGGCCTCAGGGTCGGCAGCACATCATGGGTTGTGATATTTGCGGCTTCAAGATGAACCCATTTTATCGCCATTCTTCTATAAATCACGAGATAATCTAAGATTATCCGCCTGTTTAAGCAGGTGGGATTGACTGTTTTGACCCAAATTTAAGAATGGTTCATCGTCTGAGTTATCCAAAAGTTTTTTGATGTAACAAAAGTTTTTCACTGATGTAACAAGGAATGTTCCAGGTTTATTGTTGTATTTATAGTAGTCATGTTTCAGCTGTTTTAATAAGAATTCTTTTTAAAATAATGAATCTGAAAATTATTTCCCTGCTTATTAATATTTTTGCGGTGCCAGATTAAAGTAGTTGTTTTGACGTGTCATTAGTTTCTGTGAAAGATTCTCTTTAAAAAGAAGAGAAGTATTATAGCGCCATCTGGTGGGTTGTTTATGGACCCATGTGCTGTTGAGAGTAATCGAAATAGAGAAGTGAATGAATTGAGGTATTCATTATATTCTAAAACAAAGTGATTGATTTATTATTGAGGAAAAATATATCTGCAAAAGAATGAATCAATCATGAAAAGTCTTTCTTTGCGTGCTGTCAAATATGAAGTTCAAAATCTTCTGTCTTTCTTTTTTATCTCTTTAGATTGACATTTTGTTCTTCATATGATAATTTTGGAATTTGATCAGTTGTTTTGTTTCTTAAATAATTTTTGTTTGCTATGGTACAGTTAGTGCCAATAATGCAGCGGTCTCCAACCTTTTTTGCGCCACGGACCGGTTTATGCCCGACAATATTTTCACGGACCGGCCTTTAAGGTGTTGCGGATAAATACAACAAAATAAAACTAGTACCGGTACCGAAAAAAAGAAGATTTATTCATAACACACGTGAAAAGACCAAGGAAAACCGAGTTAACGATAAAAACGATAACAAAATAGCGCTGAAAACCGATAAAAACCCTGAAAACCATACATTTCACACCTGAGCCTCAACTCTCGCGGCCCGGTACCAAACGACTCACGGACCGGTACCGGTCCGAGGCCCGGGGGTTGGGGACCGCTGCCACAACCTGATGTATTTAAACTGATAAATCTACCTTATGAGTCAGGATTAGTTTAGGTTTCAGTCAGTGTAATCTTCTGATGGATCAGTACAGATATACCTCTTTGCCTTAAGTTATAGCAGGAAGGAAAGCATTAATAATACACTGTGGAGTCTATTGTTTAATCTATTGTCACTGGGGTTTGGTAGATGACTTTGTAGTGGATATTTATTAGAAGTAAACTGGTTTAGGTAAATAAATATTTTGTAAGATTTTAACAAGGAAGCCCAGTCCTCGTCATGAAATAACAGCTACTAATATCAGCTGCTAAATAAGATGTTAAGCATGGAGAAAGACTTGGATTTATTAAAGAGTTCTGAAAAGGGTTTATGAAATAAGTTGTCTGACAATAACTGAGGAAAAAAAATTCTTGCAAATTTATTAAAAGTAAAAAGCAAAAATATAACATATTTATAAGCTTAGCAAACCTAATTTCAGACAGTTTCTCCCATTTGTCTTTGCACAACCTTTCGGTTCAATCCTCACTGCATCCACTTGTATTAAACTGTGTTGAACACAAGAGGGAATCATACACTCATCTTTGGCTGCTGATTAGGAAATGCTGCTGAACTTCTTTCAATATAAACAATAATCATTTGATACAAAATACACAACACTTACCAAAACTGTGTGTTTGTTTGTTTTTCACATTTTAGAAATATGGGGACTAAATGTCTCTAAATATTTGTATTTCATGTAGGAAAGAAGCACTTTTGTTCTTTGTGCCAGAAAAAAGTAAATGATTGATTTGAATTCAAAACTTTACTGATTCACTAAATGAATCAGTCACAGTCAGTCTGGGGTCTGACTGTGATTGATTAAAACATCTTTTTTGTAATCTTTTCTTTTTTAACTACCTGAACAACTGGTGCAACAGTAATTGATTAAAAAACAACAACATGGGATGAGCCCCTGTTACTCAACCAGGAAGGTTATCTCACAGGATGTATGCAGAAACACCCGCCCTGATGCACCATAGGCACTCTTCCACATCCTGTGGCACTGCGGCAGGCAAAGAGTATCTGCCACACACACTCACACTGTGCACCGGCAGGACCAAGGCCAACTGCCTGCTAGTATTTTTATAATCTTCATCCTCTCTGACCTGTTGCACCCCTCCTGGCGCCACTGGTCTCAGCCCTCCCCCTGTGATGCCTCAGCTTTACACACATACACACACATGCTCCTGTACACTCAGCAGTCACTCCATGTATAATTGAGACCAGCTGTTGCAAGGTGCCTCTTCCCTTGACCCTATACCCTTCCCTCACCCTGCTGCTGCTGCTGCTGCACTTGCCTTTCTGACTTAAAGCTATTCCAAAGCCCTCCTCCCCTCCCTTTCCTTTCTCTTGCCTTACTCACCCTCCTCCTATTCCTCCCCCCCCCCCCCCCCCCCACATGCCTCCGAGTGTGTTTACTATCAGTTGTTGTGCTGATTGATAAATTGGTGTGATTTTGTTTTTGTTCTGCTCTTTTGTTTTTGTCTTCTCTCATTGCTGATGCCTCTCAAGGAAAAAAATGTTGTTGTTTTTTTTTTGTTGTTGTTTTTTAGCTGACGTTGTATACCGAAACAGATTTTTTAAAATTTAAGAGAAGACATTCAATCCACACATTGTAATAGCCGTTTAGAGTCACGGCAGACTTTACTGATCTCTCAAAGCAAACTTTTCTGAGGCTCATCTGCAAGGTGGATCTATAACCTCCAGCTTCTCTTTGATTTTGACTAATTTCAGCCCAGTTTAAGTTTAAATTGGTGTAAAGGCTAGCCCACAAACAGCAACACTGTACAGACATTAAATATAATCTGTAGCTTTTTTTAATAACAAGTAATTTAAGTTAATTTTTAAGCACATATTTTTTTTAAAAATCATCTCGTGGCAGATTTAGATTATTTTTTAAGGTTTTGGCAATTCTTTGATTAAATGATAACTAAATAATTACTTTTAATTTCTGGACATTTCTGAGGACTATGCAAAACATAATCAGAAGTAACTTTTTCTTATGAAGATGTAAAGATTTTTCTTTACTTTTTGACAACTTCACATGAAACAGTCACTTTATTTACAAAGTTTTGGCAAACAAAACTCCAGTTAAAGTAATCCTTCCTGTTTGATAGATATCCATTGGATTGAGGTATGTTAGGGAGGTGAGATGTAACTGGCCCACTGGTGACGGCGAACTGCTGCACTGGGTCTGGAATGTGTGGATTTTTGGCAGAGGAATGGAAGAGGCAAGTGGAGGAAGGAGGGTGAGAAGAGGGCGGTAGGAACAGGCATGTCAGACTCTCTTTTCCAGCTGGTCGTGAGGGGTCAAACTGTGCGAGGATGTGTGCATGTCATGGCCTCTCATTAGGGGGTGAGACGCTGCGGCTCCAGACCCCCATGGTAGGATTGCTGGGTGAGTCTGCAGTGATCCTGCCACTTTGATGCCCCTGACCCCCACACCCCCCACCAGGAGGTTAATGAGCCTCAGTGAGCTCCTAAACTATGCTGTTATTGTGTGTAGCTGTGGGTGTCTGTGTTGTTAGATTTGAGCTGCAAAGACCCTCCATAGTTTGCAGTGGTTAGATCACATGACCAGGTTGCATATGTTTGGGTGTGAAGCAGGATGTTAGAATCATTTCCAAACAGCTAAAGTAGCACCTGCTCCTCGTGGCGGCGCCGTCCGAAGTATCGCATTCTCGTATCGCATTCTCGTATCGCATTCTCGTATCGCATTCTCGTATCGCCCATTTAGTTGTATTTGTTGTCTGTAAGCTGCTGCATGTGTCACTGCAATCAATAATCACCATCTTCTCAGCATTTTCGCCATCATTGGACTTGAACACATGGAGTATGCATGGTTAACAAGCATTAGAAATAAAAAGTATGAAAAACTCAAATCATTTTTTTCTCTTTTGTGCTGCCAGTTTAAAGTAAAAGGCTTTTTCTCATATCTTTTGACACAAACATGTTCCAAACCAGTCATATAGAAAGTGAAATCAGTTCCTGATGAGAGCACAATGGTAAGTATGGCAGTGTTATCACACCTGCAGTGTGTGCACAGATCACTCTTTTTTCACCTGCAGATGGTTGAACCTTTTTCAGAGCCACAAAATGCACCTGTTTGGTTTTCAAGCTAAAATAAAACAAACCTGCATTTTGCCGTTTGTCTTCTCCCCTGTTCACGTTGCCTCACCATTAGGCTGCTCAACAGAATGAAGTCTGCTGTTTTGTGTACTGCCTCAACATTGGTGATTACTGACCATAATTGCCGGTCTTACTTGACTATTTTCCCATTTGTGTTTTCCTCTAACCCCTTGAAAATTGACCCCGGCATTACTTCACATTGCTGAGCAGGCACTGAGACGTAAATGTGTTGTTAAGGGCGGGGCAGAGCGAGCCCCAGCCTGCAGAGGGAAGGCACGGGAGTCCAAAACAGGTGCTCATGTTCCCTTTTTCTTTTTTTTCTCTCCTTTCTTTTCATCGTTCGTTCTTTTTCCTTCTTTCTTCTCTCCACACCTGTTGAAGTGTGAAGAATCATGCTGTTTTATCCAAGCAGCTTCAGCCAAGCAAAGCTATGCCAAAAACAGTGGGAGTCTGTGGGTAATTACTTAACTAGTATGTTTTATCTCCTCTGCCTCCTCCCCCCCTTTCCTCCTACCTAATTCCCACATTTTATATCAGGTGTTACTTCTGGGCTGATGAGTTGTATGTCTTTTAGCAGGTCATGCCAAAAAGGGGGAGGGATGGGGCAACGTGTTTGTGAGAGCGCAAATGGGAAACCCCCAATAAGTAAGAAAGGTTACATGGATAAGAACGAAACAGAACGCAACCTGTTACATTACACCTGTGCCATCTGCTCAGAGCTCAGCACTGTGCGCTCTTACTGCAGTAGAAACCAAAGTGGCAGCAGAGACCTTCAGTGATTTGATTGTAATGTGACTGATGTCTCCAGAGGCAGTGGCGGGGGGGGGGTCTCTCAGGTGGAGCACCTTATGGGGCCCACAGAAAGCCCTCTGGCTTCTGTCTGTTGTCCCACAACAGGGGATCAAGATTTACCCAGCTGTCTGGGATCTGTGGTTATGCTTGACGAATGAAAGTTGACTCTAGGTGCAAAGCCCAACTGATGAACACTACTGTCTGCTGAAAACTATACAAATATCTTGAGATTATCGGGTTTTTTATCAGGAGCGTGTGTGAGGAGATCTGTTAAAGAAGAATAAGATAACACTACATAAATAAATGATCAACAGCCCTCACCAAACAAAGAAGGTCCAAGAAGAGTACAAGAGATGCACCATAACTTTTTTTTGTGTAACATATGTGTATGATGTACACACCTGTTCATTAGAGTGTCTGGAGATCAGCAGCTGGTTTTCGTACCTGCAAGTGTAACCCGTGGATGTGTTAGAGAAAGAGGTCAGGAAAGGTAAAGACTTTGACAAGACAAAAGATTCAGCTCAGACAGCAAAATACAAGTGAACTTTGACAGAAGGTTTAGTCTAAATGTGTCTAATTTTCACTGACAATACATCTGTCTGCAGAGTTTTCTGCAGTCTGAACCTGAAATCAAAGCTTTGCCCTGAACCGAATGAACAACAAAAGAATAAAGAAAAATTAAATGGGAAGAAAATTTATTAAGGTTGTTTTTGTTTTCATTTTCTATAATCATCAAGTGACGTGTGACACACATTGGAATTAAATTGCACACCTCTGGTTCTCTGCATAGAAAACGAGAACATCTTTATTGTCACACAAGGTGACAATAAAGACCAAGGTGAGCACATTATCTACCCCGTTGGCTCTTGTTGACTGTGCTACGCACATTGTTTATTGGAAGACCATGGACGTTTATTTCAGCGACCTCTTATTTGATTATAAATTAGACATTTCCTGCAGACACAACCATTTTGCATTGTTTTGTTTTTTCCCTTGCAGTTTCCTTGCAAATGTTCTCATTGTTTTCCTTCACGCTGGCTTGAACAGACCAGTGAAATCAGGTGGAAGCTGACATTGTTGCTGTAAGTAAATAGCACAGTTAAATTAGAAGTTAGAAGAATTAGTGTGACAATATCACTCACTTTTAATGTCTCTATATTAATATGGCCACTCTTCAGGAAATGATTGTGATGGAAAAAGAAGGTATGTATTTATACTTGATGACTAATCGTGAATACATGAAATAAAATATTGACAGTGCTATCTGTTTTATACTTTTATTTTAAGAATGATTTCCTTAAGGATGCTTCGGCAGTACTAATGTTTAAAACCAATGAGTTCTGCAGCCTGAAGACTGCAGCTAACCAGTATGTGGGAGCTAAATAATGTAATACCAGGACGTGTTTATTGTGCTGCATGGACTCACAGCGGAGCAAATTACATATTGTACACTGAAATAAAGCTTTACAAATAAAATCAAATTATCCAACCACAAATCACCCAAAGTCAAGTCATTATGGTTAAAATTATGAGCTTTAAATCATTAAATGAAACACGAACTCACACTACTGAGGGCTAAATACAACAACTTTTTGCATATAATGAAAAGTTTCAGTTTCTATAATAATACCTGAATGTAACTGCACATTCAACTATAAGTTATAAGTTAATTTTTACAATATGGCGATTCAGATGAGATAATGTGTAATTTAAGTTTGTAGAAACCGTTTGAAATAAATATGTTTACTGTAACTCTACAACCAAATTGACACTTATGCTTTCTGCGCTGATTTTCTTCTACAGGTGAGAAAAATAACTGCACCTAGTATTTGTTTCACTGATTAAATAACTGTGTTAAATCTAACGGTGGATGTTAAAGAGGCGTCATTGCAGTGAAAACTGACCTACTCACATCTGGAAAGGCTTTGTGTGGAGCCTCTAGTTTCAAATGCTGCATTTTGTGTGTGTTTGGGTGGCACTGGGAGGCTGTCATGTGTGAATCCTTTCAGCATTCTCCACAGGGGTGTTGTTTTCTTTGGGTTTCAAAAAAACAAGCTCTCGGGTAATGATTTCAGCGTGGGTTTTTTTTCTTTGTGCTACCAAAAGTTCTGCCTCATTCAGTGCAACGTATCAGGTGTAAATCTTCCATTAAAGTGCTGCGGCATCCGGCAATGTGGTGTGTTCAATCGATAAACCGATGGTGCGTGTCAGATGATGTGCTGTATGTGTGTGTTCGGGCACATGTGCGTGCATGCATGCCACCCTGTGCTCCTGTCATCTGTTTGGCCCCTCTAGCTGGTAATCTGAGCATAGAGATTAGAAAGAAAAACACCACAGAAGAATGTCTTTGGTTGAGCCAACGAGGAATTTACAATGGCCTTCAGGCTGCTTTGACCTGTCCCTGCCTTTCTCTTGCTGACTCTTTCTCTCACACACACAAACACACACAAAAATAACAGAAGAAAATATCAACCTGCACCCTTTTTCAGTTTATCAATTATTAAAACATTTATTTCACCAACTTCAAATTAGGCCAAACAACACATTCGTTCGAAAAATAACAAATATTAGAAACATTATCTCATTTATCTGGCAGCAAACCAAATGTTAGCTCTCAGGGTAAACTCTAATTATCCTTTAAAAATATAATAATATGCACTTGTATTGAAGCTGTAATATCAATTAACAATCTGGGTAATCATTTCATTAAATTGCCTGTCTTTTCTCTTTTGATGCTGACGATTATTTACAGTTTATATGAACTTAACAGTGTTATCATTCCTTTTCCCTTCTCTATTGTTCACAGGGGCTGAAGCATCTTAAGGAATAGGTTGCAGTAATGTCACCATGTGGGTAGACATGACAACATGTAACATGTTGTAGGGCAAAAAGGGAGCTTGAGCTCGATGCGTCGATGGAGTTCTAGTTTCAGTGGGACAGCTGCTTCAGTGCCCAGGTCAAACTGGACACCAGACCGTCTGATCTGATTCCTCTCACTCCGTCACAGCCCAGCAACCTGCCTTCCTCATAGACAAGCCACAGCCGGTGTGTGTGTGTGTGTGTGCGTGCGTGTGTAACACAGGCAAAAAGGAGGTCTTTGCCCCGACGAAGGGGACAGGTGTTAGGGACAGGAGGTGCCGTGTGGCCCGGGGGTGTGGTCAGGTGGTGACACACCTGTCCCCCCTTGCACAGGCGGGTCTAGTTACACACGCTGACTCGCATGCAGACGACTCACATCAGCCAGACCATGTGTTCTGACATGCACCATTAGACCATCTACCCGCTGATGCCATCTGGGATTGATGACAAACCTGGTGCGCCATAGAAAGCAGTAGATATGTTACACAAAGCTTTGCGTGGATATTTGGTTACCATGAAAAATGTGCATGACAAAGAGAGAGAGACAGCTTATAGAAAGTTTGTCTGGATGTGATAGATAATTTTTCCAAATATACTGTGGCTTAAGTTCCCCTATGTAATGTGGCTCAGAAAATCAGTGTTGACTCTGTTGATGAACTTAGGAAGATGGCAAACCAGTGAAATGAGGTTAACTCCCTACATCCAAAATGTTTAACGGCTAGTACTTGACTAACTAAGAATATCATCACAGCAGAGGCTGATTTATTCTCCTCTGAGTTCGTCTGCGAGCTAATGTAGCCTCAAGCCCTTGTGATTTTTTTTTTTTGCTTTTGCAGACTTGTCATCTTAAGCTGAAACGTACGCTGACTCAAGTTACAAAGTTGAAGCAATTTATTGGATTTCACTCAGCTTCCCCTGGAGCCATTAAATGTGTTATACATCTAATTTTTACATACGCTATTGTCATCCTTAAAAGCTGTAAACAGACTTCAATTCCAGATTTTGGACCCTTAAGGTGCACCGTTGCTACATGTACCTCTGTGTTTTCCATTTAAAAGAGTGTAAGTGGACACCAGTGTGTGTGGCACATGCGGCATTTCTGTAAAACCTTGGAGATGGGGAGATAGGCGTCTGGCCCTGGGGTGTGGATTTCAGGCAGGTGCATGTGCCTGCCCTGCGGCTCCTCAAGGGACAGGACAGGACGGGACGAAACGAAGAGGAGGAGGAGGAGAAGAGGGGAGGCAATCTGCAGTAACGCACACAAACCCCAGATCCTCACTCAAAGGCTGTTCCCCACCCATCTTGTCCTCCCTGCCCAGAGCCCCTCCTTCCTTCGCTCCCCACCATATCCTTCATTGACTGGAATGTGCTTGGACAATAGAACTGTCCTGGTCCTTTGGCTGGTGCCCACCCACTCCACGCCGGGCCCACACAGGCCCTGACAAGAGGACAAAAGTGCACCTTGCACTTCTCAGCACTACCAGCAGCACCCTGGGGGCGAATACCTGAATACCTGAGGTGAAGAAAAGGAGACAGGCGGGCAAGAAAGAATGAAACAACACGAGGAGAGAGAGGGGAGAAGGATGAATTTTAAAAAAACAAAAACAAAATAATACTCAGCGCAAGATAATTTTCACTCTCAGCTGCCAAATGAAACACAGACTCCTGGAGAGATCCAAGCAAAACACAAGAGAGGTATTGCAGTTTTAATATCCTCCCCCTCATTAGTCATTATGTTGCTCATGCTTATATATTATATCCATTTTGATACCTGCTTTCTTGGCAATATCTCACCCAGAAAATGTTTGATCCTGCTCTTCCTCCAGTACTCCTTTACTCTCTCATGTCACGACTTGCTGGCCCCTGCCTAGCTTGTCCTGAGTGTGGTTTTCTCACAATCAACCCTTACACTCCTTTTCTTGCATCACAGTTAGTCCTAACTGGCTCACAGCTGAAATACACACCAATGCCACTGGCAGAGCAGCAGATTGGTGATTTAACTGTTGAGCTTCAAGCAACTTTTCTCACCAAATTGAAGCTTCACAGCCTCTCCTTTCATTCCCTCCTCCTGTCTCTGGGCGAAGGCGTGCTAATCAGTGAAGTGAAGTGTGCTAAGCCTCAGTCACATTACCACTGATGAAACCGCAATCACTTTTCCACTGCACGGCAAATGCATGTGAGGTCATGATACTGAAAAAGTAAAGCAACTTTTAATAGAACACACAGTCGCTTCATCTCTGGCAATACTTCATCAGTGCTTCTGCTCTTTGCCCAAGTAAGAACTTCATGAAGCATACTGTATGCAAAACCTCTCCTCCACCATTTCCTAAACCAAGCTGCCCCCTTTGCACGTG
The DNA here is from genome assembly GCF_051167445.1 of Perissodus microlepis. Taxonomy (NCBI): domain Eukaryota; kingdom Metazoa; phylum Chordata; class Actinopteri; order Cichliformes; family Cichlidae; genus Perissodus; species Perissodus microlepis. Next base: position 20,803,769 of record NC_140480.1, read on the forward strand.
CATTACAATACCTACAGGTAGTGTGCAGTTGCAAAAGGTTAACAAATAAAATAACGTCAAACAAAGTTGCACATAAAACAACTTCACAATGAATATCTGTTGGTAGACACTGAGCATGTGCAGCCAAAACTACTCTGGTCCACTGGGGCAAAGACACAGGATTTCAGTGGGTTTCCTGTGGTTGCACTGGGATGTTGGCAGCAAGCTCTTTGGGATAGAGCCTCCGTGGATCGTGAATATTCCACCATCTTGAGGGATTGTTGATCAGATTTTGATGTGGGGAGTCTGGGCTCTTTTTTCCCCCTCCAGCTGTTCTTGAACACTCTTTATGTGTGGCAGGGAGTCTTGTCCTGCTGTTGACTACAGGGTTTTGCATGGCGGTCTTTAACAATGTTAACGTGGGTGGTACATGTCACGTACACGTGAATTCTGAAGATCACTGCAGATCATTGCACTGTGATGAGATGAAGAATGTCTCTCATTTCACCAGCCATGTTGTGGCTCATTAACGGACCTGTTTGAATCTAAATCTAACTTGAATCTAAGTTGAATCTAAAGGAATTTTGTCCTAACATATTGGTATGTTTTTAACAATTACATAATCATCTATTTATTTTCGTTTATTCTGACGAGTGATATTTGCATCCATACTACCCCTGTATTCTCTTGCCCCATATTCCCATGTAACTAAAGATTAGTAGTTCTTTAACTGTTTATGAGCAGTAGAAACATTCATATAGAGAGCTCTGCATGACACAAAGTTGGAAACTTCTGTTAAGCACAAAGTATCTCATTTGTTTACGCTCCTGTTTCTTTATGGCTCATCCTCTACCCTCTGACCCTGTGGGACAGAGTGTCTGTGTTTAGGAGGAAAGCACTGGCCACATAACACTGATACACTTACACACTCTAACACACACCACTGAAAGGGGACAGCAGGAGTGCGGAGGTGGGCAGGAAATGGCGTGTACCCCCTCCTGCAGGCCATATCCTGTCCTTGGGTAAAACTGGTTTATTTGTGCAGAGATCTGAGCTCTGCGTGCGCGTGTCTCACATAGTTGAATGTGGATGTCTTCGGAGAGGTAATGAAAAACAAGAATTTAAAACAAACAGAGTTGGAACAAGAAATAATTTCTTTGGACTCAGCACAGGAATAAAAAATAAATTTTAAAAAAAGATCTGCACGTGTTTTGCACATTGATTGTGTGTTTGTGTGAAACTCTCACTTGAAAACCTTCCATAGTCAGCATATCTCACACAGCATGTCATTGATCAAGTCTGCATTGCAACATGTAGCATTCCTCTGTAAATTCTACTCCCTAGTGATTTGATTAATGGCCCACAAACAGAAACAGTCATTCTTCTCCAGACACCCACCAAGCCACCCCACCCCCACGCTCCTCCAGTGTCCAGTCTCCTCTCCCTCGTTCTGTTCCTCCTCCCGTTATTATCTTCTTATCCTTACTTCACCCTCCCATGCAAACCTCAAGCCATTACTTTCCCCATCCTGCATTATTTTCTGGAGTAGAGAGGTGGAGATTTGTCAGCCCTCTGAAAAAATTGAGCTTTTTTAATGGCTTTTTAAGGACAAAGGTAGACAAGAGTCCATTGGGACAGCTCCAGCAGAAGAGCGGTGGCATTGTGTAAGAGCCACTTGCAAAAAAAAGTTTGAAACTTTAACCCAGTGACTTAACCCTCCTGGCTTGAATCTGATCCTCTAGTGAATTGGTTTTGCAACCCCTGCCAATTCTGATTTCAGCAACATACCTTCTTCAATATGGACCACTGTAAAATCCCAGCAGAGACACATCAGCCCCTCACAGAGACTCACAAATGCTCTCATGCAGTCATGTGCACAGAAACAGCCGTAGCCGCACCCAGATGCTTTATATCAGCACTTTTTGGGGCAGGCTGTGTTTGTACAAGACCGACAGGCCACTTCCTGTGTCCTAAACATTACCCAAAACCTTTCAACATATCGGGTCCCAAAAATGTTCATGTTACACATTTGAAAAAAGTTTATTTCATTGTTGATATCCTCTGCTGCTTACTATTTCTCAAATCCAGAGACCCGGCTTAACCCAGCCTTGTGATGTGTTCTTTTACACTCATGCAAAGCCCCACTTATGAGTCAGGGTGATTGTTTAGAGAAAGCCATATATTTTGTGTTTCCAGGATGACGCCATCCTAACAAAATAAAACTCATCCCGCTGTGTATTGTCAAACATCAGCTTTTGCATACACAAAACCAAAAGCAGGGTTTGCTCTTCACTGGACACCGTCCAGCTTTTAAAATCACAGAGTTATCAGTGAATACATTTTCACTGTTTTCATTTGTTGGAGCAAACTAATAACACTTCAGACATTCTTTCCATGAGAGTAACACATGTGGTATATTTAAATGATCGGCAATCCCCTTTTCTTCGTAATCATCTCAGCATTACATTATTTCCTGTTACTGGAAAATCTAATTATTACTTTAATTCAGGAGCAAACTGCAATGACAGTAGACAGAGCAGCCCTCTCTGTGTTAGGCTGTGGTATTGTATGTCTGTCACTAATGGCTCAGGAATGTTAAATTAGTCAGGGGCTACATGCGTGACGATGTGAACATTAAAGCACTTTGAGGAGACCAATATGATATTACACACACACCGAAAAAGAAAGGTGACAGTTCCAGTGATCTCATTGCCTCAAAGCTACAGAGTGATAGACTGCCTCCCACACACTGCAAACCAGGAAAAATGCCCCCCGAGCAAGATGTCAGAGTTAAATTTCAAAACGGCCGAAACACATAAGAAATGACAGTCTGTTTGGTGGCATTGTTTTGGATAAATTTGGTTTGGCCGAGCTTCAATGTCCCAAGGAGAAAATGCAATATCTTTCTTTTCTATCTTTCTTCTTTCTTTTTTGCATTATTTGACATGTTTTTCATCTTTCTAACACATAAAAGTGACAAGTTCAAGCTCAGTTCAGTCCCTTGTGGCGTGCTTCTCTGCTTTTCTGACTCACTGCCTGCGTAGGTGTGCAATGGCTAAATGACTCTCACCTCACAATTAACAGGAGCCCAGGACAGAGAAAAACAGACAAATGTTTAAAAAAAATCCCCCTTGATCACCTCTTTATTCAGCCGGTGTGTGTTTGAATGTGTGCACACGTGTGTAGTCTTTCGGGTGCTGTTTACATTGGACAAGCTAAGTCATGCAATCTGATCTCAAGCTTTTTGAGTGCCCCCGCAAACCCCTGTCACACACACACACACGCATCCACCTCTCAACACCGTGAGCTATTGGAGGAAACACTTTGTTACCTCACTAAGACATGCTGGCGTCAGTGTGTGTGGGTCAGGAGGGCAGTAGGGATTGGAGACACATTGCTGCCATGTGTTCACCCTGAATGTTCACATTCAGGTTGTGGAAGACTGCACTTTCACCAGAACTTCCTACCAGGTAACCCAGAGATTAACCATTCCTGCACAAGCTGCAAGTTATTTCTGCATTTGCTCATCTTGACCCCAGAGCGCTCCTTCCTCTCCCAAAGCTGGACGTGGGTCAGTGGGACTCTTCTCAGCTGGTTTCACACAAATTTTCTCCTGAAAAATAAAATCACATCCTTTTTCTAGCTTACCATCTTCTTTGACGCCAGTTTACTTGCCTGCCTTTTCCCCCCCGCACCTGCAACTGCAGTGTTCCCCGCCTCTTGGGCATGTGTCCTCCATCTGTGCATGCTGACAGCCTGGCAGGTGTGCGCAGGTGTTCCCCTCATCACTCAGCATCACACAAACCCATCACCACTCCCCCTTAACACACATGAACCCATATACAACAACGCACAGCTCTATCTTCCCATTCAGAAACTGTCATGTCTGTCCTGATGAACTCATTTGTATTTAAATAAGAAGCCTGCTGACACACTTCTTTAAAGAACAAGAAGCAGACGGGAACGAGCTGTTATTTTAAAGCAATGCTTTTATTTACAAATGACAGAAAAATTCACAACCTTTAAAAAAGGCACATTCAGTTCAATGTTTCATAAAAACTGTATGTCAACACTTATCCAAAATACAAATGTCATTTAGATTGTAAAATAGCCCTGAGCAGTTAGTCCCTGGTTCAATTCCTGGCTGACTGAACCATTTGTTGCACGTCATGAGTGTCTGTTGTATATTTCCACTATTTCCTGTGACTCTCCACTTAAAAATGACAACTTTTTTTCTTTTCAAATGAGACATTTGTAAAAAGGCAAGGTGTATTTTTGGTCCTATAACACACACATATTGGAGTGTCTATTGAAAGTGTTTCTGGCTTGCAGAGAGGCACACCAGGCAGGGGGTGTCACCTGTTGTCGAGGTCACAGCTAACACGTCCCTCAGCGCCCTGCCTCCACAGTGCACCATGCAGACAGCTGTCTCAACACTCACATTTGCTCAGATACACACATGTCATGTATGCATAGTATAGTGAGGAAGGACATCCCCACATACACACACACAAGCAGCTGCAACATTGCCAAAGTCCCGGACTGGCGGGCACCAACGGGCTCCCCTGGGAATTAATTGAATGTCCACCTGCTCTCAAATCACAATGGATGAGACAAAATTGTGCCACAGATAGGACCTCAATCTGATCCTCTAATTGATTAAGGCAGATTTCATAAAAGTATAACTGCATTTTTTTTTCATGTGTGTGTGTGCAGCTAATAGCATTGGCTCCCATCACAACAGGTAGCTTCAACTGAAAGGACAACAGGAGGAATGTGACTTTTACGAGGAAGGACGGCATCCAGAGGCGCTGTGTTTGTTCAGAAGAGACATGCGACTGAAGGTCCTGGAGCAGGAGCCACACTGGTACTTCTTCACCTCAGAGTGGGTCTGCATGTGGGCGCGCAGGTTGGAGCGATCGGCAAAGGCCCGGCTACAGTGCTGACAAGCAAAGGGGCGCTCACCTGGTTAAAAAAAAAAGAGAGAGAGAGAGACAATCAGTGCCAGCCCAACATTCCCAACACATTAACAAAAGTTTACCCCTGAGTCATTGTTTTTTCAGATACTCTAGAGATAACAGAAAACAGTGGTAGGACACACTAACTTCATTAATGCAGAGTGCCTTTTAACATGCAAAGCACCTGTGAGGAAGATTAGATTATGTCCCCCCCCCAGCATTTGCTCACACATCAGGAAACATCAATGAATATCAATGAGAACAAGGTGCAACCAGCTGTTAAGTTAACAAGCCTACAGATCTTGGAAAAAATCAATTGTCTGACATACCTGTGTGTGTGCGAATGTGTCCCCTGAGGAGCCACGGTCTGGAGAAAGCCTTGCCACACGTGGTGCACACGCAGGGCAACGTGTGTGATCGAATGTGCATTTTCAGGGCACCCAGGCTGTTGTACTCCTTGGGGCAGTGTTTGCAGTGGAAGACCGGGCGTGCTGAAGCCTCTGTGGTCATAGGAGTCTCGGGAGCACAGGGGGGGAGCTGGTGGGACATCTGATGCTGGGAAAATGCAGAGAGGCTGGTGTAGCTCTTGGTGCAGTGCAAACAGTGATAGATTGGCTGAATTGTATCTGGGCTTGGTGGATCCGAAGTACGTCCGCCGTCCTCCTCTTCCTCACCGCTGCTGCAGGAGGGAGAGCTGCTGAGATCCAAAGGGCCCATGGGTGAAGGGGGGAGAGATTCTGGGGAAATCAGGGGGTGAGGTCGAGGCAGGATGTCCACGCTGAATATTAGCGTGGCGGGTTGGCAGGTCAGTGCAGAGCTGTTCTCTGATGGAAGTTCAGCCAATGGAAAGTTTTCTGGCACAAAAGCTGGAGATGCAAAGGAAATGAAGTCAGGTTAGTTAAATGGGACAGACAATCTAATAAACCACTAAACGCGTTTTCATTCTTCGGGTTCACGTTACAGCCTATTTTAATCACAAGCTTTCTTATCATGAGTTTTTCCAGGTGACAGGGACAAGAATTAGGAATGCCCAAGCTGCTACATGACAGGTATATACCTTATCACGTCTGCCACATGACTGTTATGTGTCTGCAGGTAACTTGATGGGGAGCTCATGACTGTGATTCCCTATGTGTCTAATGCACTCGCAAATATCTTGCATACAATCACGGACAATAGCAAACTTACCTGTGTGGCTCTCCGGGTAGCTTTCCCTATTATGCTGCTTCTTGTAGGGAAAATACTTCTTGACAAGGAACGACCGAGGCATCTTGAGCTCTAGCTTCACCGATGGAATAACAATACAAAATAAAAATAAAAAACGGGGGGAAAAAATACAGTCCAAGGCGTTGTGCGCTCTAATCACAGCTTGAGCAAACAGCGGATTCCTGTCGGGGTGGAGAGAAAACTCTTGGAAGATTGACAAGACGACTACCAAAGTTGAATCTGTCTGGGGGATCCCAAACTTGCCTCCTCATATAGTAAGCAGAGGAGAGAAGCAGCGGAGTGGGTGGGCACGTCTCCGCCCACATACACACCCCGTGTGTCCGGGCTGGGCGCCACCGGCTCCATTCATCACAGGTGATCAATGTGCCAAAAGCTGTTGCAGCGCCCTGATCTAATTATGCATTTCACGCCTCTAATGGCTGGCTTTCAAACATCGGGCATACGCGTATTGTCATGAAATGTGAACGGCCGAGTGTTCAATTCAATGTGAAACACGGCCGAACTGTTTTCATAGTCTACCTGAACTGAAATGTGCATATCAATGCTTTTCATTATGAGGAAGACCCGGAGGGAGAAGTGAATATGTAAAACAGACGGAGGGGGAGAAGTTTGCCTTCAGGGCCAAAAAATTACTTTTATATTGTGTTCAGTCGAAGATCCTGATATGAGTTCAAATATGTCCACGGTAATCCTAACGGGGCGTCCTGCAGGAAAAGCACCAAAACCAAAGCATTTCCCATTTTTGCAATAATTTTGCAAAGAAATAAATCATACACCTTACCAAAAAGTCACAGCCCTTTAAAAAAAAATGGGCCAGCAATAACTTGAGCGTCCTCTGTTGGTCCATACTGCAATGCAGTCAGTGGTTTGTGGTGGAAGAATATGTTTTGCACAACATATATTCACAAATACCCGAAAAGCAGTGTTAAAAAATAAGATTTGTGGCACTGATTTGCACAAAATATTGTTATTTCTACTTACAACCCGCACAATAATGTGCAAAAATGTCAGAAGTAATCGCATAAGCAGTTTGAGAATTTCACCATTATCATTGCATTGCAAAACAAGTGACACTACATGACTTTTACAAGCAAATGAGAATAAGCTGAGGTTTTGTCCTCACTGACTACCCCTCTCATTCTCTCTCTGCGGGGGACACGTCCATTTGAATAAAGGCGTCGCTGTTCTCCAGATTGCTCACAGCGTGATATAAGGTAAAAAATTAACAGAGCCGACAGGAGCACATGATGATGTAAACTGAGACCTATTAAATCCACTTTAGGCGCTTCTCTCGAATGAGCATCACATGATGTTTTAGACTTCCTCCCAAGGTTTTCCAATCAAAAGTCATGTCTTTGTCTCTGTTGTGTTTGTGACTAAAGTGAGCATGTGTTACAGGGACCGTTGGAAAGATCAGCAGGCAAAGGTTTATTGTTGTTATTATTATTATTATATTTTTTATTACATACCAGAATGTTATTTTACCTTTATGATCGCTTTAGAAAGTTGTATTTTTCTCTAATATCCTTGCTTATATTGGTTATACTGGTAAATATTGTGTAGTCTTAAGAAAGACTTATGTATATATATAAAAAAGAAATTACCTCTTTTTCTAAATATCCTTATTACTTGTACCCATTCTGTGTTTTACGTAATAATCAATACAAAAAGAAGTGTAATTTATGGACGGATAAAATACCTTTATGGGACTGTTGTGTTCTATTTGTTGCTGTTTCTGCTGCTCTCTTGACCAGATATCGCAGTGACACTTTTTACCTGGATAAATAAAAGATAAAAGTCACCTTGCCAAAAACTGTTTTGAAGCATCCTCCTGAAATGACAGATGTATGTTTAAAAGACTCTATGTCGACGGGTTATCTACAAAATGTTAAAAACCCACAATCTTTTTTTTCTTTTGCAAATGCCAGCAGTCACTGCGCACCCTCTAAGTGTGAAAATCACGTGAATGCCATTCACTAGACAAGACCATCACAGTCTTCACTGGTCCTATTTAGCACTGCAAAAGAGAGCGGTTGTGTGTGAAGGGTGTATATACACCTGTCTAAAGGCGCCATTGTCATGGCAGGCCCGATAGTTCACACATCGTTAGAGCGCTCCTTGACTCCGACGCCACGTAGGCTGGAGGGTCATGAGGGCAGGTCGGCAGTAAAAACAAAAGCAAATAGCAAAGACACACGTGAAAGTGATCTGAGCGGTGCTTCTGTGCATGTTTAACCTGACTCTTAAAAGCGGTCGAATGAAATAATTGACATTAAAGGTATGCGCAGTGATATGATTACGTGTGTGTGTCTAACCCTGACACACTTTCATGAGATTTTCTCTTTTGAAGAAGTCGTAAGAGTGAAAACAGCTGATTATACACTGCTGAATCTGCCCCTCCGTGCAGAGCAATGTGTCTGCGGACAATTTGTGACACAACAGGGTTGGAGTGACCTCATGACACAGTGGGGACATGAAGACATGAAAAGTTTTCTGCTTGGAACAGATGTTCTTCTTTTTTCTGGCCTCCAGAATAAAGCAGCCAGTGTTCTCAAAGCCTCCTCAAAAGAGGAGGACGAGTCTTAATTCAGACTCATCTTAGGAGGGCTTCACTGGTGGAGAACCACAAAACTAAAACGAGACGCTGTCTGTCTAACATTAACTGGGTTCTTTAGAAAACTGAATAAAGATATGGATGAAACCAAAGGGTAAAAGAAAAGATGTCACACAGTCCAGGATAAACTGTAGTACAGAGCAGGTTACAAAAACTAAACTCTGGGCATTTATCAATAAACTCAGAGTACAAAGAAAAACTTACTGTTTTTCTATGACATTATAAAGCATCATAAATTGTATTCTGTATGAGGATAGACAGCTTTATAATGACAGGAATGGGTCATTTCATTGAATTGTACATTGCTAAACTAGTAATAATTTTATCACCAGTGTACTGTAGATAAAAGGTGTTTCTTGTATGCACACATAAATGAATGCATTCATTCATTTATAAATTATAACTTTTTTCATGCATTGAATGGAACATTTCAAAGCAAGCCATACCTGTGCAGCTGCATATGTAAACAAAGCATATATCAAGTATTATAAACGTGAGTTGTGAAAGTGATACAATATCAAATTGACATTTTAAACCTCTGTAGCTGCTGACCACTGCTGACCGCCCCCATTTCATTCTCATTATTCTGTGTCCTTGTATGGGGACATCACATTGTGGCTTTTCTGCACCTTTATCCTCTGTTCTTCTCTAGAAATTATTAGCAGTCTGTTCTAATGTCATACACAAACTTTTACTTCAGGATTCATTTTTGAGCACTTAATCCTGAAATTGGAGATCCAGAGTTTTGTACAGGGTCAAACATTATTCATTATTTATATAAGTGATATATGTCAGGTATGTGATATTTTTAAGTCAGTATTTATTGCAAATCACACAAATATATTTTTTTCTCTGGGGCTAATCTAAAGGAGCCACTGTGGTCACTTCATAAATGTGCAAAATAAAAAAAAAAGAAGCTTGACAGGAACAAACTGTCATTAAATCTAAAGAAAGTTAAATAAGGTCATTTGGGAATTTTAAAAGAAATTAACAAGTGCATATAGATGGGCTCGACATGGAAGAAGTTCATGAAAATAGGTTTGTTGGTGTGGTAATAGATGATAAAATAAGCTGTAAATCTCATATAAAACATACAGTATTAACTAAAGCAAAACATATACTGGACCTCAAATCACTTCACATTCTCTACTGCTGACTGATATCACTGTATTCAAATTACTGTGCAGAGGGTTTCATTAGTGCTTATAAATGTTCCATATTGCAGAGAAGAAGGGGGGGCTGGAGGGCTATAAGGATAATCCTTAATACTGGATATAAATCCACTATTCTTAAAATCAAAAATACAAAAATTCTCTTCAATTTAAAGCAGCACAAATTATGTACAAAGCTTTAAACAACCTACTTACTCACAGTATGCTCAAATTGTTTTCTAGAGAATAAGTTAAATTTAAAACATTCATGTATCCGTACGACATAAAAAAGGAGTGAAGCTGTGGAACACACTGAGTGATGAACCGTCCCAGCATGACACAAAAATATGCTTTTGCAAGGTACAGAGTGTGCACTATTTAAACACTATGTGTGTTTATACATGTATGTGTGTGTACATTTATGTGTATATATACATCTGTAAATATCTAAATCTCTTTTCATGTTACAGAGGTTATAAAACCAAATTCATGTAACAAATTATAAGAAAGGATTTATGATAGGACAGGGCATAAACAGGGGGAAACTCGTGGTTATAAGTTACTAAATAGTTTCAAAGTAGAGGGATTAAATAAGATTGTCTCCTCGTACTCATTTTAAACAGTTATAAAGTTATTTATTAAGATTTGTCATTTTACCCTCGGGGGGGGTTCTGTGTTGTTGTTGTTTTATTATTTTTAACATGTTCAAAATAAAGGCACACATCCCATCTCATAATACAATAAAGAAAAACATTATAAGCTCCTAAATCTTTTATTTAGCCAAATTGTACTGGAGCTGAGGATATTTATTTAGCATGTTTTGATATGTTTTTCTTTTTTTTTCTGAGCAAGTCACCATTTCATTATCTTCACATCACACATCAGATCAACATCCAAACACTTGCTTGGACATGTGTTTTTTTGCTCAAGTGCAGCTTAAAACCCTTTTTTTTTGCATTTTAAAACCACCTTGATCACCTTTGATCAGCCAGGTGCATTGTTACCATTCAGTCTATTCAAGCAGCAGGTAACGGCCACTCAAGCACATTAGCATTTGTTTATGCATATTGACTTCCAGGCTGAAAACAGGTCAAGTCTTCTTTGAACGATGATTGATGATAGGCAGGAATACTGTAGCCCTCCTGGTGTGCCTCTAATTTAATCTGGAAGAAAGGTGATAAGTCTTTAATTTTTGGCTCTATTGAGTTTTTTTAAGGGTTTCATCTACTAAGTGATGCATTTTCACATATTAAACTGAGCAGTTATATCTTCAACTCACAGGATGGAAAATATTTGTTCCTTGAACAAAATGCTCCATCCTTTCATCACCACAAGTTTGCTTTGTTTGTGCTTGTGCATGTGAGAGTGTTGCCCTACAGTTCAGAGGTCTTTAAGCTCATCAGCAGGGAGATAAGATTATCCCAGAGGAATGCAGAGGTGGACTCCGACACATATGTTCTGTGGATTGCACATGTTTCTGTTCCAGTCTCTTTCTCCAAGACACAATCACTGGTGGTTAAACTCCGGCCCATTCAAGCACATTTTGATGTGGGGAGGCAAACCGACATATCATGCAGATTAAAGCTGGTCTACCAGGAGTTTATACAATCGACTGGATATTTTCTGTTTTTGTAATCAGCCAAGTGAATTACACACTCACTTACATTTACAGTGGCTCTTTCAATCATCACTAACAATTTCAAAGGCTCGGTTCAATTAGTTTTCATTTAAATGGCGCCAGTTCACAATAACAATCTGCCACTGAAACTGTGGAGCAAAAGCGTTGTTAGATTTATAGTAAAACATTAAGGATAAGGTCAAGTTACACATTTAAAGACATTTTGTGCTTTACTTTAGTGGTAAATATTGTACTTTGTACTCAACTAAATGTAACTAAAAGTTGCATTACTTCAGCTACAACTTTATACAAAACCTATGAGTCTTACAATAAACCATACGACACATGGATCACGATAAATAAAGCCTGAGCTTTGGGAATTAGCTCATTTAAATGGTTAAACATCTGTAGTGAAAGGGTTTCTATGCTAGACTTTATTTCATTTTTTTATGTCACCTTTATTTATTGTGGTACTGACATTGTATCCTCTGTATGCTTTAACCACGGGTTTTGTCTTAAACAGAGACAATAACTACATTTTGGCTCTAAAATCTTTTTGTGCTTTTCTACCAGACTCAGACTGTTCAAATCTCACGTGTGCCATCTCCATCCTAAACTTGCAATGTCTTTCTGAACTCCACCCCTGCCATGAAAATATGATAGGAAGATAAGCTGCTACTTTATAAAGGCAGTTTTTCTTGGATTTGATGCTTTGTGTTCCTTATATCAGTATATGTAAGATATATGCATATTTCTACATTTTGACAGTGCACTATGAAACATACAGACATATACAAGATAAGAAAACAAAACATACATGCAAACAAAAAACACATCATTATAACACAATTTACGCCTCATGTCAGGGTAAATACTAATAACATAGGATTTGCATAACATAACTTTAAATAAACTATTAATGCTACAGCACAAAAAAATGGACAGTTGTACCGATGAAGAAATATAAAGAAATTGGATGATAACAATCAAAACATCAGTATAAGTGTGATGATGTCGAACTGAAGTGGCCAAATCAGGCGGTCAGATTTGACTTTGATTTTCTCGTCAGTTATAATTCATTTACTGTGTTTTATATGTTACAAATGTGGAGTTTGTTGTGCTGAATGCCAGATATCATAATGACAGTTGTTTCTTTACAATCAGCACGTAGCAGAAGTCTAAAGAGTTGAAATAATAATTTGACAAACTGTCAGTGATTACCATGAAAATACAAATTAACAGTGTTTTTATGTTAAATATGAAGAGCTAAGTTGGTCAGATGAACAAATAAAAGTGATATTGTTTACTATTTACTATTATATTAAACACCGATTTTCGGGAACTATTAAAATGCTGAATAATAAGTATCATCGCTATTCTTATTCTCATCAATGTGCGTATGCTGCACAAGCGTATTGCATTATGTACAGTTTTCATACACCTGTCACCACCAGATAATAACTCTGGTGATAATAGACTTCTGCTGCTGCACGGCGGTCGTCTAAACAAACATTTGACAAGACAACAGACTTGGTAATGAGCAAACACGTAGATGGAAACATTTTCTTTCTTTAAATGAGGCGATGAAGGCTGATGTTTGTTTAAAACAACTTCTGGAAATTTGAAGCACAGAGTTAGTTTCTGTGCCTTTACATTTACTTTTCTTTCCTTCAATCCTAAAATTCGGATCAATTCCCATCTCCAGATGCTGACAGAGATGGAATTTGCCCAGATGCATTCAAGCGTCTGTTTCTGTGCGTCTGTTTGCAAGCTTCTGTTCTACCCTTATCTGGATAACATGCAGACACCGCAGTCCAATCACAGGCAACCTTTGATGTAATATATGCTACAAGCAAAGGTCAGTTGATGGCCAGTTTTTTTCTAGGCAAAATTAAAGCTCTTGCAAAGACCACATGAGGAAAGTGCATGCTTTTTTTTCTTTTTTGCTTTGTTTTTACAGCATAGTGTGATCTAATCTAAATTACTCCTTTGAAAATCTTTTATTTTTCTTTTCATTCAAAGCTCATGTCTCACGTAAAGCTTTGTTAAATATGTTTGCAGAAAGTGTGTTAATTAGAAAGAAAGAAAGAAAGAAAGAAAGAAAGAAAGAAAGAAAGAAAGAAAGAAAGAAAGAAAGAAAGAAAGAAAGAAACTTTGGTTGACACAATATTTCACTTATTTTTTTGTTTTGGGGTTTGTTTGTTTTTTTCAGTTAAAGGGGAATGAAGGCCAACAACTTTATAAAAACATATGCAAATTTGGGGGATTAAATCAATAAAAAATTCAATACAATTTTTATTTAAAACATGTAAGTGACAAGCATTGATAAGCATAAAAAACAGAACATGAAACCTGGGAAAACCTTCATATTCACATTTTAAACATCTGTTTTGATCATACAGTCTGATATCTACATGAACTCTATAAATAATACCCTACAAATAGTTTACACTGGCAATACTAACCTGTACCTTTGCAACTGTGCACACAATATATTAATCATTGTTATAAACATTAAACAGTTTTATATAACACTCATACACTCTGAATGTTTTAACATGCATAACTCAATGCACATTATATTCTGACCATTATTTTCACTCGCAACATAAGAATTTCGTTCCCCAGGGTAACCAGTGTGTTTCACAGTGTTTAAGACAATACATTTTTTGAGTCTTGATAAATATACCTTCCCCATACACAGCCTTCACAATCACTAATTCTCTGATATCTCTTTCCACTTTAATTTAATGATTTTTCAGGAGAGGAATTGGCGCCCCCTACTCTTCATAAACTGAACTGATATACAGAAGGGATATTCTAGGATTAATCACAGGGGGGCGACTGTAGACCAGAAATACCACTGCTATTCACGAATCAATTATCAGGTCAGAAACAACCAAATAATCTGGCCAATAATCTGGCTGCTCCGCATTAACCTGTTATGTGTGATTAGTAGGTGAGAAAACAGGTTGGATCATAACAGCACTTAAGCTGATGACAGGGTGAAGCACAAGAATCCCATCTGTCCAGAAACACACACCAAACACACTGTTGGTGTTTGTTTGTTTTTTTTCTTTAGTGGTTATCAATGAAAATCTTTATGCAAACCGACACTTGCATGCGTTCTGTAGAAAACGTGGTATGTAACACTTTGATAAATAAAACACTGACCTTTTTGATAAGACGTTTTTGATAAGATTCTGATCTCTGTAGGCAATATGGTTCCTCTACAAATCCTTTATTAACTTGTTTCGCTGATGAGCTTGTGGCTCCTGCGTTTCTGTTTTTTGTTTTTTGTTTTTGTTGTTGTTGTTTTTAAAGGTACACTTTTTGCACGCGTCTAACCATGTGCATTTCAAATGGGACAAACACGTGGTGCAGCAGGCAGCTGGGGTGTTAAAAGTGACTGACGTTTCTCCTCCTTTCCCACCTTCAACAATATTTGCATGACACTTTGTATGCATGTATCACACTTTGGAAATGTAAGGTTCTTGTGATACAACATTTTCAGTTCATAATGTGCTGTATTATGTGGGTCAGGCTGGATCTAGATTATTTTCTAGGAAGCATTTTGAAAGGAATATAGGTCATTTTTAAAGTGTTGCTTCACAATTGTAAAAATAAGACAAATATACACCAATAGAAATCATATGTAAATGTCTGTGTTTGCAGTGGGTGTAAAATAAACATAGTTTTTTGTTTGGTTGTTTTTAATGATTAAGCTACGTTAGATTAACTTACAAAGTTTTCTCTTAGGTAAGAGAACTGTAGACTCTATGACTCTTAATAATTAAGACTTGCAAGAACTAAGAGACATACACGACCTGATGACATACTGCGAGAAAATGCAGGTGATTAGTGGCTGTTGCGCTTTTCTCTGAAAACTCAGCACAACTTACTCATGTACATGAAAATCACCATGTGTACCACACCTTTATATTTATTCATTTATAGTTAAAGGCATCTGAAAAGATGGACCTGACTGTCCAAACCGGCCCTTCAGTTTCTCAGAAAAATGTCTTGGAAGTATTTTGCATAATGATTGTTAACACACAAATGTAACAAAGAGGCTCTGGTGCTCACGTCCCTGGGTTCACCCTTTCCTCAAACTGAATAAAAACTACAAACAAGATAATAAGATTAAGTTCAAGACCCCTCAACACAAAAATGTAAAGGGCATTAAGTAAAACATAAAGATGTAGACGTGCAGAACCTGATGGTGAAGAATGTAATAATCTGGATTAGCAAAACATTACTGTGTAATATAAAGATATAAATACCGGTGCAGACATTAGAGCACAGCATGTAAGCATATTTTATAAGGTTATCTAATGAATTAAAATAGCAATTAAAACTTAAGCTTATATCAAATAGCCAATATTCACGTTTAATGGCGTAGAGCACAGACTAGTCGAGTTTTTATTTGTACAAAAAATAAAGTACCCTATATTTCATTACTCTGTATGTTAAAGTTTTGCTCCTCTGCTCCATTTTTCATAAATCTCAACGTTTTAGTGACTAGATACAGTAACATTCTTTGTTAGGCTGAAGAATAAAATGTGATTCAGCGCCTCCTGGCGGTTGAAAGAAGGGCCTGCCAAGCAAAAACACGCTAAAAGTGTATCGTTTAATTTTTATAACAACATATTATTTAATTGTGTTTTACTGTGGATCTTAGGTTGCTAAAGGCCGCGTGTTTTTTAATATAAATGTACAACCCCCCCCCCCCCCCCCCCCCCAAAACACACACATACACCCTCCTCTTGAAATTCTAAGTAAAGCAAACGCGATTTAATCAATGTAAGCAAAATAAACAGGCGTACATTTGATTAGCTGCTAGGCTTCTACTCAGAAAATAAATTCAGATAAAAGCTAACAGTTTATCTCAACCTGATTTAACCTGAGTGCTAGATCCAAATCAGATCACTGCTAAAATAAACATTATCGTTCAATAATAGCTTCGTAAAAAGCGAAGGTATCGCTGTATTTGTTCGCCTTCCCCCACTCACAACATACAAAAAATATAAACCCTGGTAAAAGAAGTGGAGATGCCGGGGATTGAACCCGGGGCCTCATACATGCAAAGCATGCGCTCTACCACTGAGCTACATCCCCTGTTGGAAATCATGGCGCATTACTGCGTATATAACAGTACGCATTCATGAACCGGAAGTTGATATTCCTTCTGTAAAATGAGTCGACGTTGAGCAGGTTATTTTTGTTCTCCTTGAGACCAGGTTATATAATTTCAGATCACAGCTTTAGCCTTTGACCCTTGCAGTATATATCTGGGTACAAGTACATTACTGTAAGTTACCTTTTTGAATGGATGAAGAAAAGTCCCGAGGTACTCCAGCTCAAAGGGGTGTTTTTTTAGTAGTGGTTTTGTAAACACAGGAGCTCAACTGACGTCAGGATGGATGAATGGGAAATGTATCTGCTTTTTTGTATCCTTGTTTTGTGCTATTTTTAGCCTGCACATCTGAGCAATCTGCTCCTCATTTTCCATGCTATCTGTAAAGCAGATAAACTGATGGTGGTGATGAGGGCTAAAACTATACTGAAAGACACAGGCACGAAGCCTGATTATAATAATTCTGAAATGAAGTGAGTTTGACACGAGTGGCTGAAAAGCAGGTCCTTCTCACCATCCTAGGTACCCTAATCCTTCAGAGAATTTAAAATAGCTCCCCTCATTAAGTTTCATAATATTCTCCAGGGGAGCACGAGCGAGGGGCTGTCGGTCCCCTCTGGAGAGCACAGTCTGTCCTCACTCATGCTGTGTTTATCTGCACACCCTTGCCAAGGACACCACTTACAGGCCCTGTTTGCTCTGCCCATGTAGGGACAGACCCGACCCATGGGATGCACGCATGGCCTGAGGGTTGAAGGAGGGCTGAAGGAAGCAGAAGAGAAAGGGTGAGAGCCTTTGTCTACACAGGGCTCTCCCAGGATGAGGAGGGATGGGCACCCACTGATGCTGTTATTGTGTAAATTGTGTAAATTTGGACTGGTGACAGAACGCCACCATGCTGAGTCTGTGCTGAGTAATAAGGAAAGGCTGACAACCGTTATGTGGTGAGGGACTGTAGAGTGCTGCATGTACAGACAGGCTGTATGCAATATGAGATCCAAAAAGGAATTCTTTATCTAAGGCCACAGACCTCCAGACGTTACACTGGACAGTGTCAAAGAGGAAGACTCCAACTTTGGAGTTTCAAGTGTTTCTGTATACAGTGTTACATATTACAGTAGTTTATACAGTTAGTGTGGATTAGTTATAGTGTGGATTTTTAAAAGAATGGTTTGATATTTATGTTTTGACAATGTTCTTGTAGTCTTAACACTTGCAAAGTTAGATGACCTGTGCATGAGCTTTGGTGGTAGAGCTACCATATCCGAGTAAAACAGAGCTGATCAGTAAGTCTAGCTCTTACCAGATTTCAAAAATATACTTAAAAGCCTTAAAAATAAATACATTTATTAGCAAGTCTTCTCTTCACAATCAAATTGTGGCTTTGCATCTGGGTGTCATTACTACCCTCCACTGGCTGCATTGCAAACCTCATCGAGGCAGGATTATGCAACCTTTTTCTCCCCCATATGATCAAACTGATGTAGACGAAGTATTCATAACGCCACATATTCAACAACTCATGAAAATAAGGCTACAAGCTGCTATGAAATTCACTTACTTATGACAGCTCTTCGACTGCATAGGACACTGATGAATCACACTAAACATTACAGTCACTTGCCTCGAGCTTCTTTGGCACGATGATACCACTTATAGATTTTTGTGGGTTTTCTTTTGTTTTTCTGGATAGAGATGTGCAGCCAGTTTTGTACCTCTGCCTGTGTTTGTTTTACCCAAAGGTGTTCGAGGAAGTAGGAAGTAATGAATTGTTTCAACATATAACGTACTGTTAAACCCTACAAACTGCGATGTCAGTCAGTCTGTCATTTTTATACAGATTAAAATATCTTTTGTACAGAGGCTCATAATTCCTAGAGTATAAATCCTAATGATTGGTGCTCTAGTACCTACTAAATTAGCATTATCACTTCTTTTAGTGACCTATATCAGAAAGATGACTTCCAAAGAGTGTGGCACCTCAGATTCCCCTGCGAACTGTAATAGTATTGGTAAACTTTTTAAGCCATTAACACCTTTTTTATACAAATATCAGAAGAAACTCGCAGATTATCCAACTAGTCCTTTAAGTTCTCCACCCCTTGTAATGTGTGTCATTTACTTTACTTCTGGCACTGTAAGTTGTCTGACCTCCTATCTCCTGGGGCTACTGTCTTATCATCAGCTGACAGCCAGCTACGCAGAAGCAGAAAGGCCCGAAAGAAGAGAGGGGCACCAAAAATAAAGCCTTCATAACAGGGTGAAGAAGAGGTGAATAAGGTAATGCTGGGAGTTGACTCAAAACAAAGTGACATACTTTTGAAAGTATGTCAGATCAGTTGATTTGATTTATGAGCCAAAATACAAAAATATTTTATGCAAACCACGAAGAAAATAAATTCTCTGAAGATCAAACTGAAAATGTTGTTTAGAAGTAAAACACAAATTTCTGTGAACACTAAGTCCTAATCGTCTCTCCTGCTCCCAGCAAGTCCCATCAGTATTTGTTTTGTTCCTGTCAGGAACTCACTTTATTGTCTGATTCAAGCTTCAACATGCAACAAGCTGGACTTCCGAGTGAGCTGAATCATTGCTGCGCCTCTGTATTTCACCACAGTGTTATCCTTCTCTTGCTGGGAACCTGGGTTAGCTGTGTCGGACAGGAAAAGAACAGGTTTGTTGTGAAATAGGAACATGACCATGAACGTGAACCCAGACAGGGAGGGGGAATAAGGGAGCTAGAGAGGGAAATACCGCTCTGACCTTTCTCCTATATTTTTTCCAGCTGGTAGGGGAAACTGTGGGAATCCGCGAATGCAGGAAAAAGCTCTATAGCCTTAGGCAGAAAATGGAAAACCGGAGCCTCTCTTCTCTGTGAGCAAGCTGGTGTGGCTGTGCTGCTATTCATTGCAGCATATTGCTAACACCTTAAAAAGCATCTGAAGCACGTCATAGCAACTGACAAAGTGTTTTACAAGGACGTACACAGGAGCGAGCCAGTGACATGTACTGATTAGTTTGAGAACACAGACATTACACAAACACAAGCACAGATAGCTCTTCCTGAATGTTTGTGTTCACTGTGTTACTGGGGTTGAGATATCATCATCACTGCAGGGTGAATGAGTCTGTGTCTTCATGAGTTGCCAAGCACCTGGTAACCGTATAGGCCGAAACCTTATCAACCTGACGTTAGAAAGCTCGTGCTGAACTCATTGTCTGTGACCAGGCAGCAATTACATACCAAATGTCTAAAGCAGAAAAAACTAGCTCTCAAAGAATGTGTGTGAAACATGAGAGGTGTGGCACATTTGTTTGTTTGCATTTGAGACATCCAGTCACACACCCTGGTCTTATTACTCAAGTTCAAAGATGCTTCAAAATATAAGACAGCATTTCCGGCTAAATCAACTATGGAGAAATTTCAAGATCATGCTCTTGTCATTGTGTAAAAGCTTCTTAACTTAAAAACATAAGCATAGGCCTTTAATAACATGTTTATTATAATCTATTCTTAAGAAATACACCAACAGATTCACAATTAAAAACTCTCACACTCAGCTGCCGCTTTAATCGGTATGCCTGTTTGCCAGCTTTTTAGTGCAAATATCTAATCAGCGATCACATAGCAGCAGCTCAGTGCATATCTACATTTTGGTCTAGAAGAGCTCCTGAAGTTCAAACTAAGCATCAGAAATTGAAAGAAAGTGTTAGTGTCAGCTATCTCTGGGGTTTTACAGAGAATGGCCCAAAAAAGGGAAAATATCCAGTGAGCAGCAGTTCTCTGGGTGAAAATACCTTATTGATGTTAGAGGTCAGAGGAGAATGGCGAGACTACTTTGAGCTAGTAACTCAAATAATAACCACATATTTATCTAAGGTAAGCAGAAAAGCAGCTGCACAAAACAGCAAACCTTGAATCAGATATAGCAGCAGACTGCGTGGCCTCACCTAACGTTGGCTGGTCTGAGGAGTCTCGATTTCTGCTGTGGAAAATCAGACACTAGTCTGTTGGATTTGTTGTAAACAACATGAAAGCTTGAATCTGTCCTGTTTTTTATCAACGGTTTGGGCTGCTGCTGGTAGTTTAATTGTGTGGGGATATTTTCTTGGCACACTTTGGTTCCCTTAGCACCAGTGAAGCCTTTTTTAAATGCCATAGCCTACCTGACTATTCTTGCTAACCAGGCCTAACACTTTATGACTACAGCACACCCATCATTTTGTTAACACACCATGTCACAAAGCTCGGATGAACTCAAAGTAGTCTTTTGAAGATGGCAATGAGTTTGATGTATTCAGGTGGTCTGCACAGTCGCAGAACCTCAATCAAATAGACGACCTTTGGGATGTGGTGGAACCGAAGATTGATCTTGGATGTACAGCTGACAAATCTGCATCATGGTATCATTTTAATATGGACTGTGTGGAACCTTTAGCACCTTTTTGGATCAGTGCCTATTAAACTAACTATTAAAGCAGCTCTGGGGGCAAAAGGAGCTCCAATCCAGTACTAGCAAGTTGCATCTGATAAGGTGTGAATACATACAGTTATCCACTTATTTAAAGAGGACCAGCTGCTACTGAATAACTCTCAAATTTATAGCATCCATGTTATAAAATTTAAATAAGTCATTATGTGTTTGGCTGAGTTTCAGCTGGAAGAACAGAGGTATGTTTCACCCTGAATGCTGACTGAGAAGCATGCAGGTACACACCCATGGAGACATAAACATGCGTGTTGCCAACAAGAACCATTTCTATTACCCATAATACAATATGTATTTTATAAAAAACACAACACCTAAAGAAACACACATGTATAAAAGCACACACAGTAATGAGAACAGTCACAATGTGCTAACACAAAGAGCAGTGGATAATCTCATTGCTTTACAGACTGCTGGGTAAAAAAGTGACCACAAGGGGTATTTAAAACATCTAAAAATCCCATTGGTTACACAAAAGCTGCATTCAAAATAGCAAATATGATTGGCCAATATAGCAAAAGTCATCCCCACCAGTGGAATGAAAAAAAAATATGCTGAAGGGGAAGAGAATGAGGTTTATTTACTATTAAAATGTAAAGTAAAACCACCAGCATCACCGGACAAGAAAAAATTAACATGATGTAAACTGCGGTTATTAAATGATTTGAATATTTGAGGTTTTAGCAAATAAGTCACCCTCAGGGAAAAACATGCAAATGAGATTGCAGTTGTCAGTGTTGTCCAGCATCCAGCATATGAGTAGAAGTAAAAACTACACCGGAAATGATACTGTTTCATATTTTAAATATCTTGTTTATAGGATTTCACATCATATCACATTTGGGCCCCTAATATGTTAAAAATTAACTGCAAAGGCCTCACTAAAACTGGATCACACAAAGTTATTGCATATGTTGTCTCTGTGGTTCAAATTCCATTCAGATGGTGACATAACCGGTTTGTTGCATCAGATTCCTCTTTCTCCTTCTCTTGATAGTTTAAATACTTTCATTTCCACATCCTACTTTTTCCTAGTCCTATATTAAAGACGTGTGAAAACAGACCCAGAGTCAGTTTACCTCCCCCCAGCCCAGCTTTCAAAAACCATGGATGCTGTTCGTGGAAGCTGATTAGAGTTCAGATTCCCAGTGAAGTCACCCTTTCCATCTGGGTGCAGGTTGACGGCTCATCTTGCCCAGCCCCCACCCTGTCACCAAGTAGACCGGCTTGTATCGGGTGTAATATTCTGATTGGCCGCTTTCTTTGGCGTGGGCGGGGTGATAGGCGTGGCTCTGAGTATTGTGATCTCACAATCAGCTGTTTTGTACGCTCTACATTCTGATCCGAGGATCAGCTGGAGGCAGCAATAAACAGGAAAATCTGCAGCGTAAAAACTAGAGGAAAGGAGGGGAAAGCTGCAGATGTTATGATCTGAAAACGTCCGTGTAAACATTTTTACACGAAGCCCTTCTTCTAAGAAGAAAGCCTTTTATTTTTATATAATGGTGTTCTAACTACCTCACATAAAGGCTATCCAAAGCTATGCTTTAAGAGTTGTCGTTTCTACTGTGTGTGAGATCTCGTTTACAACTTGAATAACACTGCAAGGGCAGGTAAGCTATTTCATTTTCTGTATTTTTTATCTCTATTTCTTTTTCCAGATTAAACGCTCGGTGTGTTTTGTGTCTAACTGTGCTTTCAAAGAGGCATCAGACTAACCTACATCTTTGCAATTGAACCTGCTGCTTTCCTTTTAAGGTTATTCATAAAAATATCCATCACATATCAGCTGTCGTGAAATCATAGGGATTCTTATTGAATTGCATCCCTTTGTCTTGGCCTGCCTTTGAGTGTGTGTTTTTTTCTTATACTATGAAATGACCTGTTAATAGGACATGAATAGATGGGGAAGCAGTATGTTATAGGCCCAAATAAACAGCCTTAGTTGGGTCGATTCGACGTCCTGCATCTACAGAAATGACACTAGCCTGCATATAGATTAATCCTATAGGACGCCAGCAGTCGTTGTTTTGCAAACTGCACCAAATGCTGGTGTGGAGTCAATGGCGGATGTTGATGTATTTGTTGCAGGTCGACCTTTTTAGGTTTTGAATTCCACTAAAAATACACCAGGCCTAACCTGAGCTGCTCTGTCAAATAACCGACTCGCTGTGTATTCAGGAGCCTCTCTTCTCCTGTCTTTCGTGCAGTGTTGCTGAGCCACAACTGTCATTGCTTTGACCCCTCAGCTGTAGCCAGAGCTTATACGGATAATTCATGTTTAACCTGGATACCCTGCGCAGAAAGTCGCGTCTTCTCTGGGCTCGTCGACGCTCTGGCATCGAGGTCGATGTTTTATTTTACATGAAGAGCCTATTCTTTGTGTTGGAAACGTAAACACCGCTGCATATTTTTTTCATAAGGGTTTCAAGTCCAGACGACAGCCGTCGACAACAGCAGCCGCTCTCACACGGATGGTTTTTCGGTACCGTGTTGCAAAATGCAGATCAAACACGAAAACTATGTCGACTGCAAACACACGATCAGAAAATCTCGATATTTTTCCCCTGTTTGTTATTCTGACCGATTTTCTTTTTTCCTCCGGTCGCAAAATAGGCTGGAGCCTCTCCGTCAGTGTCAGTGACGTGGCGTGACGTTAGACGCAGCTTGTTTTTACTTCTCGGGAGCCCCGCCCACTCCTCTTATGAAATAAATAAAATAAAAAACCTCAATCAATAGAGCTGCCTATAAATCCGGAACATATTAAATATATACTGTTGTGTTACTGCCACATTTTAATAAATCCACAAAACTTCTTGTTCAACATGTAAGAAGGCTTTCTTCTGCATTATTCATGCCAATTCTGTATCTGAGGTACAGTCTAATAAATATATATATATATATATATATATGTGTGTGTGTGTGTGTGTGTGTGTGTGTGTGTGTGTGTGTGTGTGTGTGTTCCTTTTGACCTGTAAGGTCTCCTTATTATCTAACAGCATCAGTGATCATATAAACTATAAATGAGCTAGAGTTACCCTAGAGGGCCAAATGTCACCTGCTGTCCCTGGCCAGATAAGGTATCCTAAAATAGAAAAAACAAAATGTGTTATGAAAATATTATTTACCTCACAAGAAATATTCAATCAGCTCTTATTTCCTACTGTACTGTACATGCCCAGCTACAAGCAGTGATAATAAAGAAAAATAAAGGGAAAATGTAATGAGTAGCGAGTCACTTTTACTGCTTTTAACTTTCAGATAACGCATATCTTTCTGCTTTTTTACAAGACAGTCAGCATCATGAATCTTTGTCATTGTGTTAATGGGTGGATTTGACAAGGTTTCCACAAAACATACATCATCTGGTCATTAGCCATCATTGTTTCTTTGGGTCCTTTTGGCAGTGTCAGTACCTATAAGGCCAATCAGTAGCTCTCAGTTAGCAAGCTAACAAAATGGTCAGGGAAGTGCTTCTTACGATGTTGGGTGTTTATTGTGCGGATCTCCTCTCCACTTTATGCAAAGCAGCACTGAGGCCTGAAAAACGTTGTTTATCAGAATTTACTTGTCATAGTCCCATGACTTAATGCTTTATTAGTCAAGGAATGCATTAATCTTTGTGCTGAGGTATGCACTGCAGCGCATCAGCTCAAAGACAGTTCCTCAAAAACATTTCATAGTCATTGTTTAGTGACTGAACGTTTTTTTTCTCACAAGATCTAAAAAACATGTCATGCAAACCAGATCTTTTTTTAAAATTAAGAGATAAGAGATAAGAAAGATAAGTCTTTATTGTCATTGCACAGTCATACCTAGTACAATAGTACAACAACATTGGAAACTGTCCTGCATCGGCACTATGCACAACAAAACGCAACACAAATAAGACAACACAACACAAGACAGTAACTTAACTGAATACATTTAAAAAAGAATGAGTGTATGACAGTAACTTAATTATATATAACAAGTTAAATTGCTTTCATCATTTAAAGAAAGGGCTTAAAATGTTTAGCTTTTTTTCTTTTTGCACCAGTTACTGCTTCACTTGATTTATCTCATATCTTATCGTATCACTTCAAGCACCTGACATCAGCAATCCCACAAGCATGCTCTGTATGACTGCAATTAGGATGTGTCTTCCCTTTTTTGCTCCGTTATCATGGTGATTCTCCAAATAAGGACAGAAACCCATCATGCATCCATGCATATCTGCTCCCATGACTCTTTGCTCTATAAATCCTTGTCTTTCACCTTATCTTTACTAACCTTCTCATTTATTTAGTGAGAAAGTTCAGCTTCATACACTTTACATTATAGTCAATGAGATTTCTGGGGCAAATGAGACTGTGGTTGAATGTGATGATTACTTAAATAGGTTATGGCCTGATATCGAACCTCTGCAACTTTGAAACTAGTATCTTTAGTAAATAAACACTAACCTTGAATTCACAAACAAAAATAACTGTGTCAGACAGTTGCAGAGCGTGTTGAACTCTGTGATCTCTTGGGTCTCTTTGCCCTATATACTCAGTTTAAATAAAACTCAACCATCGAACATGCAGAGCGTTGTCACATAAGCTAAACTTCAGGTTAACATTACATCAGTGTGTTCACGTGTAGTTCACATCCTCGTCCTTTGGCCTCAGCACCTGCTGTCACAATGTTTCTGGTTTTCTTTGCATCTTTCACATGTGCACACACACATTACTTGGTTTTGTAAGAGTGTGGATCTTTGTAAATATACCTTTTTTAGTTTTGCCTACTTTTTTCTATAGGTGGATACCAACACTGGACAGATACTAGCACGAAAAGATTGTTACTTTGTTTCACTATGTTGCCTTCTTAATTGTGTCTAAATACACGAAAAGCTGAAAGGTGTGTTTTGTTTTATTAACTAATAATTAATCACAACCACAATAAATTACAATGAAAAGTCTTCATTCAAATTTGCACAGAAATGCAAATGAATGCTGATTCAACTCACAAACCGTGACACACTGCTCTCCCCTACATAAGCTGCCTTTATAGGTTAAAAGTATCAGTATTGGTACTGGTATCAGTAATACTGGCCCTATATTTACTTGGTATTAGATGAATACCAAAATCTTCTTCTTCTTCTTCTGTGCTCTGCCCATCTGTCTAGAAACTGAGAGTTGATTGGTTTTCTTGACCTAATAGGGGAGGGCAGTGTAGTCATTACACACTGGCTTGCTGATTAACTCATTAACTCCTGTTTCTTATGTAACTTCGCAGTACCTTCACAGTCCACTAGGGGGGCCCGACCCACATTTTGGAAATCACTGCATGAGATTGCATGTAGTAACAAACCTGTAATTATTATTCGATCGTTCTCAGCTCTAAAAAATATTTCAGCATCTTTCAAGTATTTGTCCTTTTGTTTAGTTTCATCTACTATTACTGCAGTGACTGTAAAAAAAAAAACAACGCATTCATTAACACATTTACCTGGACAGGCAGGCAAAATTAGCAACTATCTTGCAAATATGAGGAGATGTTTAGCTGCTAAGGTCAAATATTCCCTCAGGGGTGCATGGCAACCAAAAACACAGCAGCCAGAAGTAAGATGCCAAATGAATGACAGGCACAGTGTTGATGTGCAGCCCCCAAGTGGTCAAAACATTTTTATTTTTTTTTTTAAAAAAGACAGTTTTCTGTGACCTTTCAAAAGTGTTAAGATATAAAGTGTTTAAAGTGAGTGGTCTTGAAGATTTTTTTTTTTTTTGAAAAAGCACTGTTGTTTTATAAACTCATTATAAGATTCCCACCTCTTCTAATTAACACGTTACTGTTAGTGTTCAAAATAATAATAGCAATTTTTTTTAAAAAGAGCAACACTTTTAATGCCACTAAGGTTTGAGTTTAGGCTAAAAACAATGACTGAATTGCATTTTTAAATAATCCTGACCTCTTTTGTTTCTTACTCTCTTTATCTAATGTATGTTTCATCTTTTCATTGCAACTAATTATCCTCTTTTTCCTCTCTCCCTCTCCCTCAGGCCTTTGCTCCAAACCAAGTGAAACCTTATATTTGCACTACAGAAGCCTGTCCACACCTGTTTGTCAAAACAAGATCCAGCAAGAGGGTTCAAGTTGGGGAAAAAAATAATCAAAGAACAGCGTAAAATAGCAACCGACAAGAAATTCAAAAAGGCAGCTACAGCTTTTTCTTTGTGCACCACAACAAAAGCACCAGAGTCATCAACACTTGACAATACGTGCAGCAATGTTTCAGCGTCTTAGCAACCTGCTGTTTGGAGAGGTGGAAGAGGTGGCAGCTGAGCTGAAGGGACCCAATCCATGTGTGACTGAGGCCGACGAGGAGGGATGGATGCTTGTCAATCTGCCTGGTGAGTAAGAGAGAGCATTGTGCTGGGCTTGTGTTGAAGGGATGGTTATTTTAAAAGCCACATCAAAAGTGAGGAAATAGTCAAATTATGCTTTGTGTGCTGCTGTGCATGTTTATGATACTGAGTAATATATGAAGCGTAGTGATAACAACAGTGGGATGATGAGATGGGGTGAAGTATTATGATAAGGGCGTGGCTCAGCTACACTGCCGCTCATCCATATTGCTGCCATGCCAAAGGTTGTGTTGTCCGTCAAATGGCGGAAACACATA
Source organism: Perissodus microlepis (assembly GCF_051167445.1). Lineage (NCBI taxonomy): Eukaryota > Metazoa > Chordata > Actinopteri > Cichliformes > Cichlidae > Perissodus > Perissodus microlepis. The sequence goes on from NC_140480.1 coordinate 20,831,589, forward strand.
GCTACCTGTGAACATGCATCTCCTTCCACTTTGTTTATGATCTTGATCATGACAAAGACAATTTTAAAGTATGAGAATGTGCTTTAATGCCTGCTCAGAAGAAGCCAAGCAAACAACATAACATAAAAGTACCTCTCAGCAGAGTCAAGGCAGAAATTATGTCAATGACATAATCACAGCTTTAGAGGGTCAACACAACTAATGATGTGACTCTTTTATGTTTCCTTACCCCTCCTCCCCCCTCTTCCTTTCCTCCAATTTTTTTAAATACCCTTACATTCCTCACACTGGTATGTGTGTGCGTGCGTATGTGATCCCTTCTTTGACCTGCATGGCTTTTTGAAAAATCTGCCACATTTGCATAACTTGTGCAACATCTTCCCCCACCCTGACCCCCCTCTCATCTGAACCATTTCATCGCTGCCATGTGCTCAGAAGAGTCTGACTGCATGATGCAGGTTGATGATGAGTCAGGAATCCCACTGATCGCACAATCATTCCCAGAGAATAACTTGTCAAATCGTCAAGACGCACGTACAAGGACTGAATGCCCGGCCCCTGTCCCCCACCCCCCTCACAAGCGTCGTAGGACACATAAAGGCCGGCCACAAGGTGCAGTAGCATTAGTAGACCCTGTGTCCTGTCCCAGCCCCAGCCCATCAGACATGGGTGCTACTACACCCGTGACCCTGCCAAGACGGGTCAGACTGTCCACGCCCTCCTCCACGCCATCAATGTCCCCAGGCTCTGGGAGTGAGTGTGGGGGCAGTGGGTGTAGCAGTAGGGCAGGCTCAGAGAGAGGCTGCATGGATGAGAGCTGGTTTGTCACCCCTCCCCCCTGTTTCACTGCAGAGGGAGCCACTGCAGAGGCCAGCCCGATGGAAGACCTGCTCATAGAGCACCCCAGCATGTCTGTGTACGTCTCCCCGAGCAACCTGTCCATGGTGTCCAACAGCAACCTGTCTGCAGTGGCAGAGGAAAGCATGGTTAGCCTGGGGGGCAGCGTGAGGTGAGAGCGATTGGCTAAAAATATACCTGCCCTTTATTCACTTTTTTCCCCAGCATCAGCATAACTATGTTATCTTTTCTCTCTTTTCCATCAGAGCTGCTGAACCAGCTTCGGTCCCCGCCACTCACGCCACTATGCCCACCAGGGTGAGCCGTGGAGCAGCTGCCCAGGCCGGTGCTCTGGCCAAGGTCACCCAAGTGGCCAGGGTCCAGCGTAGCAAAGCCCGAGTGGAACGCCGCCATCTGGGGCGCAACCGCATCCAACGCCAAAACCGCACCAGGGAGCAGATCCCTCGCCACGCAGCCCACACCAGAAACACCTTCCTTCACCAGCCCAGCAAGCGTAACTTCTGCCACTAAACTCCCCAGCGCACATGGGGCATTGTTTACTCTGAGGGCATTAGTAGTCACACATGAATAAACGCAGTCAACCACAGCATTTTTAATTTCCGTTGCACTTAAGATAACAGTAGTGTTTTGTTGTTTAGACATAATCTGACTTCACCTGGTAGCTCAATTCTCATTCTGGTGTTATGAAACCGAACCCTCTGAGTAGATATTGTTGACCTTTTTACTACTTATTGTCCGACGCAGTATCCAAACCACAAAAAAAGTCTTTAAAATCTTAAAAGAAGCTATTCGTAGTAATAATAATGCTTGAAAAGCACGAAAAACTTGATTTCTATAAAGTTTCTGTCCAATCTTGCCTCCCCAAGTTCATCCCTCCGCAGTGCATTTTATTTTAGAGAAATTAATTCAGCTAATACACCTCCGTTAAATGTATTTAATTATTTTGGAGACAATAAATTCAAATTGAAGTTTATTTTTCTCTGGCTGGAATAACAGTTTTCTGACTTTTCCGGTGAAAACAATGCAAGACAGATTTTTTTTTCTTTATAACACCAAAAACAAGTCATCATGTCTTCAAAGCTTTATGTTAAAGAGATAAAAGGATTCAATCAAAATATGATTTTCTTTTAGTTCAGAAGAGGTGGAAGGATATACCGTGTGTGACGAGAGGGAGAGGAAATTCACTAGACATTTGTTTCTCTCCAATTTGGTGCGCTAATGAGCAAAGTACACGACAAAGCCCAGGAAACATGAAGCAACCGATTTCATCAGAGGAAACCAAATGTTGTGAGATTACTCTCTTCTTACTTTGTGAAGGATAACAGCAAGTTGATGATGGCGAGAGCAAAACAGATTAAAGAGTAAAGCAAAAAGACATGATGAATTGGAACATAACTGAATGAAGACTGAGGTGGTTTAACGACAAAGGTTCACAGGAAAGTGTAACGTAACCCTCTGAGCAGCCTGAGTCCTTAAAATGTAACATCACATTTTATTGGAGAGCTTTTAGAGTACAGCTGCTGCTTTTGCATATTCAAATAGTTGTCGTTGGCACTTCTATAGTCATTAAAGATGAGGATTATAAATGCAGTGGAAATATCCAAGGCTAGCCTTTGGGTTACAGGGTATGGCAGGTGCAGAGCGGTATCGGTGGTAACTCATTATTTTGTTTTGTCATGTGTTTTTCTGCTTACTTTGTCTCGTAAACAGTCATTTTATTGGACTGTTTCTGTTTGCATGATTCCAACCGGAGAGAAAATCTAAACTGTTCCCTGCCAGATAAACAGAAAGTAGACATTTGGGCTTTTTAAAGTCAACACATTATAATCGTTTCTCCCCCCGCAGATCATAAAACAGCACGATTATCATTATTTGTGTCCTCTGTAAACTAAAGCAATGTGCCCAGCACACACATCACTCATTCTTTTACACAGTGTGTGCTGTGATCTTATGTTATCCATGTGAACACCAACACAGAGAGCATTTTTTACGTCTGTCCCTTTTATGGATAAAAGCACTGTCTTCACGGGACTTTTTTTTTTTTTTTTGTAAAAAGCCTAACACAAGCATCTTCATCCAGATTCAACACTTTCAACAAATATCATCTTCCTCATGGACGCGCAGCGCATTGCTGATATCTCCTTCATTGTTCTCATATTTCTTATTAGCACATGCAGCTCTAACAGTGTCCACTTAAAAATCTAGCTTACTGATATGTATTCAACAACAATAGTAAACAATGGTGCTGAAGTGTATACTGATGTTTGTAAATTATTTGAGAAATGGATGTACGTTTGCACTGTCATACATTTTGTGAGTCAAAAAGTTTTAGCGGTGTGCCGTGTGCTTGTTTTGTTTTGTTTTTTCCTTTTGTGATCATTTTTTCTTCTTTTCATTTTGACCCGGACTGTGTGTAAGGTGTCCTGATACGTTGAATCCTACGAAAAAGACACAAATATCTGTCACCTTTTTCTTCTTGTAAATATTACAGAACAATTTATAATGCTTTGCTAGATATCATAGTCTCTCAGGACTCGAGTCCACATTATTGTGTCCAACGGGACTGATGAGAATCCAGTCTCTGCCGCATCTCTGTGCTCGCTTTTTAAACCAGGAGGGCCACAAGTGGTGTCATTGCTCCATTTTCAGTGTCACCTTGTTGAGATGCACCATTTAAAAAAGAAAAAAAGATATAGGCTCAGAGTTGACGTGCCATAGGCAAACACTGCCCTCCAGAGGGCCCACTCGACACAGCACCAGCTGCTGTGTAAATGCTGTTGAGGGTCCAGTCTTATGACCGTACTGAAGTGTTAAAAGGACAGACTGAGATACATCGAGAAAATAGATGTCCTGTGTGGTTCTTGAGTCACATGCTAAACCTTTTTTTCTGTCAATAATCCTACAAATTACTTAATTTTATTAAATTACAAATGTTTCTGCTTTAAGGGTGGCTATAATGTATCCTGTCAGTCTCTCAAGTGCAGCGGGTGTATCTGAGGTGATGAGCCTGCACACATACACATCAAGATATCTCTGTTTCGGCTTTCACACTCTCTCCAAGGGGCTTTTACTATTCTCACTGTGCCTCAGAGGAAGCATCTTGTTTGAGGGGAAAACAGTAAAAACAGGTTAATGATGAGAGATCACAGGTGGATTATGGGTGCACGCCAAATCGCCGCAGATACCTCTGATGCTGCAAATTTCATTTACTTTTATTTTCTGTCCTTTATCAGCAATGAAATGTAAAAAGGAAACATGTTTAGGTATGTTGTGTGTGATTATTGCAATGTGTGGTTTTAGGAGGCAAGGTCATTCAAAACTTGCAGGGGAGGGAGTGGGCACCCACTGTGTTGAGCCTATAGCAGATGTGGGATGTGGATAGTGACAAAATGAGGCAGTAGACATATAGTTTATATATTTTAAAAAAAGAAATGTATTATAAAAATACAATAGAACATGCTTGTATTTTCCCATATAGTTATTAGAAGAGTTGTTCGACAATATAATATTTTAAATGAAAGCGTTGAATGTCTGGGGAGTTTCACATGTTTTACGTCGTGCCCTAATATGACGGCAGCTTCAAAACACTTGGGGTTTCCCCCCCATGTTACATCTCAGTTAGTACACCCTCCCTCCCCTCCATGAAAATGAAAGATATAGACATATAAAATTTGATGTATCTGATATCTATGGTGATTGTGCCTTTCACTATTTCTGCATGGTTTTTGTGATGTACTGATTTTTTTTTCCACACCCAAAGCGGACAGTTGTCCACTGACAGGCAAGACCTATGCAAAAATCAACGGATGGGTTGTCCAACATCCATTCAGAAAACACAGGTACCCGCCAAAAATACCCCCCACGACAATAACAACAATAAATGCTCAGGTTAACACCTGAATCTCGTGTCATTATTTTCATGTGGGACAGCAAAAAGAGGTGTTGGAATGCAGTCTTATATAGGAAAGCTTAAAAAGGCCGTAGTACTTATTATTATAACACTCAGTGTTATTATTTTATAGCCTAACATTTAGAAATAATGCATAAGCACCTGGTTGAAAGCGCAATAATTGTGAATATTAAACTATATATGGTAAATGGCCTGCATTTGTGTAGCGCTTGGACCCCCAAAGCACTTTACACTACATTCAGTCATTCACCCATTCATACACACATTCACACACTGGCAATGGCAAGCTACATTGTAGCAGCTGCCCTGGGGCGCACTGACACACTGACAGAGGCGAGGCTGCCGGACACTGGCCCTCTGACCACCACCAGTAGGCAAACATGGGGTTAATATCTTGCCCAATGCCATATTTGGCATGCAGCCAGGAGGCAGCCTTCTGATTAGTGGCTGACCTGCTCTGCCACCTGAGCTACAGCCACCCACTATATGGCCTGTGACTTGGCATTATAAATATCCAAATTGGTTGGATTATAAAATTTTATAGCTGAAGTATTTAACCAAATAATTGTACAGTGTAGGGTTAAGGTGACCAGATGTCCCTCTTTAGCATGTTTATTCCTTGTCCCCCTGTCCCACATCTGGAGACAATGTCCCACATTTTGACTTGTTCTACACTCCTTCTAAAGTCTTTCTTTTACCAGACGTGTGTGAAGGGAAGACTTTTTATGATATTCAAAACACAGAGGGTCAGTTTGTTTAATGCCTGTTTAATGTTTTTGTCTTTTTTTTCCCCTTAAGTATATTTTTCTGTTTCATGCAGGGGCAGTGACACAATATGTATCTGTGTCATAAGCAAAGTTTTAAATTTGCCATATTTGGCTCAAAAAGGTATGCTAATCTAGTGATACATATGAACTGAAAGTAAGAATGCATTAGCATAGAGAAGAGCAGCTGAAATAACACTTAATATATAAAGTGGAATTTATAAAGACTGTTGTATGAGAGCATGGACACATTGTATTTGCTTGGAGAGAGAGCAGGGGACATATTTGGCCTGTGCTTGCTATTAAACATTATAAAACCATACACATTTTATCAAATTTCTATTTGCAAGCTAGACATGAAAATTTCATTGGTGGCATTGATGATGTTTTCCTCTCTGCCCACCAAAAACACAGTGTTTGCTTTGCATTAGTTTGCTGAGACCTGGCTACCAAGTAGTACACCTATTTGAATATAGGCAGTTCTTTAAGTGTCTTAACTGCTGATGAAAGTAGGTTTTTTTGTAGGCAGATGTAACTGTTTGCAAAAAGGGAACAAGCGAATAGACAGGTGTGGTTAAAGAGAGTACTGTCTGTGGACTGAAACTGGGTGGAGTCCTGTTATGCTTAGCTTTGAGTACATTAGTCCAAGCTGAGCAGGAAACTTAAAAGGCTGACGAGGATTTAAAAAAATAAAATAAAATAATTATGTCACACAGCAGGGTTTTTCATTGTTTTAAACAAACCAAAATACGTTTTATTATTTGGATTTCTCAAAGCTGCCACTACTGTTTGTCCTGATCCAGCACAGACTGCTGCTGTCTGGTAAAAATGCAAACCAATGTGCAAATTACAAGTGAACAAAAGAATCTAAATGAAGCTTAATTTGGATAGCGCCTCACGTACCTTAAAATGTTCTTGTTTCAAAACCTAACCCAATGACCCTGAATGTTCTAACAAGGACAGCGCCTGCAATGTTTTAACGCTCTGAGGGGTTTGCTGCCAGTCAACATCGGGCCCATTACTCCCCCCTAGCGGCCAGGAGTACTTCCGGTTTCTTTCTCGCGGTCATTCACTGTTTATGATATGTATGGAGCGCATTTCTCTTAATGTGTGTGCCTTTACTCATACATCTGTTGACTTTACAGTTCTCCGCTATTACTCAGCTCTATGATATGGCAAGTTAGAGCCTGCCCCCCAAAGCTTCCTCCAAATATTTTTAATCATTAACAACAAAAGAGGATCCAAGTTAGAATGTAGAGACATAAAGGTCACCATGATAACATTTGCAAACACTTCTTTGTTTACTTTTTCCTGTTTAAATCGTGCTAACAAGACTCTTATCAAGTTAGTTACTACTTCTCCACAGTCCAGCCCTTTAGTCGGTGCAAGAAGTTTTCAGGAATTTTAAAAATGTCTTTGAGTGCAAGAAAGTAAGATTAATCACTGCTACAGAGGATGTATTCATTAGACACTGGGGACTGACAGTTAAAAAAGTCTAAGTCAAACTAATGGTTTTTGAAGTATAGGGAAACACAAAAATGCAAAGCCCAGGGTTCACATAATGCAAATAAAACACGACATTATGCTTCGATATAGAGAACAGAAATTAAACTATGTGGTAATTTGTAATATATCATTCCTCCATTCACAGAGAATATACAGTGATTCTTGAATTTGCAAAGCATGCCCCGAGCATCTTAATCTGAACGTTAGAAGATGTACTGTATGAGATTAGATCATATATACAATACGTCAACACTTCACAGTTCAGATACATATCTCAGCAGGAAGCTGCATGAACCAGATCTTCAGACTAGAAACTACAAGGCTGAATGAGACAAGTGAACATAGATAAAATGTAACTCGAGAAAGGGGACTTAAGTTAGTGGAAAATTAGGTCAGGATGACTTCAAATGTATGTGTTTGCTGGGCACAGAGAATGTGCACTGATTGTACATGCATATGGATTCTCTGTTGTGAAGCCTGAAGCTAGGGGTGTGATGGTATAGTGAGTGCTTTGCATTTGACACTGTTTTTTTCTTTTTTAAAAAATCGGGTTTCAAGGCAACACTTTATCAGCAATGGTAGTCCCAGAGTAGCAGCTGCACAAAATCCCATTTCATTTGTGCTCATGGGATTCATTTATCACCAGGAAATGATGCAAAAACACACAGACTTACACCACAGACTAAGAGGAATAAACTGAAGTAGCGACCTGACCTCCATAATCTCCTGGCGTGCAGCTTACATGCTTGGTGAATGTAATTTATTTGGTTTTGTTTGTTTTCCTCTGCACCTTGTTTCTGAAATCTGTCAGATTTTTCAAGGTAAGTTCGTTACCCCTTTGCCTCTACCACTATTGGATTTGGTATATACCTACTGATCTACCACAGTAAAACTTTGGTTCTTCAATCAGTCAACCAAAACTTTATTTCAAACATATAAGTAACAAATGTTCATACATATAAAATAATAACTGAAAGCATCATATTCACATGAAAAAGAAAATGTTGACCATTTCCAGTTCAAAAGAAGCAGGAGGAAGCAAATGCTTTTAAATTCATACCCCTGTCTAGCTCATCTTCTATGCTGGTTTCAGTTAATAACAGTACCACTTTTAAATATGCCCATTTAACACACTGATTCATGCTATGTTGATACACAGATCTTTACACATTGATCTATAACTATTTAACTACACTTATGCAAAAGTATTGCTTTTTAAAATATATCATTATATGCAAATATCAATTTTTGTAATGCACAGTACAAACGTATAAACATATAACACATACCTCATCCATAAACTGCGTTATAAATGTTGTTGGTTTTTTTACACAATTTCAACACTGATTCATATCCTTAGTGTCCTTGTTTTAACATATGTATTAAATATGGATTATTTTAGCCCTTAATTGGACTACCTTTCTTTTAATCAGGCTTATTGTTGTTGTTTAATATGAAGCATAAGATTGCCCCCCTGCATCACAGTCAATCTAACCCCAGACGCTTTGCTTTGAAAGAAAGAAATAGAGGAATTTCCCATTAAGAGATGACATAAGCAGGCCACTATTGCAACTCTATCACTGAAGTAATTTCATGTCTCTTGCCTCCTATTTCACAGGTGGAGGGACAAGAATAGAATAAGGCTTTATGGGAGGGACCGAAGTTTTGTAAGTAGAACAGGTTTTTGTGCACCTGCTGTGACCTGTTTGTCCAGCTCACAAACACAGGGTGGAGGTGGACGGTGTGCTATGGTCGACCCTTGTGAAAACAGAACTTAGAAGAACTCAGAAGAATTAATGGTCTTCAGCTGTGAGGCTGTTCGAGGCCCCAACGCTATCTAAGTAAGTTTGATATTGGTAGGGGGACTGTCGAGGATAGGCGTGGTTTAATGATGTTTATTTACAGTGTAATATATTTAAATTATTCCGAGCTTCCCTCGGTTATTAGTTCGCACTCACAGGATTATTTAAAACACCCTTATCCCGAACAAGTCCAGCCGGTTATCCTGAGCTGTGGGGCTTTGGTGTGGGCTGTAACACGAAGCTAGCTTCCCAGAGCTGTGCGGTGGTGATTCAGTTTTGGCGACGGAGCTGCGTTCACCTCAGCTCACCTGCTGCTTTTAAAAATCCAAAATAACCCAGTCGGGAACGACTTTTTATTTTAGTATCACTGATATTATTTGACTGGAGGTACCTTACAACGACGGTAAGTGACGTTAGCCGAGCTCCGAGCGCTTTGTAGCTGAATTTAAAAAAGGAGATGTGCTAGCTAGTGGCATCGCGGTGGTGGAGGCGCCGCGGAGGGAGGAAGGTCCGTGTTTAACCGGCAATAACGCTGTTATTCTGCAATAGTAATAGTTTATGTGTCTGTGTGTGTTATAGGCAAGCATGAAAATATTTAGATTAAGCCATATTTCGCGAGGGTTTAGATACATAATAAGCATGGTTATGAACATGTGCGTCTTTAAGGAAATTCATCCTCAAAAACTAGTTATTCTGCGTGGTTTCTCGTCTTTGCAGGTTGTAGAAAATGCACCATCACTGGAGCTACACATCCGCGTCTTGGCCTATTAATAACATTCCCTTAAGGAGGACAAATGAGACTGCTGTGATCTTTTTGTAAGGGTGCCAATGTCACACTAGAGATTTACAGATCACGGTAGGAAAACTGTGATTTATTGGGACATTAAAGATAAAGCAGATGAGGTCATTCTCCAGCGCCACAGCAACACTAGCGGTCCATAAAGGTATATTTTAGTGATTTATTTGTGTTTTAGTGTGGATAATAGTAGCATGTGTGTGGCTTACTATCCCAGACAAGGAACAAGTGGGACAGTGAATATGGATATCCTGCATTAGGTCCTCAAAGATAAAGATACAGTACGTAGAAGTCATGCACAACGCTGCTCCGGAAATCGTGGCCGGATACCCGAGTGGAAGCCTGGTGGATAAAGATGCCAATCCAGAGACAACCTTGGGGAGCGCTTACTCTCCAGTGGACTACATGAGCATCACCAGCTTCCCCAGGTTGCCAGAAGATGACGTGTCTGGGGAAAATACCCTGAAATCCCGCAAGGATGATGACAACGTCCTGAGTGAGCAAGATACAGGTCAGACAGAAGTTATCAAAGAAAATCGTTTATCTCACACACAGTCGTGGTTACAAGGGAGCTTTTTTTGTGATTTGCTGACTAATAGCGTTTGGTATGGTGGTGCTGTGTCTCAGACCCAGATCTGTTTCTGAAGTCGGCTCGCCTCCAGCGCCTCCCCTCCTCGGCTTCAGACCTAGCTAGCCATGATGCTGTGTCGCTGCAGGAGACCAACAGAGACCCTTTTACAGAAGAATGTGCCTGCCAGCGAGATGGCTTGACAGTCATCATCACGGCCTGTCTCACCTTTGCTACAGGAGTCACTGTGGCTCTCATCATGCAGATCTACTTTGGAGACCCACAGGTAGGGTTGCATGTCATTTTTCTGTAGTCGTGTTGCAATGCTGTTGCTTCACTCAAATAAGTATGGGTTATTATAGGATTATGGGTGACTCCACATGCTTCTTAGCCTCCTTACATGCAAGCCTCTGTCATTCTGAATGTTTTTTAACTGCCTCTCTCCCTTTCTGCTTTGTCTACTGCAAGGTCTTTAACCAAGGAGCAGTGGTGACAGATGTGGCTCAGTGTACATCTCTAGGCTTTGACGTTCTTGAAAAGCAGGGCTCCAGTGTTGACGCCGCCATCACCGCTGCTCTCTGTTTGGGAATTGTGCACCCTCACACGTCTGGTATTGGAGGGTGAGTTATAGGAACAGATCAATCTCTGCTAAGCAGAACCACCATTAAGTATGAATTTGAAGACCACTTTTTGCTCTTTTGATGATCAGTGGAGGCGTTATGTTGGTGCACGACATCCGTAAGAATGAGACAAGGGTCATTGACTTCAGAGAGACAGCACCATCGGCAATCGACGAGAAGATGCTGCTGACAGACCTTCAAGATAATGTAAGGAATTACTCTGGAGGACTCCTTATTATACCTATATGGGGTTGCTCAGAGAGCTGAAGTCAGCCTTGTCACACTTTTGATTATTTATGCACTGTTTACTTTGCATTGGCATTTCAGAATGGCTTGCTGGTAGGAGTTCCTGGCATGTTCAGTGGGCTGCATCAGGCACACCAGCTCTATGGCAGGTAAACAGCATATCATGCAGTCCTTTCTTCTTATGCCATAAATAGTTGCGGCTTTCTGGATTATCTGCATTCCTTTCTTCTTGGTTATTGTTTAATTTACTTTGTTTGTGACGCTCCTCAATGAAACAAATCATTTTCTTTCATTGTTCTTTTAAGGCAAGAATAGCAAAAGCTGATATTTTGAGCTGTTGACAATGACTGTGCTTCTCTCATTATTCAGAACTTAAGCAGTGACTCATTGTGAATGTACACCAGCTGTGTTTAAAGAAAAGCCAGTAGCTTATTTTTGTCAGATTGTTAAGCCGCAGTTACTCTAATGCTGTGTAATTATCCTGATCCAGAGGCCTCAGCTGTTAAGAGCTAACCTGTTTGATCCGTTTAGGGAGAAAATGTGGCTTCTCAATTTGGCAAAATATACTCTTTGAAAATGAGGAGTGTCTGTATGAAACATATCATATTTGTAAAAGAAGGCAGACTTGTATGACCTTTGATTTCAACAGGATCCCCTGGAAAGATGTCGTTGCCATGGCAGCAGATGTGGCCAGAAATGGATTTAACGTTACTCATGACTTTGGTAAGTATAGGGTAATATATAGAACAAATTGCTTGGTGTGAAATCAGTGGGTTTTTTTTTTTTTAATCTCATCTGCCTCCCTTTTGTTCTCTCCACAGCTGAAGCTTTGGCAAAAGTTAAGAGCCAAAACATGTCGGCTGCATTTCGGGATTTATTCCTACCCAAAGACCAGGTTCCCCTCACCGGACAGTTCACCAGACGCCTCGATTTAGCAGCTGTTCTCGATGCTGTCGCTGTTAAAGGGATATCAGAGTTCTATAGTGGAAATGTGGCTCAGAAAATGGCATCTGCAGTAAGGATAAACATTTTTTTCACCAAGCTACAGATGTGATTATATAAGTGGTCATGAATCCTGCATAGTCTCAGTGGCGAGTCGTTTTCCCTCTCCTATGCTAAGTCACTGTTATACTTGCCCTCTTGTTCCCTGTACGACTCGGGGAAATAAGGCTTCAGAGAAATTCAACTTCACTGTGACTCTCGACCACCTATCTTCAGATTAAAATAAACACATTTTATAAACTAGAAGTATTGCTTCTTTTTGGAAGTACTTTCATGTCTACAAAATTAAAACATATAAGAAAAAGCTTACATAAATACAAAAATATTTAGTGCAGTATTCAATATTCATAGCAGTTCATGAGATAGCCATGACCTCTAATCTACTTCTTCCTGTTCCTGGGCAATAATTTCTATTATTTTTAGGCCCCTGAACATAATTTTTCATTAGTCTTGTCTCATATGTCCTGAAACGTGTCCATCACTGTTGGGTGTAACAGTTTTCAGTAAAGGTCTAGGTTACGATACTAAATTCAGTAATAACATTACAGTTATTTGTACAGTTAGTCCAGTAATTACTTACAGGTATCGCTGCGCTAATAACTGTAAGTAATTACAAAAAATATATGCCTTTTTCTTCCTGTACACTTGCGCTGCAATCAGCTGATTTCAGTTTGTCAGAAGGGAAATGATGGAGCGGTCTCCACTCTTTGAGGAGTGGAGATGTTGAGACGACTTTTATCTTTACTGCACATTTTTTTCTGAGAAGAGCAAAATGCAAACCACAGCATTTGCTCTTTGCAAGCATCTGGTAGGTAGTAATAGGTGTGTCCTCATTAATAATAACTAGAAAGCAATGCAACAAGTAGTGTAACAAATTACTTTCTCCGGTGAGTAACTGTGTGAGTAAAATACTGCATTACATTTCAGTAAAATAATGAACATTGTGTAAAAGAGTACTTTTTTGTGTGTAAATCTACACAAAATCAACATGAACTGGATTAGGCATTTTAAAGAACTTGTTTAGAGCTGGGAATTAAAAACTAGTGGATTAGGTTTAACAAAAATAAGATGCAACAGTTGCTACTTCTTTTACAGCGCAGATTTCTTGGTTGCCAAGGTGACCCATCCCCACTTTGTCTGGACAATATAAGTGATGTCATGATTCAGGTCAACGAAGATGGATGATGACAGAAATTGCTTTTTTGTGATTGTTTCACATTTTGCTCTGAGACTGGGCTAAAAATTACAGATCTCACAACAGAAAATCATTGCATGCAATTATTGTGACAGTGACTGGTGTAGATTTAATGATATTCCAAGCAGCACTAGCTTAATAAAATAATTCATTGCAATGAAATTTGAATATGAGTTCTCTAATTAAGCATAAGTTGTTGGGGGTTTTTTTTTGTTTGTTTTTTTAACATGTGGGGTAGCAGGCATCACAGCAGGTTATACCAGACCTGATATTTTCAGTCTTCAAATGTTTGTTTGTTTTTTTTACTTTTTTCTGTAAACAAAATCATAAATTACACAATCTTAAATTAATCCTGAGATTCTAAATAATAGGGCTGTGCGATATGACCAAATATAAGATATTTCTCATCCCAATAACAATATATATATATATATAAAAAAAATAGTGCTTTTTCTGTAAATTTGATGTGAAGTGTTTTCAGCTGGGCGTCATGTACCTGGAGTCGAGTGTTGACCGATGCATGAAGTGATATATTTTTAGACATAAGTTGTAACAGCCACCATTTTCTTTGTGAGTATTTATTACATGGCGTGCTGCAGAGGAAAGCCTGTTCTAACGTTTGAGTCTAGGGTTTATTTTGAGCACCTGATGCGTCTTTTTTGTTTCTCATCCGTAAACTCTCTCCATTCTCTTTCATGTGATTCTTGCATAGGTGGTTGACGAGGTTTGTCGTGTTTGAGTCCGTGTTGGGACCGGTTTGTGGCATAATTTGCATAGTTTTCTGGTCCGTGTCAGACTTTTCATAACCAAACCATGTCCATGCTACAGAGGTAGCCTCTTGTTTAGGAATAACATCCTCGATTTGTTTTGACTGATCTTTCTGTTTGGAGCTACCTGGTTCTGCCTCATCTTCACGGGCTATGCTGGTATTCTCTGTGCTGAAAAAATAAACGCATAACGCATAATGCATAATAAATAAACAGTGTATTTTGCGACAACATGAAACAACGATAGCGTATAATTTCAAAAGATAGATGTTTTCATTTCGTCATCCAATATATTTCTTCATATCGCACAGCCCTACTAAATAAGCATAAGAGTAAGGTAAATGAAATGTTCCTGACTCTTAAAATGTCCAGTTAGTAACAGTAACACACAGGATAAAGAATACTCGCCTCTAAATTTCAGTTTATCCTTCATTTTTTAATAGGTGAAAGCGAGAGGCGGAGTGCTCACAGAGGATGACATTCGAAACTACAGCTCAATCATACAGAAGCCAGCAGAAATCACCTATCAGGGTAAATACCAGTTCAGCTATTTTCAAGAACACAGCACTGATCTGAAGCAGTTCTGTGAACACAGCTTGTCCTTCCAGTATTTATTTAGTAACAGCCAGTTACATTTGAAGTTGACAAGGTTAAAGGGTTAAAGCTGGGTTGGGCAACATGTTTTTGGTATCATCAGACAGAAATCCGTAACAGCCTTTCAGCATATTGTTATTTAACCGATCTGTAAATGAACTGCACCGCCTCCGGGCTTCAGGCTCTGTTTTGCAGCTAGATAAAATCCAGCCCCTGACCAGACTTTGGCCTGTTTTTTGATCAGATCAGGTGTATAGAGTGAAGAAGTCCATGGCAGAAATGAGAGTTGGTGCCCTTGGCGAACACATTTCCAATGTATATCTATTCTGTCTAATGATCTGTTGGTGTTTCTGAAGGACACCACGTGATGGCAGCCCCAGCCCCACATGCAGGCGTTGCTTTGATCACTGCACTCAACATCCTTGAAGGGTACAACATCACCAGCCAGATGCCGAGGACCACTACCTACCACTGGATTGCAGAGGTAATGCAAAACAGTTTAGCACAACTTACAAAGCCTATTAAATGTGTGTAAAGTAAATTAATTGACAGGATTAAAAAAATATGTTAATTATGCGTTAATCTTCCAGGCTGTGAAAATATCTCTAGGCCTGGCTAGTAAGCTGGGAGATCCCATGTATGACTCCACCGTTCCAGAGATTGTTGATAAGATGCTGAGGTAGATATCAGCTCCCACTGCCTTTTAGATTTTATAAATACAGCCTAATTAAGTAAGATATTTTATTTGAACCCTGCCCTTTCTTTTGCAACCTTCAAGTAAATCCCAGGCTTCCCAACTTCGCGAGATGATCAGTGACTCTCAGGCATTCCCTGTCCAGCATTACACAACAACCTTTACCTTGGAGGATGGTGCAGCAGCGGCCCAGGTCATGGTCATGGGCCCAGACGACCTCATTGTGTCTGTAATGAGGTATGCAACCCTTTAAAAGGATTGTAGGGGATTTAAACAATCCCAAAGATGTTTAAGAGTTGATTAAAATTCATGAATAATACAAGTTAAGACTTTTTTTCCTCACTTCTGCTTGTTTTAGCTCGCTAAACAAGCCCTTTGGCAGTGGGATTGTGACTCCTTCAGGAATCCTTTTGAATAGCCAGATTCTGGACTTCTCATGGACTAATAAAACACAGAGCTCATCACCCAACCCAGTAACTGCGACTTTTTTGTTTCAGTGTTAACGGATTTGTTCTTAACACATTTGCAGCATTTCTTATGGATTTTGTTTTCTTTTGGTTGGCTGTAGCATAACAACCTCCACCCTGGGAAAAGACCCATGTCCTTCTTGATGCCCACAGCAGTGAGGCCAGCCGTGGGGTTATGTGGCACATATGTAGCTGTTGGATCATCCAATGGAGAGAAGGCTCTCAGCGGCATAACACAGGTTGCTTAATTACTGGAGGAATTTGTAACATTCATAGTTATTCTTATAAATGTGGAAATACACGTTGACAGAAGTTTACTTTGATGTTATTCTGATCCTTTGTAGGTGCTGATGAATGTTTTGTCTTCACGTAAAAACATGAGTGACAGTTTAGCATATGGAAGACTCCACCCACAGCTGCAGCCCAACACCCTCCTAGTGGACTGTGAGTTTTTCTTACTGATAACCTCTTTTATCAGGTTTGATCCAAGCATAACAGTGTTGGCTCACCATTACTGCTATGACATGCAGTATACACCATGCAGAGTCCTGTAGTACCCTTGCACCTCTATGGCGTTATTTTTGTTCCACTCTTCTGAGCGCACGTAAAAAAAAGTTTGCAGGTGCAAGTGTTGCATTTTGAGGAGAAATTTATTTTGAGTGAAGAAAAGCTGAATTTGAGTGAACAAAATTCATTGCTGCGTGCAAAAAATGTATTTCTGTGTTTGCTATTATCCACACACACACAATAGCAGCCCCTCTCGCTCAGTTTTTGCATTTGCGCTTGCTCACATTGTGTTGAATCACGAATTATCATCTTGGTTGAATTAATAGTCCATCTCTCACCTACCAGAGCTTATTGACTGGTATATGAGCAGCAGAGTGATGATCATTGGCTCAATCAGAGCCTCTGCTAACTTCTCACTTGTCTTAATCTTGCCCTTGAATCCATTCATAAGTCAAAAGCCAAAAAACACGTGCTTGGTTACAAACATGATATACTAGGTCCTTGTAGAATTAGAGTTTAACCTAACTGTGATCCCACAGCTACTGTTTTTATTAGCTCAACATTATGTTAGTACCGTCTTCTGTCTCACACTTTCTCTTTCTCTCTTGCAGCCAAGTTTTTAGAAGAGGATGTGCAGGGGCTGGAAGCTAAAGGTCACAAAGTTCAGAAAAGAGATATTTTGTCATTGGTGGAGGGCACACGGAGAACTAATGACCTCATCATTGGAGTGAAGGACCCCCGTAGTGCAGATGCCTCTGCCCTTACTATGTCCAATATGCCTTAGTGCATCCGTCCAATCTTACAAACATATAATGCCAAGATAGTAAGACTTACTCTGTATGATGCCTAAAGAGGGAGTAAGGAGGCTGCTGATCAGATAAAAGTAGATAAGCAAAAGATTCTGAAAGGGATCCTCTGATACTAATTTGTTTTGCTCACAAGAATACTAAACTGGTCACCATCTTGCATATCAATCACTCTGCCACATCCTCACATAACGTCCAGTCACGGTGTACATAGTGTTGAAAATGTGTGTTCAGTACCTTTACCCTTAGTGGCATCAGTCTGCAGCCTGCATTATGCAGAGCAGGGTAAAGAAATGTTAGGTGTGCTCATTAATTATTATCCAACACACTCGAGGTCGGTGATGAAAACAGTAATTTTTAAAGGTTAGAAATTATTGGGAGTAGCAGCTAGTTGAGACCTGAGTGAGCGGTTTTATATAAATTAATGAAAGAAATGATGCCACACCATTTAAACGACACATGCATGGTGCAAAGTGCATATGAGCCATCGGATTGCTTTTCATCTTTTGCACTACATTTCACCATTAAACCAGATTGCGCGTGAGATCAAGTGGAGTGGTGAAAGTGATTAAGCCGTGTATTGTCACGCATGAACAAGACTGTCCTGAACTGAAACACAGAGGCTAAAGCTTTTACTTTCCTGCTCGTTATATGGTGTGTAACTGTGATTTGATGTTGTTTGGTACAGCTGCTGCAGCTTTAACTGTTGCAAACAATCAGTGGCTCTCTGGACCATTTTTAAGACTAGCATTATATGTTGTACACAAATGTGATGAGACCGTCCTATCTCAATCGATTTCCTTCATCAAGTGGATTTGATTCAGTTTAAAGGGTTTTAAATATCAGTAGAGTGAACATATTTAAATACATAATTTAAGAAATTTGAGTTGTTGCATGATTTTGTTCTCACTTTGAACCTGTAAAGGCTTTTTTTGTTCTAGAGCTGGGTGCACTTGTTCGTAAATTTGGATTGATCAAATTCTTTAGAGATGGAATGAATGTAATGACTATTTTTATATGAACATTTGTTGTGCTGTACACATTATTTTTACTGTTGGAGCATTACATTCACTCGGCACATATTTAGGAAGGGATGTTCTGTTTACTTTTTGCCTACTTTTGTTGTTATATTAGCTAGAATATTTGAGGAGCCAGCAACTTTTGTAAAGCATTGCACTTGTACACAAAATGGGTTTGATCTTTGCGTCCAGAACGGCCAGTGCTGACTAATCAAACTGGGGTTTTCACCTTGTTTTCTCCCTCACCAGTGCAATATGACTGTTGATGCTTGTTTCCTGTACTGTAGAGTGCCATGCCTTAAGGCACACATTTGCACAGTCTGATGTTGCACCTGTCTGGTTTTTTGTTTGTTTGTTTTTTTATGTTTGCATTTTTTGCCGATTTTAACAAAAATCGGCACTGTTCAGACCCAACAAATAAAAAGCTTGCACACATCCTAAACAGTAATGATTGTTTATCTGTTTTTTGAGTCTTCATACACTGAGCAAAACATTTGAGCCACCACCTATTTCCACCAGATTTTCTTGTAATTTTTACAAATTGGTCTTGAGCAGTAGCTTTCCAGGCTTTTTGAAGACTTTTCAAAGTGTTTCTCTGGACGTTACCACTCATTTTCATTCCTATCTGTTTAACTGAGGAATCTGTTATGTTCAGTTAAACCATTTGACACTGACCTCTCAATCATTCAAACAACAAAAACCTTAGCAAAGGATTTTTAATTGTATCCTTACATGACTATGAAAAATGCAAAATATAGCAGTTTAATTGGCATAAAATTTTCTTTTTACATTTAACAAGGTGATTCCCAAAGTGCTATTAGCTGAAAATTTTGGTTATCTTGGTCCTGTGTGCAATGTGTCCCTAAAAAAATTTGAGTAAACTGGATGAGTGGAGGACAGAAGAAGTGCCAGGCTGAGAAAACTACCTACACCAGATAAAGATTATCTGAAAGACATGCCTTTAACAAAAAGAAAAAAAATCCCTGCAGTTAATACATCTACTGAAGCCTGATCGCAAATGATCTTAGTGGAAGGGTGTCATCAAGAAATCATTAAGGAAGGGAAATGGGGAGAAAATGCTGAGGGATGTCAAATTATGCAAGACCTGAACTGAAAATCAGTGGCAAAGAGTTATATGGGGTAATGCATGAAAGCAAACATTTTCCAAGCAAAGTATAAAGAAATGAGGGGTGGGTCAAGGCTTTTGTACTGTACTGTACTGTATTTGACCAAAAACTGAAGGAATAAGGTAGGGTAGACCAGGGTTGGTTGTCACATGCTTTTCTCTTGCACAAACTGCTCTTTCAGTACTCCTTCAGTAACCATTCCTTTGTTCAATCAAAATGTGTGTCCTTCTCATTTTTGCAATTAATTGCAACTAAACGTAATTAACCATCACCAGCATGACACTTTGTGACAACCAACCCCATAGCAGGTTTGGTTGTACCTATAGTTATTAATTGGGTTTCAATAAAAATTGCGATTAAAAAAAAGAATGTGTAATGTTGTGAGGGGGTTTTCTGCCTTTCAGATAGAGCCATCAATAAGTTTGAACACCACCTAGTGTTCTGTGTATTTAAACTGTGAATTTGAAGCAGTGATAATTATTGTGACTTATTCTACATATGAGCAGTTAAAATTAGGAATTTGCAGTGCTTTGACAATGTAACCTTTATTAAAGCCACAAAAACAAATGAGAACAGATTCCACATTCATGAGTGTATTCTGAAGTTTTGTATCACTGATATCATTAAAACAGCCAGAATCTTTTTAAAATCTTTTTGTGCAGGATTTTTACAACAGGTAATCTACGCAATAGTGAACAAGTCAGTGTAAACATGTCAGAAGAAGAATGAAAGTCTGGATGGATGCTCAGTTATAGATGTAAGGAAAGAGATGTATTTTAAAGTTCTAAAGATCTAGCAACCCTGTAACTTACCCAGGTCAATTATGACAAATGTACACCCCTGGACTGGTACAATATTTGTGAGATTATTTTTTCAGACAACAAATTGGGCTGGCTATTTGTGCATGACTTAACACAAACCATTCTGCCAACCAACAAACAAAAAGATTTGTCATACCTGTGAGAACCAACCCTAAGACCAGTGAGACAACCATCCCCAACTGACCTCTTGTTAAACATTTTAACTTTTCTACCACCACGGCTTGTGAAAAACTGTTTCAAAGCAAAGCTACTGCTTTGAGCTTTTTAATAAGTGTCTATTTTTAATTACTAATATTATGGGATCTTTTAATACCAAAACAAAACAAAAAATAGTCACACCAATGAAAATTACAAGATACAAGTGCAAATGTGTGATACTGTCAGAATTCCATAGTGCTTTCTAATGTGGTAGTAACAAGTAGTGACAACCCCACTACTCTATTTGACAGAAAATGCCCATTTAAAATTATTCAGCTGGTATTTTACAAAACCGAATTATAAAATAATAATATTTATTATTATTATTACAATTTTAGAATGATGTAAAATATTTTTATTTACTTCAGTTACCTTAAAAATTACAAAAAAACGTTGTTACTTCCTCTGTTTTTATTTTGAAAATCATCGCCGGAAGTTGTAACTTGCTGTAAATTTACACTGTATTTGATTCATGTTTTGTTAGCTAATCTAGCAAGCAGATGCCGACTGCTTCAACTTATTTTCAGATGAATATATGTGGTAAGGCTTTTGCTTTTCTTACGCCTATTTTACTTATCATATGTTGTAAGCTAAACTTAGGGAATTGGAAAGCTAATGCAATGCGTTTCAATGCATTCATGCTGAATTACCTTCTGTGCTAACCAGCTAACGTAGCTAACGATCGCTAACTGGAGCCTATGGAGAAGCCAGGGGGAACAGCCTTGACGTTAATTTTGACGTCTTTCACAGTGTGGTGAAAACCGTGTTACTTTCGGCTATTAAATGTGCTCAAGAGGCCAAGAAAATGCACAGCAGCATAGGATATGGGCAATCTGTGGTCGCCCTGCGGATTTTGATCGCTTTACGTTAGCTTATGTGTGCGCTAAGGCCTGTGCCACGGCTGGGCCGTTGATGTAAAGCAAGTTACGGTTCATGGCAGTAAATTTATGTGTTGTAACACTTTAATTGGCAGTGATGGAAATTAACCTATACTTCAAATAACTGTACCTCTTACAGAACAATCTTCTGTTATTTGACATGTCTTCGATAATAAGTTCACCATCACCGGTCAAAGTGACGTCATTGTATTACAGGTGTGTTAACGTATGATTTGCAATGATGGCCATTTACATAATTGACGGGAATTTATAGGTCTTTGCTGTACTGTGCTATTGTCTTGAGCCACTACTCATTTCTGTTCAGTTTTCTTGGAAAATGGTGCAGAGATTTAGTTAAACATGTGGAAAAATACAGTATATGAGGTGAAAGCAGAGTTTGTACAATTCTAAAAAGCTTGAAAGTCAACATCTGATATGACCACGTTTATTCTGCAACACAGCCTGAACTCTTAGGCAAGCTTTCTTTTAGGCAAGTCATTTCCTTAAGTAGCCTTTAGGAATAGTTCTATGGAACAGAGCTAACAACCATGCCACCATGCTATTGTATAGTGGATCAAAATCTGACGGTGCTTTTCCTCAATGCAGCCCTAAACCAAGACAGAGTGGTCCACCGTGTTTGACAGATGGTTGTAGATAGTTTTTTCTCTCCTGACTTCTCCCATACATTATCTGCCATTTGACACAGAACAGGGCTGTAGACTAGCCTTTTGCCACGGTTGCACTGGTGCGTCTAACTTTTTTTTTTTTTTTAGGTGGACCAGCACAAAAGAACAGCTTGATAGCTTATGGACTATCCTCCATTGCAGTGCATCATGTTGTCAGCTTTACTGTATCTTATCAGGGAAACTGGTCAAGCCGCTCTCTTCGAAATGTATACACTTTCCCCCTTTTACTTTCAGTGGGCTCTGGCTCGGAGTTGATCGTATGTGGCTCATTATCTGATGCCGTCTCCAGACCAGTATTAGACATAACCTGAGAGGATGATGGGTCCGTGTCAGAACACTGGCTATGAATTTCGGACGGATCGGGCCTTAACTTAACGAAGAAGTTATCAAGCGTTCTTTTCATCTTTTCTCATTACCCACAGCTACATCCACTTCTATCGGGCCTAGGCTACTTACCCCTTTCTATCCACCTGCACTTTCAAACGTACACACACACGTAGGCCTACAGGAATATCTGGACCACGGCCAATCAGAGAGGTCCCGCACCCTTGACTATCTCTGATTGGTTTAGACCACGATATGGGCATAATGTGTGTCTGTTGTTGACCACACAGAGACTTTTTTTTTATTTACTCGAATGGTTGGTCGCACCGGTGCAACCTAGCCTAACCCAATTTTTTTTTTGTCACACCATTAAGAAATTAGGTCGCATGTGCGACCAAATTGGTTGTACTCTAGAGCCCTGCAGAACTTTCAAATTTCAGTTCATCACTCTGTAAGTTCATCACTCTAATTTTTGGTCCATTTCAGGCATAATTTGGCATACCACTGCCTTTTTTCCTCTTTTCCCTTTCCTTAAGAATGGTACTGTTTTTTTGCAATATGTAGTTCAGTTTAGGCCTGTCACTTCTGTTGTACCCCAGATTTTTAAGGACACTTTTTTTTGTTTCACCTCAAACAAAACAAGATGTGTCCTGGGAACAAATTATGTTTTTGCAACAGGCTGCTTGCAACAAAGTGCCTTAAGATACAGTTTAGACAGGTACTTTGCTGTCTGTTATGTGTAGACACAACACGGGTCATTCCTTTAGTTAGGTGCCTTTTTTATGTTTGAATGATTCATAGGTCAGTGTTAAGTGACTTCACAAATAAAACCACATTCTTCTGAAATGGTCATGGACAGTGAATGAAAAAGCCAAAGACCAGTGAAAATCTTTGAAAGACCTTCAGAAAGCCTGGAGAACTATTGCTGGAGACCACTTAAAAAAATAAAAGCAAGTGTAGCTCCATCCTTCTATTTTCTTCCACTTATCCAGGGTTGTTGGGGGTTCTGGAGCCTATCCCAACCTGCGATAGGGCTACAGACTGAGTACGCCTTGGATAGGTTGCCAGTCTGTCGCAGGACAGACAGAGAGACAGACAATCATTCACACTCAAATTCACACCTATGGACAATTTAGAATTACCATATTACTAGTTAACCGAACCTAACTGCATGTCTTTGGACTGTAGGGGGAAGCCAGAGTACCCGGAAAGAACTCACACAGATGTGGGGAGAACATGTAAACTCCACTCAGAAACTGCTCAATGTGACAGCGGTTAGCATTGTTACCTCACAGCAAGAAGGGCCTGAGTTTAAATCTACCATCAGGCCAGGGCCTTTCTGTGTAGTGTTTCCAAAGTCTGACTCGTTAGAAGGAAAATATAAACAAATGAGGGGTCACGCAACTCTTTTTCATAGAACTTTGTGTCCTTACCTTGTTTCCCTTTAAGATTGGCGCCTACCACCTACAGCTGAGCCATCAAGCATATATATTATACTAATATATAATACATATTAAAAAAAAATTCAATTATAACTCACATTTTCAGTTATTTGTCACAAACACTGATGCTGTCCAGTTAATTTTATTTTTTCAACTGACACATTTTGGATTATAAAATGAATTTGGGATTATTTATGTATTTAATCTTTTTTCTGAACCAGTGTAGTTAGTTTGGTTTGGGTTTCAACAGAGGTCACATATCAGTTAAAATAGTTAAAATGTAAAATAAAATAATTGGCTGTATACTGTCTATCAGGCACCATGTGGCTTAACATAAACTTTGTGTCAGGCCTACCCTATTATACTCTTAATCTATGTCTAATGTGTGATTGCAGCATAAAACAGCTCACACGCCACTCCTGCTAAGAAGGGAGGATGGCACACCACCGCACCCCACCTGAGACATCCCAGAGGACGGAGTACCTAGAGGCTGATAATGAATCCGACAGGGACTCTGGTGTTGGGGATGATGCAGGAGAGGATGCTGACAGTTGCCATGAAAGCACAGTAACAGAAGAAGAGAAACTTGAGAAGCACGATGGCGGGGAAGGAAAAAGTGGGGAGGGAGAAGATTTTACAGTCTTTGTTGCCTTTCAAGGAAATATGGATGATGAAGACTTCATTCAGAAACTTGAGACAGTCCTCAGAGGGATACCAAACGTGCTTGATATGGGTTAGTTCTATTTCCTTTAATGCTTTTATTTTGAAAAAGTTATTTGTGTTTGACAATTTGCATTTTAAAAAGCTGCTCATTAATAGATGAACAAATGCAAACTTTCAAGTGCTACTGAAAGTTGTTTCTACTGATGTCTGCATTTATATCAGTCTTGAGCAGAATCCACTTGGATCTTTCCATGTTTCTGATTGTAATGTTGACTCTTAGGGGTCTGTTGACACTTGACAATATAAAATGGCATTCTAATGTCATGAATCTTTAACGATCTATGGTACACTGACTTTGATTCTGTCTTGTAAAACAAGTTTTACAAGGATTGCAAATGCAGACATGTTACCATTTGTGTCCTGGTCTTTTCCCCCCCAATAACCAGAAAAAAAATTTCCTTCTGTGCACTGTAATTGCAAGACCACCTCATTAATTATTGCTCCTCTAGGCCCTGAGCGGCTTCAACCACAGCATGTGGAGCCGTGGAACAGTGTGCGGGTTACCTTCAACATTCCTCGGGATGCTGCTGAGCGTCTCCGTCTGTTGGCCCAGAACAACCAGCAGCAGCTCAGAGACCTGGGGATTCTCTCTGTCCAGATAGAAGGTAACGGCACAGTCCTCACGGTTCACTGCACGTCAAAGCAGGATGCATGTCGATGGCACTTCAATATAAAGCATGCAAACAGGACTTTCTGTACAGATTAAGTTACTTATTGTTTCTGTCCATTGATGTTCAGGGGAAGGTGCCATCAATGTGGCTATGGGACCAAATCGAGGACAAGAAGTCAGGGTGAATGGACCAATGGGTGCACCTGGTCAGATAAGAATGGATGCTGGTTTTCCTGGTCAGCCTGGTCCAGGTATTACTTTACTCAAATTAACACACAGAGTAGCCATAGGAAGTTCTTGAAAATTTGTTTAATATTTCTTTTACTAGTTTTTGAATAAATTACAATTTGTATTGGATACTTCTTTTTTGGTTCTTGTTATCCCTAATGTGGTCTTGTTAGTAATTGTGAATTTGTTTTGTTTTCAAAGAAGTATTTACACATTTTTGTATTATTTTTATTTTTGTATTTCATAATGAATAAATATGCTTATATTTCCTCTAGGAGGGGTTCGAATGGCTAATCCATCAATGGTTCCTCCAGGGCCTGGCATGGTAGGTCAGACTATGTTACCAAGTAGTAGTGGACAGATCCACCCTCGACTTCAGAGACCACCTTCACAAACAGGTTCAGGTTTCTTATTTCTCTACATGTTGCATTTTAGGATATGTTGCATTTTATACTGTACTGTAACAGGAAAAATTGCATCTTCCTGACTCACAGATGCGATGGATCCAATGATGTCAGTCCAGCAGCAGCAACAGCTTCAGCACCAACAGGCTGGTCCCCATGGCTCAGGCCCCATGCCTCCTCAAGCTGCCCATCACATGCAGGCTCTACAGGCTGGGAGACCGCTCAATCCTGCTGCACTGCAGCAGCTACAACATCAGCATCACCAGCAGCAACAGGCTCAGCTCTCCCAACTTGGACCTAGACCTCCATTCAACCAATCAGGCCAGATGGCTGCGCCCTCTGGCTGGAATCAGTTGCCTCCCGGTGTCCTCCAACCACCCACAGCCCAAGGAGGCCCTGCCTGGAGAAAGCCCCCACCCCAAGCACAGATGGTTCAACGCCCACCTTCCCTTGCTACAGTTCAGACCCCCAGTCATCCTCCGCCCCCCTACCCAGTTGGCAGCCAGCAGGCTGGGCAGGTATTCGGTGCGATGGGACAGGGACAATTACAGCAACAACAACAACAGGCTGGAATGGGTCAGTTTGCTGCTCCCCAGCCTAAAGGTCAACAGCCTGCCACTGGTGTTGCAGGGCCACCAAGACCCCCTCCACCCCTACCACCAACTACTGGACCACAGGGTAACCTCACTGCCAAATCCCCTGGTTCGTCCTCATCTCCTTTTCAGCAGGGTTCACCAGGGACACCACCTATGATGGCTCAGAGACCTACAACTCCACAGGGCTTCCCCCAGGGTGTAGGTTCACCAGGAAGGGCAGCCCTCAGTCAACAGGGTAACATGCAACAGGCATTCATGGGAATGCCCCAGCATGGACAGCCTGGGGCCCAAGTTCACCCAGGTGAGATGCTTCATAATTATTTATTGTCACACTAAAAACACGTTTTTGGTTATCAGAAAAACATTACGTATTTGGTTCTAAGATGTCTAAAATATCAATGTTTTATATATGCAGGTATGCCAAAGCGACCCATAGGCTTTCCAACCCCAAACTTTGTTCAAGGTCAGGTGAGTGCTAGCACTCCAGGAACCCCTGTTGGAGGCCCCGGCCAGCAGCTACAGAGCAGCCAAGCAATGGCTCACACAGGTAAAATGTCTACAACACTGCACATGTGTGGGATTTATGTCTTAGGTGCAACACAGTTATCTGCTTTCTAATACATTAAAATGGGCGTCTTTTATATAGTTATTTATTTTCTTTTGGCCATTAAACTGTTAAGACAATCAGAATTTTTTACATTTAATAAATATATTTGTATTGTTGGAGCGTATAGTTGCAGAGTTTGTAGTTTAGCATTATTAGATCACTGAGAAACAGCTTAAAATAGTTAATAATGTATAATAATGCAATAATGTATAATAAATAGCAATAAATTCATTATAGGCCTTAACTTTGATTTTGACAAACTTAATAGCGGTCGGCAGGCCATACAGTGCCATTTGTACTAAAATAAAAGGGTTCATTAAAAAAATGGCATCAGTAATTAGCTTAATCTATTTTCCTTTTTTTTAAGAGTAATGTATTCTGTTTACCCTTGTTAAGACCAAGTCACAATTCGTCTTTTTTTTTTTTTTATCAAGTTTTTCATTAAAATATTAGAGTAATGTATTTTAAATTATTTATGCTATGGATCCACCTGTGCCGTTTCTGATAAAGATGAGAATGTATTTGTCAGTGTCAGTGCATAAGACTGACACATTGAATAAGAGCACGATCTTAACTCTGCAAAAAGCCAGTGCTCCATTTTGTCAAGCAGGCTTAGAGACCCATCAGCAAGCCCGTAGCAACTCAGCAACCTAGGTGGTTGGCATAAGCGATAACACATTTTCCCTAGTAATCAGTGGTTGCCGATTCGTCGCAGACCGGTCTCTAGGCCTTTGTGACTGGGGCTTTAAAGAAAGTGATGAGAATTCACACCAAAATTTAATCGACTCTTCCTTTGGACATGTTTCACTTCTCCAGCAATTCAGATGAAAGATATGGTAGTTTTTGTGTGAACTTCATGTCAAACAAATTAACTACACCTTTCACATAATAGTAGGTGACTTATTGTAGACTAATAGTAATTTATCTCTGGACACTTTATAATCTAATTTAACAAAGCATGGCTCTGTGTGCAGTTAGCAGAAGGCATAATAGCTGATTACCTCACATGAAATCCATTAAGTTATTGTCTTTATGTCCCTCCCCAACCCATTTTGCATTAGGAGCTCAACCATCAGCCTCTACACCAAACTCAATGCAGGGACCACCCCATGCCCCACCTAATGTTATGGGTGTTCAAAGTAGCATGGCAGGTTCAGCACCTGGTACAACTGCTGGGCCTAGTATGGGCCAGCAACAGCCTGGCCTCCAGACCCAGATGATGGGCCTCCAGCATCAGGCCCAGCCTGTGTCCTCCTCCCCCAGCCAGATGGTTCAAGGCCAGGGTGCAGGTCAGACTGTCCTCTCAAGGCCCATCAATCAAGGGCAGAGAGGAGGGATGACCCCACCCAAGCAGATGATGCCTCAGCAAGGCCAGGGGGTGATGCATGGGCAGGGTCAGATGGTTGGAGGCCAAGGGCACCAGGCCATGCTCCTGCAGCAGCAGCAGCAGCAACAACAGCAGCAACAAAACTCAATGATGGAACAAATGGTTGCCAACCAGATGCAAGGCAACAAGCAGGCTTTCGGGGGCAAGATGCCAGCCGGGGTTATGCCTGGGCAGATGATGCGTGGCCCTTCTCCAAATGTACCAGGTAACATGGCTCAGTTCCAGGGTCAGGTTGGCCCACAGCAGATGACTCCACAGCAACAACAACAAATGGCTCAACTTCAGCAGCAGCAAATGCAACAACACCAGCTGCAACAGCAGCTGCAACAGCAGCAGCAACAGCAGCACCAGCAGATGAATCAGCAACAGTCTCAGCAGGTTCCTGTTGCTGGAAATCCTAATCAAGCTATGGGCATGCATGGGCAACAGATGAGACTGCCTTCAGGGCACCCTCTCATTCAACAACAGTTGCAACAGCAGCAGTTACAACAGCAGCAGAAGCAACAACAAGCCATGATGCAACAGCAGCAGCAGCAACAACAACAACAGGCAGCTCAGCAACATCCACATGCCATGGGGGATCCAAACAGTGGGACAGGAGATTTGGGAGTACAACAAATGGTTCCTGATATGCAGGCACAGCAACAGCAAAGCATGATGGGAGGCCCCCAGCACATGCAGATGGGAAATGGGCACTTTCCAGGTCATGGCATGAATTTCAACTCACAGTTTCCAGGTCAGATGCAGATTGCAGGACCTTGTGGACAGCCAGGTGGCTTTCCTGTTAGCAAAGATGTTACACTGACTAGCCCACTGCTGGTCAATCTGCTGCAGAGTGATATTTCAGCCAGCCAATTTGGACCAGGAGGAAAACAAGGAGCAGGTGGGGGAAATCCAGCCAAACCCAAAAAGAAGAAGCCAGCACGCAAGAAGAAGCCCAAAGAGGGAGAAGGTCAACAGCAAGTAGAGGGACTTGGGTAATAATTTGTACTTGTAACAGTTTTTGCCATGGGATGCAATTTATTTTCATCACTCATTGGTTAATTGTCTAATTGTTCAACAATTTCTTTCTCTTCTTAGTAGTCTTGAAGTGGCTGCTGGCATGGAGGATGCTGAACTGCCAAATCTTGGTGGTGAACATGGTATGGGCTTAGACAACGCAGGCCAGAAACACCCTGAATTTGCTAACAGGCCTGGAGGTAAATAGCAACATACATTTCTAGTTATTTTGTGCACATTTAAGATGCATTCAGACCAAGGTAAATACTAGGGGTGGGTTTTTATAATCGATTTATCGATTAAAATCGATTCTGGCTTGGATAACGTAAAATCGATTCACTAAAATCCTGAATAAATTTTTTAATATAAATTTATTTTGCCCGAAATGCCAGACTCTCTGGTGAAATCTCACAAAATTTCAACAACCACCAAACAGCTAAGACAGCAAATGAGAGCAGGAACACGGATTCTGCACAAAGACAAAACCCGCGGATCAGAATCAGTTAGATGTCGCCTTTCTCATAGTCGGGGCTGAAAGCCGACAGCTCGCTGATTCTGATCTGTCGGCAGGTCCGCGCTTTGTGTTCCCTTTATGCGCGGATTCTAAAGCTGTTAGTTTGATGTCACTCCAAACAATATTGACCGAACCAGCAGCAAAAGAAGATCCAAACTACGCTTCACATAAACATCGTCATGTATTCACTCTTACTTTTACTGTTTTGCTTCGACCACGATGCACAGCTCCCCCCCCCCTCTCTCTCTCTGTACTTCAAGAACAGTTTCCCGTCTAAAAATCTGTTTTCTTCATTATTCGCTTGCTTGTTACGCACAAGTCTACCGTTGTTTACAGCGCTCTCGGTCGCTGTTTTTTTTTTTCGTTTTACATACTTTTGAAAAGAAAGCCTCATTTCTGCCGTTCAATACTGAACAAATTTAAACTTTTTAAAATTATGCAAAATGCAAAACGCTTAGCCGTGTCTCTAATAAAACCTCTGTAACTTCAGAGGTAATGTTCATGTGTTGATTAATGGTTTTCTTTCGTTTTTGATGTACTGCAGAATATTTTTATAAAATCCCAGGCCAGGAAAAATCACCTTCATGTTTTTCTGTGTTTTATCCCCAGCTACTTTGACACAAAGGCATCTGCTGTGATGCTCACACCTTTGATAAAGTCTTGCGTGTGTCAGCTTCCTTTTTATAGATACAAAAATATGTAAATGTGATGATCTGAATTATAATATTTCTGGCTGTCAAAATTTCCCAGATTCAAATCGAATCGAATCGAATTAAATCGAATCGTGGATCAAATCGATTCGGGACCTTGTGAATCGGAATTGAATCGATTCTAGAAATCAGTGACGATACCCAGCCCTAGTAAATACCCTAACATTATTTATTTGCAGTAAACTTTTCTAATACATGGCATCTTTAAAAAATATGTGTGTGTGTGTGTGTGTGTGTGTGTGTGTATATATATATATATATATATATATATATTTGTGAATCTTTTTATGCTTTTACTTAGGCTTTCCTGGCCAGCCTGGAGATCAGAGAGTATTGCAGCAAGTACCCATGCAATTTATGCAGGGGCAACAACAACAACCACCATCGCAGCAACAACAACAGCAGCAGCAACAACAACCACCATCGCAGCAACAACAACAGCAGATGCAGCAGCAGCAACAACAACCACCATCACAGCAACAACAACAACAGATGCAGCACATACAACAACAGCAGATGCAGCAACAACAAATGCAGCATCAGCAGCAGCAAATGCAACAGCAAATACAGCAACAGCAGCAACAGTTGCAGCAGCAGCAACAGTTGCAGCAACAGCAGCAACAGTTGCAGCAGCAGCAACAGTTACAGCAACAGCAGCAACAGTTGCAGCAGCAGCAGATGCAACACATGCAACAGATACAAGGTCTCCAGAATGCGCAAGGACAGCAGGGAATGACAGGACAGCAGACTACAGGTCAAGGCCAGCCCCAAATGCACCCTCATCAGCTACAGCAGCAACCACAACAGCAACCACACCTGCAACAGCAGGTAATGAAGTTATGTACATTGGTGACAATTTTTGGTATTAGCATAACAATATGTCAGTTCATACTTAGCAGTGAGCCTCATGTTTCTTTCTAGCAACAACAGCAGATGATGATGATGCTGAAGATGCAGCAGGAGCAGGCGAAGAATCGTATGCCCATCCCTCCAGGAGGGCAGCTACCTCCCCGAGGAATGGGCAATCAAACTGAGGTGCAAAGACATCCTGTCTCACAGCAAGGCAACATGCCTGTGATGATCAGCCTTCAAGGACCTGGAGGGGTGCCACCATCACCTGACAAAGCCAGAGGAATGCCCCTGATAGTGAACCCACAGGTGAGGGCCCTGTTGGGACATACATTAACATAGTGCTGAAATTCTCATCTATTTTTTTTTTTAGCATTTAAGTTTGGAGTGCAAAGATGTAATATGAACACTTTGCCTTTGTTTTTCCTCTCTACTTTTTAGCTTGCAGGGGCTGCACGACGAATGTCCCATTCTGATGCAGGACAGGCTCCCCAAGGAACTGGATCTGAAGAAGCCCCTTCAGGTGCCCACTCAAAGCAGGACAGACCTGGTGGCCCAGAAATGGGGGGACAACCAGGAAATGGCACTCAACAGATTGTGGGCAATCAGGCCTCCAACACTCACATGATGAAGCAAGTCCCTGGTTCAGCGCAAATGCCCCAGCATACTGGAGCTAGTCCTCAGCAGCAGTTACCCACTCAACCTCAACAAGGAGGTCCCATGCCTGGTCTTCATTTCCCCAATGTCCCCACAACCTCACAGAGTTCAAGACCTAAAACCCCCAACAGAGCCAGCCCCAGACCATACCACCATCCCCTCACCCCAACCAATCGTCCACCCAGTACTGAACCCTCAGAAATTAACCTTTCACCCGAGAGGCTAAATGCCTCTATTGCAGGGCTTTTTCCTCCCAAAATTAACATTCCTTTGCCTCCAAGGCAGCCAAACCTAAACAGGGGATTTGATCAACAAGGTCTTAATCCAACAACTCTGAAAGCCATTGGACAGGCACCTCCTAACCTAACTTTACCAGGAAACAACAATGGCAGTGCTGGTGGAAATAACACTAACAACAATCAGCAGGCATTTTCTGCTGGTTCTGGTGCTGGGATGGTAGGTGCTAAACAGGACAAACCAGCTGGAGTGCAGGGTAAGAGGGCAAGTCCCAGCAATAGTAGGAGGTCAAGCCCAGCCTCTAGTCGTAAGTCAGCCACCCCGAGTCCAGGAAGACAGAAAGGGGCAAAAATGGCTGTCACTGGCCCTCCACACCAGCAGCAGTTGGTCAGTCCTCAGGGGCAAACAATGATGCTAAGCCCTACCTCAGTACCTCCAAGTCCAGTATCTATGGCTTCACAAGTGACTGGTTCCATGGAGGCGCAGCAGACCCAGAGCAACCTTCATGGAATTCAAGGTAACCCTGCTGATGGAGTCAGGGATAGTCAGGGAATGATAACAGCAGAGCAGCGACAGATACCACAGTCTCAGTCACAGCCACAGCCTTTAAGGGAGTTATCAGCACCCAGAATGACTAGCCCTCGTCTGCCTGCACCTCAGCAGCCTAAAACTGACTTGGAACTGCAGGCTTGCACTGTTGATAGGCAGCTGACGCATTCAGCACCTGTACAGGAGTCCGAGGTCTCACCTGCTATCAGAGCAGCCCCGACTTCCCTAAACCAGTTACTGGATAACACAGGTGTTCCAAATATGTCCCTGAGAACCATACAGAGTAGTACTGTTAGGGATGTAATGGGAAAGGGCAGTCCTAAGTCTGCTTTTGATCCAGAAAGACCATTTCACAGTAATTCCCAAAGCACAGATGTGGCAGTGTCTGTTGCTAATACTGCAGAAACCGAAGCTAAACTCAAACCTGCTGTCCCAGTCCCTACCAGCAGTCCTAACTTACTGCCTGTTTCAGTTCCTGGTTCACATCCTCCCAATAGCATGAACTCCATTACCACTCCCAGCCTTAATCAAAACCCAGTTTCCAGTCTTGGTGTCATTCCTAGTTCAAATGTAAATGCAACACCTACACACACAGTCAGTACCAACACTAATGCCACCACAAGTGTAAACCCCAGTACAATTGCTTCCAGTCAGATTAGTTCTGCGTCCACTGTTAGTAGTAGTTCGAACTCTAGCTCTGCTGTAAACCCAATTGGTTCGGCTACTAAACCAAGCCCTAGTCCTAAAACTGTGACAAGTGTCCACTCAGTCATACAGATCCCTGCCTCTTCTAGCACCATTTCCCCCAACCAGATCACTGTGTTTGTGGCCTCAAACCCTATCACTTCTGCCCCTGCTTCACAGCCGCCCACATCTATGGTTTCAACTATGGTGGCTGTCCCTCACAGGAACATTAGACCTCAGGACATCCGGCAGCAGAGCTCAGCATCCAGACCTCCTCAGTTCATCACAACCACCCCTGTATTTATCAACCCAATTTTCCAGGTCCCAAGTTCATCTGTGGCTCCCAATACTACAGTGGTATCTCAGTCAGTCACCATGGTGGGGTCTATCCAAGTGTCAAATGCAAATATCCAACTTTCTGCTGCTCCAAGCTCTACCCAGTCCTCAGGGACTAACATGACCAGCAGTCAGCCCACTAGAAATGCTGTTGGACAGCTTCAGATTGCCACTAGTATGTCATCACCGGCCCCAGCACCTCCCCTAGGTCCTCAAAGTAACCCAGCAGCTAACAAAACAGAAAGCCCTGGTGAGGCTACTTCTACTCCAAAATCTCACCCAGTTCCACAGCCATCTCCTCATCCCAACCCTTCAGCATCTCCCTTTCAGCCACCTCTGGCTTCTCCTCTTCCCTGCTCTAGTCCTGGGGCTGTTAACACCGTCCGGAAAAGCCCTGTTTCTTCATCTCCAACTGCCCAGTTAAGAAGTAAGCCTGCACAGGTTGCTGTAGCTGTTTCTGTTACAGCGGACTCCCAGCAAAGTCCTGTGGAAAGGCCTGCACAGGGGCACACAGGGGCTGTGCCACCACAGGTCTTTCATCCTCCTGCTAGTCCAGCCATTCAGATTGAAGCACAAGCCCCCCATACTACTGCTGTTTCCCAAAACACCCTTGCTATACCTGCAGTTTCATCTCCAGTCCCAGTTCCTGGTCAAGTCACTGCTCCTACTCAGATTATAAGCCAGACTCAAGCACATGCACCAGCTTCAGTCTCAACCCCAATGCAAGCTGTAACATCTCAAGCTCCTGTTGTGGCTGTAGTTGGTACTCCCACTGGTGTTTCTTCTTCAGCTGTGCTCTCCACGGTTCCTCCTGTGCAAAGTCCAGTACCGTCCATTATTCCAACCCTTGCCACACCTGGACCTGTTCAGGAGGGTTCCCAGACCACATCCTCTCCAGCTGCTAACCCAAGCGGAGTTCCAGCAGGCCAGTCTGACCCTGCAACAGCTGTGGAGCCCTCCATCCCAACAGCTGGAGCAGCTGCTGAAACCACTCAGACCACAGCAGGTAAACGTGCAGCCGTGAGCTACATTCATTTTTGAAGCTGATGAGCACCTTAATGCACCACATGTCAGTCATGTGCTTAGGTCCACTTATTGTATGTTACAAAAAACGTGTATAATGCTAGCTTATGTATGAAGTATTGTTTAATGTTTATGTCTTTTTCGATAGAGAAAGGCTGTTTCTCTGTGCAAATATTCTGGCAACTGATTCCCATAGTGGGAAGAATCCACTGCTTAGCTCCCTATATAAAATTACATAGCTATATCATATCATATGTGCCCTTATTTGAACAGTTAGTGGTGTGTATTTTAATGTGTTATTTATTTAGATATGTCAATTGAACTGTTTTATTCTTTCACCTCCCAGCACCTATTCAACAAGAAGCTCCACAGTCACAGGAACCTACTGCCACCGAGAAGACCGGTTAGTGTTGTCATCCTTGTTTTTGAGCTGTTAAAATACTTCTCGCTGAAATAGAATATAAGCAATTGGGATTTAAATTGCACGTGAATAATTCCTGTTTTTGTTTTGTTCAGGTGAAGAGGCTTTGACCGGTTCTGAACAGGGGTAAGATCATGTTCTTTGTTATGGTTTGTTAATTGCTGTGTAATGTGTCACGGGCTAGGGTTTTTAAGGTGTCCCTTACTGCTGATCTTTGAAAAAGCTGGCCTAATCTTAAGATTGATGCTTTTGAAGAAGAAATGCTTAGACATTTCAAGCTTCACTGAAACTCAGGGAGTTCATTTGCTTGGCCACGGAGGGATACATGGTGAAATCAATGAGCCAAGTGGCCCCAGCAATGGGTACGTATGATAAGCATGCAACAATATAATTATATTAATGCATGTCAAAAGGTTGAACAATGAGCAGTCTATCACAGAACAAATTGTAGCTCTCCCGCTGACCTTTATGGCCATGTCTCTTTTCCTGGGAATTGTCGTGTTATGGTGGGGGGAAGTGAAGCCATGTTTTGTTCAGCACAGCGTATAGTTTACCGCTGTTTTTCCACTTCTATCACAGATGGGCAAAGAAAAGAAAGGCGCCCATCAACTTAGTCTCAAGGTATGTATTTTAACACGTTTGTGCTGAAAAGACACAAGCAGTGATCATGTCAGCGTAGTGGATGCTGTCGGGATGAAGATGGACAGTATCTGTGGTAGACGAGGAAAAACAGCAGAGTCCTGATTGGTATTATATCTTTCTCTGACTAGAGCAGAGTTAACTCACACCGTTGTCTGTTTGGTAACACTTTCTTGTGTTATTCTCCTTTTCTTTTCCATTTTTCCCCTTTTCTATCTTGTTCTCCCAGAGCTGCTGTGGAGAAGCCCAAAGGGCCAAGCAGGCGCAGCTCCCGGGCTGAGAAAGAGGTGGAGGAGGAGCCAGTAGCAGACAGCAGCCTTAGGAAGAGATCGGCCAGGCCTGCAACCAGTGCTGCTGTGAAAGGTAATTAAAAAAGACACAGTATCAATCACTATATCCAAGCTGTGCCTGCTACCATTTCCCCGACACAAATGCATGTCTTCTCTTTGACAGAAGCTGGAGCGAGCCCCACGCAGGCCAAGAGAAGGAAGTCTAAGTAGGCACGACTACAGTTGTGTTTACCTGTGAAATGTACTGTAAATGTTTGTGTTTCCCCGCTGTGAATCACTTGATAATGGTTTCTCTGAGCAGGATTATAAATTTTTACTAGAGGAAGAGACCTGTGTACAGATTGTTTTAAAAGGAATCATGCTATTGTCGTGTCCACGTGAGATTGTAGTTAGGTGTGCATACAGTTTGTGTGAATGTGCTTTTTATATGAAATGCTGGATTAATCATGTGAAGATAGATGGTGCAGCTTGTCATGACGGTATAATGTAAAACAAATAAAATTTTCTACCGCTTTTGTTCTGTGGAAATGAGTCATTTGATCTGTGTGTTGCCCTTAATTCACTCTTTAGTTGCTTTAAACAGAAATGTCAGACTTTGAGTTTAAGCGGGCCAGACCAGTAAAACTATATAGAGATTGACAGACCACGTGACTTTCGCGCATTGCTTTGTGGATACCCGTGGCAACAAAATCAAAACACTGCATCAAGCGCTAGTATTTCCAGCACCGGTAATCATTAATTCTGCGGTTTTAATCCCTACTTGCATCTTATTTGCCCCAAAAACAGTCATGTGCAAAACGATGGAGAACACAGCAGGTCCGTACAAAGACAGACTTGACGAAAAGGCAAAAAAAGGACCAAGAAAAAATCGAAGAAGTGAAATGGTCAGACCCATACGAGCATACAGAGTGGAGTAAGGACGTTAGCGTGCTGCCCAACTTTCATCACGCACATATTTATTATTATATGGTCCTAAGTGTGAGTGCATACACTCACAAAATGTTGAGTAACTTCAGATCCCTGCAACAAGCCCAGGTCCAGTTTACTTTGGTGATTTGGACTATTCCATTTAACAGCTGCTGCTTTTTTCCCTTTATCTCCTGTACAGGCCAACGTCTTTTCAGGTTGTAGTATTACACATTTTCAGATCTAATATAAATAAAATGAGTGTTTCGTAATTCATTCAATTTATTGTTTTTATTTATAACTGGCATTATTGTTTCATTCTATTATAGAATCTTACAAGAAAGAGGCAAAATTGCATTCCATTATGCTTTATTAGCTGCTTCGGTAAAAAACAAAACCATTGCAAAACAACATACTGGAAAACCGTTATTCATCACTTGAATGCTTCAATACAACTCTTGGGCACATATATGCGGGACGTTTCGTGGCTGTTTTGATATCGCTCTCTCTCTCTTAACCGATCAAATCCCGCTGTGGTAGCAGCTTTCCACTCGGTATGACCCCGGTTGACAGAGGGTGCCCGGTCTGGATCGCATTCCAGCATTTTGTAGGCTGGTTTTCCTGCAAAACACAAACATTAGCCCGCAAAGCCACAGTGAACAAAGCAGCATAGCGCAACGAATTCAGTTCAAATCAATATAAGACTTATTTGTAACCTACATCAACAATTATGTTATGATAAATTACACAATCACAACTACAACAGAAGACTTACCTTTGTGGAAATGCTTGGAGCAGACTAACATGTGAGCTGGAGTGTTCTGAAACGTTATATTTGGTCTGCAATCCAGGCCATCCGTCGGCTCTTTGTTACTTCGGAAACATGGCTTAAACAATTTCTCTTCCACGACGTAATCCGATAAAAACCGATCTCTTTACCGTCGGCTTCCCGTGGCTGTCATGCGACCGGCTATTGCAGTTAATAATACAACAGCTTCTTGCCATTTTTTGTGTTTCCTTTTATCGCTGTGTGACTGTTTTCATGTGAAAGCCTGCGTGCGCTAGTACCGCTTGCCACTCGTTCCCAGAATCCTTTGCTGTTTTACCCTTGAATGACGTCACATTTTCAATCTCATAGGTGTCAAACATGGGGCCCGAGGATCAAAAGACACTGTGGAATGTGGCCACTGGACATGACATCAATTTTGAACTTAACATAACAAAGTGTGGGGGTTTTTTTGTTGTTGTTTTGGTTTGGTTTTTTCAATATGTACTATAGAAACATTCTGTAAAATAACAACAAATGTTCACACTGAGCTAACATAACTTTTCCCCGTAAGTTTACACACATATTTATCAAATTGAAGCCCAACAGGAAAAGCTGTAAAAACTTGTGAAACAGCTAAAAGTTCAAAATCTTTGCGCTCCAACACAATTTCCAGTTTTCCGATCTTTTATGTCCAGTGTCCTCACCAACCCGGTAAAAATGGTGTTATGATAGCGGTTCAGGTAAGGACCATGCACAGCCTTCTTCCAGGTTGGGTTGCGCATGCGCAGTCGGTAAACATCGGGACTCCATTCCAGGCTGTCAGTGAGGGTTCCCCGAGCCTCGCATCCTGTGCGG
This sequence comes from Perissodus microlepis, assembly GCF_051167445.1. Classification (NCBI taxonomy): domain Eukaryota; kingdom Metazoa; phylum Chordata; class Actinopteri; order Cichliformes; family Cichlidae; genus Perissodus; species Perissodus microlepis. The sequence goes on from NC_140480.1 coordinate 20,870,179, forward strand.
CTGCATCCTTTAACAGCTGTCTACTCTTAACTTTACCTGCGTAACAAACAAAAACAACTTGACCATGAGCGGAGACCACGGACGCGGAGACTCCCAGGTAGCTTTTGGCCGATAATTAGTGTCTTCTGTACAGTTTTGGATCAATTCTCTCAGCAATAACAGACATAACACAAGTATTAACCATCAGGATATGAAATGACCGCAAATTAACGTTAGCTGTCGCTGCAAGTTAGGCTGCTCTGTTTATTTTAGGAGAAAACTTTTACATTTTTGTGCTCTCTCGGCTCTTTGTTGTGCAGAAATACGCACATTCCTAGGCTCAGCGTATATTCCTATTGAAACTTGAATAAGCGAGCTTACCGGCGTTTTTAAAATTGAAATATTAAAAACATTTTTTTCACAATTTTCAGGTCAATTCCGGATCTAAAGGAAGCGGTAGGACCTCTAATGAGGATTTTCTTGTTCATTCTGACTCTTGATTTCCAGCTGGAATCTGTCTACTGTTAGTTTTTTTTAAAGGACAGAAATGGCGTCCCAGAGACTAAGTCCCTTCTCCTCCACTCTCTTGCGGCTATTGTTCAAAAAGAGGGTCTGAAATGCACACTTGCCAGTCTCGTTTTTTTAATCTGACGGGGTATTCCGAAAGGGCCTGGCGTCGTGTAAATTTTGCATGCTTTAGACTGGCGATACGTGCGTGGAATTGCAGCGAATTTTGGAGCCGAAAGTGGCCGAATTGGGGCTGAGGACTTAGTCTCTGCGCCATTTTCTTTTTCTGTATGAAGCAGGCAGGGCGCCGAGCACAGAGCCAACTGTCTGCCGTGATATGGAGGCGAGAGCTGGGAGCTTATTGCCTCTCCCTGCCCCTATCTCACCACCACCTGTGCTCTGCCTCCATCCTTCCTTAAGAGATATTTATCTGCACTGTTAACGAGGAATACTCACACCAAACTTCAAGCCCTCTCACACACACTGAAAAAAGTTGCACGGCATTATTAAAAACATCCACATTTTTTTATTTTTTTGCCACAAATTATACTTAAATTACACTTAAGTTGGGAGCATCCTTTTTTTGTTTAAATGCTTTATTTGATGCAAAGCAAAGCTGTCTGAGGGAAATTAGTTTATTATTAAAATGTGGTATATATTACAAAAGCTGATTATGTGGTTATTAAACTGCCATGACAACAGAGAGTCACAAGGTGATGATCAGGCTGTTTCAGGTCTACCTTAGGGGGGATTTTACTCAGCAGGAAGCATTTTAATATTAGGAGAACATGCAGAATCATTACGGGCTAGTCGTTTGGCTGGCAGCAGGAGTGTATGAAAACAAAATTGATCTATGTGGAAAATACCCATGGAGGAATGATGTTTTGCTGGGTGGGTATGAAACATACTTAGCCCCCACCCACCTACCCAGTCCTCACCAGCCAAGTTCTTCTTTTGGAGATTTGTGTCTCTTATTGTCTCATGGCAATTATCTCTGCATGCATTAAGAGATTTTTGTTTTGTGTGTTTGCATGTTTGTTGACAAAGTGTTTCTCTGAGATTTGGAACCAGAAGTAAGGGAACGGACATTTGTTGCACAGTTCGTCCTTAAGATGTCACTTCTCACTAGATTTGTTGCAGCTTTACCAAGGCATGTACATTCAGCTGCCGCTTTATTAGGTACACTTTGCTAATAGCAGGCTGTGGCCTGCCTTCAGAGCTACTTTAATTTCTAGTGGTATAGATTCAACGACGTGCTGGAAACGTTCCTCAGAGAGTTTGGCCAATGTTGACATGATGGCATCATAGTTGCTGGAGATTTGTAAGTTGCATATCCATCCAGCCATGCATCCCATAGTGTGCTCTTTTGACTTGTGATCTGGTGATTGTGGTGAGCCTGTGCAAACTTTTAGCCTGTTTCCTGTTCTTAGCTGACAGGAGTGACACCCAGTGTGGTCTTCTGCTGCTGAGAGATGCTCTTCTGCACATTTTGGTTGTAACAATTGGTTATTTAACTCACTGTTCCTTTCCTATATGCACTTTGGCCATTCTACTCTGATCTGTGGCATCAACAAGACGATTTCTCCCAGATAACTGCCGCTCTCTGTAAAAATTCTCTGTAAACCTAGAGATGGTTGTATGGGAAGATCCCAGTAAATCAGCAGTTTCTGAAATGCCTGGGACATCTGGCACCATCAACCACACCACATCAAAAATGACTTCACCTTTCCTCACCTTTTTGATGCTGCCTGAATACATAATAAATGCTTTCATGTGAATGGCTGATTGGATATTTGCATTAACAAGCAATTGAATAGGTGTACCTAAAAGTGTTGGTAAGTGAATGTTGCCTTGGAGGTGACACATCCTGACAAATCATGCAAATTGCAAACAGCTAATTGTGAAAGAATCATTTAACAAGTTTTTGTTCTGATATCTTTAAATGCTTCTCAACAAGTTGATTTCTCCCTTGTACTGTAGGCACACACAAACATAAAGACAAGCACAAAGACAAGGAACACAGACACAAAGATCACAAAAAAGACAAGGAGCGAGAGAAATTCAAGCACAGCAACAGGTAAGATGTCTGTTTCTTTGTCTCAGTTATTTGGTGATCTGCTAAACATCATTCACACCTGCCTTTATGTTTGGCTGTTCCCTTACTCTCTTGAAATAGTCGGTTTTCAGAGTTAAGTCTTAGTAATGGTATGTATTCACTTTTGCGGTGTTATGGGAACATTTTAAATGAGGAGGATCCTGACAAAATCCAAATTTCATTTTGTCAGTATCAAACACAGTAATATGAAAGACTCAATAAGTGACTGCTGATTTAACTGAAATAAATACAGCAACGTCAAATTAAGTTTCTTAATGAAATCTTTCAATCTTGGAACCATTGTGGATTTGTTATGGTTTCTTTTTGTGTGTCATAAGTAGCTGTCATTACTTTGTCCATTATTGTTGACAGCCCGCGTCTCTGTCTTTGTGTGATTAAAAACGATAAGCGTATGTTGCCGGTGGTTGTTTTTTTTGTTTTTTTTGTGATGGCATCTTCTGTGTCTGCACATCCGGACCTCGTCTGACCTTTTACGCTTGATCTCTGCCTTTTGTGTCTTCTGTGTTCTAGTGAGCATAAGGAGCACTCTGAGAAGAAACACAGAGACAAAGACAAAGAGCGACTGAAGCACAGCGACAGCAGCTCAGACAAACACAGACAAAAACACAAAGACAGGGACAAAGACAAGAGGAGAGAAGAGAAGGTTTGTTTATGGGTCGTCGGTATGCCTTTAAATGAAAAGCTTTATATGTGTTTGGAGTAAAGATTGTGAGTCATTATTTTTTGTGACAAATTGTTTTTGGTCCTGTTTTTTTTTAACGTTTCTAAAATCCTCCAGAGAGATTGGCCTCATTAGAAACAAACACTGACAAGCAACCAGAGCTCCTCTGGTTTTCAGTCAACTCTGACTATATGCTAAAGTTTAAAATTAGTTTTTAAAGTTGGCAAAGGTGTGGCATACATTTTAACATGGTTTTCTATATTTTCCCATTTCTCTCAGATTCAATCATCTCATTTAGAGAAGCCTAAAAGGGAGAAGGAAAATGGATATGTGAGGTAAACATGATCGCTTTGTTGCAACTACAGACTCTGCACAAGTCCTGAAGCACATTTCATTTCTTTATCTATTACTTCTAGTGGTAAAATGCTCTTGAACAATAGTTCTCCATTATATCCGAAGGTTTTTCAAAGTTTTACTTTGAACATTGGCTGATTTTTTGTTTTTTTTGTTTTGTTTTTTTTACTTATTTTCAGTTCAGTCCTTGTACCTGACCATTTTCAGAGGAATGTTTTTTTTTTTGTTTGTTTTTTTAAGACACTTAACACTGATTTATGCATCATTCAAGCATAAAAATGGCACTTGCCAAAATTGATAAAATTATGAACACAGTAACGTGACAGATTTTGATTGAACCTGGAATATCATTTGAAAAGTGTCTGGCAAATCCTTTATTTTTCAGCTTGCTATTTATCCCAAAACACACTACTAATATAGTTAAAAGCAAAAAAATAGAAAATGCAGAAAGAAACACGGTCAGTCGTGGATTAGCCAACATCCAACGAAGAGCTTTGAATGTCCTTCTAGAAGCCTGGAGAACGATTCCTGAAGATTTAAAGAAATTACAAGACTTGCCTAAGAGACTTTATAAATGTGGTCATACCAAATATTGACTTTCATTTTAGAATTGCACAAACTCTGTTTTTGACTTATAGTCTGCAGTGTCATTTGTGCCTGCACGTTTCAGTCCATCACTGCACCCATTTCCTGTTTTTCTAGCAAAATAACAAGAAATGACGGATGGCTAAAGACCTTTGCAGTTATCATGCAGTAAAAGTACTCATGAATCAGCCGTTATTTGCTTTTAAAATAATTATACTAAAGAGCAGTTAGTGCTTTGTTGTCATTTACTAAAATGCTGTTCAATGTCTATGACTTGCCAATTAGAGACAGGAGCCCTGCTGGCATTAAGAGTGAACCTGAGGAAGACAATGGCTTCTACCCCTCACCCCAACACAACAAGAGCTCCAGACAAGAGTATGATGATGAAGAGTAGGTGTCATTCAAATGAATCCAAAACTCTTGTAGTTGCAGTTCAGCTTTGGTTGTTCATGTAGTGGTGTAATTTTCTACAGATATGAATACAAGCCCAAAAAAGTCAAGTTGGAACACGACAAAAAGGCCAAAAAGAGGAAACATGAGTACGACGAAGACGAGGAAGATGAGGTTTATTACATGTTAATACACTGTAATGACAAAAATATTTTCTGGGTTGGGGCATCTGCTGTGTATCTCCTTGTAGATCTATTTAGTTGAATCCATTTTTTTAGGGTATAAAGCACAAAAAGAAGATAAAAGACAAAAAAGGAACAGACGGGAAGAAAGTGAAAAAAGAAGAAGAAGAGAAGTGGAAATGGTGAGTTAATTATAGACACAAATTGATCTTTTCCTCGGGAAATTACAAACCACTTATTTGGATAAAGTGCAGGTTTTTTTTTTCTCTCACCGGTTGTGTTGTGTTGTTGTTTGTCATGATTAGGTGGGAGGAGGAAAGATATACCGACGGCTCCAAATGGCGCTTCCTGGAACATAAAGGTCCAGTGTTTGCGCCTCCATACGAACCCTTGCCAGGCAAAGTTAAATTTTACTATGGTGGTGAGTCAGTTTGTATTAAAGAAAACTTATTTTTGTGTACTTATTATTATTATTTTTATTAAAATAATGTAATTTCCTGTATTTGTAGGTAAGCCTATGAAGCTGAGTGCACCTGCTGAAGAGGTTGCAACATTTTTTGCCAAAATGTTGGATCATGAGTATACCACGAAGGACATCTTTAGGAAGAACTTCTTTAAAGACTGGAGGAAGGTGAGGAAAATGGACATGGCTCTGCAGATAGTGTGAAGTTCCAAGTATTTAAATGGGGCTTCACATGTCTTCTGTTTTATTTTAGGAAATGACATCAGAAGAGAAGTCTGTGATTACTGACCTGAATAAATGTGACTTCAGTGAGATGAGCGAGTACTTCAAGGCCCAGTCAGAAGCTCGGAAACAGATGTCTAAAGAGGAGAAACAGGTATTCCTGCTGCAGTTAGGTGCACTCTTCCAACCTCGAGAACTCTGGGATTTCTCAATATATGTTCATACATCTTGTAGAAAATCAAAGAGGAAAATGAACGGCTCCTTCAGGAGTACGGTTTCTGCATCATGGACAACCACAAGGAGAGGATCGGAAATTTCCGCATCGAGCCGCCGGGCCTTTTCCGAGGACGGGGGGACCATCCAAAGATGGGCATGCTGAAGCGGCGCATCAGACCCGAAGACATCATTATTAACTGTAGCAAGTAGGAAATCTCTTTGCCACCGTTATCGCCACCTCAGCTGCCTTGATCTTTAACCGTTCCTGTTTCAGAGGCGAAGCATAGCAGAAACATAAAATCTGGACACAAGTTGTTGTTATTGTGTTTAGTTATGAGATTTACCACAAGGTGGCCCTGTAAAACCATTTTAGGTGAGGACGTGAAAGATGATGAGACTGTTGTTGTTAAAGGGATAAAATAAGAGGATGTGCGCATGTGAAAGGATATAATAAGCAGCAACTGATGAGGCTTTGAGTATTGATGAAGTGTTTGGTCAGGAGGTCACAGGCATTTACCTCACACCGATCACCTTGTTTTACCACCTGTCTGCCTTGTTTTCTGTTAATCTGTGCTTCTGTCTTTTGATTTTGTGATTACCGTATTTATTTACAGACTGTGGAAATGATGTTGTTTTTGCTTTGGAGGCGGGATGTGTGTGAGAGTTTATGGGAAAGCTAAATTGTAGCGGTCAGTTGCCATCAAAGAAAAACACTGGGTAAAAGATCGTACGTGCTGCCTGTCGCATATACAGTATGGCAGATGTATCACTGACACACACATGCGCTTCTGGCACCATGTCAAAGGTGGTCTTCCTGTCAGTGTAAACTGTATCTGTGCAAACAATAACACAAGCCAGGGAGGACATGTTCACCCCCGCATACTGGAAGGTGGGATTTTATGTTCTCTTTGCACTATTGTCTCATAGCTGTGGTGTTTACACTGCAGAAAAAAGATCAGTTATTTAATTTTTGGTACCTCTGAGGAACGCTTTTAAATCAGCACAAAGCTCCACTGTGGGAACAGCTCCAAACATAGATCAGTGGAAATGTGCCAGCATGTTTTGCACCTGTTTGGTAACTCTGGCTCTTTTTCTGTAGGGACTCCAAGCACCCCAAACCTCCCCCAGGGACAAAATGGAAGGAGGTTCGACATGACAACAAAGTAACCTGGTTAGCATCTTGGACAGAGAACATCCAGGGCTCCATCAAGTACATCATGTTAAACCCGAGCTCCAGGATCAAGGTACCCGCGCTCTCGCCGCCTTTTCCCCCAGTAACCTTTTTTTTCTACCATTTTCCCATTGATGGGACGTACGTGTGTGTGTGTGTGTGTGTGCAGGGGGAGAAGGACTGGCAGAAATATGAAACTGCCCGGCGTTTAAAGAAGTGTGTGGATCGCATCCGTGCTCAGTACAGAGAGGACTGGAAGTCAAAAGAGATGAGGATCAGACAGAGAGCTGTGGCGCTGTACTTCATAGACAAGGTAAATAAGAATACAATAAAATTATGGTGACTGCACCAAGCGATAAAATAGATAACGTAGATTATAGACAAGAACGTACAGTAGCTTTGATTTAAGTAGTAGAAGTAGAACTAGTGGAAGTAGTAGGTTGAAAAGGGAAATCGGTGTAAAGTGACGTGAACTATTGTAGATAATTCAGCTGAATTTTCACATCTCGTGCATTCCCTATGCCTCCAAGCACTACGTTCTCATTTCCGTCCATCATCCCCTTAATGTGTTGTCTTCCACAGCTGTCAGTCACTCACCAGTTCCTATTCAGAGCTGAACATATTCCAGGCCACCATAAGGCCATTGCTGACTCCTCGTCTCATCTCTCACTCCAGACATCCAGGGCCGTGGGCCCACGTGCAGAGGCAGTCCTGATGTCTGTGCTTGAGATATAAACCCCACCAAATTAGAATGAATTTCCTTCCAACTTCAATCTACTTTTCACTTTTTCAACATTGCTTCTTTGGCTAGTTCCCTATCATACGTCATATCATCTCCATCTATAAAAATCCCAGCAATTAAATCTTATCTTAGACGGCTTCCCCTCTTCTTCCTCCCCCTTTGGCTGGGGTCAGTGTCACTACTGGTAGCATGAGGCAACACCTGCACCCTACAGAGGTTTCACAGGTAGTCCAGCTCCTCCAGGATGGCACATCAATACGTGTCATTACCAGAAGGTTTGCTGACCGTAGAAGGTCCTTAACCCATCAGTAGGACCAGTATCTGCTCCTTTGTGCAAGGGGCAGGATGAGCATGAAACCGTGGAGCCTGATTGGCATTTGCCATAGAAGACCAGCATCTTTGTGGTTTTTGGGATGTCTTTAAATTCAGCCCTCTGTAGGCTGAAAATGTTCATTTCCATCAAACAATGTGGTATCCTTTCATTTCTAACACATTACCCAGTCTGTGTCAGCAAATGACATTTACTGTTAATTTACACAAATCGTAGGTCCTTCTTTAGTTCCACTGGTAAACTAAGTCTAAGATTAAACCCCAAACAAATCTGCTCCATTTATTTTCTTAACAAGTCATGCTGTTCAGAGTCACATGGGTGACATGGAGTTCATCCCAACTGTCATTGGGCCGGGGGCGGGTTACATGCCGAACAGCTCAGCAGTTCATCACAGGGCCTACATAAATCCTGACCAAATGTTCTGCTCTGAAGTTTTGCTTATGTTTGTGATGTTTGGTGTTTTTCTCATAGCTGGCTCTGAGGGCAGGTAACGAAAAGGAGGAAGGCGAGACGGCGGACACTGTTGGCTGCTGCTCGCTGCGAGTGGAACACATCAAACTGTACCCCAAGCTGGACGACCAGGAGTACGTTGTGGAGTTTGACTTTTTAGGAAAAGACTCCATCCGCTACTACAACAAAATACCCGTGGAGAAGAGGGTAAGGAAGGAAATGAGAAGGGGAGGAGTTAATGAGGGAAGAAATAGGTGCTGTGGCAGATATTGGTTGTGTAATGACAGATGTGGAATTTAGTGTTGATGAGATAAAAATGTTCTAATCTATGGAGGATGTTTGTGCAGGCAGGTGATCAGAAAGAAATAGCTTTCCGTCAGCTCTGCCTCACAGGGTGGTCTGTTTCCTGCCATTAACAGAGTGTACAAACTACACAGACACACACACACACAGAGTGTTTCGTTTTTAATTGCAAATTCTTCAGCACGTCTGGGTCCTGTCTATTTGGCTGCACTTCCTCTGAAGTACCAGTTAAAAAGCACTCACACAAAGCACACTAACCTGCAGTCCATAAACCACCTGCACTTGTCATCATGGGCACAAATAAGCCCACACCCTCTGCTGGTAACAATGTGTCAGTGCATCCATGGCCACAGTTTTAAGAGTTAAATGTAAGTGACTGATTTCAGGCTGAGTAAATCTTCGTTCTTGTTTCCTGTCAGGTCTTTAAAAACCTCCAGTTGTTCCTGGAAAACAAACAGCCTGAAGACGACCTCTTTGACAGACTGAATGTGAGAAACACACAAGAATACCTGCCTTCACGTTAACTGTTTACTTTAACTACTTTGTATAATTCTGATTCACCTGCCCTCCTTAACTGTTGTTCCCTCTTCTTTTCTGTGTTTCCTGAAGACATCTATTCTAAATAAGCACCTACAGGAGCTGATGGATGGACTTACAGCCAAAGTTTTCCGTACCTATAACGCCTCCATCACCCTGCAACAGCAGCTCAAGGAGCTGACCTGTTGTGAGTGAAAATGGTTTCATGTAGTCTTATAGCAACTCATTGTCATCATTAAACAAGTTAGTGCTAGTCTCTTTTATCTCTATCATTTGTATTGATGGAACAATTTATTAAGTACTCTTTGCTACTCTCAGGTTTGGCCTTCACAACTGCCTTAATTCTTCATGATATAGATTCAACAAGGTGCTGGAAACATTCCTCAGAGATTTTGGTCCATATTCATATGACAGCATCAGTTGTTGCAGATTTGTCAGCCACACATCCATAACTCAAATCTCCCATTCTACCTCATTCCAAAGTTTCTCTATTGGTTTGAGATCTGGTGACTGTGGAGGTTGTTTGAGTACAGTGAACTTCTTGTTATGTTCAAGAAACCAGACTGAGATGATCTGAGCTTTGTGACATGGTGTTTTATCCTGACAGGAGCGGGGTTAGATGGATTCAGCAACAATACTCAGGCAGGCTCAGCTGGTATTAACGGGCCCGAAGTCTGCCAAGAAAGCATATCCCACAACATTACACCAGCAGCAGCAGTCTGAACTATTATAAGACAGGATGAATCAGTGTTTTCATGTACATCAAATTCTGAACCTACAGAATGAACTCAAATCTCATCAGATGAGCCAAACTTCTGTTGTGCAGTTTGGGTGAGCCCGTGCAAATTGTAGACTCATGTTCGTGTTCTTTGCTGACTGATGTGGCACCGGTGTCATCTTCTGCTGCTGTAGCCCGTCTTCTTCACTGTTAAATGTGTTGTGCTTTTAGAGATGCTCTTCTGCATACCTTGGCTATAACAATTGGTTCTTTAACTTTTACTGCTTCCTTCCTGTCAGCTCGAAGCATTCAGATTATTCTTCTCTGATTTCTGACATGAACAAGGCATTTTTTCCTAGAGAAGTGCTGCTCACTGGATATTTTTTCTTTTTTATACAGTTCTCTGTACCATTAGAGATGGTTGTATGGGAAAATCCCAGCAAATCAGCTATTAGGGTTACCCACTCAGATACTCAGACCAGCCTGGCACCAACCAGCACGCCAGGTTCAAAGACATTTAAATCACTTTTCTTTCTCGTTCTGACGCTCACTTTGAACTTGACCGTGTCTACATTCCTAAATGTACTGAGCTGCTGCCATGGCTAATTAGATATTTGCAAGCAGCTGAACAAGTTTGCATAATAAAGTGACCTGGGAGTGTATGTGAAGCTGTAACTGGTGGCTTCTGTGCTGTGTTGTGACCAGTGACTGTAGAAGTGATTTTGTTTTCTACAGTCACTGTTTGTGACACCTGGACTCTGGAGTTTATATTCATGACAGTGCAGGTATTAAAGTATTGTTTCCACCATGTAAACAAAAGTACTGACTCCTGCTCCTCTCACACAGGTAACTTTAAGCCTGTACTTTTAAGCTGTATACCAGTCTACTTGTACTGTACAGACAGATGTCATTAAAACTGGGAGAGCAACAGCACAGAGGAAAGGTGAAAAAGGAAGGAAGAAGGAATGACTAATAATAACTGTTCACATGAGCATTGTACACTTAATGCCTTTTTGGGCCTTTCCATTCAAAAATAACTACTTTATTACATTATGTGATATAATTATAGTAACAGCAGGTTAGCAGCAATTTAGCAAATTGGCTAAACCCTTACTGCGCCTGCAAACAGTCACAGCAAAGTTTGGGTCATTTTAAATTTAAATCATTCTAAACTTTTCCTCTTATGTTGTTTTTGGATCAACAGCTGATGACAGCATCCCAGCAAAGATCCTATCGTACAACCGAGCCAACCGGGCCGTGGCCATTCTTTGCAACCACCAGAGAGCTCCACCCAAAACATTTGAGAAGTCCATGCAAAATCTTCAGAACAAGGTAAACGCCTGTGTTACGACCGTTTCTGGTTTTGTTATTCCTCCATTAGAATTTTTTCTCAGTAAACAGGCATTTTTTTGTACCCATTAAAGATAAAGCTATCCACTCTTTTGGTGGTGCAGGTTTTAGACTTCACTCTGTGTGCATTTGTTGTGATTGTAGATCGATGAGAAACAAAATCAACTATCAGCAGCAAGGAAGCAGCTGAAGGCTGCCAAAGCTGATCACAAGGCTTCCCATGATGACAAGAGCAAAAAGTAAGAAAACATTAGCACCGCTAATGAGTACAAGAGAGTTTGATCAATTACTTAAACATCTTTGCTCCTCAGCAACGAAGTTTAAATGGTGTCCAGGGCATTTAAAGTCTGTCGTTATAATTCCTCGTCTCTCTCTGTCTCCCCGCCTTCGTACACCCCCGTCTTTGTTTTCCTTTGCATCTTGTGTATCTGTCTTCTTCCTTCTCTCTGCCCTGTGTTTGTTTTTCTTTGTAAGGGCTGTGGAGATGAAGCGTAAAGCTGTACAGAGGATAGAGGAGCAGCTGATGAAACTCCAGGTGCAAGCCACAGACAGAGAGGAGAACAAACAAATTGCTCTGGGAACCTCCAAGCTTAATTACCTGGATCCACGCATCTCTGTGGCATGGTATTTATTGTGCACAGAAGACATTCTGTATCTGCGTTTATTAACTGTTAATTATTATTTAATCAGAGCATCTTTTTTTGTTTGTTTGTTTGTTTGTTGTTTTGTACTATGACTTTATGAGCAACCCCCCCCTACTGATAAATAGGCAGGCGGTCTCTGGGTGGGTGGGCATGTGCAGTCCATACCTACCCTTGGTGACAGAAAGGCAGGAAATGCTTTTGCATTGTAGGAAAAGGAGCAGCTCAAGCAAAAAAGCTAACTGCTGCAAAAGGAAAATAAGAGGAAGAAAAGCGTGTGAGCGTGAGGAACAATGGGGTTTGTTTCTGAAAGCTAGGGAGCGTCGCAAAACAGCCCTCCTTCCTCCATGTGGGAAGGCAATGAGGTGCTGTCTGTGGGTGAATGGAGGGACTTGGCCACAGAGAGGGGGAACATGGTGGTCCGCCCTCCTTAACCGATGCCCCACAGCTATTTATGGAGAACCTCCTCCTCAAGCACAATGGATAAAGGAATCCTCCGTGATTTTCTTGGTTGTAGGGCGTAAGGGATGGGGATCCTAATAAAGGGTGGTGCATGGGAACATGGTGTAAACTATGGTATTTGTGAGTAATGGTAAGGTGAAGGTACACTGGCTTAACGGCTAGGAAATTAAAATTTTAGCTAGTTAATCATGGTTTCTCTCATTTTGTTATATCTCAGTAACAGCTTTAGCTTTTGGATGACTTAACCAGGAAAGTCATTATTGAGTCTTTATCTACAAATTTCAAAATTAACTGTTAACAAAATGATAAACGGAGAATCCCAAAGCTACAAGAGCTCACAGGGATTTATACACGGGAAAGCATAGCCGATTCTGTGCTGAAGTCGAGGGAGGCTGTACTGTTTATACACAGAGGCCAACACAAGCCGAATGTTACCTACTAATCACAGACAAGAAACTCACATGACTCATGAGACTGAAGAACACTGGGGAGTCAGGACAGAAACCAAAATATAATAATAACACAAATCAGAAATGAATCACTTGAATGGTAAATCTGAAGCAAGGACTCAAAAGTTGAACACAAAGATCAAAAACTTTAAACATTAAAAGCAGCAGCAGCAATTAAACAGAAACTGACTTTCACTAATGTTAACTGAGAGTCCAAATAACACACAAGACCCTTGAGACCATAACATAAACAGTACCGCACTGCAGAAGAAGTATAAATACTTAATATACATCGTAATATTTATTAAGTAATCTTTGTCAAAGCTGTCTAATCAAAAGTGTTTCATTCTGTCTTTATTCTTCTTCTACTCCATTCTTGCCACATTTTATGCTTTTAACTTTGCCCTCAACAGTCACATAAAGCTGTGTGAAGTGTGATTGTTAGTTTGTTAGAGTATTGGATCCACATGTTAAGGTTTGACCTTCAATTATAAACCGTAATTGTTTTTTTATGTAAAAACTACAAAATCAGAAGCTGTGTGTTTGTTTGTATGTATTAGAAATAATATGAGAGCATAACGATTGACTGTCAACCTGTCCACTGTGTACCTTTCACCCCAACACAGCCAGGATAGACTCCAGCTTCCCTGCGACCCTGAATTGAATAAACAGATTTAAAAAAAGGATGGATAAATATGTTTTATGTCCTGCCACAGGCAGCAGGCTTGTAAAATTTTGTGTCATTTAAGTACCTTTGTTCCAGACGTCTCAAATCACAATGATGTGATAAAGAAAGCTTTCAAAAACTCGACCCCAACAACCGCCTTTAGCAGCAATAACTTAAAGTAATTGTTCTCTGTAAGACTCGTTCACATTGTTGTGAAGAAACTTTGTCACACATTTCTTTACAGCTTTAGTTTTGCTTTAGTTCATTGAGGTTTGTGGGCATCTGCACAGCTCTCTTAAGGTCCTACCACATTTCATTCGGGTCGAGGTCTGGACTTTGACTGGCCTGTTGCAACACCTCGACTCTTATTTTTTGTAGATTTGCTGCTGTGCTTGGAATTGCGATTGCCCATACTTGTGCTGAGCTTTAGCTGTTGGACAGATGGCCTGACATCTCCCTCAAGAATACTTGAGTTCCCAGGTCAAAACAAGCCCAAATCATCACCCCTCCACCACCGTGCTTTACAGTTGGTATAAGGTGTTTCTACTGATAAGTTTGTGGTAGAAAAAGAGGCCTACACGAGGGCCGTGTAACCGGAGTGAATCATTTTTTTACCATCACCAGTAGTTCAGTGTTCGGTGAATGTGTGCATAAAACCTTTCTTAGAAAACAGAAACTAATTTTCTGTTTGCAGCTGATTTGCTCTCTAATATTCTTCTTAGACTTTCCTGTTCAGTGAGTCACATGGACACTTTCATGCCACATTGTTTAGATTGCCTGCAAACCAAGTACAAACGGCCCAGTCAGAGTCTCCAAGCCAAAGACGATGTGATGTCCTACTGATATCCAACAAACTGCTGTAAATTTACCAGTACTGTAACAAAAAATGAAATCCAGTATTAGTATTGACGTGACAGCAGACTTTCACTGCATGCTTTTTGTGGCCAAGTTATCACAATATGTATAGAATATATGAAAAATTAAGTCAAATTTCTTAATCTTGAAATTGTTCATATTGTGTTTTATTGTTTTTGTCAAATGAAACACTCAAAAAGCAAGAGAGAGAGCGAGGGGATCTGAAACCGTAATTATACAGAAGCGTAAGAAAACTGCAGTTAACGGAAGCTAGCAAGACCTGACAGCAGCCATCAACTGAAACAAAAGCACTCTTTTATCAACCTATTTGTCGAACTGCCACTGTTGCATTTCACCCAGTCTTTCTTTTTTTATTCTGTCTTGTCTTTCCTCCAATCCCAGGTGCAAGAAGTTCGGCATTCCCATTGAGAAAATCTACAACAAAACCCAGAGAGAGAAGTTCGCCTGGGCGATCGACATGGCCGATAAAGACTATGAGTTTTAAACCTATTTAATGTTTTACCTTTTATACCCATGCCTTTGATATGAAAATGGTTTGCAGGAGATGTCAAAATGTTTCCACTGTGTTGCTGCTGCAGGGCAGTGAAGGAGGAAGGTAAGCCTCTGCTCGAGAGCCGATCGCAGGTGAATAATTGTGCTGTATATAAGGATTAGCTATGTCTAGGAAAATAACTCCTTAACCATTTGACCAAGCTGCCGAAGGGCATCTCTCTCTTACAAAACTACAGTAGTGCGTATGTAGCTGCAGCTATCTGCCTGTGACCCAGCAGCGACGGACGCATTAGTATTATCTTTTGTGAGATAAAATGTACTG
Source organism: Perissodus microlepis (assembly GCF_051167445.1). Lineage (NCBI taxonomy): Eukaryota > Metazoa > Chordata > Actinopteri > Cichliformes > Cichlidae > Perissodus > Perissodus microlepis. The sequence continues at coordinate 20,885,365 of NC_140480.1, forward strand.
AAATTTGTAAGCCATCAGATTTATTGAGAAATAAATCTATATTGTCATAGAATAATGAATTAAACAAATGTTTGTATGGGAGACTGTGAGACGCAACACGAGAGAGGTGATGTGATGACTTTTCATTTGTGTAATTTTAGTGTGAAAGATGAAATGAAATGACAGACTGGTGACAGTGTGAAGATCAGAAAACCCCCAGCACTATGCTCGCACAACTATTAGCGCACAGAATGTCGTCCTTTTTTCCATCACCTCTCTGAGTTTGCTGTTTCTTTCAGGGATGTACATATACTTTTGTCTGTTTTTTGTTTTGTTTTGTTTTTTTAGTGACTGATTCAGTATTTTTTAAAATGTGTGCTGTAAGCATTATAACAAAAGGCTTTTCATTGCTCAAATGCAACTTTTGCGTGTTCGTTTCCTCAGTTTTACGATGAACTCTGTGTAATATGGATCTTGGTTACTTGAAGCAGCTGAAAGGCAGTGTATGTACTGTATGCCAGAGCTAAAAAAAAATAAAAAAAAAATAAATACAGGATAGCTCCTCCTGACAAAAGGGGTGTGGATTTTTGCCAAATAAGATCTCAAAAGTCTGTCATTGTAACGTGCTGTTTTTGTATTGCTCTGATAAAGCAGAACGTGTCTTTGAATTCATTTGCAAATGTGAATGGATATTCTAACTTTTGTCATTAATATTTCTTGCTATATGATCTTGTACCACACAATCGCAATCCTGATTAGTTGAATGCTTGTTTTGAGCTTTGTAGGTTTCAGAATAAAACATCAGACTTGTCTTTTTCGTCTTTTTGTTGCCAGCTTTTATTAGTTTTCAAGTGGGTATTAAAAATAAGCTCATTGTCTGATTACACATGTCTGTGTAATCATTGTCTGATTCCTGATGTGGAGGGAATCAACAGGAATCAGTCAACAACTTATGTTTTAAAATGTACAACTATAATGGAAAAAATAACTTTAAAAAAATAAAAGTTTATTTAAGGCTATGTTTAGGAGACACAGTAAGCTCTGTGTTCAGGAAAGGTCTGGGTCTTTAAGAGGCCGATACCATTCCGCTTCAACTGCTCGTTGTGCCGTTATTTGCAGTCAGAACAGCAGGGTCAAACCGGATGTGCCATGATTGACTACAAATTAAATGCATGTCTTTGTCACAACGTTTGCCCTCAAAAAGAGTTTTGCAGATGTTGGATTTAGAACGCAAATCAGGTAACGATGCTTTACCTCGCAGCAATTGGCAGCTATATACACATATTTTAGCTGAATATTGTAATACAGGGCTACCGACTGACTTTTAGAGATGGCAAATCAGGTCAAAACAACAACCCTTAGTCCTTGGGTTTATAAAACATGGACATTAAAGGCAGCGGGAGAAATTTAATGTCACAATTCTGTTGAGCAAATACAAAAAATATCGGTGTGTTGATAATACTGTACACTGAAGAATAATTAGGGAAACAGGCGTCAGTGGTTTCTTTGAAGGACATAAATCAGTCTGATTAAGTTATCTACCTGAAATGTAAGTGACCTTAAAGTGTAGTTATTGGTTTTATTTAGTCACTTTTCCCCACTAATAAGTGTGACTATTAGAGAAACAAACTGTCTGATGTCTCTGCTTCTCCACATCTACGTACAAAGAAATCCAAGGTAAACAACAAGAAGAAAGAATGTTTCAAAATGATGCAGTAAGAAAAATTACAAGCATATAATTAGATGGTATCAGTAATAAATGGCTTGGATGTAAACTTAACATACAAGTGATAAATACCTGTTTAAAACTATAGACTGTATACAAAGATGGACATAACCACTATGACATAAACCGTGGCTTTGGAATTTTGGATTTTAACTAAAAAAATAAATTACCCTACTGAAGTTTGTTATGAGGGCTGAAACTGTCCAAACAGACAGAAACTGTCCAAATTGTATTTTGCAAACGTTATTTTGTAAATATACTTTTTTGTGTTGTGACGCTGAACATTTTACCATAAGAGTGTATGGAATCGGACTCCATTTAGGAGCCATCTTCAAGTGACAACTACTTGGTTTTTTTGGTTTTTTTTTTTAATTATGTTGCACCAATTCACAACATCAGCCACCTCATGGTGTTTTGTATAGGAGAGTAAAGGCCCTACAACATTAGAAACGCTCCCCAACAATCAGACGCTCTCCCCTATGAGCCCTTTCATATCTTGAAAATATGACAGGGTCACCATTTCCTTCAAGGAACCTCAAGGAGCGGCAGTTTTTTCTGCTTCCTTATTCAACTGTGGATGTTGCTTCCTATTTAAAACCAGTATTACAACATGCTTCACCGTCACCACAGATGATAAAGCAACTGCATAAACAGAACACCAAAAGTACACACACTCGCCAACACTCATGGTGATGCCTCTGTTTATTTGAAATAAAGAACAACTACTTTGATAAAAAAAACATTGATAATGATAATAAACATGTATATGTTAAATGTGTGAAAGATATGTGAAGTGTTATGTATCTGTTTTTCATACAGCTGTTGGGAATAGGGCGACCAGATCGCTATAAAATAAATGCAGACTAAACACAGTTTGTGCGAAATGCTAGCTCATAAGGAGGTCGAGTTATTGTTGAGGTTTTCGCTATATTAATGTAGGGTCATTACTTTACAATACAAAGCACCTTGAGGTAACTGTTTTTGTGATCTGGCACTATATAAATAAAAGTGGATTGAACTGGCATTAGGATAACCTTTTTCTGACTATATTAAAAAGCTTTTGCAAAAGCCAGATATGTGCATGAACCAGTCAAAATGTGTAACGTTGTCTCAAGATGTGGGACAGTGGGGCAAGGAATAAAACAAAAAACAAAAACAAAAAACGAATAAATAAAACTGCGCTGTCCCACATAAAGAGGGACATCAGGTCGCCCTAATTAAGAAACGGGCGCGTTACACGAAATGAATCTTTTTTTTTTTAAACTACATTCTCAACCTCTTTACGCGACGCGAGTACTTATTTTATTGTGAAAAGCCTCGACGGAAGCCTCGTGACAGACTCCGGGTAGCTTGACGTGCCAGAGAGGGCCTGAGCTGGCTTGATCCGAGAGCAGACAAACTTGCGTAGTCTTACCACGGGCTTCGGTGTCTGTCTGCCTCTCTCTCTCTATGGACGGCCAGAGGCGAGAAGAGGAAACGGGAATTGTTGTTGTCCGGACCGCAGCGCCTTATGAGAGCCCGGCGATGATTTAATCACGGAAAACCTGAGTGTGGGTGGGAAAAAAAAGAAGGAGAAAAGACGCGAGGAGAGAGGAGCAGCCAGCCGTTGGAGATGTGCGGTCGGGCCGAGATTGCGGCGGTAGGTAGTTCCAGCACGGCAGCCCCTCTCCGACGTGTTGTTTTCCCAGTTAATTTTTCTCCGCACGGAAAAGGAAAAGGAGGAGTAGGAATGAATAGAACAGCTACTGCTACCTCAGGCCCCCTGTTTTTTTACGGGTCTAGCAGGGTATGTTTGTTGTTTTCGCCCAGCGAAATGCTAGCACACACCGGCCCCGTTTCCACGCCGTGAAAATAGCCAGACGGTTCTTGTTACAGCGTTAACCCCACTCTTCTGCCATTCGCCACCAGTTGTATTCCTAAAAATGTTTTCACAGGAAACTTTTTTTCCTGTAGGGAGTTACAGGCCTGTTGGTCATTTTCTTTTTTAATTGAAAAAGCAGTCTAAATAACATTAAACCAAGGTTTCTCCATTCTGTTATATTTATCTACATCAACATGATTTCTCGTTGCACGATGGGTTTCTGATGCAGCTCTCATTTATTCACACCACTCTTAATGATACATAATGCACTCTCTCTGATGGGATTGAAAGGTTTAGCCTAATCGTTGCTCTCAGTACTTGTACCCTTAAGTTAATAAGGTCAAAGGTATGTTTTGAAATATATTCTTTGCCCACATTTTCATTATTTAGTGAATTTATGTGCTGCAAAACTACATAGTGACATGTATTATTTTGTTTAGCATGTAAGTACGGAAGATAAAATGATCTGAGAAGTTGAATTTTTGTAATCAAAACGTACAACGTAAAATATCTAGGTTATTATTAAATATATATATATATATATACACACACATATATGACATGAGTCATTTGTGGCTTCGGGGCTGAACATTAAAGAAGAGTTTTTAGAAATATAATTTTATAAATGGTCATTATAAAGCATTATTACTGCCTACGTTCGTATTTGACATGTATCTCAACATATGGGTAGCAGTGTCTTACAGTGTGCATTTATTTATAAAGATTGGATGATAGAAACATTTAGACTTCATGCAGTATCGTTTAAAGCATGGCTCTTGACAGCATCAAACTCTTTGGTGCCTTATAATGTGCATGCAGCTCTGACACACATGAAGTCCCAGAGGAATTGTTGTTTCACGGGCTTCCCCTCCCTTCTTCTCCTGCTGTAGGTATCCCTGTCTAAGCCTGTACTGAGGAGATTGTTCTGAGAGGAAACGGATAACAAACAGGGGAAGTGAACATGGCTGGGACCTCTGGCTTCTTTTCCAACGGACCTGTGCCGTGGATGGACAACGCCACAGAGATGAACAACCTGTACCGAGACTTGGAGCTGGGAACAGTACTGACACTATTTTATTCTAAGAAGTCCCAGCGGCCAGAGAGAAGGACATTTCAAGTAAAACTGGAGACCAGGACTATTATCTGGACTCGGGGCACAGATAAAATAGAGGGCGAGAGTGAGTATTCTGTCAGTGCAAACATGCTCATACAAATATCAGCGCTCCTGATGACTGGTAAATTTGTAAGGTATATGTGCCAGAACTGGTTGGTTGGCATACAGTCAGAAATATGATGGGTGCAGCGTTTTTTAAGGTGCTTGAATGCCTCACAAAAGACTTGCACGATGGGCCAACGTGATGGTATTGTGAACAGTTGGATAGTGTTGTCAGTTAGGATGTGATGTCACATCTAAAAGCCCCAAATAATTGAATTCATACAGCAAAGACGCAGTGAAATCTCACAATTCCACTGATCAATAACAGACTGGTGGTGCAGTGATATTGTAGATGTGGGATTTTTTTTTTTTTTTTTTAATACATTACAGGTAAAAGTACTTTAAGCGTCAAGTAACTTGTCGCTATTGGTGTAAGATATTTTAGTTGATGTCTACATTGGAACCCAAGGCAACTGATTAACCTTTAAAGACTCCAAAACCTTTGTGTTGTGAAAAATGTAAGTTGTACTGCCAGGATTAAAAATTAAAGTTCCTGAGCAAATACATGAGTAGTTTAAGAGGTTGGTTGGTTTTACGAGGTTTTTACACTAAAGACAGTTTGGAGAAACTGGGATCAGTACGGTAGAAGTAAAACTGAACCGGCTGCTTTTTAAGTGCATAAATCAATCTGATAGCTAAAGTTGTATGATAGAAAGAAACCTTGCAACCCCGCCTGTGTGTCGTAATATCAGTGTTTAAAGTGCTTCTTACTGAACGACAGGTTGCTTAAATGTTCAGTTGTTTGGGATTATTTTCTTGCAATATAATATATTTATTTCTCTTGGAAAAAGCAGGTATGAATATCAGAGGAAGAAGAAATTAAATCATGTGTCGGGTACAAATAGTTGTAGGGTCGACGCAGAGAAGAAACACTGTTTCCTTGTGCTCTTTTGTTCCTTTTTAATAGGAATATTCTGTATAGTACCAGGAAGCTGGCATTCAGGTTAATCTTCAACAAAGCAGCGTGTCTAACTGAGGACGCACAGGCCTTTAGTGAGTCGTAATGTCATCTGTCTCTTGGGTAGCAGGATGCCTTGTGCACAGCTGCACTCTGCTCCGGATGCAACAAAAAGAGCACACACACACACAAAGGAGGGTAGGCTTAGTGGTGTTCTTTTCTTTTCTTTTTTTTGTGTTTTGTTTTGATGTTTTTTTTGGTTTTTTTTTGTTAAATCAGTATCATCTTCTTAGTGAAGGGTTTCATATGCCCATGAGCTCATAGCTGCCATTTGATACTCCTGGAGAGGTGAAATTGGCCTGAGCTGCTCATTAATGTTCAGAAATAGAATACCAGGGTTTTTACTGGAAGTGTGTAATCGTTCAGGAACGATTTGGCCCCGTGTATTTACCCCTTATCAATGGCAATGAAAGAATGATGTCCATTAACTGTGGAAACAGCAGTCTCGTATGCTTCTAAATATAAAGTGCTGAGAAGTGGACCCATTTGTTCCATCCTCTCTTAAAGTGTATTTTGTGCATTTTTTTTCACCACTCCACGTGATTTGCCTTTCAGTTTTTGCCCCGTGTTTCCAATCAGATAATTGGCTGCACTCATTTGTGGCTCGCACACTTGTATATTACTCTACAGCACACTATGATGTATGTGCGGCTTGACATAGCAGGATGTGGTCTTGCAGAATAATTGTCAGTAGACAGACATGCTTTCTGAGCGTGTCATAAATATGCAGCTTGGATACCTGGGCTTCACAGTCTGTCTTTTTAAGTGAAAAAGTTTGCTCCAGTTCTGTTAGTCACTACATGAGTGTACAGTTTGTTTTCAAAGAGACTGCTGCAACACGTCCTGCACAGCACCCTCAGTAAAACTCAGCAGTATCATGCTAATCATTTTCTAACCCCCTCGTTTAGTGTGTGACAGATACCAGGTGACATGTACATGAATCGAAATCATGTTTGAGTCATTAGGCACCATCAACTCATTTTAATATCAGAGAGATACGGAGATGGAAAGTGAGTTCGCTGGCAAGCTTTGATGAACTCTGAGCCGCTTCTAGAGTTTTATGAATGAATACTTTTATACTCTCAACCATTTATTTGAGTTTTGTGTCCTGGTTTGAAAAAACCCCAAAAAAACTTAGTTCTTGTAACCTCATAGTCATACCCTGTTATGTTTACAAGCTCTGGTTGGAGACACTGAAATACAATTGGCAAAAAAAGGCATAAAAGCACATTATTTAACAAAAATTAAGCCAAAATGCAGAAGCAGTGTGTGAAAGACTAATGCTGCCAATCAGATGCACTTATTTGGAATAGAAGAGAGTACGTCTTTATTGTCATTGTACATGTACAGCGAAACTGTGCAGGAAATATAAATAGACAATAGGACAACAGTAATAAATAACAAAGCAAGATGAAGTCACTCATTAAAAGGGCAAATTGCAAACGACTTGGTCTGTATATATAGTCTGTATGTAAGTAGCCTGAAAGATGAGGTGCTACGTAGACAATGGCTCACATTAGTGGGGTGGTGGGCAGGTGTATGTATGGAAGACATGGTGGTGGTGGCCTTAGCTGTTTGTGAGTCTGAAATTGATCATCAGTGAGTGTGAGCATCTCTACAAAAGCAGATGTTTCGGGAATTTACTGCTCTGGGGAATTCAGGTGTGTTAACACAGTGGGAAAGAGAAAAGACATCAGGGAAGTATATGAGGCCATTTCCAAACAATTTAAAGTCCATCAGTCTTTAAGTGTGGATCTCCTAACAAATTCATTGCAGACCTTGCAATCCTCAGAAAACTGCAAAAAACCTAAAAGCTACACCTCAGACTGTACAGGCCTCAGTTAGCATTTTAAGTGTTAAAGTTTGTGACAGTAAAAAAAGAACAAGATGGAACAAGTATGGCTTGTTTGGAAGCCTCTTCTTAATAAAAAGAACATGACAGCACCGCTTAGGCAAAAATGCATCTGAGCAAATCACAAGACTTCCGAGGCAATGTTATTTGAACAGGTAAGACCAAACTGGAGATATTTGATAATAATGCAAAGCACCACCACTAGTGAAAACTAAACACAGCATGTCAGCACAAACACCCCATACCAGTTGTCAAGCACGGTGGTGGAGAGGTGATGGGTTGGGTTTGTTTTGCAGCCACAGAAACTGGGCACCTTGCAATCATTGAGTCAACCATGAACCATAAGTATTCTAGAGTGAAGCCATCTGTCTACAGCTAAAGCTTGGCTGAAACTGGGTCATGCAACAAAGCAGCAAATCTACAACAGAATAGTTGAAAAAGAAAATGAGTAAGTGTTGCAGTGGACAAGTCAAAGTCCAGACATCAGCCTGAGTGATATGCTGTGGTGGGACCTTAAGAGAGCTGTGCATAAATGAATGCCTGCAAAGCTGTAAAGAAGCGTGGGACGAAATACCTCCACAACAATATGAGAAAATCATGAAGGCATACAGAACATAATTACTCCAAGCTATTGCTGCTATAGGCGGCTCTATATGCATTTGAATCATGTGGCGTACTTAATTTTTCACACACAGTTTCTTACTGAATTGTGGTTTATTTATTTTGTTATTCATCTGAAGTTCTATTTACCTAATTGTAAGACCTGGTAAAGACTAAATAGTAATTTATTATGTCCTGATATGAAAAATCTTTTATGTCCTTCCTTTTTGCCGTGGCGTTGGGCAACATTAAATTGCTCATCTTCAAACACAGCGTCACAGGCTAGCTTCACTGTTTAGCGGGTTATATTTAATAACATACTGTAGAAATGTTTCTGTCATCCAGTTTATCTCTGGTTGAAGAAAACCACTGTGGGTAAATTTGTTGCATCTTGATAAGCCTGGTGTGGTGTTCATTAGAAGTTCTACATCCTTTGCACTTTTGCTCAGTTGAATGTTGAGAAAATCTTATCTAAATCTGTAAGTGTGTAGTTGGACATTAAGTTATGTATATTATGGACATTAATGAACAGTTTATTGCAAACATTACAGAAAAGCCCCCCCCAGAGATAGATAGATAGATATATATATATATATATATATATATATATATATATATATATATATATATATATATATATATATATATATATATATATATATATATCTCACAGCTCAGACACTGATAAAATTAAATATAAACATCACAGATTTTATTAAACACTTCTCACATGTAGTGTGAACCACGCAAGGATAAATGGTCAGCAGTAAGCATGAAATTCAACTCGTGGGCAAAGTCTTGTAGAAATGCAAGCTGCAGTGTAATATTAATTCCAGGACAAATACATATAAACTTGCTAAGTAATGACTGACACATCGTAAGTTTAAATATGAGACTTTTTTTCCCTTTATAAACACTACATAATGATGCCGTGCTGCAACTGCTCCTAGGTTTGGGACAAAATCGATACTGCAGTATACCACATCCGCTTCCTCCTATGGTGTTATCAATACACTAGCAACAGAATCAATTTTTTTTATTTAACCCTGTGAGGCCTCAGTCAGTACTCTGACCCCTAAGCCTATATTATCAGAGTATGTGATTTTATTTTTTCATTTTTTTTAACCTTTAAAAACTGACAAGCGTCAGTCCTTTAGTTTTTCTCCAAAGCTTACAGTAACGCTAAAATGGCTATGCGAATTAAACTTCTTGCACATCCTGCCAATCTAAATGGATTCCTTAGCTAGAGCCACAATTTCTTGACTCTTCATGTTGACATTGAGCAAATAAATGAGGTTAAAATGAATGTCGTTAACCGGCTTGCGTTGAGGAAGAAGCAGCTCGGAAAGCGACAATGGCTGACTGCAAGAGAATCGGAGAGCTAACTGAGTGAATTTACAGATTATTCAAAAGTTGAAAAATAGTGATAATACTCACTGACAATACAGTGCACTGAATACACAGATAACTCAAGTTTTTTGGTCTTTTAGAGATATTTTTCACAGATATTTGTCTTGCACTCTACTGGATATCACTGAACTGTTGTATTGTAATGACACGAGTTACTTTCTACATCTACTGTTGCATTGACCTGCTCAGTCACAGAGGGGCAGTTCACATAAATGCAGAAACGGTCAAATTCATGGCATTTGAATAAGAGCTGTAATTCTAGATGAGCACAAGAAAAGAAGCCACATCTATTTTGATAGTAATTTATGTCTTTTAACAAAAATTCCTCAAATATGTTTATAGATTTTTCTACTGTAAACATTGTTGTTTGCTTAATATGACTGCTAACTCAATATCTTTGGGCTGTGGACTCTGATCGTGACAAAATTAGATATTGAAATTTGGACTCTGGGAAACTAGGATGGGTATTTTCCACTGCTGCCCTGAGATTTTACACTGTCATCGGGGCAATAATTGGCAGATTAATCTACAATGAAAGGATTCATTGACAACCTTTTAATTTGAATGGTGCAGGAATGTGAGGCGTGTTCAGGTATAGACAGGATTTAGAACTGTGTTGTCGTTGTTGTTGTTATGATATGTCGGTGAGCAGTTTTGACAATAATTCAAACCACATACTGTGTTTTAACACGCACCACGACATTGGATGAGTTCCTTTTCAGCAGCAGTACCAATAAATGTTCTCACCTGTAGCCTGGAAATCCTTTTTTGAGAATGAAGAAGTCTTTGGGTTGTTTATGTTAAGTTACATAACCGGCGGGTGGAATTAACTTGCACACACGTGTGAAAACTGTCGTCCTTCTGATGTGCTTTTTCCATACCTCCCGCAAAGGACGTGCATACACTGTAACACCTCAGACGTGATGTCATTTCTAACTGACCCACCTTTTTTTGTGTGTGTTTGTGTTACTCGTTTGGATCTGGCCGTAGTTTATATGTAAGAACATTTTCAACAAAATACTGAGACATTAGCCCTCAGGCAGCAAAGCTGTTACTTAATCAGAAATTGCTTTCAGATTGATTGTCTGTATGAAAACGTTGTAAAGAGCAGGCTGTTGCTGGAAAACAAGCAGAACTCAACAGCAGACTCGTTCCATTTAGAGATTGTTGGAAAGGGGAACTGAACCCTTTTAGCGGCTTGTCAGATGTTTGTCAGAGGAAAAGTCTTCTGCTGAAGTTGATCCCATATGCTGTCAGTGAAGCTTACATGGATCAGCTGATGTGGAAGTGTGCAGTGAAACATTGTCACAACATAGGCCGCATAGTCACTTGGAAATGTTCAGGGGTTTTTTCTTGCTTTAGAATGGATGGTGCACATAAACACAATTGATCTGCTTAATGGTTAAAAAGATGAGTCTGGGGCTTACCTAACAGATTTATTTCTGGCTATTTAAGGTTAAAAATATAAAATATGCAGTCCAGGTAATTTGTGGATGTGCCCATATGCAAGAAAGATCCTACAGTGTCAAGTTCATATTGCATACCCATATGTTTTTATTTATTCTATAGTCATCTTTATATTTTCTCACTTAGAATATTTAGCAAAATAATTGCTCAATGATCCTTTGCTGACATTGTGAACATGATTATCAGTCAAAGCTCTTAAGTCTGCATGGCCGAATATGACGTTTTCAGTTGCCATGAAATTCTAAGCGAATGCTGTGAACGTATTGACTTTTGACACCACCGTGGTTCAGTTGTAAACACTGCAAGAAGGTGTGCAATTTGAACCCATGCAGAGTTAAAAAAAAAAATGGGCTACCTGGGAAAAGGACACTGTCACAAAAGCGATTCTTATTCTCAAGATTTTGAGTCGCTGGTTGAATGCAGTTCAGTAATAATAGCTTATGTCTTTACCCATCCAATCCAATATTTTAGGCTTTATAGCAACACTAAAGCTGACAGTTACTTTTGATTTGTTTTATTTGTAATATTCTTTCTTTTAATTTTCTTATTAAATGTATGTGAAATGTCAGAAAATTGGGCCTTCTTCCTATATTTTATTTTTGGTTCACAGTATTTTCAGTTGTATAAAAATGGAAAAGAAGCACATCCTGACATTGTGTGTGAAACAGTAGAAGTTTGACATTTTAGATGAAAAACAGAAATGTTATTTTTGATCATTTGCTTTTTTCACAATATCGTAACATTGGCTTATTTAAAATAAAACAACAACAAACAAACAAAAAGGAAATTGGGGGAAGGGGATAAACTTTACATTGGCCAAAGTTTAAACATCAGGCTGTCATATTTTTACTGACAATACTTTTGCTTGGGTATGAAAAATGTTGGAAGACAGGGCACAGCACAGAAGGAAGTGTGGTAGTGTTTTGCAGGATACCTCCTCTCATCTCTTTTGGTAAGGTTACACCTCTGGCTATCTCTTTCTTTCCTGCATCTGTCTGAGGCAAGCTCCAAATATTTTGACACAAATGACTAAAAGTGTTGTCTAACAGATCAGCCTGTCAGAAGTGCTTCAGTCTAAACGGAAGTCTGCTGGCCCGTGTGGCGGGTTAAGTAAACGGAGATATGATATATGATTAGAGCACAGTTTGGTGAAATTCTGTGAGAAGACATTTTTATGCTTGAGAAAAGAACATGCACATGCTCACCTATACGCAAGCACAGATGTGGTGTGTAGGCGACAAAGGCACAGGATGTGTGGTTCAGGGGCAGGAAGAGGAGCAGGAGCTGAAAGAAGTGTGTGTCTGTGTGTGTGTGTGTGTGTGTGTGTGCTTAGTAGGAGAGTCCCTGCTGTAGGTCTTGAACTGCAGTTAATGTAACACTGATAGGAACCCGCTGTGCTACTTTGCAGCCCACACACTTGTAAAGTTTCTCAATGATTGTTTATGGAGTTGAGATAAAATTATATCTGGTCTTTTTTTTTTTCTTTTTTTTTTTCCCTCATTTGTCATGTCTACAGATAAACCGTGAAGCCGTTGTGTGAAAACGTTAGCATTATCATAGTTCCGATCATATATTGTTTAAATGTTTAAACACGCACACTTAACAGCCTGCACTTACGAGCACAGGTAGGTACATACTGTGATATATTTGTCATGTATATTTATATTTGAAATCTCAATCATTTAGACCTGACCAGTAGCTTCTTAAAAAAAAAACACAAAAAAAACCAAACAACAACAAAAAAACTGCCCTCTCCCCATTGCTTACTAATTGGTGGTTTTTGATCTATACTTGAATGTGGTTTGGGTCACCGCCTCAGCTTCATTGTTTTATGTGGTCAGAGGGGCTTCAGGTACTTGCACAATGTTTTTATTTTTTGTATGTTAGACTGTTAGGGTTAGTACTGAAGTGTTTCATGTTTCCTACATGAAATGGAATTAGAAAACAAGGAGAGCTTGGAGCTAAGTCTGCAGTTTTGTGCCAGATACAGTTATTTTGATTATTTCCATATCATTGCATATAAGTTTTGCACACCATATTCACACCAGAATATTACCGTGTCATGTGTTGGGAACCTGCAGCTTTGTGTTTTGCTAACTACATATCTGTCTGTATCTACAGTTGATATTCGAGAAATCAAGGAGATCCGTTCTGGACAGAAGTCTCGGGACTTTGATCGCTATGTGGAGGACTCGGCAGCACGGCTCGATCAGGCCCACTGCTTTGTTATTCTGTACGGCACAGAGTTTCGCCTTAAATCACTCAGCCTGGCAGGTATGCTCAGAGAAGGACTAGCCTGTTACCATTGTACCTCAATAAGATCATTAGTACCATTGATAAATCAAATCTTCACATTTTGTTTGTTGCTACAGCAACATCTGATGAAGAGATGACCATGTGGGTGCAAGGTTTAACTTCGCTTGTGACTGACACATTGAAGTCTCCAACACCTCTTCAGATCGAGCGGTAAATCTGAACTTATTCAAAGTTTGTGTAAATAGACGGCATTATCTGTTTTCTGTATGCAATAAATCGCTTAAGTCTTTTTTTCATTTCTTTAATTTTAAGGTGGTTACGTAAGCAGTTCTACGCAGTTGATCGCAACAGAGAAGACAGGTAACTAAACTCGGTCAAAGGATATCAGCTGCAGAGTTAATCAGATCGCCCTCACAAGAAATGGATGTTATTAGATGTAACTCAATTGTTTGCTACACCAGTTGTGTGCCCTTTCATCTAAGAGCACATAGACTTGCTGCAACCGGCTGGTAGGTGTCTGTGAGAGAGCTCAGTTGAGGTGTAGTAAGGGAACTAACCCCTCAGCCGCACACCAACAACTCTTCCTGCAGCAGGAAACAGACTGCAGAGAATGGAGAGGAGATGTACAGAGATGTTTGTCTGTTACATCCCTGACAGGCCTTTGTTACTGTGTGTGCGCCGTGTATTGTCGTTTCTGGCCAAAATTCCAAGCTGTGTAGCAGAAGTGAAGCCCAAACCACTCAACAGAACATGCAGGGTGTCTGTTTACAAGGTTTCAGCCCATCTGTAAACTCAAAATGGCATTTCTGCCTCACAATAGTATCTACAAGTAGAAGTGTTTGCACATGTTGCACATGCTTATCCGTGTTTGTTTTATTTTTCAACAAAACGTGTTTAGGATATCCTGTAAGGATCTGAAGAGCATGCTGAGCCAGGTCAACTACAGGGTGCCCAACATGAGGTTCCTCCGAGAGAAACTTCCGGTAACCTCTTGCTGCTTACTTTCCTTATCACAAACCTCCTTCCCACTCCATCTCCCCGCCAACTTCCCTTTCACGATGATGTTGTTTGAGGCTAAAGATTTATGATTTGCCGTTAACAGTCATTTCACTTTTCTGTCTGATTCTCTGCTTCTTTTATAGGACTCGGAGATGAGGAATGGAGACGTGTCCTTCAGCCAGTTTGCGCAGCTTTATCGTAGTCTCATGTTTGATGCCCAGAAAAACGTAAGTGCAGTCTTTTTATGTATCCACAGATAGTCCCTGTGCTTTCATCCCCCTAGCACCCCCATCTGATGCTCTGCCAAGGCTCACTTCATCTCCCATCTGTCCGTTCTCAAATGGCTTCAAGATCAATATGCACCAGCTAAAAACCCACCAAACCTCTCTGGTGGAGGCCATTAGGACACACAAACACAGACACATAGATAAGAAGGCAGGCAAGCAGGGGTCAGATAAAATGGATAACCTCAGTGCCCTCCCCCCACCTCACAGGATGTCTAACACTGAAAGTGCAGCGCTTTGATTAATTACTTTAAATGTTTTTTGTCTCTTTACTATCTTTTAGATGGAAATCCCATTTCTACAAAGGTAGGTATACAAAACGCACACACATACACAGTGATGTTTTCTCTTGCATCACGGTTGTTTGCTGAAATTAACCAGTACTTTTTCTATCAGGTTCATTGATAGACCAGAACAGAGGATTTCCCTGGAGGACTTCAAGAGCTTCCTCTTGGAGTCTCAAAAGGTATTCTCTCGGTTGTTGGACATTTACATACTTTATTGCCGATTTGTTTTGTTTTCATGCTCTAATGCATGTTTGTGTTTACTGTTGCAGGAGATGTGGGCCACAGATAACAACAAAGTGCAAGAGTTTATGTTCGGCTACCTGAAAGACCCCCTGAGGGAAGTGGAGCAGCCTTATTTCCAGCAAGACGAGGTATGCGCACCTCGATGCCTCTCGCTCTTTCTTTTCCCCCCTTTTCTCACTTGTGTTCTTGTTTTTTTTTTCTGGGTCTTCGCTCACTAACGGAAAAATGTACCATGTTTTCATAGGTTATGTTTTCCGATTTCCCCCCTGTGTTGTTAGTGTGGGAGGGAGATGCTCAGAAATTAACATGACTGGCCATGATCTTGGCCCTGAAGCACCTCCTCCTACACAGATATAAAAGGTTATTGAGTATGGTGCGGCATGACAGTTCTGCAGAAAGTGAAGGATGATTGTTGTGGTCACCGTAAAGTCATGAATAAAAGAGGAAAGTGGGACAAGCGAGCCTGCAGGAGGTGATGCTGTGTCTTCGTGCCAGAGGATGTTAGGTCACTGGTGCCCAGGCCTTGATTATGTGCAAAGAAAAGCCTATGAATAGTTAAAAAAAAAAAATACATACTTTATTTTAAATATTATCACTACATGGAAATTATTATAGTTGAAGTTTAATGGGGAATCTGATATGTACAAATCCTACTCTAATGTGATGTTTTTGTTTGCTGTTTATGGAATCCAGTGTCATTATGTGTTTAATACACAAGTTAAATCTAAGAATCTGGATTAAGCAATTATGACATTTTGAACCCCACATGTTCCCCAGATGTTCCATCTCAGTTTTTCTTAGTTTTTGTAATTTATTCATGTTGGCAGTTGTGCGTGGTCGGTGATTTAACAGTGTTTTTTAGAAGCATTCATATTATTTTGACATGAAACATTTATATTAGTACTTTATCTTGTACTTTTCCTACTTGTCAGCATGTGTACAAGTTGACTGCCCTGTGGTTTAGAGCATTTGTGTTGTTTAAGCATGTGAAAATGTGCCAGAAAAATGT
The DNA here is from genome assembly GCF_051167445.1 of Perissodus microlepis. Classification (NCBI taxonomy): domain Eukaryota; kingdom Metazoa; phylum Chordata; class Actinopteri; order Cichliformes; family Cichlidae; genus Perissodus; species Perissodus microlepis. Next base: position 20,901,512 of record NC_140480.1, read on the forward strand.
ATATTTGCAAGGTGTACCTGCTTACAGGATAGATGGGCTCGTGCAGTGAAATGTTTAGGTTTTGTATTTGTTTTGTTTTTTTTAGTTTATATCTTGGAATTTAGAATTATATTGAAACCAAGATAGACCTTTTCACCAGTAACATAAAAATAACAATAATTTTGGTGAAACACAAACTCAACAGTTCTCACAGTCCAAAGGCTGGATCAGAACTTGGCAGTTCGCCTCTCCTTGGGGGCTCTAGCGCATGCCTGTGCATACAAACAGGTGTTGAGCCACTTCTTAAATGCCTTAAGCAACGGTGCCCTGATTCCTGAGTATTTAGGTCAGATGTTTTTAAGAATCTGATCATTATCATTTCAGTGCCACGTCGGTATATTGCTGTAAGTTAGGATCTGTAATTTTTCCCACTTTTCACTGCGCCTCATTCTCTCTTGTGTAGTTCCTCACATACCTGTTCTCCAAAGAGAACACCATCTGGGATTCCTCCCTGGACCAAGTGTGTCCTGAGAATATGAACAACCCCCTGTCTCACTACTGGATCTCCTCTTCGCACAACACGTAAGCATGAAGGGCATTTATGCATGTGTCTGGTTTGCCTGCTTTAATTGGGCCCTGGGAATGCTGGAGTTCTTGAAACCTCTGCCCAAAAGAGGTCTTTTGAACTGGCTTCACACATCAGATAAAAGTGTATTATTTAACAATCTCTTTCCCGAATGAGATCCAGGCGTTTATTTTGCAGGAAAATGTATTTTTCCTCCCATTGAAAAGTGTGTGAAAGTCAGCGCAAGTAATTCTGTACTAAATGTGAAACAATGCTCATTGGAGCGACGGAATGAAAGTTTCCCATGTTGCTTTGATTAGGCTTGAATTGACTGACTGAATGAGTAAGAAGTATTTATCCGGTCAACAGAGGAGAACGAGCCCTTTTGATATGACTGTATCGATTTATTTATGTAATCACCATAAAAAGTGTGTTCGTGTGTTAAGACACTCCCTGACATGTTAATCCTCTGAGAGCCTGTGTGGCTGTGTGTTTTGTGTACATACTTGACAATGTGTGCTTATTTTTAGCTACCTGACAGGAGACCAGTTTTCCAGTGAATCGTCCTTGGAGGCATACGCACGCTGTCTGAGGATGGGCTGTCGCTGTATTGAATGTAGGAACGAACACACACACACACACACACACACACACACACACACACACACACACACACACACACACACACACACTGGAAGGTGTACGGTTTACCCACGAGTAGTAAATCACCACTGCTTGACTTTTAACCAACTAATTAACTTTTACCCACTTTCTTATCCTTCACAGCTCGACTTTTAACCCCAGCTAATACACCCTTAACCAGGTCCTCACATGCAAAAACTTATGCAACCGTTCCCGATATTGCTTTTCAGCAAACCCTTGTCAGGCAGGTTTCTATAAATAAGACTTGTTTGTTGTAGATCTTGTTCGCCTTGAAACATACAGATCCTACAATTGTCCCGTCACTCACACACACGTCTGTTTATTTTCATAATCCTTAAAGGATAAAAGATGAAATGATGTTGCATGCATGTGTCTATGTTTTTTTTCAGTGGACTGCTGGGATGGCCCTGAGGGAATGCCAGTCATCTACCATGGGCACACCCTTACAACCAAAATCAAGTTTTCTGATGTCTTGACCACCATCAAAGAGCACGCCTTTGTCACATCTGAGTGAGTGTGCATGACAACGCGCTATTCTTGTTTTGTTTTGTTTTCTTCTCTTTTTATGACTGTCAGTGGGGATGTGGTGATTAACAGGATAAGAGATGGCGAAGATAAAGAGATGACGGGCACACACTAATGTAGAAACACTGTGGGCAGGCCACAGTGACATCACTGTGAGAAAATAAAAGTCGCATCACAACAAAGTTAAACAAGGGGTTTCCTTGGATTTGCCACTCCTCTGAGGTTGAATCGGTGGTCCCTTTTACAGATATCCCATCATCCTGTCCATAGAGGACCACTGTAGTATTGTGCAGCAGAGGAATATGGCCACTCACTTTAAGAAGGTGTTTGGAGACATGCTTCTAACCAAGGCAGTGGATATCGCAGCAGATGGGCTGCCCTCACCCAATCAGCTCAAGAGGAAGATCCTCATCAAGGTCAGAGCCTCTTGGAGTCATGAGAAATCTTTTGATTTTTGGGGGGTGGGGATTAGTAACCTTACTCTGTCTGTCCTTCTCCTCTTATCTGATGCAGCATAAGAAGCTCGCAGAAGGCAGTGCATATGAGGAGGTGTCCACCACCACTCCGTACTCAGAGAATGATATCAGCAACTCCATTAAAAATGGCATCCTGTACCTGGAAGATCCCATTAACCATGTAAGCATGTTCAGTGTATAAATAGTTTCTGAATCCTGCACGAGAAAGAATTTTTGGGCAGAAATGGTCAGAAAAGAAAAACTAGCTTCTGTATCACATATGCTTTATGTTATCAGTAAAAACATGAAAAATCAAGTTAAGACAAATTATGTTGCAGTCTTCCTTTATCATCTGTTACACTTACAATTATAACTCAGACATGCTTTATCAGCATTTGTTCCTTGGGATATCAAGTTCTTATTCTGTATCATCTTGTGCCACTTTGCACTAGGGCTGTTCGATATAACGATATATATCAGATGACGATATAAAAACGTCTATCGTTTCATTTTACGCTATCGTTTGTTTCGTGGTGTCGCAAAATAAACTGTTTACGGCAATATTTTTTCATCGTTTTGATGGTCACTGTAGTGGCTATATTAATTTCTTAAGGTTCTCTCTTTCTCTTATATTTAATATAACCACACTACGGACGGACAGAAAGAAAGAGCAGATTATTTACGGATGAGAATTAAAAAAGAGCCGCCAGGTGCTAAAATATAAACCTTAGACTCAAACGTTAGAACAGGTTTTTCCCCGCAGCACGCCGTGTAATAAATACTCACAAAGAAAACGGCGGCTGTTACAACTTATGTCTAAAAATATATCGTTTCATGCATCGGTTAAAACACTCGACTCCAGCTACATGACGCGCAGCTGGAAACACTTCACGCAAGTCGAGCTGCCCGAGATTCACAGAATTTACAGAAAATTTTACATTTTTGTGATTTATATCGTTATCGGGACGATAGAATTCTTATATCGGGATATGAGATTTTGGTCATATCGCACAGCCCTACTTTGCACTGTAACACATGGATCTTGTAAATATTTGATCCAGCTATTTGAACTAACAATCTGTCTCATTTCTCTCCCTTCATCCCAGGAGTGGTACCCTCATTTTTTTGTTCTGACCAGCAGTAAGATCTACTACTCAGAAGAGACCTCCAGTAACCCGGGAAATGATGATGAGGAGGAGCACAGAGAGGTTAGTAGGTCTGATCTGCTGCTGAAGTACAGAAATTATTTTTGAGCGTGAACATTTGTTCGCATTGTTCGTAATTTGATGCAATTTTAATATTTAGAGGTCTGTGGGAGGCTCTTATTTAGAGATAAAGTATGTGGATACACATAAAGTGAACACATCTTGAATCTTCCCAGGTGTCCTATGGTATGGATCAACATGTGACAGAGAAATGGTTTCATGGAAAGCTTGGTGCTGGGCGGGATGGACGGCAGATAGCCGAGAGGCTGCTGTCTGAGTACTGCCTGGAGACTGGAGCTCCTGATGGCTCCTTCCTAGTTCGGGAGAGCGAGACTTTTGTCGGAGACTACACTCTGTCTTTCTGGTAAAGTACACATATTTTGTATTTAAAAAACATCTATTGGATTTCAGGGTGGAAAAGGTAATTTAGGGGAAATCACTTTTAAGTATAGGAAACTTTAATTTGTATGTAGAAAACTAGCACGTGTCACTAAAATATAACCAAATTTAAGTGTCGCACTGGCAGATCAGTCAGTGATCATGGCTGTCACAGTGTGACGTGTGATCTGTCTGATATTATGAGCTCTTTGTGAAAGGAGGGCAGGACAGATCAGTCTGTCTGTTATTTACCTGCAAGCTATGGGAACAATGTAGAGATGGTATCACAAGGCAGTTTGTTAAAGATGAACAAGAGTTCACATGTTCTTAACTTGTAATCAAACTGGAAGAAAAACTGACCTTTCATTGTTTCTCTCTCTCTCTCTCTCTCTCCATGCCTCCCATCTCTGCAACAGGCGCTCGGGGCGGGTGCAGCACTGTCGCATCCACTCTCGTCAGGAGGCAGGCAGCCCAAAGTTCTACCTGACTGACAACCTGGTATTTGACACGCTCTTTGCTCTGATTACTCACTACCAGCAGGTGGCGCTGCGCTGTAACGAATTTGAGATGAAGCTGACTGAGCCGGTACCTCAGACCAATGCTCACGAGAGCAAAGAGTGAGTACACATATGCATTTTCAAAGATTACTGAGAAAGTGCTGAATTTATTACGTGATGTGCATCATATTTTTGTTTTTGTTTGTCGCAGGTGGTACCACGCCAACCTCTCCAGGAGCCATGCAGAGAACATGTTGATGAGGGTTCCTCGCGATGGGGCTTTTCTAGTCAGGAAAAGGGCAGAGCCCAACTCCTTTGCCATTTCATTCAGGTAACTTAGTTGCCAGTTTAAATCTTAGATGATCAGCATATTGAGTGTAGATGCACATAAATGCCTTGGATCACTGTTATTTAGCAGAGTTCTTTCTTTGGGTTTCTTCACAGAGCCGAGGGTAAAATAAAGCACTGTCGTGTGCAGCAGGAGGGTCAGACCGTGGTGCTGGGCACCTCAGAGTTTGACAGCCTTGTAGATCTTATTAGCTACTATGAGAAGCACCCTTTGTACCGTAAAATGAAACTACGCTATCCCATCAACGAGGACACACTGGAGAAGATAGGCACTGCTGTAAGTACCACATTATACAGTCTACAAAGGAAACGTCTGGCCAGTGAAAAATGCTGTATTGTTTCATGCCATTATGCTAGTTTCATTCTGTGGTGAAATCACCACCAGCCTAGCAAAAAGAAAAAAAAAACTCATAATGTATTGCCCAATAGGAGCCAGACTACGGGTCACTGTATGAGGGAAGGAATCCAGGCTTTTATGTGGAGGCTAATCAAATGCCAACATTTAAGGTAAGAGTGCAGGATGGAGAAATCGACGGTTAGCTGAGATCTGCAACATCAACACTTGGACATGTAAACATGACGTAACCTTGTGTGCTTGTCTTTCAGTGCACGGTGCGAGCCATGTATGAGTATAAAGCCCAGAGAGACGATGAGCTTTCCTTCACTAAGAATGCTATCATCTCTAATGTGGAAAAACAGGAAGGGGGATGGTAAGTGAGTGGCATCAAATCCATTCAGGAAGTAGCTCTTAATTATTAATTTAGACTGCGAATACGTGCTTAGCATTAGAGAACTACGGTAAATGAGTGAATGACACATTTAAAATTCTCTTAACAGTCCTGGGATCATTTTCTAAATATGAAACGCTTCTAAATATTTACAAACCACATCCGTTGTCTCTTTACCCCTCCCGCCTCTTCTTCTTTCAGGTGGAAGGGTGACTGTGGAGGAAAGAAGCAGATGTGGTTTCCGGCAAACTACGTGGAGGAGATCAGTCCGTCAGCAGCCGAGCCTGATAGAACTGTGAGGATCAAACCCTTAAAACGAGATGCTTACTCAAGCACATTTTTTTTTTGTATTTATTTAAAGAGAAATGAGTACACCTGCTCCCACCACAGTGAGGTCATTCATGTCTTCATTCACAAAGATACATATGTGCTCTCTGTTTTCTGACAACAGGAGATGACAGAAAACAGTCCTCTTGGAGATATGCTGAGAGGAAGTCTTGATGTGTCTGCCTGTCAGATTAGTAAGTAGCACCTTCGCTTCCTGTAGCAAGTCATCTTGAGAGCAGTAAACCCCTACTAACTGCTTTTAAAAATAAATTTAATTGTAGGACACAGTCATCACTAGGGCTGGGCAAAACGATTATTTTCCTAATCGATGAATCTAGCGATTGATTTTTCAATCCGATTCTGTTTTGATTTGATTCGATTATCGATTATTTCCCCATTATTTGACTTGTATAGCAATTTCACATTTACTAATTTATGTATCTCAATGAAAAACACAAATTTCTTCATTTCAACACTTTTTAATAAAAAATTGCAAAATAAAGTTGTAGTAGTACAATCTTATATTAGAGATAGCATTTAACAAGAAATGAAATGTGCAAAGTACATAGCCGTCGTGCTTTTATGATAGGCCATGTCCACCTTACAAAGCCGGCAAACGACTTAATCACTTCCTTTTCTGTTAAAATATCCCCATACTGTAGAACTGCACGTTCGGGTGGAGTGATTTAAGTCGACTGCGGCTGCCTCACTCGTGTTGCCGCTACTCACTGCCGCTATGTCTGTTTTGAAAGTGACGACGCATCGACGCACATTCTTTTTACGTCGACGTATTTTACGTGTCGGCGTAATCGATTACGTCGACGCGTCGTCCCGGCCCTAGTCATCACTCTCTTTATTGTTATTTTTCTCCATTATCAGCCTCTTAGTTTAATAAGTCTTCTCTGTTTTTATTATTACTGTTGCTTTTCTCTCCGATTTGCATTTGATGTGTTATTGACATCCTGCAGCCTAGTCAGTACACCCCTATTAGTTCTGGCACATTCTGCCTTGCATTGTTAACCTGAGTCCGTTTGTCCATCTGGGTGGCTCGTTGGCACCATCTAGTGGTAGTATGAAAGATGAGCTAAAAATGCTCAGAAAGTAATTGCATTCATTTACAAAAACATGAATGTTTTAATTAAAAAAAAACTATATTCTAAAAGGGATTATTTGGTTTTATATAATCCTATCATTCTTTAAAAATAACTCCTTGCTGAATGTTATCACTTATTGTCTAATACTGGATGATACAGATGGTTTACAATAATTGCTATGGATTTGTCATCTTGGGCTCTTCTCAGGTGGTTCTTCTCCACCATGTTTTCTTCCTTTGCTTATGGTCTGTTAGTCTAGTATGTCCATTCAGCACCAGCCTCATTTATTTACTTTTTTAAAACTGTCATTACTTCCATTTATTGGTTCCCTTTTTCTAACTTTTTTCTTTTTTTTCTCTTCAGCTGTTCGTGCCGAAGGGAAAGGCAGCAGGCCTTATGTTTTCACCCTGACACAGAGTACCCCTGTGCGTATAGGCATACCGCTCGACATCGCTGCAAACACGCAAGAAGAGCTCAAGGAATGGGTGCTCAAGATCCGTGAGGTCACCTTGACCTCAGAGGCCAAGGTAAATATACAGAAATAATATGCTTCACATGAAATGCACTCACACTTTGGGTTTAAGCTGAGCAGTGATGTGCCTCACTGTTGGTACTACTATATTTATACTTGTGCCATGTCTGTGGCCAGATAGAAGAGGGGAAGATGATGGAAAGGAGGAAGAAGATTGCACTGGAATTATCTGACCTTGTCATCTACTGTAGGCCTGTGCCATTTGATGAAGAAAGTAAGAACTATGTGCACTCACTCGCCTGCACACATAGTAAAAAGAAAAACACCAAATGCAGATGGGGTCACATTTCTCTTTTGTCGTCACTTTTTTTTTTTAGAGATTGGCACAGAGCGAGCCTGTTTCCGGGACATGTCATCCTTCCCTGAAACCAAGGCAGAGAAATACGTCAACAAAATCAAGGGGAAGAAGTTCCTGCAGTACAATCGGCTGCAGCTGTCCAGGATCTACCCCAGAGGCCAGAGATTAGACTCTTCTAACTATGACCCGCTCCCCATGTGGCTCTGCGGATCTCAGCTGGTAGCACTTAACTTCCAGACAGGAGGTATCTTCTCTTCCCTTTTGAGAGCAAAGCTGGAAGACAGACAGTACATTTCATTTGTTTACGTGCTTTTTACATTTTTTTTCCTTCTATTCCTTCCTCCTTCCCTCCCTGCAGACAAGCCCATGCAGATGAACCAGGCCCTGTTCATGCTGAACGGAAGAAGTGGCTACGTCCTTCAGCCGCCCATCATGAGGGACGACAACTTTGATCCCTTTGACAGACAAACACTACGGGGTGTGGAGCAAGTCAGTCTAGAGATTGAGGTACAGTAGACTGAAGACTGGATTTTTCTGCTTTTGGGTGTGATGCAGTTGTGCAGAAACGAGTTTGCCCTTCATCTCTTTGGGAGAAATGAAGCGGGTGGTGGTTATGGAGACAGACAAGGTGAAACTGACAGGTGGTGTTTTGTTAACAGTGTGATTGTAGTTGCCCACTGGAGCAGCAGCAGTGATTGTAACACAGCTCGGAGAGGTAACCGAGGTACTTTACAAAACCTAGCAACCAATTGCTGCAATTTACATATAAATACATTCCCCTTTAGTTGCAGACGTAATAATATTTTTTGATTAAAGGTAACTCACTTTTCATAAATTATGAATAAACATTCATGAACTTGTTTAGAAATCAAGTCAGGAAGCTCATTGTTGTTTCTTCACTGTGAGACTCACTGACTGCTTCCATGGGTGTACTGCAAACACTGCTCATAGGTAATTAGTCATGCTTTTAATTACACATGTTTAAAGGAGGAGTTCAACCTGTAGTTCAAACACTCAGTTAGCAATTGAGCAGAAAAACACATTATAAGATGTCACTGATGGAAAAGCATTGTGTGTTTGTTTGTAGCAACATGTTAATGTAAACAAAAATTCCAAAGACGTAATCGCTTTTTGTCCTCTGAAGGTCTTGGGCTCCCGGCATCTGCCCAAGCATGGACGTGGCATCGTTTGCCCTCTGATTGAGATCGAGGTGTGCGGAGCGGAGTACGACAGCGCCAAGCAAAAAACAGACTCTGAAGGTGAGCGCTGCTCTTATTTAAACACGACTTCCTCTGCCAGTAAAGGCAGGCCCTGCCAAAACTGGGGAGGAAGGGGAAAAAAAAAAAAAAAAAAAAAGCAGTTGCTGTTTACTGGATATATTTTCCTCGTGTAATTTCCTGTATGGTCTGAGGAAAAACAGGAAGTTATACAAACAACTGTGCCATGTGTGGGAATACAAAGGGAAAACATTGAAACTCGCACAGCTCTCATCAGGTCGTTATGACAGAAGAAACACTTCTTTTTTTTTTTTTTTTTTTTAATGTTTTGATGGTTTAATGCATAGATTTTGTTTGCTACATACTTTGATGTGGATACTGGGAAATTTTACTGCAACCTATACTTTACTCTTTAAAATTCCCATCAGTGAGTAAGGACAGGATTACTTTAGTACAAATTTAAGAAATGTAATCTATACTTATAACTACTTTTTTTTCAGTATATTACTAAAAAGTGGTATATCGGCATATTGTACTGTGGGCTCTAGCAGCATTTGTTCCCATTTATATTTATTTGCCTGTACTGGTTGTACACACACTTTTTAAATGTCAATCATTTTATCAGCCCTTTGAATTTGGCACTTATTCAAAACTAGGTCATCAGATAACTTCTGTTACTTTAGATGGCAGATTCCGATGTAAGCCCAGCTCATATTTATCTTTTAAATATAAATACATAAACATAAACTCAAAATTTTAACACATTTGGCATTTCCTTCTGCTGTTTTTTCTCACTGCTCTCTGGTTCTTCTACAGAAAGGGCAGCGAGCCAAGGAAAAATAATTTTCTGTTAATGACATACTCTTTTTTTTTTTTTTTTTTTTTTGTCCTGGAAAGGGTTTTATTTCCCTGTAATGTAGAGGTGCAACCTTTATCTAGCAGCTAATTACAGAAGTCTTTATACTGCTGTTACAAGGGAAATATAATTGCACAAATGTTAGAGAATTGAGGATACACGCTTTACATTTTCAATATTTCTTTTCTTCTGTAGCTGATAATGGTCTCAATCCCACTTGGCCGAGAAAGACATTCCAGTTCACCGTGTGCAACTCTGCTTTTGCCTTTCTGCGTTTTGTGGTGTATGAGATCGACATGTTCAACGACCAAAACTTCCTGGCTCAGGCTACGTTCCCCATTCACGGGCTAAAGACAGGTACGCCTTCAGCATGTGTTCCCTGTAAATAGTTTTTACATGTTTTGCTGCTGACTTTAAGTATCTCGGGGTCTTGTTTGAGGTGAGGGGTGAGTAGAGCGGGGGATTGAGTGTAAAAGTGAGTTTTACCAGTCGATCTACATTTATCTGCTCACTTACGGGCATGAGCTTTGGTAGTGACCAATGCAAGCACTGGAAATTAGCTTCTTCTATAGCGTGGCGGATATCTTCCATAGAGAAGGGCGTAAAGCCGCTGCTCTTTCATATTAAAAGGAGCCAGCTGAGGAGTTTCACATATCTGACTAGGATGCCTCCTGGGCACCTCCTAGGTGAGGTGTTCTGGGCATCTCCTGTTGGGAGGAGGCCCAGACTAAAAGCTGGAGAGGTTACCTCTCGATTGGTTTGGTAAAGTTTCGGTATCTCCCCAGAAGACCTGGAGGAGGTGGTGTGGGCTTCCCTGCTTAGACTCCCTCCCCAATTGGCAAAAAATGGATGGATGGATCTTTTTGCAGACCACTAATAAAAAAAAAAAAAATCTTTTGCTTCTGTCTTTATAGGTTACCGGTCAGTACCTCTGACGAACAGCTACAACGAGGACCTGGAGTTAGCTTCTCTGTTAGTCCACATGGACATAACCAGAGGAAGGGTGAGCTCCACAATGTTTGTACTGTCAGCAAACCACTCAAAAACATGCAGACACAACTTGAAGAAGGCCAAGCAGACATATTGCTGACAAATTAGTAATGAGTGCCGGGAAAGCCAGATCAGATTTTTTTTTTTTTTAATTTTCTGTTTTTTAAGTTTTTATTTTATTTTTTTGGAAGAACAAATAGTCAAATGAGCTTTACACAGATTTCGTTACCTTTGGATCGAGGTAAACGTACTCTTACCCTGTTTCATGACTTTATGTAAAGCTAGGTGAACTAGCATGTAGCTGTACAGTTACTGAACAAACATGAGAGTGCTTTTACTTTTTGCATCTAACCTAGGTTTTAATTTCCATCGTGTTTAATTTCCTGTATGTTAATAATACCACAGGACAGCCTCTTTTTTTGATTCTTACTTTAAAAGCAGGGGTGAGTGTACCTCATGTCTTAGTAGTGATAGTATACTGTACATTTTTCTGAATTAAAAACAATTAGCTGCTAACTGGTGCAAAAATGTAAGGGCAGTGACATTAAAAGAAGGAGAAATGCATCACTATTTTAACACTTAAACCATGAGCCCCGACCCCATCACACCCTCTGTATACAAACATAACCCTTCGTTTAACTCAGCCCACCACCCCTGGCTGACTGAGCTTCGGGTGGGATCGCACAATTGAAATACGAGCAGCCACAAACAAAAAAACCAAAAACAAACCACCAAATGTATAGTCACACATTAGCCGGCAGGTCTGCAATGAGATTCGTCAGATAGTGAATGGTGCAAAACACCCAAATGGGCCATAAAAGGCTTCCATGTATGAAAAAATGTCTCCCTTGGGCCTCTCAGTACAGCGGACTGATGTTTCTGTGTACGAAAGGTGAACGCAATTATTTTTGTTTAAAGCTAATGCTTCATTAGCGCTCCCAGAATTTGCTATTAGTGGACATTGTTGCAGGGGACGCAACTGCTTTTATCTCGAGCATCGATATAAAGCACAGATTTGGAAAAATTAGTCCTTTTAAAAAATACTTCCGTTTGTCTGAGTTCAGTGCTTGTATGTTCTTTGTCTGTAGCTGCCTCCCTCAAATTATTTCTTAATCCCTCCCCAGTTTTTCTTCCCATTTACTTTTGCCTTTATAGTTCATCTTATGTTCTTGAATGACCTGACAAAATTATAAATGCAAGACTTTAAGCTCATCTTTGATTATGCAGAGAACCACTAGTGTTTACTCCTTTGTTTTGTTTTTTATTTCAGGATGAAAACGGTGAGGTTCTCAGCCCATTCGCTGCAGTCGGGGCCTCATCAGTGTCGGCAACAGCTCAGTCAGTGCGGGAGCGTTTTGGGGAGCTGAGCTCAGTCTCCTCAACGTCCTCCAGCATGTCTCCTTTGCCTCAGTCTCCAGCCCAGGCCATGGCCTACAGAGGGAGGGAAGGCTCTTTTGAATCCCGCTACCAGTCCCCCATAGATGACTTCAGGGTGTCCCAGGAGACACTGCTGGACATGGACGCGCAAAACAGAAGGTGTGTGTGTGGTGTGTCTCTCTTTGGGGTGTTAGATGCCTGTACAGAGTGTTTTGGACGTGTAGAAGATTACAGACATCATCCTGTCTTTGTCTTCACTTCAGGATCCCGCGGAGGACCAGAGTGGAGAACCGTGTCTAAGTCCAAGCCAATCAGGACGCATTTCTGTTGCAACCCCCCCTTCCTCCTCCCCATCCCCACCACCCAGTCGCCTCTCCCCCGTACCGATGATGTCACTGACTGCTGTGAACAGTTTCCATGGAAACGCCCACCACCGCTTTGGCCTACATTTCAGGCAGCTCTCTCTCCCTCCATTCGCCCAACCCCCCACCCCCCCACCCCCCCCCCCCCCCACCCCCTCCCCTCATTTTCTCTCTCTCGCTCTCGCTCTGTCTCTGCCCCTCCCTCCCTGCTGCCCAGCCTCTCTTCACCACTTGCCAGACAAGAAGGTGAAGGGGGGCATACTCGGACATTAGAGGGGCGAGGGGGGGTCACTAAGAGGAAGCTGACCGCTGTGGGCAAGAAGAAGAAACGACATTCACAGTAGAACAAAAAGCAAGACTGAAAAAGTTCCAGCTCTGGCCTGACTGTTGTAATCTCTCGTGTTTTCAGTGTGCACAGCTGCTTAGTTTGAAGGCTAAGATGAAGAAAGGGGACAGTTATAGAAGGTATCAGTTTGAAACTGTTTCCAGTTAAGTTTCTTTGCTCTTCTCTATTTGGCGAATATGAATATATATATATATATATGTGTATATGTATATATACACATATATATTTATTCCTGCTGTGCTGTTGGCCAGAGAACAGCACCAGCTCACCTGCTCTCAAAGAGCTCCTGTCTCTGTTTTTAATTATTACGATTATTTAAACCTTTAAACATTCATAATGTGATTTCTTTTTTTATGTACATGTGTAAAACATGAGGGCTCTCACTGCTTTAAAAAAAAAATTATCTTCTCTTCTTTTGTTTTTTTTTTTGCAGAGGAAATAGTGTGCCTCCAGCATATCTCCTACCCTAAACTTGGAGTGATATTAAATTTTTTATTTTATGTTTTTTTTTTTCCTGTTTGTTTGGAGCAGTGAGAGCGCAGATCATATGTTATGCCTGCACACTTATACACACTTATTTCTAACCTACATTCCAGGAAAAACAAAAAGTGCACATCATTCCGTGTTTGCTGCGTTTCACACGCATTTACAAGCCAGTGTGACACATTGAGACATGTCCTGGGAATCCAACACCTCACTGTGTGACGAAGCAGGACCAGGGATAAACGTTAAGCCAAAAAAAAAAAAAGGTCTTATTGTGAGAAATGTGCTTTTTATTTTTTTTTCCTTCCACTTCTTACTTGTACTACCAATGTGTTACAGGCCATATTTACAGATGTCCTGTCACTCAGAGGGACGAGTCACAGGGCTGTGGGTTACAGCTAAAACATTATCCTGTTCACTCCCCTCAGCAGTGGTTATTATTTACAGTCGCAGTCAGACATATTGGTTTGAGGGACATGAATGTGTGCCTCAAACTACTATAAAAATAATCTAATTAGATTAATTTACAGGGAACACTGTAAATGTTTTAAATTTGTCAGTGCGCCATGATTACTGTAATTATGATGATTGTAATAGTTACCCTTTTAACTATGCAGCCCTTTGTTGCCAGGATTTATGAAGCAGTGGATACTCCTTTGAACTCAGATTTCACGTCGTAAAATTATGTCTGGCCACTTTATTCTGAGCATTTTAATTTGTTCACATTATCTCTTGGCGTAATGGCCACAGATTGGGGACAGTTCATATTAAAGAAAGTGTGTTTTGATTACAACAAATATGTATTCAAATGGTTCTAAGAAAGTGTTTTACTGTAACCAAACAGTTTTAGATATTCTTTGTTTCTTGTTTTGTTTTGTTTGTTTTTTAGTTAAAAAGGAAATCTGTATTGACCAGCAGTGGTTGAGTGAGAAGGGTTGAGTTGCCAGTGTTGGGAATAAAGTAATCGTGCCATCTGGTACCCATCACTGGGCCACAGCGACATAAAGGACCGTTCGTGTTTGTGCTGTTGTGGTATTTTTGGGCAGCTTTGTCATAGCTACATGCTGCTTCCCAGAATCTAGTGAGGATTACACTGCCTAAGAGGTAATTAAATTGCCACTGCTCTTGGTTTTATTTGTAATGAAATGTGCAAACAAAACAAGAGGGAAAGAAATAGAGGCTTTGTGCAAAACACTGACTGATGGATCGAAGCGAATGCAGAATGCTACATTTCATTATTGTGAACGTTTGTCCAGCTGGTGGATCAGGACCTCCCTTGTGCATTAAGTTCAGGGAGATGTTCTTTCCTGTGATTCTGGGGTAAGAGCAAGATTGACATGAACAGGCAGAGTTAAAGCTTGAATTTTTCTTTGTTTTTTTCTGTAGCTCATTCATGGATGACAAAGGTAATCTGCACCTTCATTGAACCCAGAAGGAGCACTTATGGTGTTATCTTTCCAGGTTTGTACCCGAAACAGTGTTTTCTCTGCTTGTAAGTGGTGACTATATGATGTAAGCTCAATATTCTTGCTCAGTGTTCAGTCACTGGGGCACACCTAAGCCATATGCTATGATTAGAGGTAAAGGCAGGGTCAGGAGTGAATACTTGAGGTCTCAAAGAAAAAGACAAAAATGTTGCATTTGCACCCCCATACTAATCCCAAAGCTCCTCCGTGTAACATTTATTTCTCCGATGGATAAGAGCTCACCCTCCAATGCTGCATTGCTCTCATTGCTGAACTGTCTGCTAATGTCTATGTGCCTCGATCTGTGTACACATCACATTGAAGCCACGTCTTTCACCTGCCCCGCTGGGCATAAATCACCTGCACAGCCATGGTACACCCACACAGGTGCTGTCACTTTGCTTCTCTGCACCGTGTGAGCCTCTACAGACCACGTTTGACTGACACGTCCCCGACTGTACTGTTCACTTCTGTCGAGACAAAACGTACTCCCGCCAACCTGTAATGAGCTCTAATCTGCCAGAATAACCGAGAACACCTGTGTGGGTGCACAGAGCCCTTAACTGTAATTTGAGTTTTGCATTTTTGTTTTTCTCCAGTCTTGTCTGTTTAGTTAGTGACAGCTCCATTTACAACCGCCTTTCTGTAATGTGCCTAAATATGGAGAGGAAGAGTATTCATCTTAATTTTGCCTTTCATATGAAACATATTCAAGCCTGAAAAGTAAATAAAATACTTATTACTTATACATCTTTGTTAGACTTTCTTTTTTTAATGTGCTGGTGTGACTCGGTGAGGTTAATTCTTTTCAGTTCCAAGACCAAAATGTAAGTGCAACAGGTGTCACTAACTACACTACGCCACAGGAAATCTGTACTGTAGTTTCAATATGAGAATGTGTGAACAGCAGCCTGAAAGTGACCAAAGTGTTGCTGTGCTGAAAGTTTATTATCAATACCTTAAACCCAATGATCTGAAGGCAATTCTACTGTAAAAGAAACATAAGTACATTATTGGAAAACAGGGCAAAAGGCCACGTTGTGGTAGATACACCCTACTCGTATTGAGTTAGACTTGCGTTCTTGCTAAACTGGTGTAATTCTTTGTGGCAAAATTATTGGGTTGAGAGCTGGCGCCTGATTTCAGTACACTGAAGTCATTGTCATGTTCAAGAAGCTTTGTGATATGGTGCGTTATCAGCCATCAGAAGCAATTGGAAGATTGGTCCTGGGATAGACCGCAGCAATACTTGGGCTGTGGCACTGAAATGATACTTGGTAATAATGGACCCAAAGTGTGACAAGACTACATCCCTCACACCATTCATTACATCATCACTCCCAACCTGAACCTTTGATAAAAGGGAGGATGGAGTATTGTAGCCCCAGTTTCCTAATCTTAGCTCAAAGGATTGGCACCCAGTGTGGTCTTCTGCTGCCCAAAGATGCTGTTCCCCATACCCTCGTTGTAACAAGTGGTTACTTTTGTGGCTGTTGCAACAAAGCTAGCTCGACAGGGGCTTAAAATTATGAGGTAAATTCAAGACTTAATTATTACACTTAAATCTTTCATCATAAGGCCTCAGTGTTCTTATTTGAGGTTTAGTCCTCTTAATTTGCCTCAGTGCTGTAAGCCATGTTGAAAACTTTACTTATGAATAGACACACTGAGCCACAGCTTTCTGACATTGCTTTTATTCTGAAATGCCATCTGTAAAAATTATACATCAAGTCTATGGAACTCTGGTAGTTCACAGTTTGTTTACAGTGTGATTTATTTCATAACAAAGTCTCATAAAAACAAATATACGTACATATCCGATACGTAAAGAAGCACTTGATGCTACAACACAAACCGTATGTCATGTAGTCTAATATACTGTGTCACTTTTTTGTTTGTTTGTTTGTTTGTTTTAGACCCTAAAGGGTGCTTGCCCTCTTTGGATGAAACAATCCCCGATGTCGTCCCACGCTGAGCAATTTCATGTTAAATGAAAAGTATGTACAGATACGAAAAGTGTGAACAAAAACATGTTCCAAAATAACCTCGGGTTGAATGAGCGTCAGTGCTGCTTTTCACATCTGTTGCTGTAAACAGGGCAGCTAGCACATTTCTAAAATAAACTGCAAGCATGAAGTCAGAGTTTGTGATGCAGGAAAAAAAAAAAAAAAGCAGCATGAAGACGGCACAATGGGAAAATAAGGTTGATTTGATTTACGTTAAGGCCTAGGCAAGCACCCTGCAGCAAAACTGCAGTTTTTCGTACCCCAAAAAACAAACAATGAACAGTCTCAACGCTTCACTGAATCGTGTCTCAGCTTAGTCGATAAGAGTCCAAACCCAACCCCCACCTGATCAACATCTGCCAAGTTTGCAGTCTCAAACACACTTTTTTCTCCCTCTTCTTCTGCTTCCACACATCCACCCCTCTCTTTTTTTCCCTTCCCACCCCTTCCTTTACCCCCATCACAGCAGGCAGTTGGAAAAAACATGGCAGCAAAACGCTGTAAGCCTGAACGCCTACACTGCCACCTCCACTCCTGCACCTCAGTGTCTACTTTCTCCTGAAGGGAAAATGGCGGAGGGGAGAATAGTGGAGAGTTGTAGTGGAGATCTAGACAAAACTGGAGAAGGAGAGAAGGGAGTGGGTGATGGGTGGGTGGATTTTGGCGGGGGGGGCTGCTATAGCGTCCATCTCATGTAGGCGGTTTGGGGGATGTGGGGTGTCATGCCCACCTCGAGGGGTGTGAGCGGTAAGGAGAGACACAGAGAGGGAGAGATGGGTGGGAGGGAGTAGGGAGGGGTGGGTGGAGGTGGCTCCAAGATCCATTTCCTTCCAGTGATCTTGTTACAAACGCATCTGCCGTCTTTTAGTCAGGCTCCCGGAACAAAGACCACCTGCGATGTCAACTCCATCCTCGCACAAAAAGGCCTCTTCAATCAGTTCCTGTTGCAATTTAAAAAAAAACGGAAAAAGAAATTAAAAATCTGTCACCCTGACAACACGCTCCAGAAAACACGTCTGAATTTCCTTCATTGCTACACACAGTGTGCTGGAGTTACACACGCACTGGTTTGAAACAAAAACCTGCCACAGCATGCCTCATTACTCATAATTATGATGAATGTGTGTGTTTGTATATCCTATCTTAGCGCTTCTGTATCACCTGAGTGACGATTATAAACATTTAGGTGTGTTCTAATTATCACCTTTTAACACCTAAACCCTGCCACGAAAAAAATTAATTGTTACGGAGGCGCAAATAATATTTTCATAATGAAACACCTTCTGCTTCTGCTTTTAGAAGTTCTTCAGCTTTTCTTTAGGTGTTTAATTGCTCAAATCAGGATATTTGGTCAGACCCTGCAGGGAGAGCTTACGCTCACGCTGATGAAGATTACCTTTAGTATCATTCACAGCCTCGTCAGCGTTTGCATCCTCTGCTTCTGTTGCGACACTGCACACCGACGCCTCCATTTTCTCCTCCATCCCACCTCCTGCCTGCGACTCCGGAGGGGAGGATCCTGTTGTAGGTGGTTCTGCAGCCACACCCGGTGCAACCGGTCGCGTTCCTGTTGTATGAGCAGCAGCACTGGCGGCGGCAGTTTGTTGCAAAGACGCCTTAGTGGTAAACCAGTGTCGCACCAAGTCTGTTGTCAAACTGCTACTCTGAGCAAGTTCCTGCAACTGTGCATACAGAAGGGGAATCAAGAGGAAGGTTCACGGTTATTTTAGGTGCAAAGTGGACACGTAGATGACACATTTCACCTTTTCATACTCATACCTGTTTGCAACCCAGTTCTTTTATAATTTAGACAGTTTTCCTTTAATGACATGTTATTGAAAAAACCCTCAATATATTGCAATAATATTACATCTTACACTAGTCTAAAACGTCTTATTTGATTTTCAATGAACTCTAAAGTTTTAATATCATTTTTATATCATATTTGCATATACATGTACATATTTAGTTCATATTTATTTAGGAATCAATGAAAATCTGAAGACAGATGCTGATGCTAAATGGCAACAATCATATTAAGGCAAAAAAAAAAAAAAAAAAAGATCAAATGTGAAGATTTTTTGCAATTTGAAAATGTATGTTCATCAAAGATCCTGATGTTCACATGAGCCTGCAGCTCAGTTTACGTGACTCGTGAACACAAGTGTAAATTTGAACAAAAATGTAATATTGTAATAATGAAACTCTTCAAGTAGCACTGCTTCCTTCTGTTCACACAATGGCATTTTTTTCCATCTCTTTCACTTTTTTGTCAAAGCTCTTTAAAGCTACTTACAGAGATGGAGAGAGCAACACGATCAAATTTTAGCCACATGTGCAAAAAGAAAAAAAATTGCTGCACTTGTAGCTATGACTTTGTTTTAGTTCCTCCTGACACCAAGAACGAGTTCAGAGAGAGATCGAGAGATCTCACTCCTGTCCAGACAGGACATGAAAAATGCATTAAAAAAATGAATGAATAAATAAATTTTTATTGCAATTTAGAAACAGGCTGGATTACAGTTGTTCACTAAAACGTACGTGGATTGAAATCGATTTGCAAATGCTACTAGGTGACACACTGACAGATTAATAGAAAGGAATGCACGTCTCTGAGCGGCTTCAGAGACATTTACATATATTTACTTATAAAATAAGATATAATCCACACACTGCTTTGTTGGTGAACTGTATCCAGAATTACATCACATGATACCGTTGTATCCTGCATTTCCTTTTCTTGGTTTGGAATAAATGCATTTTACTTCATGTAAAAGTAAAATGACCACGAAACAAATAAACAAAAGCATCAATTAGCCAACATGTTTTTTTCTTCTAAAAAGCCCAAGCTCGAGCCCTCTTGAGGTATGACCCCAGTTCTACCAATCAAATTCCAACAGACCCTTGAATGCATCCAACATTTTCACTGTTTGCAACCCAAAACCTTCCTTATGACCTCACAACATCTCCAATCAAGCACATAATCCCATATCCACTTCCTGGATTATATACAGGAGTGTATAGAAAGACGAGTGGGGTTAATTTTGTTTGAAGTGTGTTGCCAGAAAAACATGTAAATTAAAATATATAAAGCAATACTTTTGCCTTCGCAGGTCAACACTGAAAGAATTGATGGGAAAATAACACTTTAATCATGAGTAAACCACACACACCAACCAGAGGAGATGATTTGCTAAAATAGCGAATGCCCCTAACAGTACATTGATATAACAGGAAGTGAGTCAGGGTTTTTCTATCACATATGAGGTTTCAGTTATTTACACCTAAAATCCCCAAAATATCTACCGTAATGCAACAGAAGCATTTTGAAAGTGGAACTCTAAAAGCCTAGTGTGACTTTCAGGAGTGACATGCCTGTATAATTAGAGGATATGCTGTCAGCTTTTATAAAAGCAATAGTACAGAGAAATCGTTTGATTCTCAGGTTCCTGTGTTTCTCAGCTACTGAACTATAAAAAAAATGTTTGTTGCTGTTGATACCTGTGAGTCTTCCAGCATTCCGTGGACGTCAAGGTGAGCCTGGAGGACGTGCACGTTCCCCTTCTGTAGGTCGTCCTCCAGAGCCATGTTCTGGTACGACTCCAGCCACTTCAGCTGCCCATTCTTCTGCACATAACGGCAATCTCCGAACCAGCGCACCACTTCAGGCCTGGGCAGCCCAGTGCTTGAGATGAGTTCATCGTACTGAGTGGCGCTGGGCCACTGGGTCCGAGCGTAAACTTGTTTCAGCAGATGCAGCTGGTCCGCTGTCTTCTTACCTCGGACGCCTGTGGGTTTAGGGGAGTGAGCTGGTTTGGGTGTTGGCGTGGAGGTCTGCGATGTTTTGGGGGTGGCAGATGAGGCAGGACCCAGGGAGGATGCGGCTGTACTATCCAGCCCTTCGCTCTCAGTTTTCCCATTGGCCTCTGTCACCTTCAGCATCTTCAGATTTATTTTAATAGGGTTGACTTTTGGTTCCCCTGAACTTTCATCTCTCTGCCTCTCTTCTCCATCAACCTCGATATCCTCACCCTCCTCCTCCTCTCGCATTGCCCGCTCAGCCTCCTCTTTCTTTTTCTCAGCTGCCACTCTCTTCCTCCTCTCAGCAAACCAGCCGTGGATTTCTCTTCTGGTCATCTTGGTCTCAGACCGCAGTCTATCCACTTCCTCGCCTGACGGGTCTGGGTTCTGGGAAAAGCTGCCCTCTAGGGCTTTAACCTAACATAATAAACGCAAGTTAATTATTAGTATCTTCTTTTTTTCGATGAAGACAAAGAACTGGCATCTGTGAGATATATGATTAATGATTTTGTTATTCAAGTTAAAAATAAAAATAAAACTAGCATCTGTAACAGTTCAGACAGAGTGAGATATTTAAAGACATCATCTTTGTAGTTTAAAAAACAAAAACAAAACTCTGAATACCTCATTTTACAATTTTTCAAGCCTTCCAAGACCAAAAACTAATTCACTTATTCATCTTATAAGGTGTGCATGGAAAGAAAATAAAACATATCCTCTTTTAGATTTGAACTTTACTGCTTACATTTCACTTGCACATTCAAGATTGTTGTGGTAGTAGCAGCTAATGTAGATGAAGTCTACACCCCCGGAGACACACTATTTATCTAATTTTGTGCAGCTCCATCTGGAGCCACAAAAGTAAACTCTTACAAATAGAAAGCTGATCTCCCCTGCATTTATAAACAGACTTTGATGTGGAAATCCACAGAACTGAGTAATCACAACAAAAAACAGTGAGGAAACCTGGCTACCAGCTAAGCTTATTACACTTATATTACACAGCAAGCTTGCGTAGTAAAGCCTCACCTGGTGGGGTTCTCTCTCCTTGTAGCGGATGGCTGTGAAATCAGGTGACGGTGGCCTGGGGAGTCGGCGGGAAGGTGTGGTGGGAGAGGTGGGTGTCTGTGATGATGCAGATGGGCTCAGGGGTGCAGCGCTGTGTTGGGGAGTTTTCGCACCAGAGTTGTTGCTACTTTCTGACAGATCGATGGGGTTGGCACTGCCAGCGGCGCTTGTTCCTGGCGTACTCGGACTGCTGCCCGTTCCGGGTGTGGTGGCGGGTTTAGTCTGCGGTCCTGAGCCGGCACGTGTACCTTTGAGGTTGCGAAAGTGGTAGCGCCGGTCACTAAACCACTTGCGAACTTCTCGCACTGTGAGCCCCGTCAACGCAATGAGCCGGTCTACCTCCTCCTGGTCGGGAAACTGGCACACCTGAAAACTGTCCTTCAGGGCATTGAGCTGCTCCTGAGACTTTTTGCCTTTGTAAAAGCTGGGATCCAGGAAGGGGTTGACGGGCGTCCTGGATCCCAGCGTGCTGCTCGAAGCAGATGCAGGGGATGGGGAAGAAGACTTGGAGGTAGGGGAAGAAGCCTCCTCCATTTTCATTGGTGGGGAGTCACTGGCAGAGGGGTCGACGTCATCTGCGCTTGCCTCACTATTTTTGCTGCTGCTCCCATTAGCATCTTTGCTCTTCGGTAAACTGTTGCCATTGACGGTTTTGATGTCTGTGATGTTTTTGCTTTCTGTGGTTACTTTGTTGTCACTCTTCAGCACGCTGGTGTTGTTGGCATTGCTGACATCTGTGTTCTTGGCATTTACATGCCCAGTTGCATCACCATTGCTCTTATCGCTGGAGTCAACATTACCGCTGCTGTCCTTACCATTGACACTGCTCACCTTAGCATTACTATGACTACTGCTTCCCAAGCTGAGGTTGATCACGCTAGTTTGACTGCTGCTAAGAGCACTGCTAGTGCCCCCTCCCCCACTCCTACTACTATTACAGCTGCTAATGATATTCGTTCCTGTGCTGCTGCTTCCCACTGACCCCACCACCATGCTCACGCCTTTGTCTGCCACCAGGGCCGCTGCAGGTCGGGCCTGCATCATAGGTCGCGCTGCTGCCTGGGGCTTAGGTGTGACAGCTAGGGCAACAGGAGTACTGTTAACCTGGATACCATTTGCCATGACCGGCTGTGTGACGATTACCCCTCCTTGGCCAACGAGAGACCCCTGCAAGATGTGAGGGATCCCTGTGGCCCCAAGCGATGCAGGCAGGACTGTGATGGTTTGCTGGGCTGGGCTGTGGTGACTCTGTGGCTGGTTGTGAGAGTTGGAAGGTGCCGTTTGAATTATGGTGTTGAACATCTTCCTCCTGGCCTCCTCTATCTCTTCAGGAGACCAGCTGATGCCTTGCTTCAGTCTCTGGGCAGTGAACCAGATCTTGATCTGCTCTTCTGGGAACTTTGTGACCACAGTCAGGTAGCAGAGCTCAGCTTTTGTGGGGTACGGAAATTTGCTGAAGGAGGTCTTCAGGAAGGAAGAGGAATCCATGGAGGCACTGTAGGTAGGGATGCTGCTCAAAGGAATCATTACCTGAGAGAGAAAG
The DNA here is from genome assembly GCF_051167445.1 of Perissodus microlepis. NCBI lineage: Eukaryota > Metazoa > Chordata > Actinopteri > Cichliformes > Cichlidae > Perissodus > Perissodus microlepis. Next base: position 20,924,621 of record NC_140480.1, read on the forward strand.
ATTGAATATCAGCCACTGATTTTACATTTAAAAATTCACAAGATTTGGATAGAAAGAATTACCTTTGGGAGATTTTCTGAGGAGGAAGTTGAGGAACTGGAGGAAATATTTGAGGAGGCGCTGACTGGCGCAGAATGATGAAGGTTTCTGTTTTGAACTACTGAAACCACCTGAAAAAAAAAAACATATTCAAGAATCAGAACAAGTGACTCCAATAAAAATATATATTTTTTAAAAACATGTTTTATCTAAAAAAAACAAAAACAAAAAAAAACCCAGGAGAAATAAAAACTGACATTTACCTGTGTGATTGGTGTCTTTAACATGGGTAATGCTCCTGAGCCATTCACTATCTGGATTGCTGAGGGAAGTGTGACCTTAGTTGTTCCATTGTGGACAATTGTAGGAACATGGGCGACTGTTACTGAGGCAGTTTCTTTTCTCTCAGTCTCTCTAGATGCAGAGATAGTGTGTGGGTCTGAGGACGCCTCATCGGAGACTGGGTGAGACACCACAATCCGTTTAGGCTCCGATTTGCCCTTCAGCATCCGCATAATTGGGGTTTTAGTGATAGAAATCTCACTGTCCTTCCCGCTCTCGGGCCCAGCCACCAGATGTTGCTCCACCACCAGCCTCCTGTCTCTCTTTCTCAGCCGCAGAGTGGTGTTCAATGTGCTGGGGTGAACCCTGGCGTTGTGCAATGCTAGGCCCTCAAACTTGGGTGCTGAAACCCCACAGCTGACACAAAAGAAGCTGGGGTCAGCACGGAAGTCTGGGTGCCCGGAGTAGACGTGATCCAAAAATAAGTTAAGGTCATGCGTTTCGAAATTACAAGGCTTACATGTGTAACTGCCTGCACCATCTTTGACTGCATCCCCCACCTCTGGTTTGGAAGACTCTCCAGGGTCTAAGGGGCTCTGTGTGTCACTGCCAGAAACCCTTGGCTGACGGAGAGCAGGAGAGTCCTGCTCAACCTCCTCTAAGGGGCGAATAATCTTGCTAGGTATCATACAGGGAGTGGACGACTTCCTTTTGCTGGCCATGGTGTGAAAAAAAAAAATGGGGCTGGGGGTGGGAGGAGTGGTCAAATGGCTGAGAGTGAGGTGTGAAAAAGAATATGGGTTTCTCGTTGACTATAGACCAGGCATGGGGGAAGGGGGGTGGCGGGTCTTGTCCGTGGGTCCACTTGTGGTTATCACTTGAGTTTTTCGGGAAATCCTGCGAAAAGAGAGTGAAACACTGATTAGTTTGTCAATCACCAGCCAACAGTTTAGTCAAGTGGTTTGGTGAGTTACAAACACACAAAAGAGAGAAAATTTACATTTTAAGTGCAAATGAGTTGGGCGACTGAGAACAAATGAAATATCTTACTCAGCGCAGCAAAACCCAGGTCCATCTCAGCGGAGGAAAACACATCATTGCTGACGTCGTTTCTAGGTAAAATGTCAACAGCACAGGTAATAAAGGACACCTCGTGGAAAGATTGAGCTCGAGCGCTTTAAAATCCACAGATCTTGCTGCTCAAAACCTCTGATCAGAGAAACCCAGGGCTGTCTCTCTTATGAAGGCCTACACACAAGCTCACTCTGCATCTTCACTGATGGCTTGTAGAGAGAGCTCCTGTCCTACCCCCTTCTTTCCCCTCCCCCCACACAACTCGGTCTCACTTCCCCTCTTTCAGACACACCCCCAACAGAGAGGGCACATTCTGTATTTTTTTTTTTTTAATCCAGGGCCTCTGTAGCTTAACTGAATATCTTTATTTAAATTCCTACAGCAATATAGTGCACGTAACATCTGGGCAGTTGAGCAGTTCAGATGAACAGATGTTCTGCGGAAAAATGGCTCCATCCTAACAATGGTACACACTGTACAGACAGGAATCACACCTATATAAGAATTCAAATCTTAAAACCTTCACAACACCTCTTAGATTCTTTGTCTCCATTAAGAAAAAAAAAAGCTTCCTATTGGAAGACTTTTCCCTCTCCTTCCTTCCTTCCTTCCTTCGCACAGAGAGGTAGTGATGCAGTACTAGAGGACAGCTCTAGGGCAATTACTCTCCCAGTCACTCTGCCCTGACATGACACCTCATGCGCAGAGCAGCAAAAGCTCAACAAAGTTCAGCGGCTTAGAGAAACACAACAGGAAAATGCTTAAAATCTCACCCAGTCCAGCCCAGATACTTCACAAACACATCCAGTTTTCACATTTCAGCGCTCAAAAGCTTAAACCCTTTCGTGCATGCGAGCAGAACAACTCCATGCTCATATTAAACTTGGCTGGGGGTGAGGGGGTGGTATACCTTCAGATGCTTAGCCTCATTGTGCACAAGGCTGTTCACTTATGACAAGGTGAGCAGCAAGCTCGATGTCTCCATTCGACAAATCCGCTAATGATGAATGTCCTCTTTCTAAAGTGCCCACAGACACATTAGCAGATCTTCGATTTGCCATAGAAAAGATCACAGTACACTAATTCAAAACCCAGTTAACTATTGCAGGGCGAGGGCTCCAACTGTGACCGAGCACAGGTATGCAGAGTTGACTCTCCTGCACTCAGAAGCCTACGACAACCCAGACAGAGGCGGCAAAAGCAGGTTAAAGTTCCCATCATCTGCTGTCTGCCTTAGTACTGCTAATAGTAAAATGTTTTCTGAGCAGTCTGTGAAAACATTGCTGGACTCAAAACAAATTGTATCTTCTTTGTTTATTATATTTTATTTTTTTGAACAGTAAGACTGGTCCCCTCTCTTTGGATCTGAATGTGAGGGGTTAACAGGCAAATTAAGTTTGCTACTGTGGAAGGAACGTGATGCCCCTTGTCCCCCACCCCGCGTGCACCAACTTGGGCTGTCGTGCACCCCTTCGACTCCCCCTGCCATTGAGTTCTGCATCAGGGGGCACCACTCTGCCAAGGCTGGCTGGTCACATGACCGACACAAAGGCTTATGGGTGGGCAGTCTCAACCATCAATCACGTGGTTCTGCTGGGTGCGGATGGCAGGCGAGAGGAGAGGGACAGCGAATGGGAAAGGACGGTGGGGGATGGGCGAGTCGGTATGGGGTGAGGAGAGTTGTTAACTATCGTTGAGGAAGCACTGAGGTGTTTCAGTGAGGAATTTTCCTACCCGATACCCCCCTCCAACTAGCCTGCCCAACCCTGCCTTCCCCCGCGCTTCAAAGCCCCCTTCTAGCTCCAAACTACAATCACAGTCCTTCCCTCTCCTCCCTCCCTGCTGCACTGCAAAAGCCCAGAACATTCAGCCAGCGGACATAACCTGGAGTCCCGCTTCAGCGCCTGCATGCGGCGTGCACACCCGTGCAGTCAGCAGGCATGTGCAAAATAATCACTAACACTAAGACACCCAGCAAAACACAATGCCAGAGCTGCTAAGTATGTAATCCTATTTACACGACTGATCAAAAGCTGCAAACACTGACTGACAGACAGCAACTACCAACTTTACACATCACACTGTGATGGGCCTGTGAAAAATCAAAAACCACATCTGTGCGAACACAACTCCAGATAAGCCCTGGGCCTCAGCGAATGCGAAAGCAACCAGCAGAGACGCAGAGGCCTCTCTCACTCTCTTTCACACATACACATACAGCCGCACACAGGTGAGCATCAAAACAGCACAAGCCTGAGCTATAATTGGCGAGTCGAAATGGGCAGCTCATGCCAGGATCAGATGAGCTCTCTGTTGACTCATGGGTGTGAGCGCATCAGCTGAAAACTTTTCATTTGAATGCTGCACATGCGTTGACTGACCATGCAGGGCACGGTGGGTTTGTGTCAGCATTTGCATGTGTTGGTTTCCTGTGAGATTGAGAGTAGAGGGGGTGGGGGGTAGGAGTGGGGTGCGTGTGAGCTCTTGGTGAGTGTGTGTATGTGTGTGTGTGTGTGGCGTGTGGGGGAGGCTGGCTGCATGCCTCTGTGTGAGGCTTGTTTACCGAGGTAGTCAGGCTGCAATTTTTCCTGTGTGTGAGAGTCAGAGAGCTCTCCCAGTGACACACAAAGACATTATTTTTGACCTCATGGTTCATAACCTATATTATTCTATGTGTCATCATTGGCTCAGCAAGGCGTGACCTCCTTTCATCCGGTGGCCTGACTCTCATCTAGGCTGGGGATGGATCCTCTGAGCACAGACCAATAATAGCTCTCTCTCGCACGCACACCTTTGTATAGCTTCACACAAACTAAACTAGTCATTTCGTCACCTCGCTGAGAATGCAGGTGTAACACTGATGTGTGCGTGTGCGTGAAACAAATGTTCTCCCAGTAGGATGACGAAAAGGTGTACAGCACAGGCAGCTTTCTCCTAGTTTCCTCGCTCTTCCTCGTCTTCTTCACCCTCACTCCCCCTCCCTTTCTCCAACAGCCTCTGCACCCTCTGCTTCCCCTCCCTCCGCTTCCTCCTCTCAGAGCAAGTTTGGCCCAGGGAGACAGGTCGGCAGCGCCACTGGTGTGTTACTGTCCCCATGGCAACCACCTCCTACCCCCTCTTTCTCCCTCCTACCAGCTCATTTCTCTGAAGTACACGCATGTGGGTAAACACGCACACGTCTCCTATGCCATCCAGTCTCTGGCTCTAGCGGGGCTTGTTTGTTCCACACGCCCCTGTCAGTGGTATTTGGAGAGTCCCTGCCCTGCTCCTATTTCAGTGCCTCCCTCACGCGGTGTTCATGTCTCCCTGCTAGGTGTGGTCGCCGTCGCCAAGGCACACTACTCTCCAAAGCTGATGGCGTCTCTTCCTGTTAACTCAGTGTCTGTGAGTCTTGGTTCAGGCATCTGCCCGGGCTACTGCTCTGGGGCTCCTGTGTTTCGGCCTACAGGGCCCTAAAGTCACGCAGGGCTCCTGTAGTCACTGTAGGCAATGCAGCCATGAGCGCATAAACAGGCCTGGCCTATCTGCCAGATGCTATCCTTTCAGGAGATGACAACCTCTCACCCCTGTGCATTTTCCCCAAGCCCACCCTCAGAAAAAATAAAATAAAATCCTACGCCGTGTTTTGTTCTGCCTCAAAACAAACAAACAAACAAACAAAAAAAAAATCGCCTTAAGCTGCTAACCTTCTCTCATCAATCATTTTCAGGGTCTTGTTCGCTCATACACCCCTGCTCTCGAACAACCCACCACTAGAAATGCTCACAGGTTCTCTGCAGCCCAACTTCTTTCCACTCCCTCTTCGGCTCGTACACAATGCAGGCAACAATCAGAGCACCTCTGAGCCTCAGTGACAGCGCAGTGTCATTTTCATGTGATCCTGAGTCTCAGGTCAAGGGAGCGTGTGGCTGTGTGGGTTGTGCACGGCCGCATTGCTGTGGCCGCTGCCGGTGCATGCGTTAAAATTGGGTTGCTGAGAGGGGAGGGAGAGAAAAATGGCGGAGCACCATGCCTCTGTGCTGTCCAACCTAAAATGGCTGACATCACAAGCTGTTAACCAGCCAAGCAGAGCCAAGAGGCTGCTGCCGCTGCTGACCCAGACCTGCTCGCTGTGGCTGTGCGAGTGGCTTGCGCTGCTCTTCCCCAAGAATGTGAAAAGGCTCTTCAGTAGCAGATGACTCCTGTTTTTGATTTTTTTTTGTTGTGTGGCCATACTTGGTAGAGATCTGTAAACAAACCGTCTTACATGGGTCTGCAGGCACAGATGTGATGGAAAGTCATTACCTACAGACTGACACACTCCAAGAATTGTTCAGCTTTATTAAATCATCAGCACAAATTTAATACTTAACAAGGGTTGCCAGTAAAGCATTTAAAAAGTTGTCTAAAATATGCAAAGGCACCATGGATTTTAATAAGTGACGTACTGATTAATCCTTCCACACAAAGCCACTCAACCTGTGTCAGCTACTAACCTAAATCTGAGAAAGAGAAAGGGAGGAGAAAGGAGGGAGGGAAACAGGGCCCAGGAGGTGGAGGTGGTAGTGATGATGATGGCAGAAGAGGAGGGGGGTAGAGTGTACTATTGACTGAAATCTACAGCCATCAGCACACCAGCACAAAGAAATACAGCAAGATAGTAACAACAATAACAATACTAATCATCACCTACAGCTCCCCTCACAGCTGATCCACGTGTGATCTGAGTAGCAGTGTGGAAAACCTGGCCTGTTTCTAAAAGTGTAAAAAGGTGAGCTGGATTAAGCCAAGTGTCCGTGCCTGGGACTCACGTGGACGTCAGACACAAATTAGCGGTGTGGGAAATCTTTGCTCTAATCCCTGCAGTCAAACTCACTCATGACAACAGTGAAATAACAAATAAGACAAGTGGCTGCTAGAGAACAACAACAACAAACCCAGCTGGTGGAAGAAAAAAAAGGTGTGATTTTCATTTAAAACCAAGGTCCACACACAGATTTTTCAAGCTAAATTAAAAAAAAAAAAAATTAAATAGATGGTAGATATATGATGGAAGTGATTGGGACTTTTAAAAATGACTCCCAAACTTCTTCATTCATAGCACGGATTGACGGATTGGAAGAAATTTTGGAAATTCAAGCATTGTTTACAGGACATATTACAGGATTTTTTCCGGGTAGGTGGGTGGGGGCTACAGTGCACCCTGACAACATCTAATTGGCGCTAATTTGGTGATTAATCGGCGATATTCCGCGAAAATAGGAGGTACAATAAGAGTCTGCGCTGCAATGTTTCGGTCCCTGAGCGCAGCAGCGTCAGATATTTCCGAAAAATGATGCGTGTTCATCTTCCGCTCAAGTTAGGCGGAGTGAGCCCCAACTTAAAGGGCTTGTCTGCATTATAGGTTTGAACACTACGACCAATTCATACCGGAGAGAGAGAGGAAAAAAGGTAAGCCGTGCCCCCCTCCAAGCTTTTAAAAAAACTACTCTCTCTACCACCCCCCCAGGTTGGCTGTCGCCATTTTAAGCAGGCGACATGCAGCTGGCCAGCGCCGCTGAGCCACAAGCCCGTAAAGGTAAGACAGCTCGCGCACAAGTTTAGGAAAGGTGAACACTTAAGTATCAGTGAAGCACACTCACCTCGCTTTGTCGGAGCTCAGCGTATGCATCGCAGGTATTAAAAAGTTTACACTGGTGCGGGTTCAGTGGAGCCAGACACGGACGGGGTCGGCTTTGGGCTTCTCTGATGGTAACTTATAGGTGTAAGGACCCCTCTGACAATCGGCCGCTGATAATAATAAACGTGACTGGAGCCGGACCGGTCCCCCCCTCCCTCTCACAACAACAACGGCCCCTCTCTTATTTTTTTTTGCGCTTGTTTATTTCGAGTGGCTCTGTGTTACAGCAGGCAGTGAAAGGGGAGGAAAATACGACGGACGTACCGAGGGAAGAGGCAGACACGTGACGCCGACGTCACTGACGGTGGAATTGGCGTGAGAGCTCGAGCTCCGCCGAGCACAGAGTATGAAGTGACTCACGTATCCCGTACTGACTTTGACCCCCTACGCCCCCCCCCCCCCTCCTCACCCAGCAACACCATCACCCCACCCCATCCCATCCTATCTACACAGGTGGGGGTCCGTGTTTGAGGTTTTGAAAGGGTCACAGCACCGTTAACCGTGCACGGTAACGGTTACAACACATCACACCTGTCCCCCCTCCCTCCTCTCCTCTCCCCTCCCAGGTGGGCTAGCCGCTCTTAAAGAGATAGAGCCAAACGGGTGCATGGCAAAAGGTTAATAAAGACGCACAATAAATATGAATCTGCTGTTAAAGCTCCATTCAAACATATTAAACACCCACTACAGTTAGGCGTGTTTTAGTCCACGTGACCTTTTAGCTGTAATTACGCAAATCTCAGTTTACATAGTCTGCAATTTATGGATTTCACTGAGCGGGCAGTTATCTGTGCTGTGAGAGTGGCGAGCTTTGAAGCTGAGTGGACAAATATTTAAATTTGCCGGGTGACCACTCAAATGACAGTTTATTAAGTACAGGTGAGGTAAAAGCTAATTTCTTTTCGTCAGGCTACTGTATAGTCTTCCTTTGTTCACAACAATGACTATAATAATAATGACTTTGACTTTGCCATCAGCTTTGACTTTAATAATAAAGTTTAATAATAATAACTCTTTATAGCTTTAAAAAAAAAGAGTCAAAATAAACAAAAGTATATAAATAAACAGAAAGGCTAGAAATTAAAGGCTTTGGTGAAGTGATGAGGTGCTGCAAAGCATACTGAAGGCTCTGTTCCCATAGATTTGAAGGTTGGTGCAAGGGATTGAAAACATTTGTTATATAAAAGGACAGAAATCAGCATACCCTCTACATTGGTGTTACAATTCAACTGCAACATAAACCACATCCTCAGCTGGCCCAGCACTTGAGGCTGCTTTAAAAGAATTTAGTTTTGCTGCCTGTTGCATTGTAACGGGTATTTTGTTAAACCTGAGAGCTTTCCATGCACGTTGGTGAACTCACATCACAAATCCCTAAACTGACTAAAGTAGAAAGACAACCAAAACCCAGCAAAGTCAGAAATGCTCACAAAATGGACCACGGTGCAAAGCCAGTCGGCAAAAAGCAGCCGCATGGGAGCATCACTTTAAAGACATTCGTGTAAACTCATTTGTAGCTGATAAAGCAGATAAAACACATCATATAGTATTCTAGTGTTACTGATTTTCCATTGGGCCCTGTTTGTTATATGTATGTTCAGTTAGCTTCAGATTAAACACGATGACACATCCTCCACATCTTTCTGAATGAGTCACTGCTCGGTGGGTCAACTTAAAAGAGTCAAAGTGAAATTCTCTTAATGGTTTTCAATAGTGCAACAAATAAAATGTAGCTAACAATAGAGACCCATTAATAATATATTGGAGTCACTAGTCAGACACATTAATCAATTATTTTGCCAAACTGCTTTATTTGCAGTGACTACATTAGTTGTTCAGCTGACATACGTATAGAGGAGATGTTTAGGAGAGAGGGCAGTGCACTTGTTGACCACATTGTTTAACACAATCTTGGAGTGTGAGAGGATGCCTGAGTGCGTGAGAAGACGTGTGATGAGACAGATTTTCAGGAATAAGGGTGATGTGCAGAGCTGTAGTAACTACAGAGCTGATGAGCCACAACATGAAGAAATGGTAAAGAGTTGCTGAAGCTAGGTTAAGAAGGTGATCAGTGAGCAGCAGTATGGTTTCATGCTGAGAAAGAGCTCCACAGGTACAATGCTTGCTTTGAGAGTGCTGATGGGGAAGTACAGAGAAGGTCAGAAGGAGCTGCACCACCTTTGTGGATGTAGACAAAACATAAGATAGGGTGCTGAGAGAGGGGCTGTGGTACTGAATGAGGGAGTCAGAACTGGCTGAGAAATATGTGAGGGTGGTGCAGCACACGTATGGGGACAGTGAGACGCTGCTATAATGTTCACAGACAACATTGTGATCTGTAGCGAGAGTAAGGAGCAGGTGGAGGAGAGCATGGGGAGGTGGAGGTATGCTCTGGAAAAAAGAGGAATGAAATTCAAACAAGATAGAATATTTATGCTGATGAGATAAAGGTGGGTGTAACAGTAATGATGCAAGGATCAGAGGTAGTGAAAGTGAATGAGTTTAAATACAACCACCCAAACTAATACACAGTGCACAGGAGAGGTGAAGAAGAGAGTGCAGGCAGGGTGGAGTGGGTGGAGACAAGACTAGGGGTGATTTGTGACAGAAGATTTGCAGGAAGAGTGAAAGAGAAGGTTTACAGTATGTTAGTGAGACCTGCTTTGGTGTAGGTTTGAAGATAGTGTCACTGACAACAAGGCAGGAAGAAGAGATGGAGGTGGGGGTGAGAAGGGAATGGGGTTGGACATGATGAATATGTCAGAGGGACAGCTCAGGTTGAGCTGTTCGGAGACAAAGTTGGAGAAGGCTTGGACATTTCCTGATTAGAAAGAGTGGATATAGGATGCAGGATGTGGAGTTCCAGGCTAGAAGAAAAGAGTAAGACCACAAAGATGTGTGGGTGTTGCCTAAGGACGGTAGAGACAGGGTGACATGCAGGCAAAAGGAGCAGCCAAAAGAACAAGAAGAGGAATAAACTGTTTTACACTGATTAATTGATTAATCGAATAAGTCAGTTTAGGTTAAACAATCACGATTACTGTAGTTATCATGGTATATGTTGGGGTTGCTATGAGATATGACTTGAACTCAATGGGGTGAAGCTCAATCAAAACAAATGAAGCCCTCTGCTGGACAGTGTAGAGAAGTACCTCTATGACTGTCAGAGCAGCCAGTGAGAGAAGTAAGCAAGCATCCATTCATCAATTTGTCAGCTAAAAAACTCATATTACATCACTTATTACAGTTAAGTCACACATTATTTCTGTGATTTCATTTTTTAATCAAAACATATAAATCTTGCAGCTTGCTTGCGGTAAATGCTATTTTAGGAAATAGGCTATATATAACTATGGATCCCAAACTTTTTATCTAATGACCATTTTTTATGATGTATTATTAATATAACAAGCTGGTGCTAGAGAAGAAAAAATCCAGGATTTCACATGAAAAAAAAAAGAAGACCAAAAACCCCCTCTTGTAATTATTTTGATACCTTGGAGAAGTCCTGACACAGCATGCAGGGAAACACCTTTCTCTGTTTTTATACATGCTCACATCCACTGAAGCGCTTTTGATGTTTTTTCACCACAAGACATGCAGAACACTGTCCTTATTACTATCCCTTAGTTTTGAAATATACTTCAGAGCTGCCACAGTTCTTCAGCAAACAAGAAAAAGCAGCGGTCTCACAGACCAAATGAAAGGTTGGCTTACTGAGATCAACAGATCAGTTGATTAGTCATTAGGTGCAGCTCCATGAGCTAACATGTGCTATTTGTGGAAGTCTCTGATGTGGAGATCTCTGAATTATCATAGGATTAAGGAAAATAAACATGGAACCTTTTTTATGCAGCTTACATAAAAAGACACCTTTTTGGTCTTTATAGCTGCATGCCAGTAATTTATATACTCTGAATGTTTTGACTTTTTGTCAACATTACAACAGTGATTTTCAAGGAGGCGTATTTGTACTCTGGGGGTACTTCTGCAGTTTCAAAGATCCATCCACCCATTTTCTTCTGCGTATCTGAAGTATTCTACACAGGGTATTCCAGCTACAATTTTCCATTCCTCCTGGTGGCTTCCAAGGCTTTCCCAGGTCAAACGAGGACTATAATCTCTCTGGGGTGATCGTGACTCAAGAGTTGGCAGTTCATCTTGTAATCGGAAGGTTGCCGGTCGCCCAGCTCCGACAGTCTCTGTTGTTGTGTCCTTGGGCAAGACACTTCACCCGTTGCCTACTGGTGGTGGTCAGAGGGCCCAGTGGCGCCAGTGTCCGGCAGCCTCGCCTCTGTCAGTGCGCCCCAGGGCAGCTGTGGCTACAATGTAGCTTGCCATCACCAGTGTGTGAATGGGTGAATGACTGAATGTAGTGTAAAGCGCTTTGGGGTCCTTAGGGACTAAGTAAAGTGCTATACAAATACAGGCCATTTACCATTTACCATTTAGATTTATTTTCTGATTTACTTTGAAAATAAAAATGACTAAACCAAGTCACTAAAACCAGATCTCAAAAACCAAAGGAGATAATAAATAAATGGTTGAAAGAATCAGCCCAGAATAATAGCTTAAGTTAGTTAATACTTCTTGTGCTCCAACGTCTAATCAGTGAGACTTTTACTTGGATAAACAAAAGGTAATAATAAGATAATTACATATACATTTAGCTTATCAATATAGATGGCAGATTTAACTGTAATAGAAATGGAGAAGCTGACTAAATGTAATAGATGCCAATATATGTGTCAGTTTCTGAGTTTCACCATCAGAGGTCGCTGTGGAATTTATAGCGATTCTGAGGAATAGCGGCGCAGAAACGTCGCACTCTCTGATTGGCCGTCGCTGGCTGGGTTCAAACGATATTACGCATGCTCAGACTCCCTTTTACGGTTAGCTTCTGAAACCTGTCAGCTCAGCGAAGCGTAGATTTTCTTAATACCTTCAAATATTTCCTAGCACTTTCTGCCTCCGGTCGGAGAAGAACAGTGAAATCTACCTGTAGGTGTCACAGAGCTTGGAGTGTAACTTTTCCACGTGTGTCGCTGAAAGAAAGCGCAAAGAATGACGAGCATTTCAAAGCGGAAAGAAGAAAGTCATCTAGTGAATGGAGGTGTAAAGCAGTCCACATGGAGCAAAGCCTTCAGCAGTAACGCTGTTTGGGAAGAGAAGGTCAGTCAATTTGTCCTTTTTTGTTATGTTAGTGCTCTTGTTGTTAGTCGCCTCAAAGTTGTGAAAGCGTGTAATGTGGCAGCCAGCTGGAGGTATGGCTGCGAAGGATTAATCTGGGCTAGCTGTCAGATCGAAAGGGAGTAGAGTTAATCGTCTTGGTGACTTAGCCTTACTTTCAGATATTGCTCTTGTTTGTGGTTATTCATAACGAATTTCATTGCCTAATAAATATTGTAAGCCTTTCAAAGTCTGACTGATATATTGGTTGGTCGATAATATCACTGACATGTCACTATAAGAGAATTTATTTATACCACTAATTTATAATGTATTTATTTTAGTGGTGTACTCAGTACTGGATGCAGAACATGTAGCTGAGTGTGTCAACATACAGTGCTGTATAGACAAAGGTAACCCGAGTAAATACAAAATGCAGGTTTTAAAAGATGAGTTCATTTATTAAAGTGGAAAAAATAATCCCCCCCCCCCGCCTATATGTCATAACCTAATAAGAATCTTGACAGTCTGGAAAGGTTTACAAAGCCATTTATAAGGCTTTGGAATGCCGGTGGACCACAGTCAGAGCTGTTATCCACAAATGGAGAGAACCTGTAGTGGCCCAGTGGTGAGCCTTCCCGGGAGTGCCGGGCACAACTATTCCAAGAGTGCTTTGTCGACTCATCCAGGTGGACACAAAAGAACCCAGAACAACGTCTAAAGAGCTTATGGCCTCGCTTGCCTCAGTTAAGGACAACGTTCATGATTCCGCAACAAAAGACTGGTCAAAAATCGCATCTATTGGAGAGCTGCTGATTAAAAAGAACACAAAGGATTGTCTCACATCTGCCAAAAAGCATCTTGATGATCCTCATGACTTGTGGGAAAATATTCTCTGCACTGATTAGACAAAAGTTGATTTTTTTTTCACAAAATCTGTTACAACTGGCATAAAACTAACAGGGCATTTCTTATAAACATCATACCAACAGTCAAACGTGGTGGTGGTGGTGGTGGTGGTGGTGTGATGGTCTTGGGCTGTTTTGCTGTTTTAGGACCTGTTAAATAAAATGTTTGTTTTATTCCACAGGACGAGTTCTTAGATGTGATTTATTGGCTCCGACAAATTATTGCAATTATCCTTGGTGTGATGTGGGGTGTAGCACCACTAAAAGGATTTCTGGGAATAGCCATGTAAGTATTGTGTACAGCTTGTCTAAACCTTACATCTTTCACTGACCCTTTACATATCCTGTTGTACCAAAGGAAACACTGAAAAGCTAACATCTTTGTGTGTTTGTGTGCGCTTTTTAGATTCTGCATTATCAATGCTGGCGTCCTGTATGTATACTTCAGCAGCTTTCAGCAGATCGATGAGGAAGAGTATGGGGGCACGTGGGAACTCACCAAAGAAGGCTTCATGACATCTTTTGCCCTGTTTCTGGTGGGTTTAGTAATGTCTTTCAAAATGTATAAACTGTTGAAGTATAACAAAACTTCTTAAACTTTCAGAATTGGCTAATTTGGTTCCTGGTGTACATGCATGTAAATTCATGTTAGATGTCACATTGGGTTAAGCAAGGGTAGCAGATTTGTAGTATGTTAGCAGTTCAAGGATGGCCCATTTAACTCTAGAGAGCTGTGTCAGTGGAGGCAGTGTACAAAGTATGTGGTGCAGGCACTCTGTGGGTTTGTGCTGCTGTTGATCCGTCAGCCAGCCACAGAAATTCATGAAATTCAAACATACAAAGAGCTGAAGTGAAACGGAGTGTTAAAAGCATCCACTGTCTGGGCTTTTCGTGCTGTTTTTATTGATCTTTGGAATCTTTTTTGTGTTTCTTCCATTCCCAATGAACATAACACTAAAATGCAAAACTGTTACAAATAGGATGAAAGATTAAATCTTTAGTGCAGTGGCACTTTGGTGTCGCTGGAATTTGTTGAAATGCATAATTGTAAATAAGTGTTCATCAAGCAAATACACTAACAGTGCCTGTAGTTAATGACTTTATCTTATATGATTAATATGTAGCTTGCAAAGACGAGCAATAAATATTTATTCATTAGTGAATAGTTTGATGTTCTTTGTCATCTTGCTATATACAGTGATATGATAAATATAATAAAAATAATATTTTATTATTATAATAATAATATAATTTAAAAAAACATCATAAATGAACATGTGTGTTTTTATACACGAGGAAGGCGACAGGCTTTTTCCACAGGCCTGTAGGGTGGAATTTTGCTACTACACATAATTATGTTAAATTCTTTTTAGTTTATTGCTTCTCAAACACAGACGAACACACAGAGAAGTACTTTTCAATTCTAGACTGCCCCAGGAGAAAGGAAACCACTGTGAGTGAAATGCAGTGAAACTTTAAAAGTTTACAGTTGGTTGATTTTTAGATGAGGACCAGATGTTAAACTGCTACTACCAAAAACACCGTCACCTTAAACCTCCATATTCTCTTTTTTTCCCTCCCTTTTTTGTTTCCCCCCCTCCCCTCAGTTTTTATTTCATTTACAGATTTTTATGATTCATAAAATTTCAGCTCTTTGTCTAAAGCTTTTTAATTGTTTTCTTCTTATAGTATTTGATATTAATTTTCACCCTACTCTCTGACATGTTAGTTGATCAAATAAAAAACAAACAAACAAAAAAAACTTCCAAATGCCAAGGATGAAAATCCAGAGAAACATGTGCTCCTTAATAGGAATGTTTTTTTTTTTTTTTTTTTTTTTTTCTCTAAATGCATTGTGAGATGTAGTTAAGGTGGTTTTGTAGATGTTTTTCTGTTTTTGAAGAGCAAAAACCCCAAACAAACAAACAAAAAATACCACCTCAGTGAACTAGGTCCTTTTTAGATTAAATATCTGGCACTGTGGCTCTGAGTACAGACACTCAGGAGTGTAGCTTGATGTTGATGGTTGTTTGAATTCTCTAAAATATTTGCATGTTCGACATCTGACAGCAGATTCATATGTGTGTGTGTAGCAACCACAGTTTTGCAGGCAGGGCAATGATGTGCTATTTATAGTTTCTCATATGCCAAGCACATGATATTCTTTCAAATGGTCCAAATCAGGTGACTGCATCACAAATATAATAGTTTCAATATGGAAACAAAGATTCTCATCCAACTTCATTGTGATATTCCCCCAGGCATGCAGTAAATCCAAACGTGTTTACAAAGAGAAACTTTCTGTTAAAATTCAATCCAAATTTGTGATGGTGTTCTTTCTCACAGTAATACGTTTTAATTCAGTGTATTAAGCCTCACAGCCCAGCAGGAAGTTTGCTTTGGAAAAGAAGAGAGAATATGTGCTGAGAACCATTACCAGAAAACTTTGGTTTGTTGCCAAAGTGCTTGCTCATAGGGGGGTCATGTGATTGTTGGGTTTTTCTCTGTATTGTAGGGTCTACCTTACAACATAAATACATGTTCTTGTGAGAGATGAATATGATACAGTGTGAAGGTACCAACAGTTCTGTATTACATCAGTGTTTTTAAGGCTATCTGATGGTTTTCTTCAGCTCAGTTTGAAATTTGTCAGGTCTGAGGCCCACGCTTTGATTGTAATCACATCTTTTTCTCTCTCTCTTGATCAGGTGGTGTGGATAATCTTTTACACAGCTCTACATTTTGACTGAGGAGGAATCTGTAAGACACTAAAAACATTGAACATTTCTGCTAAAGTAAATTGTCAAGATACAAGAACTCAGTGGTATGGGATTATCAGTGCTACTACATAAAGTATGACTTCTCAGTGTGCAGTGCATCATGGGAATTGTCTTTGGAAGATCCAGGAAGAACACAGCAATGAAAATGTTCAAATACTGTCTTTTTTTTTTTTTTTTTTTTTTTTGAGAGTTTCTATTGAAGGCATATTTGATTCATTCATTTCCTTCAACACTCGTCTGTTAAAACACTAAAGGCACAGGAAACCATTTGGTTAAATCTGTATCAATTTTTGTAAACAGTAGCTTGATGAGCGACATGAACATCGATTTCGGAGTGAAGCGGGAACGAATAGCGAGCACGGCCACTGTTCTCGCGGGTTATTGCTCACGGGCTGGCCAGTCAGGTGACAGGTGCAGGACAGTAAAAACAGTGTGTCATCATTTAGTCGAGAGGGTTCAATCAGTCCACGGTTGAATGTTAAATGTCTTCTTTTATTTCAGGGACAAAAATCCACCATACCGGATGAACAGAAGTACTAGTAAAAGATTCAATCTGTGGCTTCACTGTTAATCCCCCAATCTACCTTATGTATATTTGTCTCTTTCTTTTTTTTTTTTTTTAAGATCTTAGCTGCCTTAAAGTACAGCATATTACAGCTTACTGTTATGGTTACCAGCTACAGTATATGTATGTCTGTATTTTGAAGGCTGGAGTTATGTTTTCTTGTGAAATAGAACTCCATCCCCCCCTCAAGTGGATATAAACCTTCAATTTCTTATTATTTCTAAAGATCTGCTGTCAAATTTAACGAATGTGAAAATTGTAGCTGGAGTCTAACTTTTAATATTGAAATAAATGCTGGTTGTAAGAGCGTGTATTGGCTAATATCCTATCTCAGTGTCACTAGTGTCAATGTGCTGCAGGAACAGATAACTATCAAATTTATCTCTCCATACATGTTCCTCAATGGAAAAAGTGAGGAAACTTGCATGTTGTGGTCATATGCAATTCACAGATTTAAGTCAAACCTGATCTGTTAGAATTATTTAAATTTTAATGTCTTTCTCATACGTAGCTTCCAGATCAAAGTCTTAGTTCTTGTGTTGAAATTAATTTGAACTTGTCTGTAAAATGTCTGCATTGTCCCCTTTCTTAAATCCAGCTTGTATTATGCAGATTTATTTGTATTTATGCCTTGTTTGATTAAACATTTTTCAGTATTTTATCATGAAGAACTTTAAAAAACAAAAAAGCAGTTCATGCAAAGTTAATGCAATGGTACTGTTATATTAGATATGCAGCTGGTGTTTGAAAGGTTTGTATTTTCTGATCAAAATTTTGGGAATCATTAAACATGGGCTTTATTTGGCCTCCATTTTCAAAGAGGTGGTCTCTTGTTTATTGAATCTAAATTTAAAAAGTGATTGAATGAAAACTGAAACTGTCATTGGAAGAATATTTGTGAGTGTTTACTGTGACTGTTTTGTATGTAAAGTTGCGAGTGGTAATGGCCACGGATTTTTATTTACCTGCGGTGTCTGCAGGAGGTTGAACAGCAGATAGGCAGGGTGAGAGCAGTCTTTTGCAATGTTTGGGCTCTGTGTAAAAGTAGCGTGTATTTAATGTTAAAGGGGCCGCCAGTGATTTTTTTTTTTTTTTTTTTTAATTTAAAAATTTATTAATTTTTTTTTTTTTTTTTTTTTTTTGGGCCGGTCTGGGGGTGACCTTCTGTAGAGCTACTGAGCAGTCAGCATCTCACACTGTGAGACAGCATGTTAACACACTGTCTATTGTGGAGTGGTAAAAGGTCACCAGCAGCTTTTCCTTGATGATTCCCAGGCAGTGCAAATGTTGCCATGCCACGGTGTTGATGGCTCAGGAGAGATTGTCATGTTGCTTCCCAGGAAGCCACATGAAAGATGAATGCTGTGGACTGTTTCCACACTGTCTAAACTTGGTACCGTTTAAGACCAAGATCTCAGCTTCTGGACTCATCTCCCCCTCTGTGGGGATGTGATGGAACAGGGAGATTCAAATCATGGAGGTGCAAGAATATAGCTATTTAAAATAAACTTTTACGATGTCACAATGATGCCATAAAGTTTCACAAAATCACACGCTGCATGAATTCTGTGTTAACATGCTGTCTGCATCATCAGTTCTGCTCCAATCATATGGCTAGGAAAAAACTTTAGTTTCTATTGGATCATCTCCGAAATTAATTGGGTGACATGAGCACTTTCTTTGTTTGAGCTTTTAAAACATTAATATCTCAATACAATATTATATGACTTCACAATGACACAAAGTGACACTAGATTTCCAAGTTAGCAATGGTGGCATCAGCATAAAAGAACAAAGTTTTTAAACAACCCTTCCCGTTTAGGGGGTTTATCTTGTTGAACCCGTGCCATGAAGGCGGGTCAGAAGCCAAAAGGGCTCCAAACTGGTGCTACCGAGATGTACCTAATAAAATGTCCAGTGTGCGTATATATTGAAATGTAGTATTTATGACGTATGTAATTAACAGCTTGAAAAGTCAGCGTAAACTTCCCCTTGCACCTGTTTTTGAACGAGCTGACATCGTTCATAAAAACGAAGGAAACAGAGCTTGTGACGTCGTCCCCCGGCTATGCAAAGGGGGGGGGGGGATATGTGACGTAGAAGCCAAGATGGCGGCTCCCCTCTCCACGATGAAATTTTGGAAGCCGGGTAAGTAGGAATAAAAGAGGATAGATTAGCTTGTTGGTGGTTTGTTCGGGTTTGTATTTGTTAGCGTGAGCTGCTAACGTCGACCAGCGAGTCTCGGTGCGGCTGCAGCGGCGTTCACGGCAGCTGCGTGATTTCTGCAGCCGGCGCAGATCAGCTCGGTTTAACTGCGCGGAATCAAACTATAACCTGCCAGAGGAAAACAGACACACGCACTGTGGAGCAGGGTACAATAACACACATGATGGAGTTTGTGTGCGCTGAAACCTTTCTTTTATCGCTCTGCCATGACATGTTCATTGCACCAAATCAAATCCTCCTAAATCCCTTTTTCCTCAGCCTGCCTGCGTTTAAATAAAATATCTTATCTTCTCCTCCTTCACCATCTGCTCTGCTTCAGGCTCTGAGGCACCGGGGATCTCAGAGGAGCGGGAGCTGAACTCAGAGACTACCGGCTCCCCCATCATCTTCAACCCCCACACCGCACTCTCCATAGAGAAGCAGCGACAGAAACTCCCCGTTTTTAAGGTTTTTAAACCGGTTTTGCACCTGCTCTAATGTTTACAGGGTTATTTTGTGATCCCCTGTGCTTGTTGTTTAATTGTTCATTAAGTGCTTCTCGTTACTGCTGCCCCTCCAGCACAGAAACAACATCTTGTACTTGGTTGAGAGCTTCCAGACTGTAATCATAGTCGGTGAGACTGGATGTGGGAAGACGACACAGATACCTCAGGTTAGTGTGATTTACTCCATGCAACATTTATGGCATAAAAAATGGATGAAAAAGAACAGTTTTCTTGCATTTATGATAGCAGTCAGGAAAAAAAAAAAAGGGGGGGGGGGTACCTTCAAAGTCATGCTGCAGTGACTCACACCTTTTCATGTGGATTAACTCCCACAGCGGTTTAACATGACCTTGTTTTTTGGTGCTTAGTAGCCTCTTTTGAAAGCAAGTGTTTGGACCACATCAGCTAGAATGTAATTTATGCACAGTCCACTTTTCATGCTTTGTACTTCCCTCCTTTTTTGGATCTACCTTCTCTTTTTTCATGTGATTTTCGTCAGTACCTGCTGGAGGCTGGCTGGGCAGCGGAGGGGAAGGTGATTGGGGTGACACAGCCTCGACGTGTGGCTGCTATCTCTGTAAGAACCCCACTGATCTCCTCTTATTGCGCGGCTCCTTCACTGTTTGCCAATGTCATTCCCTTCACAGCAGTTCAGCTCACACCGAAGGTCACACACATTCCTTAAACTCTGTATTTTCTCCCCTCTTTGTTTCCTGCTGATAGGTAGCTAACCGTGTGGCAGAGGAGAGAGGGGCCCTGCTGGGCCATGAGGTGGGCTACACTATTAGATTCGATGACTGTTCTGATCCCCACGCTACGAGGATCAAGGTATTTGCTTGTCAGACGTGTTTGTGGCCTTAGCGATAAGCGTTTTACATGTGTGGTTGTAGGAAAGCCCAGTTCTGTTTGTGTGGGGGGAAAAAAGGTTTTAGAGGTCGTATTTGAGAAAACCAACTTGGACTTATCATCAATATTTTAAGAGACTAATTGGGGATCAGCCTCAGCAATACGGATATTTGGGGGGCAGTCCTAACACTAATATGTCATTATTTGGGGGAAAATATCTAAAATAATATATAATCTAAAGATAAGAAACCTTGTTTTCAAGAAAGTGTGTGGCTATGATTACTGGCTCTTTGTAACCCATGGGCAGAAATTTCATTGAATCTCTCTGTAAATGTCCTTCAGTGCTTAACTGCACCTGTGTGCTTCAGTTTCTAACAGATGGCATGCTGGTGCGAGAGATGATGTCTGATCCACTTCTGAAAAAGTACAGGTACATGACTGCAATAGAGCCATTAAGCAGTTCCTTTTCTCTGCATGGCAAATATGGTACTAGGGAGGCCGCATGTACAAAACCAGGACACAGAGCTGTCATGATGCTGGCCTCTGATCTTCACACTGAGATATCTGCTAAAAATCCTAACTCTTACATGTAAAGTTGTTTTTGTTATAAAGTATTAATTAATGTTTACTTTTTTGCAACTAATGTTCTTCATTGTACCCTCACCCAAAGTGTGTTGATGCTAGACGAGGCGCATGAGAGGACCCTCTATACAGACATAGCGATTGGTCTGCTAAAGAAGGTAATGCCCGCTGAAACGAATCTAAATTTTACGTTAATGTCACTCATTAATTTACAGCTGTTTAAGTAGGAGAGAAAGTTGTGGCTCATTCCTCTGACTTTCATCCGTTTCTCTCCGATTTTTCGGCAGATTCAGAAGAAGCGACGAGACCTGAGGCTGATTGTGGCCTCTGCCACTCTTGATGCCAAGGTGACTGAATCATTAAGATGAGCAGATATGCTTGATCAGACAGAAAAGATAAACAAAAGACCGACAGAGGGAAAGCTGATGTCAGGTCAGATCACGTTGTACTGACATCTGCGATACCCTGATGATAGAAAGACACAATCAGGCCACGATTGTGTTAAGCATTACCCGAGTCAGCTGAAATGTCATATCAGATGTGTACTGTACGTTCAGTTTAAAAAGGCTTTTATCTACACGTGCCATGTTTTTCAGCTAAACGGCGCTGGAAGTTGTGAACTTTCTCAAATGTCAGAGTGAGGGCAACAACTGTTTCTTTGGCTTGGTTAAAGTGAATTACACATTAAATTCAGTTTTAAATGTTTAATGTGTTAAATCTTTGCCAAGCCTGCCAGCTGTGGAAGCAGTGTAGTTGGCTTCTTTAATGTTAATGCAATTATAATGCCTCAATTCAAACGTGAAAAAAAATCAACTAGTGGTTAAAAATGCTTTATTAATGTCCATTTTATGAATTGAAATATGAATATTATGTGAAGAAATTCCATGACTTCTTCAACCTGAATGAGTCCGGCGATCCGAGCAAAGACACCTGTGGAATTCTGACAGTAGAGGGACGCTCTTACCCGGTGGATATCTTCTACACCGTCAGGTAGGCAACACACAGAGTCCAAACTGAGCAAATAGTCTGTTATTTTTGCATATTCCTTTTTGTTGTTGTTGTTGTTGTTTTTTTCCTGAGGTATGTTTGGTTTGCTTTCAGTCCTGTCCCAGATTATGTGAAAGCCACGGTGGAGACTGTGCTCAAGATTCACGAGACTGAGGATGATGGCGATGTCCTGGCTTTTCTCACTGGGCAGGTTAGCAGCCATATAATTTACTGACCTAGCTTTTATTCAACATCAGTGTGAAAACAGTAAAAACCAAATCATCCTATATACCAGGTTTCTTAATGGTTTCGATTGTTTTCTTTTTCACCTTAGGAGGAGGTGGAGAAGGTGGTGTCCCTGCTGCAGGATCAGGCCAGGACTCTGTCACGGTACGGCATGAAGAAGCACCTGAGAATTTTGCCCATGTATTCTGGTCTTCCTTACGCCGATCAGATGAAGGTCTTTGAGCGGGTGCCCTCTTCTGTTCGCAAGGTAAAAATCTTGTTTTTGTGTGTTTATATGGACAATCCAAGATGCAAGTCAAGCCAAAAATGTAGCTGGATAATCATATCAACATTTTTAGTTAATGGATGAAATAACTGCCATTTTTGGCATATATTAACAATCTTTTACTGTTATGATTAATTTCTTGTAATGATAGAAATGGTACAGACTAGTGACATATGAGCCAGCACAAGCAAATAAACCTTTATTAACACAATATCATTTCATTTTTCTTCCAGGTTGTGGTGGCCACTAATATAGCTGAGACCTCCATCACTATAAATGGAATTGTATTTGTCATTGACTGTGCGTTTGTGAAGCTGCGAGCCTATAATCCTCGCACTGCCATTGAATCGCTGGTGGTCACGCCCATCTCCAAGGCTTCAGCCAGTCAGAGGGCGGGGAGAGCTGGACGCAACCGACCTGGGAAATGCTTTCGACTGTACACAGGTATGTATGAACCTCCAGCCATATGATACACGCAATGAACACATTTTTATTTACATTTTTGTTCATTATAACTCGCTTTCCCTGTCTTTTCTTGTCTGCATGTCTCCCTGTCCACTTTATCGCTGCTGTTCCTTTGTCAGAGGAGGACTTTGAGAAACTGCCGGCTTCCACTGTGCCAGAGATGCAGCGCTCCAATTTGGCCCCTGTCATCCTGCAGCTCAAAGCGTTGGGCATTGACAATGTGCTGCGGTTCAGCTTTCTCTCTGTGAGTGGCTCGCTTTGAATCCACAGAGTAGCTGTGATGTGTTCACCCACTGTGAAAGGAATCGTAGTTTATATTTTTATTAGAAAGAGAAATGTGCCAAAAATGTGCATAGCAACTTTAAAATGAATGCAGTTTGTGTTTTTAAAGATGTCATGGCCTCCTAAGAGTGCTAATTACCACTCCATTGTGTCTTTTAGAGTAAATATTGTGCTTAAAATTGCCTTTATTTTTATTATGATTTATTAGCCTCCTCCAGCTCAGACTATGGTTCAGGCACTGGAGCTTCTCTACGCTCTGGGAGGTAAGAAACAAGGTCCTTAAAAATTATGTGAATTAGTGGAAAAGCAAAGTTTGTCCTTCAACTATAGGACTAGCTTTCAAAATCCTGCACTCACAAGCTTCTTCGAGGTAAAATGTCCTCGTGCAAAATGCAGACTCATCGCTAATTTTGTGTTTCTTGGCAGGTTTGGATCATTACGGCCGTTTGACTGATCCCATGGGTGTGCGGATGGCAGAGTTTCCCCTCAGCCCCATGTTTGCTAAGATGCTCCTAGAGTCGGGAAACTTTGGGTGCTCCAAAGAGATTGTTACCATAGCAGCAATGATGCAGATTCAGAATATATTTGTCGTGCCACCCAATCAGAAAAAAGCTGCTGTAAGTGGAAACCGGCCCTCAGATGGAGCATGTTGTATTTTTAGCAGAAATGCTAAGTCAGCAAAACAATTATCCTATTTATTTATTTATTTATTTATTTTTTGTTATCTCTGCCTGCAGGCCCGTGAGCACAGGAAGTTTGCAGTTGCAGAAGGAGACCACCTCACCATGCTGAATGTGTATGAAGCATTCATTAAGGTATAGTTGTGAGCGCACGTATGCACATTCCTCAGACTGTGACCACGAACTTTGCCAAAGCCTGGAGTAAAGTCAACTCTGACCTTGTGTTTTTACTTCTTTCCGGCAGCACCAGAAGAGCTCCCAGTGGTGTCAGGAGCATTTTCTCAACTACAAGGGTCTGCTGCGAGCTGTGACTGTACGAGAGCAGCTCCGGCGCCTCATGAACAAGTTTAAAGTGCCGCGAACATCCAGTGAAGGTATGCGTTTTCTTTCTGGGCTTGTACCAGCCGAGTACACACATTCAGTCCAAGACACATTCTGACTTGTTAGGCACGAAGT
Source organism: Perissodus microlepis (assembly GCF_051167445.1). NCBI lineage: Eukaryota > Metazoa > Chordata > Actinopteri > Cichliformes > Cichlidae > Perissodus > Perissodus microlepis. The sequence goes on from NC_140480.1 coordinate 20,948,617, forward strand.
CTCCTGTTTTTAAGCTGTTTCACCTTAATCTTCTTGATGTGTGTCTCGCACAGGTGATCCAGATGTGATCTTGAAGTGCATTGTCTCTGGATTTTTTGCTAATGCAGCTCGCATTCACCATTCTGGTTCCTACCGGTAAGGACAAACGTCTGTCACTTTATTAGATGTCTCAGTTTTCCCACCAGAGGGGTTTTAACAGTTTTCATGTTTTGTTTTGTTTTTTACAAAAACCACTTGGTGCACTCCGTCATTCTTTTTCCTTTGCCAGGACTTTACGAGATGATCGTGAGCTTCACATCCACCCAAACTCTGTGCTGTACGGAGAGAAACCTCCAAAGTGGTCAGTGTTCATTCTTTTAGCTGCTGAAGTGTCAGTAATGATCTTAAGGCTTTGCAGAGAACTGAAATGCCTAAATGTTTCTAAAAGCATCTTTTATTTGGACATGTTTGAGAGAAACGTGCTGTAAACATTTCTGTGTTGCGTTCTTTCAGGGTTGTCTTCAATGAAGTGGTGCAGACATCAAAATACTACATGCGTGACGTGACTGCTGTTGAGTCCTCTTGGCTGGTTGAGTTGGCCCCTCACTTTTACAAGCAAGCCAAGGTATGTCAAACAATTTAAACTGACTTACTCCAGCTTATTATTTGTTATTAATCTCAAATATATATTGTGCAATAATTGTTGTGTTTTGTTTTTAATCTCAGTTCCAAAAGAGTTGTGATGCTGTGTAAAAATGTAAATAAAAATGATGCGCAAATCTCGCAAACCCATATTTTATTCACAGTAGAACATAGGAAGTATCAAATGTTTAAACAGTGGCTCATTTTGAATTTGTTGGCAGTAACGTGTCTCAAAAAAACTGGGATGGGGTAACAAAAAGCTGGAAAAGTAAGGGGGTATTGAAAAGAAATGGCTGGTGGAATATTTTGCAACTAATTAAGTGAACTGGGACTGCGCCTAGAGATTGTAGAGTTTCAGAATAATGGTCTTCAACATAAAATTGCAAATAATTTGATTCATCATCATCCATAGTACAAACGATTCTGTAGAACACAGAAGATTAACACTGTTAATCTTGACGTAGCATTTTCAGTGGGAGAAACATTTAGTCTCTCATCTAAGTGACTTCCATTCAATTCAGTTCTATTCAATTTTATTTGTACAGCGCCAAATCACAACAACAGGCGGTTTATATTGTAAGATAGATTCTACAACCCAACAATTATATGACTCCCCTATGACAATCATATTACTCAACAAGTCCAGCAGCTGGTCTCCTCAGCTCATAGATGGTTACATACTGTTAAAAGCAGAGGGGATGCCACGCAGTGGTAAATGTGGGCTCTTTCTAACTTTTCTCAGACATGTTGGTGCTATGACATTCAAAACAACCCTTTTTTTTTCTTAAGAAAAAAACTTCTTTTTTTTTTTTATTTCTACATTCCATCTGATTTGAAGAAAGATGTGAAAATCACTGCATTTTGTTTTTATTTACATTTTACATAGTTTAACAACTTACTTGGAATTTGGGGTTGTATGGAGACAGTCTGTGAACAAGCTTACAGCTTCTGTATTTTTTGTTTTTGTTTTATTATTATTATTATTATTTTGTGTCTTTTAGCATGGCTCGCTGGCCAGCAAGAGATCCAGGGTCCTCTAAATCTCCTCATCACTTCACCACGATAAAGGAGGAAGAATAATTTACCACTGTGCCCCTTCTCCATTTCACTGTATATAAAGATGTAATATATATATATGTATATTTATTGTCCACCTGCACAACCCCATCTACACTATGTGGCCATGCTACACTGGGATTCAGCGGTATAATTTAAATGTTGATGTAAACATTTTGAACTTGCTCCATTTGAGTGTGTCTCAGTTTTGGCTGTGCTGTAGTGTATGTTCAGTCTATGAGAGTAAATGCTAATGAATGTGAAATGAGTCTAGGCTGTGTCTGATCCAGTGTCCATTCTGGGACGGTCATGTAGTTCGTGTGTGTGTGTGTGTGTGTGTGTGTGTGTGTGTGTGTGTGTGTGTGTGTGTGTGTGTATATAATCATAGCAGGCTCAGGTCCAGGGAAGGGCTTCGGTGCCACAGGCCTGTCCACACCTGGTCCCAGGCTGCATTTTTTTTTTAAAAAGTGCTATATTTTGTTTCCTGTTGCCGATGGATGATAGAAGACCCTGGTCTGTGAGGACGTGCCCTTTAAGAGCATGTTTTTGTTTGTTTGTAGTTATTTTGCTTTCCCCATAAACTGGGTGCCTTTTATGTTTAAATTAGTTTACTTAACCTCAGATTTAATTTTGATGTCTTATAAATTTCTTTTCCTTCATACAGAATGTAGTGGTATATATTTCCAACACATCTACAGCATACCAAAACTCATGGTTTTGTTCAGTCAACCTGAGATCCTCCAATAATGATACTGTGAAGGGATAGCATTACTTTTGGATCCTCGTTTTACACTCTTACCGCTCGACTACAGTATAGCTCAGACATAGTGGCCTTGTCACCACTTTGTGCCAGTTTATTTTGACAGTGTGTTTTGCATTTCATTTTGAAATGTAATTGTAGATGTAAGGGGGAAAAATTACACCCAAACATTGTAAACAAAAAGCTGTGAAACTAAAACAAATGAAGTGCCATTTGTTCCTGTGATGACGTAAAGTGCATCCGAAGCCTCAAAAGACACTGTAGCAAACATCTGACTTCTTCTTATGGTTTCATAGTTTTAACAAGTCCGTTTGTTTGTTTTTGTTTGTTTAGTAAAAGGGTTTTTACATTCCACATGTATGGATTCATGAGTTTGTCTTTTTGTTTTCCTTCAGAGGTGTTTGGCCCTGAAAGCTTCAGTGAGCTGTATAATAAAGGTTTTGATATTATACTCTGCTGGGATCAAACCAGTACAGTTACTCCTGCCACCAAATTTTACATCTGCATGCCTGTTTTTTCTTCTTCTTTTTTTAGGTTATAACTGTAGATGCAAACAAAACAAAACACCAAACAGTAGGTAGGCAAACAAATTCAAATTAGATGACTACGATTAAAAGTATCTCTGCATGCTAAGTTGTGCTCTGATGTAGACCTGTACATTTAAGATCACCTCGTAGACTTGTTGCAGATGAAAATATTCGAGGTGACTTGTTCTCTCTCATTTTGTGCAGACACTGAGTATGTATGCAGCCAAAGCAGTAATCTGTAGACCCGTGTAACAGCTTACCTCTGAGATACAACCTGCCACCTGCCATGTCTTCCTCCCATCATCAAATAAAGCCTTACTGTCATACACTTAAGTGCCGAGTGTCATTTGCTGTGCTCACTTAACTCTTTAAAGCCAAGTGCATTATATTTGATATATAATTTTTTTGAGACTTTTACATCATCAGCGTATTGGTTTTTTTTGTCCCTTCCCGAAAAACCAAAATAAATCTCACATTAAATTTATAAGGAATAAATTAATCAAAACTAATGTCTTTATATAGACTTTTAAATTTCAACAGAAGTTTCAATAAATACTATTTTCAGAAAATTTGAATTTTATAAATTATTTAATGTTTCAGGCTTTAAAAGGTTAACTGGTGTTCTTGCAGTACATGTGTCCGCCGGGGGGTGTCACCATTGCACCGCAAACAGTGCCGCTGAGGCACAATTATTCAGAAGCTCATCAGTAAGTGCAGAGGCATTTATCAGTGTCTGTGTGTATATTTGTTCCGCTTGTGGTACGTGCGTGTGCTGTAAGTGGCTGCTTTTGCTGTGACAACTTGCTTTGTGGATCATTTGGAGATGCGGTCTGATGAGCGCCTGGGCCCTAGCTGCAGTAATCTGTGTACACAGTCGGAAATGTAGACACTGCATGAGTATATTTAAGCGCATTTGGCACAGATGTAAGTTTTGTTTAACTGAGACTTTTCTGTTTGCTTTATTTATTTATTTATTTTTTATTTTTAAAAGGCTCTTTTTTTTCTTTAAGCTTTCCTCCAACTTCTAGGAGTGTGCAGCAAATGCTCTTTGGGCCACATGTTACTAGATACTACAAAACAATCCAAACAGCATGTCGCAACCTTATTTTTTGATATATGTGTTGCATACAAAATTTTACAATGCACACAAACAACAAACCAATCAAACAAAAATAACAAAACTCTTTGGAGTTCCTAGTGAGGGTGGAAAGGTCCAGGGGTTCAAATAATGTGAATTATTTGAAGAACAAACTTCTAACACCAATAATTGTATGTCTTTTGAAAGCTACTTGGAACAAGAGGGATATGGGTTTAAGATGGTAGCCAGGTCTCGCATACAAAGGCTAGCTGAATGGCAGGTGAGCGTTTTACAGGTGCTTCAGTGTACGGCACACACCTGACATGCAGGCTGAGCAGCAGGCGCCATCTTTACGTGCATTTCTACCAAACTCACTGCATCAATTATCTAGTGAATATCTACTGAGTGCTTCCCCAGACCGTGCCCCAACACAGACATGGTATAAAGTTAAGATGTTGTGTACAGCATGGACGCTTTATTGCTCATTGAACTATTTTGCCTTTAAGCTGATAGCTAGTAATGTAGCTGGCTAGATTTATGGCAATGCTTACCTAAAGTGATGCTTCTAGTCTGATGCTGCTGATGTTAACTGACGGATTTAAGATGAGACGATAATGTTAACTTTCAGGCGGTAGCTTGTGCCAGGGTAAACTTTATGAAGGGGTCCTAATTAAACAAACAATAACAAGAGTCCCAAAATTACAGGCCTAAGGAGTAAAAGTTTCTTTTCTTTTTTACCTTTCTGTGAGTTCGGTTGGGGTTGAAAGCCTGATTTTTTGCTTAAAGTCTTGAGGCTAACCTGTGCTGCACATTTATTATTAGTTAATGCAGGTGGTTGTGGTTTGATAACAAAATGAAGCATGCTGAGAAAGAGTTGGAGTTTACAGTAGAAATGAAAGCAAGGAAGAAAGCTTACATACTTGCTGTAGCAGCCAGTAGCCAGCCTAAATAAAGAGGGGGGGTTGGTGCAGACACATATCTTTCCATGGTGTAGATAATCACAACAAGATAATATTTTAAATTGGGCCAGAAGCAAAAATAATGAGCTGAGTTTTGTTTTTGTAAATTATTATTTAATTTCTAATTTAATTTCTTTCTGTATGTTCTTAGTAGGCAGGTGAGTCACCCAGTGTAAGGAAATAGAGGATCTCCTCCCCATCTTAAGGCTGCGAGTACAGGTGAGTCCTTTAAAATAGGGATAAATGAGAATTTCAAATAATGCATATAATGTCTCAGTCTCCACAGAGATGCCCAGCATTTACACTGCACATGTCTTTTTAAAGTGAATACTTTCTCGTAATGCCAGTGCACAACAACAGTCATTTCAAGCCACTTTACATTGTAAGGTTAAATTCCCTAGTATAAGAGCCAATATTAATATGATTTATATAGTTATATGTGGTTTTTATCATTGTTAGAAGCTGGAAGAAAGGCCAGAATTTTAGCCCTTAGTTGACCATTCGACCAAATATTTCCATAAATTACTGCATATAAAGGCAACTGTATAATTTCCATTACCTCCTGTTATTCATTTTTTAAAATTCAGATTGCTTTTATTTGTTTTTCTTGCCTCTGTTAACCCACCTGTGCTCTTTCATAGCCATTTCTGTTGTTATCTAGTGATGCTAGGTTATGTGGTCATTTGAGTGTCTTTTAAAACACTAAATGCACTGCAATGCAATGCACCTATAACATAGTTTGCTCAGTCGCATTGTCACAAAGGCACTGCTGATGCATCTTATGCATTTGGTGTGCTCTTTGTTTTAAGGATCTTCGGTGGTACGGCACATTAAGCTATGGTGTTTCTGTCTCACTGTCAACTGACGGGAATGATGAATTTCTCAACCTGACATCTTCGTGGAGGACAAAAACAAGTAAGAGATGAAAGGCTACATTACTACACGTGTTTTTCAGTTCCACTCAGTTGCCCATTAGTGTTGTATAACCACATACATGTTAGCTGACAGCCGGAGGTATCAGTGATTAATAGCATGCATGTGACTCGGACGAGGCAGCAGTTTTGAACAGGTTGTGCGTATGTGGTTGAGCGTTCCTCGCCATATTTCAGCACTGTCAAAAAATCATTGACATGTTCCATCCAATTCAAAGAATGTTTAACTGTTTTAAAGCGCTTGATGGGAAAGCAAGCCATGTGTGACTTGTAATTACCCCCTGTTCAAAGTTTAGACGTGTTTTGAAAGAAAACATTGTGGTTAATATTTCCCCACTTAATTGGTAATGAGTGCTTTTTTACAGCTTTTGCAAGATTTTGTTTGTCAGAGGGGTTCGCGGTGTACTAAGATTAGGTTTATGATTAGAAATGTGATGATGTTACTATTTTACCTATTTACTGTGTGGCTTGACCAAAAATTGGGAAATACATTCTTGTTTGTTATTTGAGTCCGTTAAGATTTTTCTCAGTAAATGTTCTTAAACATTAACAATTTCATGATACTTACACAGTTAAAAAGATTAATCCGCTTAGAGGTTGATGCTCACTGCTGTCATTACCTTGATAATAAGGCGATTTAAAAAAGGGAACGCTTCTATAGTTGGTGCATTTAAAAAGAGTGCAACATAAGATGGTAATTAGCGTACTCGTGCAGAGAGATAGGAATTTTTGCAGTCACGTGCAAAATCTTGAAGAATAATCTGTTAAACTACTAGCACCTATTTTATCTGACCATATTCATTAGAAGAAATAACGTGTTCTGGGATATATGTATGCGATTATCTCTCTGAATATTTTTTATAGCATCAGAGGCTTTATTTCCAAGCAGCCTTATGCATGGGTGAAAAAAAGAAGCCTTCAAGCACAGGAGGAATTTTTACATTTGGGAGGGAGGATGCAATCAGTAGCGTGGGACTTGCAGAGGCCTCCTCGGGTGACAAATTGAAAGTGTCTCGGTCTAGTTTATAGCCCTGATCAGGTCAAACGAAAAATATTGGAGGTCTGGGTGAGGAGACAGGCCCGCCTGGTGCAGATAAATGGACTGATCATTTCTTATTGAGAAACAATTCCTAAAAGGTAGTTTACTGTGTGACTGGCGAAGCGGCGAGCGGAGAGCAGAACACGCACCCACTGCTCCCTCCCTGACCCTTCCTCCACTGCCGGAATTAAATGGATAGAGAGAACGCGTGTTTCTGATGGCACTCCTCCGCCAGAGAGACACTCCATTTGTTATGAAGTAGGGGTTCTGATGAAGTGCAGGGAGCTCCTTTTTCTTTTTTCCTCCTTTTTTCATCCTTCCTTTCTCAGGCACTACAAGGCCGGCCTTCAGTCTGCTTCACATGAAATGGATGGAAGGAGCCGATTGAATTTTACACTCCCCTGGTCATGATTAATGTGTTTGGTGAGGACTGTCTTGGCAGTGAAACGGCTTTACCACTAGCTGGTGCTCAAGCTCCTTCATGGCTGTCGTCTGATAAGTTTGCACAGTGGTACTGTAGGGGTGGGGGGAGGCTGTTAAAGCGGGGCAGTTTTGTTGAAGAAACTGGTCTTCACATAGCCAGCAACCCTTTTAACTCATCTCCCCTTGTGTTAATAGAAAATCTCTTGCCTACGCTCGCTTGTTATTACTTCACGGTCAGTTTCTCAGTGTGCTCTCTAACCCGTGTTACTTGGCAGGCCATGCTATAAATGCCAGTTTATCACTTAACCTTCTGTGAAAAGGTGGGGGGAACTAATGAAAGATGCCAGGTGATGTTAGCAGACACCTTAACATATGCTGTAAGTTTACTTATTCAAACTTCATGCATGGATGTGAAATGGCACCACTTTTTTTTTTACAGTGCAACATTTGACTTTGAACATTCTTTAGCTTGTAATGGTAACAGCCAAGTTTCAAATTAAATTGTTAATTTTGTGTTATGCATATTCAATTCCAAAGCAAGTAGAGCCCTAATTTAAAGGCACAAACTTCATGAAACACCCAAAGCAGTATTTCCCGAGCACACGCACTCTCTGGATGTTTTCAAGCACACCTGTTTTTTTTGGCTCATGAAGTTGAATATGAGGCATCGCGATAGTTCAACAAACGATAAGAAGCATCTCCTTGGAAATTGCCTGGAAAGTACAAAGCGACACAACAACAACTCATCAGAAAGTTTTTCAGCATCATCTGGTCTGATTTATGTGGTATTTGCACATGACTGTCCACTGTGAGATAAAACACAGTGGGTAGTAGTTAATTATGGCACTGCACTTCTCAAATCAGAGGATGCAGATTTAACACTATACTCTGCATCAACAAAAGTACTGGGACAGCGGCACATTACAGGAGCTGCTCAGCCATGGAAACCCATGGCATGAAGCTCCCGGCACACAATTTTTATGCTGATGTTAATACTGAGGAGGTTTGGAGCTCTGTAGTCATAGAGTCAGCAGGTCTTTGGTGAATTTTCACATCATATACACCAGCACTTGGTTACCTGGTTGCTTTTGTAATGTGGCTGAGCTGCTGTGTTTTTAAAACACTTGTACTTTGCAATAATGCAACATGGATCATGGAATATCTAGGACAGAAGAAATTTCACAAATGTGCGTGTTGCAACTGTGACATCCAGTTACACTACAATGTCAAATTCCATAAAATCTTTGCAACAAACTACATGGCTAAATGCTTGATTTTATACATGTGTGGCAATAGGACTGAAAATGCCTGAATTCAAAGAATAAGGGGATACTTTGGTCCATATGGTGTAGGGATCACCAAGTGCGTGGAAGGATTAATGAACTAAAGGAGAAGCCTTTTACATAATTCAAAGCAGCTATTCCTTTACTATTCATTATGTATTATTTTTAGTCCACTGCAAACTGTTTTACTGATGCACATGTTTAAACACACTAGGGCTGCCACGATTAGTCGACTAGTCACGATTACGTCGACTATCAAAATCGTCGACGACTAATTTAATAGTCGACGCATCGTTTGAAGCTTTGTAAGATCCCAAAAGACGCAGGAATAAGTAGTAGGATTTAAGAGTGTAATAACGGACTGAAACAGAAGATGGCAGCACTGCACGTACAAGGATGCCAGCTGCCGTTAAACCCCGAAGAAGAAGAAGCTCTGTCCCAGAATTCATAGTGCAGCCCAGCTCAGTTTCCAACAATGGTGGCAGCTAGTTAGTTTTAATATTACTCTTATTATTCTTTCTGGGTCACAAAATAAACATTTAACATATTTTCAGACGAGAATGTAGCTGTGTAAACCTCAAATATCCGCTCAGTTTATCAAGACACCACATATTTTCAAAAGCGCGCCGACGTTTTCGGAGACGTCTGTTACCCACTAGCTCGTTAGCTAGCCGGGTGCAAGGCTCACTAGAGCCGGTGAGAACACCGGACTCCCGGCAAATCGTTTTCAAACCCACCGCCATTTTTCGCTACTCAGGTTAAACATATATAAGTCACTTAGATAACTTAAAAATTTTTCAGTATTTTATTTGTTCCTGAGTAAATCGGTTTGGCTGAGATTAAAGTTATAGTTTTTACACAGCTGAATAAACGTCAAGCAGACAACTGATTATCAGAAGTGTGAGATGCTCGAGAATATACTCCGGTGTCCCGTTATATTTTAGATAGCAAGGAGCAGATGGCTGAGTTTATTAAACTCCACCGAAACAATCTGCAAACTTCATTAAAATTTAATAAACTATCATCTTGTCTTTATTTTTAATTAGCACATACCTTAAACACTTAAAGCTGTAAGCTAATGATAGTTATATAAGAGCAGATGCTGCTGGTGCAATAAGCTGTACGTTTTATGTTCAATGGATGCATGATCTGATTAGTCGACTAATCGCAAAAATAATCGGTGACTAGTCGACTATCAAAATAATCGTTTGTGGCACTGTTTTTTCCCAGCTAGAAGGTCCTGAATTGTAATCCATTACCTGGCCGGGGCCTTTTCCTATGTGGAGTTTGCATGTTTTCCCTGTGTCTTTGTGGGTTTTCTACAAGGTACTCCAACTTCCTCCCACAGTCCAAAAACATGCAGTTTGTGGGTTTAGGTTATCCTGAATTGGCCATAAGTGTGAGTGTGACCGGTTGTCTGTCTCTCTGTGTTGGCCCTGTGACAGGCTAGCGACCTGGACAGGGTCTACCCTGCCTCTTGCCCTGTGGGCAGCTGGGAGAGGCTCAAGTGGCTCTGGGACCTTGAATTGGATAAGCTGAAGAAAGTGGATGGATTTATTTTGTTAGAAATCACCAAAGCACCTGCAGATTAATGTGAGATGGGGATTAGCTTCTGGTTAAAGTCCAAGACACATTTTGCACCAAAATGCCACTTTGCGCCTCCTACCTGTTTTCACCTTCTCTTCAAAGCTGTGCACGGTGTGGTTGGCATCCAACTTCTACACATTTATTTTAAGTTCACGATGTTACCAAATTGCTGGTGTTCTGCTTGCACTGTTTATTGCATTTTAAATATCACCTTGAATAATAAAGAGATCATTCATCCTGTTTGTGTATCTAATGATTGTGTATCCAAAATCTGTGATCACATATCCAACCCTGTATTTGAGTAACATGAATTTTGTAATTTTCAAAAGTCATTATGTTTGTAAGTCCAATCAACATCAGCTCATTTCTCTTTTGTTATAAGGAACAGTTTGTAAATGTGTAAAGTAGTAAACAACTCAGGTAATCACAAGAATGTGTTTTTACAGGACACAAACTTTAAATAAACATAGTTTTACTAAGATAAGATTATTTTATTATCCTTTGAATTAGAAAATGAACCCAGAATTATAATCTGGGGACAACAAGCTGGATATCTTCAAAGTATCTGGTGATAAGAGACCCATATTTAATGGCATTAATGGCAGCAAGGCTGGAAGGAGTGGACTGGATTTACAGAAGTGCCTTAGATGAGAGATCAATAAAGAGGTAACTGAGTGGATAAGCCAGACTAAGCAGGAATAGGAGCAGGTTTAATTTTGCATAAATAATGTACAGTGTGAGAAGAGAGAGGGCAATAGAGGTCGGACAGCCAGATTGTGGGTCAGTCCTCCATTTTTATAATATGTCTCCTCCAGTATTCAGGTGCAGTTTATTTCATTTTATCTTGTTTGTTCATCAGTGCTGTTCATCTGTTTCTGAATTAATTTCACCTTCTGCTGTAGACACATGTAATCTGTTTATAGAGTTATAGCCAATAGAAACCCAGTAAGTGGATTTTATGTTGCCCTGCTGGAACTCCCAGAGATTTCTCCTCCATCGTCCAAGCCCTGCTTCGATCATCAGGACTTCAGTGGATGATGGATGGAGCTGTCTCCCTCCAGGTTGTCTTAGCATCTGTTGCATGGTGCTCACTGTATCCTGCATGGTTAATGCTTGCATGCACACAGATAGACCTCTACCACTGGGTGTGGGCCGTTTGGTGGGTAATGATGTAAAATGAGAAACACAAACCTACCTTTCAGCACCACATAGAAATGGTTTGAAATTACTGTGATCTTACATAATGATATCATGATGTACGCTTTTACAAACTCTCTAAAGGAGATGATCCACCCTCTTGAACCTCAGCTAACTCTTAACAAAATGGGTTTCTGTGGCTGAAATAGTCTAAAGGTGGTTAGCTGACCAGTTTCAGCTAAAGGTACGGAGGTTGGGGGAGAAGATAACTGAAGATAAAAACAATAGGAGAGTGACGAAGGAAGGGATGGCTGAATGAGGGAGAAATCAATAGGAAATCAGTGTTTGGGGAAGGCCTGTCGTTTATCAGGTGACACGGTTAAACAGCGTTAAGGCACTAAAAGTGAAAAATAAGGGCCATCCCCATGCTGGTATTGATCACAGCGGAATGGGGCGGCAGAAGGCCGAAGCCACTAATAAAATAAGACGTATCTGAGTGGGAATCAGCCAGGGATCGATGGGCTTGGTGATCAAGGCCAAAAACATCTTCACTGGGATTAAGCTCGTTCTGCTCTCTTCTGCCCCCGTTATACACCTCAGTGTGAGTAAAGGATGATGTGATAGAAGCGGTGGGGTCACTAAGAGGCTCTTCAGACGGGGCTCACCTGTTCAGTAAGAAATTGTAGCATAGAGTGGAGTGAAGGTGTCGATTATTTGAGACAACTAGACAGAAGAAGGGAGAGAACGTCTCTCTTGATGTAGCCAGCAGGATGTCGCTGGCTTTGATACCTGGTTTAACTCTATCTGATGAGACACACGTCTTTATTTTTAATGATTAATTTTAATTACCTACCAGTGTACATCAAGATCTTAAGAATGATCTGACAGGATACATTTCAACACAACCTGGACTATTCAACTTAGCCCTTTCTATGGATTGTAAATCATTTATCCCTGTTTAAGCTGTTTAATTTACACAGATTTAAAAAGTAGCTAACCCTAATATGTGTTTCAAAGTATCCTGAATATTAAAAAATAATTTGTCATTCTGGGATTATTGAGTAATAGCAGACTTGTTTTGAATCAAACACAAAAAGAGCCAACAGACAAAGCTTTATATACTTCACAAAGATTACTTTTTAGGTTTGCCTCATCAGCTCTTATTGGTGCTCTGCTGTCAATAACAATGACAATCCTGCAACATCTTTCATTCTCTTCTTGTCTTTATCTTCATCACCCTCATTTCAAAGCAGCTGTGTTGGTGTCATCATGCCAGAGGTTTTGTCTCAAAATGGGGCCATAACAAAGAGGAAAAAAAAATAAAAAATCAGTTGTTGTGGCTGTTTAACATCTGGGTGTGAACATTTAGCAAGTGCAGCAAAGCCTGGAAAAGGAGGGTTTTTAGTATTATTACAGTTTCTTACTTTGGCACACTTTGGCATTAGAGGGGTGTTGCAAATAGACAGAATAGCGCTATATGGAACATAGTTTCTTACTCCCTCTTTTTCATGCTCTTGGTCTTCAATTTTTGCAGACCAAGGATCATCTGGAGAGGATAGGGTAGCAAAGATGCAGTTAAGTTGAAGCCCGTGGAAGCCTTTGTGTCTGTTTAGTTCTTCATAAGCAGACACTAGTGAATCCAAGTGTTCCAAATGTGAATGAGGACCACATGTTTTTATGTTCTGAACCCCGTTTGCTTTCTCTACTCAGTATAACATCTGGCACATTCAAATGTGTAGAAACTATTGGCCAGCTGCTCTGTTCACTGCTCAAAATGAAGTCTTTTAGTATTTTCTTGTACATGCAGCTGTGGTATTCACAGTGACCACTATCAGTATTAGTGAGGAACAGTGTTTTCCTTCTATCGCCACATTTTTCTTCTCCTCTTTCAGCTCTATGTTTAACAAATCCTACAAGTGAGAGGCAACCAGAGGAGCGCAGTGTGACAAATAGCAGCAGATCATGCAGAAAATGTGCAATGCTAAACATCGGTTACTACACATGGGAGAAATTGTGTGTTTGTGCAGTGTTTGCTGTCCAAGGAGTTCTGGTAGCAAAGTGGAAAAAAAAACAAAAAAACAGGATCGCTCTCACAGCTGGGGACTTGGAATTGAATACATGGCTTCATTTTCACAGCTTAAAAAAAATTATGTTGAGGAGGGCAGAAAATCTTGCTGGGGTTTTGAGTTTCTTTTGATGTGTCCTGATGACGATTATGAAATCCAATAAAAACTAATTAGGAAATTAGGAGGTAGATCAATAAAGTTTGCTCTGGTGGAGCATGCTGTGTGCGTGTGTACGTGTGCGCATGTGTGTGTGTATGCGTGGCGGTCATTTTTTGTCGACCCCCTTCTGCCCAGTAAGTGTGTTGCAGCTCTGACCTGGCCAAAGCAATTGTTACTGATACTCCTCTGTGGATTCAGTCTGCCCTGCGCTCATATGGCTGTAATTTATATTTTGTTGACTGCCGGTTTCTTCGGCCGTGTGTAATCAGATTCTGTGAGTTCTCATTTTTGCTAATTCCACCCTTCTAATGTTACAACTAATGTACCCTGAAACCTCTTTATTGCGCTTTATTGCTCCAGCATTGCTTTACTTACTTAATTTATTTATTTAGAGTTGGTTTGACCACCCACAAAAACAAGTGACGTAGTGGTGGTGCATTGACAGGAATGTGATGGAGAGTTGTATGAGGTTTCCGTCTCGCCCTTGCCTTGACAGATGAATCGGTGTGTTCGGGTTTTGTATAGAAAACAATTTGATCTTGAATTTTACACTTTCAACACTTTGAAAAAAGTTTAACGGTCATGAAATGAATCTGTTTATAGGATAGCCTTCCAAACTAACCATCATTTGAGAAGAGTAACCAAGACCATGAATACAACTCAGTTTGAATTGTGAATGGAGTTGAGGTGTGCAGTGGCGTTGGAGCGGGGGTTTAGCTTTGGGGTATGTGGTTAGCCGTGTAGGTTCAACTCATAGGCCTGTAGGAAAATAAATGAGTTGCCAGGCCAAGCCAGGCCAGGGCAAGATGGTCACAGGGTGTATTGGACAGTACCAGTACCTGCTTCCCTCTCTGACACCCCAGTCCTCTCCTTGGCCCTACTTGCCGCCCACCTTTCAGTATGGAAACAGGCCCTTATTTAGCGGCCGGACTCGTCCGTGTCCGCGGCTGGCTATTTGTCCTTGTCTAATTATGGCTGCTGGCTGCTGCCCGCATGCACATGACTAATGGAGGGGCTGGGAACGGGGAGGGGGTGAGGCTGGGTGCAGGGAGGAGGCAGTGGGGGAAGAGGAAGCAGTGGACGAGCAGACCGGCCGCTGGTGATTTGTGGATCAGGCACTCTGTCATTGCCCTGGACCCATTTGTCTTCAAGAGCAGTCGGGAAGAAGAGGGGTGGAGATGGAGGGGATGGTGAGGGTGAGGGGGCGGTGTTGGTGGTGGGGCTCCAGGGCAGAAAATGGTTTACAATGACTCCCATTTTCAAGCACTTTCATCCTTGGCCGTAGCAGTCTGCATGGTTTGCCAGGAGATGGGATGGAATGGGCGGCTGACGTGATGTAGGATATGACAGAAACCTTGACAACTCACTGCTGCTATTTCTTTTTAGGGGTTTAGCTTGATGGCCACCCTCCCTCTCCCCTGAGAGCAAGCCTTATCTGTTTTCTCCCTGTCATGTGGCGAGAGCAGAGGCTCTGTGGATTCAATCCTCTGCTGCCTGCACTCAAACTTAGAAACTAGCTGTACCACAACATGCCTGACTATGCACACACATTGCACACACCGTAGGCCTTGTCTTACATATTTTTTAAGGTGATCCTGAGATGATCCAGAGAAATTAAATAGTGCTTTTAAAAATTCCTATTTGGTGGTAATTAGGTATGTTTGTAGTAAAGTACTTTTTAGGTGGATTTTGTACCAGGCTCTCATTCTCTGCTGGCTTTTTTTTTTTTTTTTTTTTTTTTTACCACATTTCCCTCCAGTTATGTGGAGGTAGCTGAAGGCACCTGCGTCCCTTTTCCTCCTGGAGTCCTTATTATCCCGAGCTTAGGTTTCTTCTGCTGCTCAGACAAGAAAGAGCAGCAGCAGGGCAGGAACTACTAACTCTGTATTGATTTTATACAGTTTTTTATCTGCCCCCCTTTTGCTTTTTCTCCTGGTCTTTTTAAGTAAATAAACACAAGATTTGTCATGTTTGTCCAGGGAGAAGAGGGGGTCGATGGAGGGGATAGGGGTGGTGGAGAGGAGCCAGGTCCAAGCCTCGCACTAGGTCAGCCATGATTAATTCTGCCATCTCATGGATGGAGGCATTCGGGTAAGATTGTTGAAGGGTGCCTGTGGAGCCTCTCTCTGACCTCCCTTGCTCCTGTCCCTCCCCTAACGCTCCTGGGCAGCCCTGGTCCTAAATCACCGACTGTCAGTGTGTTGGCAGAACAATGGTGCAGGGTCTTCTGTTCCATCTCAGGCTCCAGCCGACTGGACACGGTTTCCTCCATCGTTAGTGTGAGTTCGTAGCCTCTCTGGTCCTTCCTGGCCCCTGAACCCCACAGGACCCACAGGAGGCAAGGGCTTAAGCTTTGCCTGGCTGTCTGATATGTTATTGGGCCTGCAGACTGCTGGTGTGGTTCTATATGCAGATTATTGTAGTGTAGTCATGAAGTCTGATTTAGAGTGTTTTATTTATCTGCTTGTATAAGTACTTTTTGAAAACGTTTTGACTGGTCATCAGTAAGCAGTTAGAAATTGTGTCAAGGTGACTTTGGGCTCTTAGAAACCAATATAGTTTCTTTCTTCTTCTTTTTTTAACAGACTAAGGGTTAATTTGTTAATTGGTAATATATTATTGGAAGGTTAATTATAATAAAAAAAAAATCTGCAGTTGCATTCTTAAATGCATGAATTTAATTATATCTGTTACTTTTAACCTTTTCCCTCAGTTGTTTTCTCAGACTTTTTGATTTGTCCTCCTCGATTTACTGTTTAAAGTCAAGAGTCTCGGGTCAATCTATCAAATCTTCTAACTGAGGGTCGATCAATATGTCAGCAGCCCAGCACACCCTCAGCAGTTATGATGATGTCCGTGGTCCTGCGCTTGGCTCGGCTGCTGTTACTGCCGCTACAGCGCGCTGAGCAGGGGATCGAACCCAGCCTGTCAGGGGGCCTGACGGAAAGCATGAATCACTATTACTGGAGCTGCTGTTTGCTCCCCCAGTGGAGAAGTGCAAACTCTGATGCACTGCAAGGAGTGTACTGTTCTTGACCACACACACTCACACACAGACAGATTGTTTGTACCAAGAATAGTATTCATATACAGGAATCTAAAGGAGAATTAAACAGGAAAACACCCCCCCCCCCCACACACACACACACACACACACAAAACTAAATGTGCACACTTTATCACGCAATTAAGTGTCAGTTGGTATTTGACCCATTAGCTCCTGGAACCTGATCCAGCCTGCTCACCACCTCTGGACTTGTTATCCTGGTGTGAGCTCAGTTCAGTGGGCCTGGAAGGGTTCCGGTTACCCCTCTAATCTCATTGAAACGCTTTAGCCACGGCCAGCGGATGCCTGCATGTCCGACAAACAGCCCTCACACTAATAGCACCATGCTTTGTGTTTATGGTTTACGTGTGTATGTTCAGGCACACACATATAACAATATGGATCTGTTACTTAATAGTGAGCACAGGACGGGAGAGTATGATGTTGAAAAATTATTTGTGTGTGTGTGTATGGATACACAACATGTTTGTGTGTAGAAATAATATTCTAGTTTACAGGATGCAATTCCCCTTAATATGCCCATCCTAATGTAATTTGGCGTCTATGGAGTGTCTGTGAGCCGGGCCGGGCTGGTGTGTATTTCTGCTGACTGCTCCTATTTTGTGTTTATATGGATGAGTGGCTCTCTGGGAGAGCATTATGCATCCTTTTCAGCATTTAAAGATTATGTGCACGTTGGCGGCAGAAGCATTATACAAACAAGGAAATATGTCTTTGATTAAAATATCTTTTATCTCTTTATTGATTAAAAGGCTTAGTTTGATAATAGAATTCTCTGCCCCTCCCCCCTGGGCTCTTCGTTTCATTTTTGTGCTCTCAGTTTTATCAGTTACCCCTCTGTGGTTGTGAAAAAAAAAAGATATATTTAATTTTAAGTTTTTCAACAAACCAAATCAAGTTGTCAGCCAGTCAAATTGAAAGGTCAGTTTTTGACCTCTGTTACAGGATAATTATCACTTTGTGAATTAATTGTCTGTTTTGCAAATGTATGTGTTTTATTTTATCTATGCAATTTAAAAAAAACAACTGTGCCACCCCAGGAGCCAGGGATGGGACCAAAAGCACTTTACTTGTTGTCAAATGCGGTGAAAAAGTATTTGCTCCCTTCCTGATTTCTTAGTTTTTGCATATTCGTTACACTTACATGTTTTAGATCATCAGTCATATTTTAATATTAGACAAAGATCAATCAAGTTGATATAAAATGCAGTTTTTAAATGCTGATTTCATTCTGAAAAGATTCATATGTGTCTTTCATTGTCCTGCTGCATAATCTAGGTGTGCTCAAGTTTCAGGGCATGAACTGATGGCCCGACATTCTCCTTCAGGATTTTTTGGTAGAGAGCAGAATTCATGGTTCAATTAATTCTACTGGTATGATGTTCTTTTTATGAAATGTTTTGATGGTTTTATGCCACGTGTAATGGGACTTATAAAAAGTTCAGGTTTTGTCTTGTGACTCTTGTGAAGCCTGGAGAACTATTCCTGAAAACTATTACAAGAGAAACAAGAAAGTGCAACAAAGTTTTGCTACTATAGTTCTGCTGAAGAATAAAGGTGGTCACACCAAATATTGACTTTCAAGCTCATCAGAGTGTGGTTCAAGACTGTTGTACAGTCCTGTAGTCATATTTCAGATATATATTTCATACATTCTGACTCAGTAAATCCAACTTCCTAACACATTTTGCCTGCTTCCAGTTGTAAGAGCAGTGATACATTAATTATTTACTAAAGGACTTAGTTGCTCAAATTGATTTCTTCCACTAGCATATGCACCTTGTAAGTGGAAAAAAGTTGTTAAAAAAAGCCCACTTGATTTCCTGGGAAAGGTCATACGTGGCAGCTGAGCTGACAGACACATTGACACAAACACAGGGAACATCTTGTCTACAATGGCTGTATATTCTCCAGCTCTGTTAGCGGTTGACATCAGGGTCACATCATCTGTCTGTACCTCATTAGTCAGGTCAGGAAAGGGTGAGAGCTCAGATCATGTCTTTAAGACCCAGCATGTTTACCTGTGTTCCTGTGAACACCGTACTGTCAAGTTTCTTGTCTTTGTGCTGAAGAGCGCCAGCAGAGTCAAAACGCGATTCAGTTGTGTGTGTTTGGGTGTGTGTGTGTGTGAGACTGTCTTGCGTGCTTGATGGGAAGAGACTGAGCTGAGGCTGAATGAGAACAGATGGAGATGTGCTCTTTAATTAACCCTGCGGAATCACAGGGCTGAAAACAGGCCTCGGTCCGTGAATAACATCCAGCACATCCAGGGTGTTGTAAGGTGCAGTGTTAGTGTATATGACTTGTGTGTGTGCGTATGGAGTCTGCTATGGAGTAGCCGGAGCATCGACCCATTCCCCCATCCCCCTTCCCTAGAGCGGGGCGTTTTATTTCTCATTAGCGGGCAGCAAACTGCTGGGGGATGAAATTTGCTAACAGGAATTAAAAGTGCATTAACACATCTGAGAGATTCATTTCTGCTAATAGTTTTATTAGTGCTCTGACCTTTCAGTTCATTAGAGGACTGCTGGAGAAGGGAGGGGTGGAGAGGGGAAGAAAAGGGCGGATAAGAGGGTCTTAGGGCTCATTGTACTTGGGTAGACCTTTGGAAGTAGATTCAATCACAAAACGACCATAATGGTGGCAAATTACTGGACTTGGAAACCTTTTTTTGATTTGTTGGCTGTAATTGCCTATTTAAAGACATTTATACAGTTGCCTTTCACGTTCCCCTTGAAAAAAGTGTGGTCCTTTGTCACCTTTCATGAGATTATGATGGTTCAAAAGTGCCACCCACCCTTTTTCCCCCCCCCTTAGCACCAGCTCTAAGATACTGCCTGCTCAGTCTCAGTGGCCTGGTGCTCACCTCCCTCCAGTCAATTACCAGAATTTAACACAATGTTTTTCAGGTCTGTTAGCGCTTGAGTGTATCACTTATCCAGCCGGTTAATTGTTTATGAACTGTGCCCTCCCCTTCTCTGAAATGAAGTGAGGGAACCAAGAAGGGAGCAGTGTGACAAGAATGGCATTTGTCTGAGAGGAATAGGTCAGAGTAATCAACAGTGCTGTGAATATAAAGTTGACCAATCAAGTAAAACAGTCGCTAACAGCGTCCCCTCTATTTGTCATAGATAGGGCGATAATGTTTGAATTTACCTCGCCAAGGAAAGCAGCTAAGAGGAAATTAATGTTGTTTTCTTTCTGTTTTATTGGAAAGCAAGTGAGGCAAGTTACAGTGCAATTTGCTTCCCCCTGTTCTCTATAATTAGCACCTTACAGAAATGAAATAACATTGACGAGAAGGTCAATAATCCTGATCTATAGTGAAATTAATCCTGCTATCGACACAACAAGCAAACAATACAATTAAGAGCAGAGGGAGGAGAGAGTGCGGAAAAGAAGAAAGAAGGAAAGGAGCAGGTCTGAGGAATAGGATGTTTTTATCTCCTGGGTTCACTGTGCAGAAATCCTGTGAAGGTTTCTAATTAATTCATCCATTGTTAATGAAGGCAAAGCAAGGAACCAGAGATTATACACGAGGAGAGGAAGGAACACAATTAGTGATACCAGCTTAATGATTGCTTTTTTAACTTGCTGTTGTTTTTCCTCTTGTACTTAGTTGACTTGCTGGGGTGCTTTTATTGCATATTTTAAAATCAGCGTAACCTCTGCCACGTGCCACCACGATGAAAGGCGTCTAGAGAAGTGGTAAGGTAAAGTTCAGTGTCATGTGAAATTCACTAATGTTTTAACAGCCTATGCCATTAAAAACCACCAATTGATTATTGTTTTTAAATACTGCACAGACTTGTGGAGACGAGCTGAGCTGCTTGTCTGCAGGCATTATCAAGGATCCTTGTTTAGTTATTATTGCCATAAGCTTGTTAAACAGCATGAAGCACCAAATTATATTCTCTCTGTATGTTGGTGCTTAATTGTCTCATGTTATATCCAGATGCGAAAGAAAGCTTTAATGATTTTTTCCGTTTTGTGCCCTCTGATTGCCCAACTTCCCTTCCGAACAGTCTAATATTTAATCCACCCTGGTTTTAGATTCAGAAGACTTTATTTATCCCCAAGGGGCAATTAAGAGACTGACCTTGCCGACCGTACATACAATACACTAACATCACATTGGGGAGACAGGTCAGGCTAGGTAGCTGGCCGGTCAGCTGCACGAGCAGCGACCCGGAACCGAACAATGGAAAAATGCACAACATCAGGAAGGACAAGGAGAAAAAAGAACTCCCCCCAGACTGAGCTCCAACAGGGAGATCAGTTTGAACAGAAAAAAAACCCCACCTCAGCGCATAGCACATGAAAACTCTTAATCCACCATAGAAACACATGACAGGCAACAGGGACGGGTAAAAGGTGAGAGACAGCCAGTGTAGACAGCGCATCTGGGCCTGCAGCATATGCGCCGGTCCCCTTTGATCCACTGGTGTCCTTTTATTGTGCAGTACTTGCTCAATCAACTCTTAAAACTTAATTTCAACATTGCTTTTGAATTAATCAAATACACGTTTTTGTTTCCTCAGTCATGTGTCGTCTGCCCATTTTCAACATTATCTGTTTGGTGCACAAAGTATTTCAGTATTTATTGGCTAAATATAGGCAACCACTGTGTCCTAGTGTAAACAGGAGTCCATTATTTAGAGTGTGTCTGAGCTTGGATTCTAATTTAGAGGTTTTTTCAGTCATCATAAGCACACAGTTAGCAAAGCCTATTAGTCTGAACTCTGTCCTGCCTTAAAGACAATGTTTCACGACCTCCTCTGTACCTTTAATGATAGGTTTTGACACCTCAGGGTATGTTAATAAAGACGTGATTTAACGACCATTAGAATAGTTTCCAGATTTTTCCGAGGCTAGCTGCATCGACAGGCACCCTCATTGACTTCCGACAGCTGACTATTTATCCTATAATCGGGTCTGGAATATGATAGAAACCCTATGTTTGAGAGAAGGGCTTCAAGGGTTACCACTAGTAGGATTTCAAGGGGTTAAAATACACCTTTTCTAATATTTTTTAATTAGCCATGTGCCATACTAATCATCTTCCTGTTCTCACCAATCCGTTAGCACACAGTAGACGTCTCAGATTCACAAGCAGCATTCCTCACACAGTCTGCAAAAAAACTGTACCGGGAAGCCCTGCCCTGTCAGCCCCCAGCAGATCATCCAGTGCCACTGATGGAAGGGACCTGGTGCTGTTTCCAGCTGAATAGTTTTATCTGGCGTTGGCCTGGCCTGGGGATCTGGAGAGGAGCACAGGGCAAGCATGGTGGGCTGCCCGAACGATGGTGCATCTGCGCGTCAGAGGGTGAAGAAGGATTGCCTTTCAAGAATTACGAGCCATTAAATCAGAGCCTGGAAATCTCAAGGTTCCCCAAGACTGCTGCACAAGGAATCTGGGCTCGAGAAATATTGTTTATGGTTTAAAAGGCCTGGCGATGGATTTATAAAAGAAACATTCATCATTGCAGGAAAACGGAACAAAACATTCCGGAAATAAATACTCACTCTATAGGTATACTTGTCACCCAGACAGCACAATAACAAGTGAATTGGGAAGGAGATCCTTCATTTGCTGGCAGTTGGCCCCCAAAACATGCTCTGTATGTGTGTGTCTGTGAGGGGGGGACTGTGTATGTGTGGTCACACAGTGATTGGTTTGAATGTGAGAATATCTTAATGATGAAGCATATCAGTATTTTTCATCAAGTCCCCCTTGTGCTTAATTTGCATATGAAAGACGAATACTTCACTGTTATAAATGGGTTATGTAAACCACAAAGTTTTATAAGGATTTGTACTGTGAATTTTTTATACTCAGTGTAAAGAATCAACCTTTATTTTTTTTTAACATTTCCCACTTGAACTGTCTATTTAGGTAAGACCTCCACTAGACATAATTAATGTTATTGATTGTCTCTGGCTAATCTGTCCCTGGAAAAGAAAAATATGGCTTTAGTGAAGTAGCACTTAACAGGAAGGTGATGGGTTTTTGTGCAGTGGTGTGACCTTGAGACAGTATGAGAAATCTATGCTTTGGTCTCAGTGCTGTCTAGTGCCCTGAACATGAGGTGCATTTAAGGTTTTCGGTAAAATTTAATTTGTAATACTTGTTTAATAACGCATCAGATGATCTAGTCCTCCCTGTTTTAGGGATTTTCTATTTAAGCTATAGCTCATACAAAGTGTTTAAATGACCCAATAATCTGCTCACTATTCTATCTACAGTCTGTGAAATACACTGGGGCTCTACAGCGCAAACATTGCAAGCAACTTATAGTGTCCAAATGTGAAAGGCGGGAGCAACTTCATTCATTGGGTTGATGGTTAAAATGACTAACAACAGGTTTTATCTTAGTAGTAATCATTTAATAATTTAACTTCATGACAGGCCAAAATTAAGCAGATTTTAATTATTTAAAATAATTTATATTTTTTTAACATAAAGTATGGGTGTACTATTTGTGCCCCAAATAAACATCTCTCAGCTTTGTAATCAATGTGAGGTCATGTGATCGATCATGACTTTAGGTATTTTCAGTATACTGGAAATTAAAGTGTGGAACATTATACGTTGTCTGTATTTACACTATGCAATATATTGAGCACCTTTGCAAACATATTTCTTTGACGCTGTATGTGAAGCTGTTCAACTTTGAGGAGATTAAGTCAACTTCACACTTCTAGCTATAACCTAGAAATGTGAAGTTGACTTAATCTCCTTACGGCCTACAAATTTTAGCTGGATTGTCTGGTTGTTAGCATTTTAAAATTTACTCTTGAATTTCAAAATTTACTCTGGAAACTTTTAAAAGTCAACAAATTAGATTAAATCAGGTTTGGAGGGATCACACTAAATTTCTGATTTAAATAATGCATTCAGAATGGATAAAACTTTTCGAAGCCTTCACTATGTTTCTTATTTGGTCAGAGTTTTTTTTAGTGCATCTTATTTTCACAAATAACTGAGTTCATGCAAAAATATACAGATTAAGATAATATTTTATAAAATGTACCCAATTTCACAGACAATGTTTTTCTGATTAATTGTATGAAAGAAGAAACTTAAAAGGTCCTTAAATATGCTTGATTAAAAATTATTTAGTATTTTAAAGCTGTAAATTTTAAAGCTGTAAATTTTACATATTTTTAAAAAATAATGCTTAAATCGCACTTGTCACTTTCTTTGCACGAGGGTTGCCACCTTCAAATCTCTGTTTCCACAAAGATAGCCCCCTCCACTCTCCCAGTCATTATAAAGGTGTTGCTGTTGTGATTGGTTGGATTTACACACTTGTCCTCTGTGCAAGCATGTTCAAAGATCCCCCGAGGGATAGCATGATCTGTGCCTGGGCTTTCTTGAAGCTATTGATTGATGAATCTGTAAGATTATGCGTATTGACTGATATTGATAAAAGAGGATTTGACCAGCGCCATGCTCTTTCACATAACTTATTCTCTTGGGAATTTGTGATTGGGAGACAGTCTTTACGTATTGAAAATGAGAGCGGGGAAAGAAAACGAGCTAAAGAACAGATGGCAGTGATGAAGTGGTATTACTGGAAAAAGAAATGTGGGAGAATTCGCCATTTGATCTAGCCATGTAAGTGTGTGGTGTAATATTCCCTTACAATCACATTGGTGTGGAGATAAGTATATAAAAGCTTATGCAAATGTGAAAGCATTACGTACATATATACGTCTGTGTTTTTGTTACCCAGGAATACTATGTGCTGACAGTCGGTGGGTAGACATGTATACATGTGTGCCTGAGTGTGTCTGCGTGTTGATGGATGGGCCGGCAGGGCAAGGCCGCGGATAAGAGTGCAAACAAACTGGGTAATAAATGAGAGCGACAGAGCAGCAGTGATGGGGCCCACTCCCAAGCTCCTGATGCATGCCGACCAGCACTGGCAGCCATTTGTATTAGAAAAATGAGGAAGCTGTCACAGGGATGAAGAGACAGTGTTCATCCTAAAGTGAAAAAAGGTCTCTCTCTCTTTCTCCCTGTGTTCCGTTTTCACTTCCTCTGCCTCGTCTTGATTTCACACACACGCAAACACATTTGTACTGTGGATTTGAGCTCAGCAGGGGAGTAATCAGGGCGAGGTAGGGTGCTAATGTAGGCCATAATGAGTTGAGCTCTCAGTGACACATCACACACCACTAGCTCTGTTAACACAGTGGTGGGAAGCACAGTGGTAGAGCTGCTTGTACCACACAGACACACATGCAGACACAAACGCAGGTGTAACTGCGAGCCTGGTGACACCTGGGACGATAACTTCAGAACAAAACCAATAAAAGGGAAAGAAATAAAGGAGTGGAGGATCACAGATACGTTGTAGTGGATAATGCTGAAATAGGTGGCAGAGGTGACTAGTATGTTTCTGAAGCTGCACTATTATTTCCATAATTTGAGTACTGTAATAACTGTAACTAAGTAGTATTATAGAGCACCATTTGGACCATGCACACTATTAGAATCATGACCATACAATAGATTATAGTTACACAACTGATAAATTCAAACAAACTTTGTTGCTTTGGAAATTGGACTTGGTAAAGGTCAGTTTTAGTGCTTTAAAGCTTGCAGTGGAGCCTTCTTGGAGCATGGTAAGCTTCTCAGAGAAGAAGTGGAGTCAGGAAAACCACGTTTCAGGACAAACTCTGTGTGCGTCTATTCGTGTTTGCAGTTGGTTTGTTATTTGCGTTTGTGCTAAATCTGGGTGCACAATCCTTCACGGCTGTGACGGCCAGTGTTCTCTGTGCCACCCAGACACCATAAGTACAGCCTGGCACCACAATGAGGGCAGGCTGCATGCGCTTGCCTTATTTATTTATTTGAGTCTTCATATGTGTGTGTGTGTATGTGTATTTCAATGCATCCCAGCATACGGGTACAGCTGGGGGGATGAAGAATTTGGGCCTGCACCTGCATGGGGATAATTAATGTGGATGGAGTGGTACCAACATAAATCAGTGCCTCTTGCAGCCTCAACAGGACTTTTCTGTTTAGGGTCAAAATCTTCTCACGCTGCACTGGATTAATCACGCCCGCAAGCGAAGACGAGGTGGTACGGATGCAAACTGTATTTTGTGTGTGTGTGTTAGCGAGTCTGTCTTTTTTGTGTGTCTCTCCTCCTTCATGTGTTCCATGAAGGAGGAGAAGCTGTAGGGCTATTTTTTCCCCTCTACACCTTCATCCTCAGCATTGTAATCTCTTAGAGGACAAACAAACAGCAGAATGTCATAATTTTCACAGCTGTATAATTAGCCCCACCCTCCTCTCTACAGTGATGAATAGGTGAACCTTTTGTTTGCATTTGTCATGCAGCGGTGGCATTGTCACAGATGTGAGATGCAGAGGTGCAGGAGGTCAATGCATGCGGGGATGGGTGTGGATGCCGGCTCGTGATGAGATGTTTCTCATTCCGCTCTGCACATATATTTGGACTCTCTAGTCAAGACATCCCGGTGTTTTACAGATCAGAGCTTATCTGTGCCTCTTCCTGCTATCACTGACAGCAGGCCTGCTGTTCTAGTCTGCAGCAGATCTACATCCTACTCTGTCCACTCCTATCTCCTGGACTGATAGCCTCTGATTGATCTCATCACCTCCCTCATCTATTATTCATGCCACCTTTCATGTCCTGATGGAGGAAGGGCAAAAAGTGGAAAGGAGATACTACCTGTTTGCTGGCATGTCTGTTTCAGAGGAAGAAGCCTACACCCAATTAGTTAAAAAAGTTTATTTTTTTCCCCCTTTTGTCTTCACTTCTAACTCTATTCCCGAACATGTGTTCATAGATCTGCCCTACTGGACTGATCAGTATAATGGAATGGAATAGCTTTGAGATTGACGCCCCATGGGGGTACACAGAGATGGGCACTGGGACAGAGAGACGTGTACTTACGGCTGTTTGGGAAGGAAATTAATGGTGCATTTTTTGTTTTTATAATGTGATTTAATGATGCAATTCGTCTAATAAAAAGAACATTTTTTAACATTCACACGTTCATTTACGCATTCCCTCCTTCACAGAGGGGAAACCCAGTGGGCCACTACAAACATCTCACTCCTCTCACCCACTCAGAGCGCTGCAGGCCTTTTTATTGCATGGTGATGGATGATTTCAGTTTGGCATTTTTCACCACCGCGCACCATCCAAATACTCCCCCCCTCCTCATTTGAGTGCATAAAGAGGCCATCCTATATTCACAAAGCCGACATCTAATGCATATTGAGTGTGTTTTGTAAAGGATCATTTGATTGTCTTGTAAATGAAGCTTTGCCTCTCAGCTGCTAATTTAGCCACATTCCATCTCATTAGAGAGGAGAAGGAGAACAAACAACAAAGGCATTCGCCGAGAAATGAACCCTTCTTTGACTTCAAGCTGCCATCGCGGCTGCTGTAGTGCCAACAGTTTGAATAATCTTGCGCTAACAGAAGAAGCAGGAGGGCTACAGTGAAACCTCAGAGTGACTGGCTCCTTCTCTACTTTTGCTCTTACTCCATTTACCCCTCCAACTTTCCACCCTGGACCTCTGTCTGTTTAGAGGATGTGCAAGTGTATCTGGTTTCCTGAAGCATTTAGCACCTTAGCCACAAAACCCGGACAGGAAGCCCACTCTATTCACAATGTATCAATTGCTCTGAACAACACTCCTCTTACCTCCACCTCCCTTCAATCTGCAGCTGGCTCAGCAGACACTTCTCACATACCTTCACGTGCAGCGACTCGAGCTTAAATTTGCAGTAGCGCAAAAGGATTTTTTTCTCTCTCCTGTAATGTTAACAACGGTGCATATACAGTAACCAAACCAAACTTCATCAGCTTTTAACACCTCGAGCTAAATGGACAAGTATTCCTGTGTTCACACAAACACACTCGGGGAGAATCTGACCTTGGCACCAGTTAGTCCGGGAGTTCTTCCTCCGGCCAAGCTGGCAAGTCAAATGCTTCTGGCAGCCAAGACAGTGGCCTCAGCCACTGCAAGGCTGCTGTCATCTGTTATGCAGCATGATACACAGTGGGACGGTTGCAGATAATGAGCAGAGAGGAGACAAATAAAGTTTTAAACTATAAGAAGGGTCTGATTTTTTTCTTTAAATTGTTGTATGTGTGAGTAAAAATGCAGGTGTGTGGGCAGGGCCATTTCTTGCACGCTAGCAAAAGTGTGTGCACATGATGTATACATATAGAAGTGTGCACGTGCATACGTGTGTGTGACGGAGCAGAAATAAGCGCCTGAGGTGATGCCTTTCAAAGGCACTTTAGAAATTAAAGCAGTGCCACTGTTCTGTAATGGGGCTTAAATGATCCAGAAAACACAAGATATATTGAGCATTTAATGAAACACACAGCACACTCCTTAATTATGCTCACTGCTTCACCAAATTGTCTGCCAAACCTGCGTTTATGCCTTGCATATACATACAAAAACACACAGGCGTTTTTTTTTTCATGCATTTATTTGCATTTGGGGAAAAAAATTCTTTGATTTTAATTGTTGTTTTCTTAAGCGTATTTCCCTTTGGATATATACATTTAAAGATATGCACAGATTCTGGTTTAGAAGAAGTTTGATAGTCAGCCCTGATTATAAAATTTGGAAGAAATTCATTTTGTAGCAAAGAAATTCACTGAATAACTTGTTTATGAGTGGCCTTTTGAAGTCATTTAGGGTGGCACACAACCTACTTTAATCTTAAAATCTACCTTCTCTATGGGTTCTGGTGTAAAGAGCAGAGAAGCAGTCACTCTGTTCCTCATTGTCTGCGAATGTCCTTTGTGGTTTGGCCATACATTAATAATGTAAAGGTAATGATCTCTAGACTAAAGGCCCTGTCCTGTCTTGTCTCCCCCTCTCTCCCTCCCTCCTCCTTCGCTCGCTCTCTCTCTCTCTGTGACCCTTCCCCCGTTTCTCTGTAGACCAGCCAGAGGAAGGACGTTGTAGCGGGCCGGCCAGAAGGGGCAACGACTGTTAGTTGTAGAGGGTGAGTCACAGAAACGGAGGAATTCCTGTGCTGTTGGAACATCGAGGGCATGGTTTTGCCTCATTGATTACTTGAGGAAAAGTGGAAGGAAGCAAAGAATCATTCTGAGAAAACATCTCTTCTCATCCTCTCCCCTCGCTCTTTTCCTTTGCTTCTAAAGTTTGGTCTTACAGAATGATGGATGAGGAGCTTGCACTGTGGCCTCCGATGTCCTCTCGTCTTCCCCCCTCCTTATCCTCCTCCTCTTCCTCCTTCAGACACACGCTGACTTCAATGCACAGTGTTAGCCAATGATGGATGGAGAGATGGCAGTGTGGCAGTAATAAAACAGCTCTGTTGCTCATTGATTTGTTTTCATTTCCATGTCTTTATGTCTTTTGCACATCTAAATATAGATGTACATAATGAGAAAAATCTAAATTTTCTCACAGAAGGCTTCTAGAAGTTTTATTTTCTGAACAAAAATGTTTATAAGAATCTAATGGATTATTATTAATATCTTCAGGGATGTTGCATATATTCGTTGCAAGTTTATATTTTACCTACATCTGGTTAACACAGAGAGTACACAAAGTATTAACTCTGTTCTGGTTTTAAAAAATGTCAGACAATGCAGGAGTGATGGACAGCAGGCTGTTAATGCAACATTACATATTATTAATCATCTTCACATTTTCGGAATTGGGGGGGGGGCTGTACAAAGATGAGCAGGAGGAGAGGGGATGATGAGGAGGGGGAGGATGAAGAAAGAGGAGGAAGAGGAGGGGAGTGGAGGCAAAGGAGGAGGGTTAGAAAGCCACAAATAACTACCATCAATCATCAAGCAGTCAACATTTTCACATGTTAGGATTGCCTCTTATTGGCAGCAGCCAGAGATCCGTTTGTGTGTGCGTGTGTGTTTGCTCTGTCTTGCCCAGCCTAGACTTCTCTCCCTATCTCACTGTCTTCACCTTTCCTTAAACTGACGGCATGAACAACAACAGTTGAGAAATCACCCTCGTCAGCAGGAAGCTGGCAGGTGCGTTAACTCCCCTAGTACCAAATTAGGATGTGCAAGATTGCAGAAACGCCTCGGCTCTCATATCTCCCTTTTTAATCACTAACATTTAGACGAGTCTGGATGGAAACGCACATTAGGCTTTAGCCAAGGATTTTCTTTGGATGCCAAGCCAGGTCTCAGATCGCATTCAGCCCTCCAAAATCTAAGTGGGATCTTTGCCTTCTAGCCTGAGAGAAAGATCTTAGGTCAGGCTTCAACTTGGGTGTTGTAAAACTACTCATTTATTCAAATGTTACTGCCCAAAAAGAAGTTGGGCTGTGTTAAAGTGCATGTTAAAAATCATTCCAATATGACCTCTTAGGACTAAATACAGGGAAAATGAGTTTAAAGGTTTGTTCATTCAGATATCTAAAATGATATTGTGTGGGACACAGCTCTGCTCTTAGACGGTGGCGATCTGAGTAGTTTTTCTTTTATAATTAATTTTGTTCTTAGTTTTAGAAAATAAATCTGTTATTAGAATAATGCTTATGCTTAATCCTTATGTTGCTGCACTTTGGCTCGCAGAATTTGATGGTTGTTATGAACACCGTCATCAAAAACACATTTTGTTGAGATTGTGGATTATGGAAAAGTGACACTAGGGGGTGCTCTAGGTTTGTCAAGCCAACTGTTGAGGCTTCACGCTGCTTACAGTTGGAGCTGTATGTTCAGAGTGTTGGTGTGCATGCAGATGTGAAAGGACTGGCTGTCCAGTCCTGTCACACCACATCCTTCCACAAGACATATTTATGATTAACCCTGTGTCCCTGTGTATGTCCGCGAACGGTCAGAGGTTAAGCTTCTAAGTTACAAATTATTGTGTGAGAAAAGAGTTAATAGATGACGGCTTTTCCAGGAGGTGGTCCGCAGCTTCATATTTAGTTACCTAATACCACTGAATATGAATAAAACTTGCTGAGTGGACAAAGAGTGAGTGCTCTAATTGGGTATTTGAAAGATATACTGTTAGTCTTGTTTATGCATTTTCCGAATTGGAAGGACTTGCTAATTCTGTCCTTAATTGTGTACTTTTTGCCCTTTCTTTATTTTTGTGCACATACATTCACACACTAATTCACGACGTTTGAGATGTGTCTTCTCAGTTTCAGTACAGTGAAGTACTAAAACAAGTAAGTGTGTGTTTGTGTGTGTCTCTTCAAACCTATAAACTCAGTAATTCAATCATGCGGCCTTTAGAGGAAATGCTCTATGATTAAGCTGTCCTTATAGAAGCACAACATTGCGGCCCCATTGTTTCAACGCAGTATTTCTTCTTGTGTATTTTTCCAGCTTTGTGGCATCTCGTGCACTTTCTTTCATTTGTACTGACACAGTATGAACCCTTTCATTGACCTCCAGCTCTATTGTTGTGGGACTCACTTGTCTGTGGCTGAAAAAAATATAATCCTGGCATGATTGTAAATTAGATACATATTTTTTGAAAGACAGAGCTACAATATGGAAACTTATTAAAATCAGTTTCTGCAGTGTTTTGAGGTTTTGGTTAACTGCATTTGCATGTTTGCCTGTGTTTGTGGCCAGACAGTGTGGCTGAAGGATACAGCACCCTGGGCAAAATGTTTGTGTCACAGTTTGCGCTGCTTCAAGAAGCACAAAAAAAAAGATTTTTAGCATGTGTTTGTCTTACATTGTTGAAGCCATTTTCCCAATACAATTTATTCCACTATAAATCATTTGTCTTGTTTTGCTTTTGTGATGAAACACTGGAAAAAATTCCAGAACCAGAAATGAATGAAAATGTCTCATGTGTGTTTCAGATTTTGATTTGTATTTGTATTTATTTTCTGCTTTTATGCAGATCCTTAAAAAACACTCTATACATGCAGAAGTTTTATAGTATTTAAACACAACCTCATTTTTTTTACTTGATAATTTCCTACCTCTCACTGTCAGATGAGAAATTGTTTAATCATTGAAAAAGCCATCCCAGGCCCTCCAGATGTGTGGCGGCGAGAAAGCGTTAGGAGCGACAGCACTGATGTTCAAGCTCCAGATGAGAGAGACAAGTAATCCTAAACATGGATGTGGAGAAAAACGGCATGCATCTGTTCATTGTCATCTTGTAGGGATGTTGGCTGATGATGCACCTGATCCTCTCCTCTCCTCTCCTCCTCTTCCAGTTACTTTCAGACTCCGACAGACCTCCCCACCCCTACGCTGAAAACGGGGGAAAATCACAGAAATACACAGCCAGATTATTCACGGTACGCCATTATTGAATATGTGACTAACACACTGAGAATCGCTCTGGTAAATCAGATTAAAAAATGAATTATTTATAAGGACATGGAAAGCCGGTCCGACAGGGTGCAGAGACTGGAAGAATACACCAACAATATATCCCAAATAACATTACAACTTTGATCATGACACATACTGTAGTTATTCATTTTTATAATGTTCACAAATGTTCCCCTTTTATTCTGATATTGAAATATAGCTCATGGTAAAATTACATGGTAAAAGTGGTTTATTATTTTTGTTTGAATAATATTACCTCTGCTTTCACCGCCTCACCCACACGCGCGGTCTAAAAGACAGTTTGATATATTTTCACGGATGCTATAAAGCCAGATATCAAATCAGTTAAAACCCACTTTTGTTGCTATTTTCGTGTCACCTCTCTCTGGTGCATGAATCGTATAGTGCATCACACTATGATACACATATAGGGAAAGACTGAATCCCTTATTGATAACTCGCAAAACATCAGGCGGGTTGTTATTCTACTTTACGGTTTCATTGTTTCGTAGCTCTGTTGTTAAGGATGTAAATTTATAAGGTAGGATTTTTGATGATCTGACAAAATTTTAAGAAGAAACAAACAGTGTGACAGAGAGACGAAGATGAAGCTTTTTCTGTGTTAAAGTGTCAGAGCTATTTTAAGAGGAATACAGTGCAGTGTTATTTTTTGTAACTTCCCTAATACATAGGCCAGGGTGGATGTGGTTTTTAGCACCTCGCTTCATGTGCTTTAAACAGCTCGTCTCTCTCTCTCTCTCTGGAGTTCTTTTAATTTTTAATTAATCTAAAAGCCTTCTTGTTGTTCCTCTCCAGGAGTTTGAATTTCTGTTGGAAGTGTCTGCTGGTTGTTTTAATTTCGCTCACCCCTTAAACCACCTTCTGTGGCTGAGTGAGCGTTTACACCATCACCAGGAGAGACGCTTCACCCTTTTCCTGTCCGTGTTTTTTCGCAAACAGTTTTGGCTTCAGTGGTAGATTCGGTCGGTGTTTCCATCTCAGTCTCTCTGTTGCTCTCTTTCTGTGCTTTGACAAGCAGCCAATGTGCTGACACCGGGAAGCGTTTAAGCGTGCAGCGATGTGCCAGAATCGTCCTTGTCTAAGTGATTACTCTTTTATCTGATCCTTTGCTCTGATGTTACGGTCAAATATTTTTCCACTCACTTAGCTCTTTTTTTCCTTTTCTCTCTCGATCACATTTCCTTTATTCCTCCTCCTACAACTCTAAGTCACACATACTGTATACATATACATATACACCTGGACTCCAGTGGCAGGTGTGGTGCTTGAGTCCCGCAGGCTGCCACAGGTAAATGTGGGTGAAGAAGGTTATGTCAACACCTCTAGCCCCCTTGACACCCGTCTCTCCACTCTCTTATGGGTCAAACCACACATTTGGCAGGAGGCAGGGGATTGCCAGGGAGTTTCCACTTTGAACAGAGATGAGGTATAGAAATAATTCACATCTGGAAATAACCCTCTCCTCTGTTTCCTTAAGACTTCGCCACTTCCCTTTTGCCTTTTTGACCTTTTCTAGCTAACATAGGTGTCAGTAGTTTCACATTTACTACTCCCTGAGATCATCATCTCCACATTGCGGGAATTTAAGAGTTGACATGCAAATTTTTTTCTTTTGCTTCAACCTAGCATTAAACAGTGACTGTTAATAGAATAGTGACACCATCAATGTTTGGATTTCTTGTTTAGAAGTCTTTTTTTTTTTTTTTACCTATGCAGGTTTATCTGCCACCAGCTACCAAACCTCAGAAAGTTAGGCCTCGATTGCACAACCAAAACAGGAAGACAACAACACTGATTTATGTTTTTACATTGCTCATGTAAAAAGACAATGAGACAACACAATGAAACTTTACCTGAGCAAAGGAGAACACTCGTTATCAGAGGAAGGCAAAACAGGATGAAGAGGGAAGTGGATAGAAGCAAAACATAAAACAACAGAAGCTTCGGATTTAAAATAGATATTCATATCAGTAAGTAGCATAACCTTCCTTTTTATTCTAATACAACATCAGCGCTTTAAAATTGGCATTTAAAAAAAAATCTAGTTATTTATCCTACTGTGATCACAGATTTCTTTATTTTATAAAATGTCTTAATTATTTTTGGAGCATCCAGTTATTTTCACTAGTTGTGCTACTCTTTTCATTCACTGAACAATCTGGATGTTGTTGGTTTTGAATGGAAATGGATGCCCCCGATGGCATCGGGAGCATGCTGAAAGCCACATGGGTATAATGTTTGCAACAAAGCTCAAAGCTAATATTCATATCCATAGGTGTGTGATAAGAGTGGGAGGAAGAGGGGAAAGATGGGAAGGATGAAGGAGTAGTCGCATCAGCAGAAAGTTGTTGTTCTGTGGCCTGGAGACTCTATTTAAAGTGGGGTCTAGGGGTAGCGGGTGCTAAGGAGGGGGAAATTTGGAGATAGTCTTGGAGTGTGGAGTGGTCCGCAGCCTGGAGAAAGGTAGGTGGGATGAAGGAGAGAGTATGGGTGGTGGGAAGTTAGGAGAACCCTGCGCAGAACCCCTCTGTTGTTTTGAGTTCAGATTGAGGCTGGAGTGTTTGTGTGCATTTGGTGACGATCTACGAGGGTACCTTGCTGCGTGGGCGCGAAATGTGTGTGAGTATGCCCTCGCTTGTGTGTCTGTGTGTGTCTGAGGTATTAATCTTCTTTGTCAGTGGAGCCCAGATGCAGGGCCCTTCTAGCAGCACAAGCCCGGACTCAGCAGTCTGCACTGGGCTCTGGGAAGTAGGCATGGGGTGTAAGGCGGGGGGGATGGGGGGAAGGATGTGGATGCTCCTGGCTGTGTTACTAGAGTGGGTTGCTCTGATGAAGAGGGCAAAGGGGACAACACACAGCAGATTAGCTAATGATATTAGCCAGAGTAGACCCTCAGGTAAAACCCAGTGGTCGCAATTAGTGAAGTCTCTCCAAGGTTGCCCTGTGGCCCCTTACACACACCTATACACACACACACACACACACACACACACACACACACACACACACACACACACGAGCGATCACTTGCATTAAATACTGACGCAACTCTTGCTCCACATTAGATTATAAACCCCTATTCCCTCTATCATATTCCGTTGCACCTCCGCAGTCTACCCTTTAGCCCGCTCCATCTTCTCTCCATTAACATCACTCATGAGCCCCCTTCACTGTTTGCCCACTGTGAGAACAGACGAACTAACATGTTTGCTCTGCAGGAAACGAACACTCACAATCACTCAATGGGAGCGAAACTGGGACTGCGAGCGAGCCGACTGACTCTGTTCACGAGTATGCTGATACGCACAGTTGCTCAAACAAACGCACACATGCACTACTATTACCACACACACACACACACACACACACACACACACATACAGGCTAAAAAACCTCAAAGCAGGGGGTACGGAGATTGACATAACAAGCTGATAAACCTCTTTCTCCCGTTAAGTTGCCAGGACAGCACTGAGAGGAAAGGTGTTGGTATCTGTTGGTGATGAAAGATATTAATGTACTAACAAAACAAAGTTGATTTCATCCATAGGGAATGCTGAGAACAACACATACTGATGATCATGCTTGTGATCAATCACAAACTCATTTAAAAAAATAACTCAATGGATTCAACTTAATACACCGAGAAGTAGATCAGCTTTAAGCCACTAATAAGTAAGGATTGCACGACAGCATATGCAGAGTTCATTTATGAGATCAAGCAGCTGATTAGTCAACTGATAAAACAAATCAAATCAAATTAGATAAATATTCATTACAGCTTCTCAAATGGGAGATTTTGTGACCTTTTAAAATATTTTTCATTCTTCCACAAAAACAGTACAATTTCAGGTTGCATTAGAAGAGTGGTTCTCAAACTTTTTCCAGTTTTCCTACTCCAAGAAAAATTTCTGCCTGAAGCACCACAATTTTTAATCAATAAAAAGGGGCCAATTTAAATTTTAGTAAAAAGAAAAGTGACCATTATGGAATTAACAGTTTCTATTTTTTTCTGTTAAAAAATCATATTATCTAAATTAGGCTTCACTTTATAGTGTCTCTTGGACATCCAGTCTCCACCAGCGAGACCTGCAAAAACACAGCATTAGCTTTTGGGATATCATAGTAGATATTTTTCACTTTTACCCCTCAGCCGTGAAAGGCTGATGGGGTATTGTCACCGTGCCGGGTGGGCTAGCAGTGTGGACACCCAACTTTGTGAAAGTGCTAACTTGAGAACGAGACTGACTGACTTTTCACTTTCCTCTATTTATAATATATATATATATATATATATGTGTGTGTGTGTGTGTGTATTATATCATTAGTAATATTTGCGATTATTGTCCAGGTAATTTTCTATTTATTTTGTTATTTTCTGTATTTTCTGTATTTTCCATTGACATTCATTAAATATACAGGGTGGGCATTTATATGGATACACCGTAATAACATGGGAATGGTTGGTGATATTAAAGTCCTGTTTGTGGCACATTAGTATATGTGAGGGGGCAAACTCCTCAAGATGGGTGGTGACCGTGGTGGCCATTTAGAAGTCGGCCATCTTGGATACAACTTTTGTTTTTTCAATAGGAAGAGGGCCATGTGACACATCAAACTTATTGGTAATGTCACAAGAAAAACAATGGTGTGCTTGGTTTCAAAGTAACTTTATTCTTTCATGAGTTATTTACAAGTTTCTCTTTCTTCACAGCCATTGACATGTCAAAGAGGTTAACACGTGAGGGGCGGATCAAAATTGTGTTGATATCTGGTGAACGCAGTAACCGGGTCATTGCAGCAGATTTCAATGACACCCTACGAGACCACCCATCTCCCATGCTACAGTCAGCAAACTGCTTGATAAGTTTTGTGAAACTGGTTCAGTGTTGGATTTGCCAAAATGTGGACGCAAGAAAACTGTCACTAATGAAGAAACATCAGTGGCTGTCCTAGCTTCATTCAGCAAGAGCCCACAACGTAGCACTGGCCGCATGTCACTGGAGAGTGGCATTAGTCGAACATCCCTTCGGCAGATATTAGCTACTCACAAATGGCACCCTTACAAACTCCAGCTACTGCAGCATCTCAACGAGGATGACCCAGATCGGCGCACAGAATTTGCAGAATGGGCAAAACAAAAATTGGAACAGGACCCTCAGTTCACGCAGAAGATTTTGTTCAGTGATGAGGCAAACTTTTATGTGAATGGTGAAGTTAACAAACAAAACCACCGCTATTGGTCTGACACTAACCCACATTGGATGGATCCCTCCAAGACTGTTGGACCAACAAAAGTGATGGTTTGGTGTAGTATATGGGGTACAACGATAGTGGGTCCATTCTTCATCAATGGAAACCTCAAGGCCACTGGATATTTGAAATTGCTACATGATGATGTGTTTCCCTCTTTATGCACTGAAGCTGGCACGTTCCCTGAGTTTTTCCAGCAAGATGGTGCACCACCACATTATGGGTGCCAGGTCCGAGCATTCCTAGATGAACAGTTTCCTGGAAAGTGGATTGGTCGTCGTGGGCCAGTTGAATGGCTCCCAAGGTCTCCCGATCTGACCCCCTTAGACTTTTATCTTTGGGGTCATCTGAAGGCAATTGTCTATGGTGTGAAGATACGAGATGTGCAGCACCTGAAACTACGGATACTGGATGCCTGTGCTGGCATTTCTCCTGCGGTGTTGCTATCAGTGTGTGAAGAGTGGGAGAAGAGGGCAGCACATTGAACACATTTTATAAGTGGTCAGAAACTTGTAAATAACTCATGAAAGAATAAAGTTACGTTGAAACCAAGCACACCATTGTTTTTCTTGTGACATTACCAATAAGTTTGATGTGTCACATGGCCCTCTTCTTATTGAAAAAACAAAAGTTGTATCCAAGATGGCCGACTTCTAAATGGCTACCATGGTCACCACCCATCTTGAGGAGTTTGCCCCCTCACATATACTAATGTGCCACAGACAGGACTTTAATATCACCAACCATTCCCATGTTATTACGGTGTATCCATATAAATGGCCCACCCTGTACATTCACTGACCACCTTATTCTGAAGGCAGAAGAGGATTTGACCTCTTTCGTCTTCAGAACTGCCTTCATTTTTTGTTACATAGATTTAAACAGATGTTTGAAAACATTCCTCAGATATTTTGATCCATACTGACATTTTAGCATCATATAGTTGTTGGGAATTTGTTGGCTGCACGTTAATGATGTGTGCCTTGTGTTTCACCACATACAACAGATGCTCTGTCAGGTTAAGTTCTGGTGACTGTGGAGATCATTTAAGTACATTGCACTCAATGTCATGTTCACTAAACCAGCTTGAGATGATTAGAGCTTTATGACTTGGAGATATCCTTCCATCCAAGTATTGTGGCAGGAATTGAGACCCAAAAGATCAGCTAATTTCTTTTCCATCCTATGTTGTCCAATTTTGGTGAGCCTCAGTTTCTTGTTTTTAGTTGACAGGAGTGGCATCAGTGTGGTCTGTGGTCTTATGGTGCTGTTACCCATCTTCTTGATGGTTTGGCATATTGTGTGTTCATAGATGCTCTTCTGCATACTTTGGTTGTAACGAGTTGTTATTTGAGCTACTTTTGCCTTCCTTATCAGATCTCTAACATCAACAAAGCATTTTTGCCCACAGAAATGATGCTCATTGGATACTTTCTCTCTTTTGGACCATTCTCTGAAAAAATCCCAGTAGATCAGTAGTGTCTAAAATACTCAGACCAGCCTGTCTGTCACCAACAACCATGAACATTCAAAGTCACTTAAATCACCGTTATCCCAATTCTGGTGCTTGGTTCGAACTTCAGGAGGTTCAAAGTCTTGACCATGTTTTTACCATGGCTGATCAGGTATTTGTCTTAATGAACAATTGAACAGGTGTATGCAATAAAATGTATTATTATTTAATACATGCATTTATTTAATGCCTTATTTATTAAGAGTCAAGTTCAGCATTATTGTAACTGTATTGTAATTACTGAATTTAGTACAGTAACAACGTCCCGTTACTGCACTACTGAAAGATTTAATGTGATTATAGTAAGATGTTACTTTGGAATATGTTACACCCCACACTGCCTGCATGCGACCGCAAAGTTCATCCCTGGTAGCCACTGTTGATTGACTAACCACTCTGATTGGCTGACTCTTGCAAACAAAAACTGTAAACAGAACGTAATAATAATAATGGATTGCATTTATATAGCGCTTTTCGAGAACCTCAAACTGTACAATTCCATTATTCATTCACTCTCACACCACGTAGGTGGTGCTGCTGTGCTCACAGGCAGAGTTGTATGCAAAGGTTGATCAAACACAGGGAAAAGAGTAGAAAAAACTTTGGTCATGCTTAATATGGGCATCATACAGTATATATAATCGATAGAATAAGTAGAACCAGGGCAGGTGATAGGGTCATAGGGTCCTTGCAGGTGGGGCCAAGGCTCAAAAGACAAAGTCTAGGGATTCAGCTTTAATTTTCATTCTTGCTTTTTTTTTATTTTGTTGGATTTTTTTTCTAAGACTTTTTTATTAAATGTCTTTTTCTTCCCTACCTGTCCTGACTACATTACTGCTTCTATAACATCCTGTTTAAAACTTTCTGGTGCCATCCAACAACTTCTTCCCCTCACACAGTGTCAGAATAAATACACACAATGATAATGTCTTCATATACCTCGATGTAAAACCACAATCAGTGTGAAACCTGCCAATGCACAGCAGCACTTTAGATTTCTTTTGACTGACATGATGAGCTGCTTGTCATCTTTGTTTTCAGCTGAGCAGATCTTCTCTTGCAGTTTATCATATCTGAAATAAATCTTTCCTCAAATTGACAAACACACTGCTCTCGCGCAGTGTTACTTTTCCTCCCTCTACATCTCTGTAAAGTGGTGATCACCACTTAGAATTACATACACAACCTGGCTTTCCTGTGACAAAGTGATGAATTTTAAGAGCTTAGAAAACATCTCTTTTGCCCTGACTCTTTCTGTCTCTCGCTGGCTCAGAGAAGCGTCTTTCTGTAGTCCCTTGCTGGTATTTTTCTCACAGCGTCTTAATTTTCTCTCATTTGTCTGTCTGTCTTTTTTACAGAGAAAGACAAACTGTCCTGCAAAAGGGGTAACATTATTTTCACTTTAATAATAAGGTTAAATTACTGATCTTTACAGTGTGTATGCGTGTGTAAATGTGTGCTTTTACTGCTTCCCTTGGCTTGTCAGCTGTGTCTCTAGTTTTTTATAGGACCTTCTTTCTTATAATGCTACTTATCTTATCCAAAAGACCATCAGGCTGGGCGATTAATTAAGGTGCTGTATCCCTCCAAGTGATGGCTTCCTCTTCCTTCTTCTCTTGCTTCTGTCCCTCCCTCACTTGCTCCGTCTGCAGGAGATTAAACCGAGACCAGCTCTACTTTTCTTTCTCCTTCTGTCCATCATAGTGAAAAATTACCTTTTAGTCTTCTCCTTAATCGCGCTGGCCGCAGAGCAATCAGACAGGAAATAATGGCTCGGCGTCTGGCTGTGCAGGCCCTCGACTACAATGCTTCAAGACTGGACTGAGGTGAGAATGGGGAAACCTCATATTAATGACTCCTTGTAAGTGTCATCTTTCTAGAAATACAGATAGTGTAAAACTATCGTGCTGTCAAACCTTGGTGGAAATACATTTATAAATGTTGGACTGCTTCTCAGAGCACTCTCTCGAGTCAATTTTCTCCTGCTTTTACCCTCCAGATCTACATCCCGCCTTCCTCATTTGTCATTTATTCTCTTCTCTGAGAGCATTTGTCCAGAGTTTGTCTGACTTAAAAGAGAATTGAAAATTTGGACCCGCTCTGAGCTCAAAGCTAAAAGCAATATTTATTTTTTAAAGTTTTGATCTCTGCAAAAAAACTTCAAACTACAAGCAAGATGTTTCCTTTCTCATTCGCTAAAAACTTCTTCCTTCTTCATCAGGAGCCATTTCTGCTGCCCGATCATCTCTACTTTTTCTTCTCGGCTCTTTCAGTTTGATTCAGTGTGAATTAATTGTTCCTCATATGGGAGACGGCACACGATTAGTCTCAATCCTGATAATGGCGTGTGGCTTGGCCGCGGGGAATACACTGCCAATTTGCTCATAGCGCATCTGCCAAATGATTGGTGTTTACACGCCACATCCCCCGAGGAGTGTTTGTCACAACGCCACTTCTTACATCTCAATAACGCACACACTCCCGAGGCAGATGTCATGAAAGATGCACACCAGCTCACTTGCATCTGCACTGACACAATCTCAAGCAGGTAACACGTGCTGGACTGCATTTATTGCATTTTTTTCCCTAATTTTCTTAATTCGTACATGACACAATCCTCTCTCTCAAACAGTTTAACTCCACACCCCCACCTGCCTGCTCGCCTAAACCTTTCCTCCTTCCTTCATATCTCCTCCCTAACACAGTGCTTCTTCTCTGCTGTCCCATTAATCACCCCTCTCTAATTAACAGGCCCACTGTTCCCAGTCTTCCCACTGCTCCCACTCCACACCTGGCCCAGCCCTGCTGCCCAGCAGGCATGCAGCGCACGCCAACCCTCAAACGCATATATGCACACGGTACAAACTGGAGCGCAGCTGGCAACTGACCACCACTGAATTGGGCTTTAGTAAGCAAAATTGGTGTATAATACAATAAGAATTGAATAATGCTGCTTAACATTAAAGTTTTGTTTTAAATATTGTTGTAAAATGTAAAGGATGAGGTAAAGTTCCTTTGCTGGACACTTTCTACCCGTTGCCTGCTTGTCTTTCTCGCCCATTCATTCATGATGTTATCAGTCCTATCTTCCTTATAATAACTCAGCTGTTCACCCCTTTCCTCACCTCCTCCCCTTTCATTTTTACAACAGACCTCACCCACACCGTCTTTGACTCACATCCGATTTCCTCCTCCTTTCCCACCTTCTCCCTGTCCGCCCCCTGTTAGCCAGGGTGGCCCGGCATTGCAGTAATGCCATCTGCCAGCGCAGCATGCCCACAGCCACGTGTCCATGCACACTTGCCCACAGACTTACACGAACACACGCACACACATACAAGCTTGGCAAGGACACCTTCCAGCGCAGGATACACCAGTATCCACGCTTCCGCCACCATATCACCATAGTCCCACGCATTGTGTAACACACACACACGCACACTAGCACAGCCCCGTTGAGTCACACGCTTCATCCGTCTCCCAACAGGGGGAGCCGGGGAGCATCTGCTGGAGCTAAGACGGGAGTCGGACCGGCTGCACTTACAGTACGAGAGCAGATCATTGCAGCAGGCACATAGTGCCTAATCATAGACAAACAGAAGAGAGATGACCACATGGGTGTGTGTTCCACACTGACTACAAATGAAGTAAAATAAAGGAACGCAAACTAGCAATTACATGCAAATGCACATTTTTGAGGTAGCAGTCTATGGGAAATTTTTGCGGCCTACTAAAACATTACATTACTGTGTGCTGCAAAAGTGCTTCAGATGTTTGGTAGCTTAAAAAAAGGTACATAGATAGAGAAATATGAGGGCAAAAACAGTGTTGTCATACTTGGGAATGTGTGGATAGAGACAAATATGCTTTCATTTCACATGATTAAGTCTGGCTAGAAAGAAGTTTGTTATTGTTGTTTGACGAGGTATTTTTTTTTGTATTTATATGTGTGCTCACAAATATAAATGGGTGAAGATATGTCATGTCATAGCATGACAATGAAAAGCACCGTGCAAAAAGACACGTAAGGAAGTATTGCTACATGTTTCCCCTCTGATTATTTATTTAATTCAATAATTTATTTAAATCTTCTCGTTCTTGTTGACATTGAACAAGACAGAAGCAGAATTCACGGGAAACGCAGCAATTAGCAAATGAGCTCTAGGATGTGTTGCTGCTCGAGCTGCGTTTTGGTGCCGCATCGGGCTGCTGGGGGTGGCAGAATGAGTGTGTGCGCGTCTCGGGGGGGTGAGGGTGGTATAGTGTGTACTTACAGTGTGTGTGAGTGTGGTGCGCTCCCAGGTGCGAGTGGGGGTCTGTGGCAGTATATTTATTAGCGGCTGTCAGGGAGGTGACACTTTGATGAATGGTGCAGAGTAATCAGGGCTGGGCTGTGACAGGCTGCACTCACAGCCTTCTACCTGCCAAACAACCCAATCACATGCGCTCATATGCACACTTGCATGCGCTTGCCCCCAAACACACACACACACACACACACACACACACACATATATCCAAATGCATTAATTCAGCACACAAATGTTGCTGTATATGCACGTGTTCAAACACAACCTTCCGTAAATATCCCCTCGCCGCCACCAGATGAACTAAGTCATCAGCGTCCCCTCATCGGCTCCTCTTTTAACAGCTCTTGCTCAGTCCTTTCATGTGACTCTTTCGCATTACAGTCATCTCCGCCGTGACACTGCGGTTTGAAGGAGGACATTTTTCAGGAGATAATTGAAAAGGATAAATTAGGTCGAGATAGTTTGAGTGGAAAAGACAAAGAGACAGAGCAATTTGGGGGGAAAATTTGCAGAGCTTTGTTGTTTTTTAATTGCCGGTGAGAGACAAGGTAGCCTTAATTAGTCCTTGTCTATCTCCTGTTGTACTGGAGGGTCATATTTCTGTGACTTTTGGCTAATTAGTCAACTGCTGCAGACGTAACACCTACTTTCCCCCTATAGGATGAGAAATATCCTCCAGTGGTGAGTGGGAGAATTTAGGTTTGGTAAATTACCCAAGTTTTCCATTTTTGTTCAGCAGAACTGCAGTTGTCTTTTTTTTCTTCTTTCATCCGTTCAGTTCTATCTGTGTTCTTCCATCATTTAAAAAATGTCCAAACAACTGAGAAATCAAGCAACTGCTACGTGCTGTCCTTGGAAAGAAACCGCAGCAAATACAACTGAAACACAAAATGGAAATCATTACTTCTCAGCAAGTTTTTAATGCATCCAAACCAGCAAGTAATGAGAGGTTGTAATCAAATAATTTCACT
This sequence comes from Perissodus microlepis, assembly GCF_051167445.1. Classification (NCBI taxonomy): domain Eukaryota; kingdom Metazoa; phylum Chordata; class Actinopteri; order Cichliformes; family Cichlidae; genus Perissodus; species Perissodus microlepis. The sequence continues at coordinate 20,992,700 of NC_140480.1, forward strand.
GAGGTTTGGGTTTCCAAACAGTTTTCCACTGATTCTATCGACAAACCACAGTCTGGCCCTAAAGAGAGGAGACCAGAGGTGTGTGTGTGTGTGTGTGTGTGTGTGTGTGTGTGTGTGCGTACGTGTGTGTGTGTGTGTGTGTGTGTGGTGGGGAGGAAAGAAGAGAAGAGAGGGAGACAGATGAGAGAATGAAAAGACAAAATGAGAAAAGACAGAGAGAAGAGAAAAAGAGATATGGGATAGGAGAATATATGAGCCAAGAAAAGAGGACTCGTGTACGTTTCTGAGTTTCTCTCTCGCTGTCTTTTAACAAGCTACGGGATGGGAGCCGCTCACACATATACTCACTTCATATGAGTCTGTATGTGCAACTTCTGTAAAACCTCAGAAAGAGGATGATCCTCACTTGATAGCACAGGAGCCGTCTACTCCTCCCTTTTTCCTCTCTGTCCCAAAATTGCATTTTGCCACTGCCAATAGGGTGAGATCATTTTACCCCATTTCCAATGCTAGTGTAATTTTCTTGCTAGAACACTGATCAGCATATAAGCATTATTATCTAAACCCATTTATGGATTTAACAAATAGCACGAAATTATATGTTCAGATGGACATTTTCTGTCTGTGGTTTTAGGCTGAATTGAGAGGTGATTTTGAATATTGCTAAAGAAGAAATATGACCATTTTTAAAGTTATTACAGTTTATATTAGATCATCAACTGCTTCAATGAGTGAATAAACATTTGCACAAAATTAAATGAGTGTACTAATTAATGACAGAATGAATGAATGGACTGAAAGGATTCTTCCTTTCTCTCAGTAGAGGATTCACTGCAAGGTTGAGTGAGCATTGACGGAGTAACACTTATTCTCTCTGTCAACCAATGGAAATCAATTGGGTGGTAATTGCAGTATTTGACCCCTCTCCTGTCTCCACCGCATCCCATCTTCTCTCTGTCCATACATCCTCCACACTCTGACCATAAAGACGGGTCTGAGACAGTCAATTCATTTTATACACTGGGCATTTCCCCTACCAACTAGATTAATGCGATATATTTAATCGGGCCTGATAAAATCTGTGAGGCAAAAAAAAAGACAAACAGGAAAAGGAGGATGAGGGGGAGTGTGGACAAAGTTAACAAATTCGGGGAAAGGGAGTGGTGAATTAAGACTGGGAAGAGTTTACAGAAGCTTCTTATTGCGACTGCTGTCTTGCAGTCTGTGTTTTCGTGCGTGCACTTTCCTTTATGTGTTTAGGTTAGAGATGGCTGGTCAGATGGGTAATGAGTGACCCTTCCTCCCTGGCATGGTTCTGCCGTCACACCAATATTAATCTTCCCACATCACCCCCTCTTCTGAACCGACAGCAAGCCTCTCGGGACTGTGCGCACAGACACACACACACACACAGGCATTGATGCATAAACGAGGTGGCAATGATGAATGGAGATGTTCCTATGATCTGTTTAATAAGTGTTAGGCAGGGCACTCTCAGAGCAATGGGGAAAAAGATGGCTTATATACATATCTGCAAATGGAGCCAAAATTGACTGCATTTTACTACATTTGCACTGATCACCAAGAGAAAGCAGCGCTCAGGATGCACAGGGAGTTATTATGTGGAAAGAATTTTGTATTTGTTGCAGCTGACTCAGTCGATTGAGGAAAAATATATTTGATAAATAAACAGTTACTTTACTTTGGTAATATTTAGGTAATTTTCTTGGTTTTTTTTCCTTTTTCTTCATTGTGGTCAAATAGCAGCATTTGTCACATGTAAATTTGATTATTGTTGCATTTTGGACTTTGGAGGACAGACAGAACAAGAGATTTAAAAACATCACCTTTTTACCATTTCACACGCCTAAACATTAATCAATATTGATGATTAGCAGTTGCATATGTATGTATTGAAGTACTGCATTACTGTTTCAACTAGCATGGATCAACCCTGAAAAAAATTGGCCCCACCTGTTGAATCTGTGCATGTGTTTGCATGATAGCTGCTGGGAGGGGTTGAAGGTGCCAGAGCTGTGAACATTAAGAATCAAACTGACAGTCTGTCAGGATTACCCAGGCAGAGCTGACATCTCAAACAACCAACAAATATCCACATACTGCAGATGTTAAATTAATCATGCCAAGCGCTGATTTCAGTCTGAGTTCATGAATGCAGTACAGTCAACACATATGTGATGTAAACACTTTTATGTCATAAAAATATTAACATTATCATTTAAATGATAACAGGTCAATTGAAAGTGACAAGATTGAATCTTCAAAAATGAGTGTTGGGTTAACTGTTGCTGTAGCTCAGTCTATTTTAAAGTGTAGCAGTCAGGCTGCTGGGTGCATGCAGATGTACTGGTTCTAGAGAACTTCAAGAGCTCCAATCTCTTTTATGTGCTCACTAATCTAATCTATTTAGTAGTTTGTTTAGTAGTTTGCATTTGCATGTCTTTATCTTCTTATCTGTTTGAGTTCTCTCCTTTTCTCTAGCTCTGAGCTTAGACTTCACCTCTCAGAAGACCCTTGGTTTTATTTTTTTCTCTCTCTGTTAAGAGCCTGGTCATGGAAGCTTGGGTTCTGTGTTGGCTGACAGCTGCTGCTGCGTGCCTTTTTTTTCCTCTCCCTCCCTCTCTTCCCCCTCTTCTTCTCTCTTTTAAACACGCGTCCTCATTTCTAAACTATCTATCATGCTGGCAGGGCCAGTGGGGCCTTTAAACTGTGGGATTGGCACTTTCTCAGCTGCTGAGCTGGAAAAGGGGGCTGCTTGCAGACTGAGACACAAGCAGTAGGCCAGCCCGCTGCAGGCGGGAGGAACAGGAGGTCTGTGCGAATGCAGGTGGACTGACGGTACACCTTCGTTCCTTGAGTTTGCGTATGTGTTGAGGTGCATGTACCTGTGAAGCTTTTGTGCTAAAAGAGCTCCTGCTGTGATCCAAAACACTCCTTATTTTAAGGCTGTTGAGTTTGAGATTTTGCTAATGCTGCTAGAAAACCCTCACTCTCAAACAAATAAAAAAAAAAAGTTCAGTGGAGTAAAGAGTCGTTTTAGGAAATTAATTGGAAAGGAAGTTGATGGTTTTGAGATGGGACTGTGAAACAGAGTGTGCGTATTCCACGCGGGTCGTCTGCAACGAGTTGACAAACTCCGTCTCACTCGGGAGTGAGAGGTGTCTGAAAAGATGGGAACTGCTGACAACATCTGTGTGTATTTGTGCGTGTGCATTGAGATGCCATGTTTGACAAACATGAAGAAATAACAATGAGGTGCTGTCAGCAGGTCTTGTCCCTGCCAGGGGGTTGGAAGCGAGCACGACGTGTGATTTTCTCAGACTAGCAGAGAACCCGAGATGACGCCTCATACCGATGTGCACATGCGAACGGGCTCAAACGTGACACATGCATGTCTGCACACACTTGCACACACACACTCACCAGGGCACTACTGTTGGATCTTTACCAGTGCTGGCACTATCCCCAGTAGGGCAGAAACACACACACACACACACACACACACACACACACACACACACACACACACACACACACACACACACACACACACACACACACACACACTCACTTATAGTATGTCCTTATGCTAAAGGACCATGTGCCAGTTTTAACGCTTTACATGAGGTCTGTTTCTCACCCACACATCTTGCCCTTGAATTTCTCGGTATGCTTTTCCTCTTGAGATCTGACGCAACTGTTCCAGCACCACACGATATTCCCAGGGCTCTCTGCATCTTCTGGTGCCAGAACAGTCACACTATCACCTCATCATGACAAGCAGAGGTGTGAGGGGATGCAACAGTAAGTCCAGGAAGAACACATATGTCCATCCTTTCAGTCTTACTCTCACAGTCAACAGTTAGCAGTCTGTGCCTCTTGGCTCTCCCTGCTTTGTCTCACAGTCAGGCTATTTGACAGTAAAAATAAGTGACGCAGCCACTTTAAGCATGACAAATAGGTACTTAACAAGGTGATGATATACTACTGGAGAAAATATTGAATCACTTTGGAATACATGGGAAAAGTCATGAATTTATTCAATCCTATTTGTCACTGTTAGTTTGCCAGAACTTCTGACTATTCCCTTAGAGGTCCACTCCTTTTTTATAGTTATTTTATAGTTTAGCTATAATAAGTGGAGACATATTAAACAAAACTAGGGAACATTTTGGTCTTAGGTGCTAAAACTAAAATCCAGACTTTTGAAGTTGAGTTGCACAATTTTAAGCCAAGTGTATTCTCATGCCTATGATGTTTACAGAAGAGAAGTCTATTTATTTCTCAGTGAGTAAGATTTAAAACATTATTGTCACACTGATTGCACTTACAAAGTAGTTTTTTTGTTTTTTTTACATTTTGTTGTCTATTTCTCTTAAGCTTCATTCTGTTTGTACTTTGGGGTCTGGAAAAGACTTGCTTGCATAGACACCGACCTTTTCTGGTCCGTCAGTAGAGGGCGATCTATCCTCAGTGGTACAACCACTGTGTGTGCCTGTGTGTGTGTGTGTTTGTGTCTCATCATTTAGTTAATTTACCAGCACACTGGTTGTTTCCGTGTGCTCTAATTACACTAAGGCAAACAGACTACCTCTTTCTTTGTCTGCTTCTTGGCTGCTCTCTATGTATCATTCTTTCTTTCTCCAAATGATATATTTAAGAAGAATATGCGAGTGATCTGTTGGGTTATGTGATTGTTTGGGCATGATTATGGCCTTTGTGTATATATGTTGAGCACCTCCTTCAAGTGCTTCTCCGGAAATTTACCAAGTAAACAATAACTGGAGGTTCATAAAATCACATAGTGTCTGCAGCTGTATTTGAAGAACTGCAGTTTATTTAATTGACTTTTGATGTTTTTATGAGTGAATTATCCTTTTACATAAATAAAATCACATTATTTAGAGAGCTGGATAAGATATTCTCTTTAGCTGTGATATATACAGGAGATTTCTTAGTATAAACAGTGTTTCTGTTGTGTGTTTTTATCATGGAGTTGCAAGAACATGTTTTAATGACTTCACTGGGAAATAACCTTTTGGGATCATAGGATTATTTAAAAATGTAGACAGTCAAGGTGATACATTTGGCTCATTTTCAGTTTTCAGTTTCGTTTCTGTATTACCCTCATTGGAGTTCTTATTAAATCAACACCTTGTTTTATTAATAATTGGCACTGGCTCAAAGGGCAGAAAGTTTTTTTTGTGTATTTTTTTAAAATCAGGCACGCACAACTTTTCTTATCTTTTCAGTACTCTCTGTGATAAGTTTTAATATCCTATCCTATCGCATTTTTTCTTAAAGCAGATAGTTTTTTAGTCTTTATTTGGATAGGACAGTGGATTCCCTTTTGGATGGGTCAGGAAGTGCATCCAGCGTAAAACTCAAATCAAAGATGTGGCGCAACCAGCTGTGGCGACCCCTTGTGGGTAGGCAAAAATAGCTTTACTATTTGGATAGGAAGAGTCAAGTGAAAAAGACAAAAACACAATAAACGACCTCAGGATGGATTTCAGCCGAGGCCTCTGCATTATGTTTACAGCATATAAGTCAACCGCTCATCCCAGGTAGCCAACAAATGCCCTGTTACCATCCCTTTTAAAGCCAGGTTGTTTTTAATCCAACTTGTAGCAACTTCACTATAGTTGAAGTGAAAGTTATTTATTGTGCATTCATCTTTTTATTTCTCTCCTCAGTTATACCGCTTGTATGTAATCTAGTGTTGCCATGTCTTTGGCCATGAAACACTTGGTGTGATGATAAAGAAAAGGTTGTGTTTGTGGGTATTCGTGCCACATGTTATGTTTATGGATATCAAGTTGCCAGAGAACTGGGTTATACTTGTTGTGCAGTCCTTTATAACAGACGAACTGTGCGTGACTTGGCATGAGTCACCCCTTCCCCATAGTTCACTAGATTTCACTCATCATGACTCTGAATCATACGTCTGTATATTCAAAGCATGTTTTTCTGCTCACTCAGACGTCAGGCATCAGTTGTTAGTCTCAAACTGTGATAACATTACCACTATTGTGATCACACCAAACCTTTATTGTGCCTTTATGGTAATGTATTAACTAGCCCCTACGAGACCCCAGGCACTGATATTATATTAAATTTTGGCAAACTGACATATTTGAAAATGCATATCTAGAGCTTGTACACTAAATCAGCACTTTGCTATATATATATAAAGGCTTGCATATATTCTTGAGAATGTTGCACGCGTGTGTGTGTATTTACGTAGAAAGTTCTGATGTGTCTGTGTGGGTGCGTGTTCGGCATGAGGGAGAGGTGAGATAAGAGTCTGCTGGAAGCATGTTCAGATTGCCTTCAATTAGTGCGGTTCAGGAGAGATGAGGGGAACAATGGGATATAGATTGGCACTCCACTGGACAAGAGACAGCGGAAGATGGAGAGTGTGTGAAGGTGGGAAAGTGAGGTTAATGACAGTCTACTCACAGACAGATAATCTCTCTCTCTCCCTCTCTTCTCTTTGGGTATAATCAGATTCTTTTCTCTATCTTCTCCATGTAGTCTTCATAATTATTATAACAATTAGCTGCCTTCTCTCTGCCGCTGTGAACTGTCCACTGATGCTGGGACTACAGTTTTTGCCACATTCAGCCCTAATCTATCCTAAGAGCCTGGTATTTCTCTGCACCATCACATCCCATTGCACATGTTTAGAAATAACTGAGCATTTAACCCACTTCAAAGAACCTATGCTCACAGGCTGTGGGCAGTTAATAAGTGAGCCTTAAAGATGCTGGTGGGTTTTGTGACCATAGGGCATAGCCAGGCTAACAATGTGGGCCTAAAAGGTTCAACTACTCCTTCAACATTGTAACAAACACTATATTTACAAGAAACCAGAACTGTTTACTGTGAACTGTGAAAGTTTAAGTGCCTGAATTTTACCAACTGAATAAAGTTCAGGGGTGGAAATGACTTAAACTTCTACACTCAGTGAGTTTCAGTTTTTGTCTCACTTTAGATGCATTCATTATTTAAAAAGCACCTTTCTGTGAGATTTGTTACGTGCTTGTGAACATGTATAAAGCCCAACACCTTGCATGTATTCATGATCAAGAATTTGATGCCCTCCAAACAGCAGGAGAAACAACAGGTTTCTCATTTCTGTGATATTTGAGAAGTCAGATTGAGGGCTTAAGCTTTCTTTACCGGATGGACGGCAGATCGGTTGAAAATATAGAGAATAAAATCGGATAAATGGCAGTTGCTTTGAAGATGAACCCTGTCGGGTGTTTTTGATCCTGTGGTTTTCCACTGTTGCTACCATGATGTTGATATTTGTTGTTCTTAGTGAAACCTGAGACTTTTCATGTAGCTTTTGAAAAAATATTCAAGGTAGAGAGACTAACCTAATAACCTGAAATCATGTGTAAAAATTTGTAGTTACAGCAGTAGGCCTGACATGCTTGTACTTGTTCTGTACAAAAAATAGTTTGAGTGTGAACACACAGTGAGACAAAAATGATCATTAAAACCTCTATTACTAAGACAGAGGCCTGGTGCTGTAGGCGTGACGTGTGTACATGTCCCAGCACAGGAGCCAGCATAAATTCATGGCAGTGCACCAGTAAAGATGCTGTAGGTTTGACATGTCAACAATTTCACCTTTAGATTTATATCCTGCAAAACTAAAAAGTGTAAATTAGGAGTCATTAAAACATTTTTAAAGAAAGATATTGGTTAAATGTTGCCGTTTATTGTTTGCCAAGTAGATGGAGGTCTTCTACTCTTTGGCTTGAAGATGCAGTAATGAACCTTTGACAACTTTCTTGGGTATGGGACACTGTGGCGGGGCGTGATTGCGGATGCCGTGCAGGTGCCTCTGCCTTCCCTGCACGGCACCGCCGACTTAAATATTGTGCTGGGTCGTGTGGTTGGGGTTGTTGTGGTAATGTTGAGCTGGCAGCGGGAGAGCTGCAGCTCTGTGTGCATTGTTAACAGCAACCTTGTGTGCTAATAAAGAATGCTGCAAAGCATGTTGATGTCACTGGGTCTGCCGTGGTCATTCACTTATGTTGCCATTTTCTTCCATGTATCCAGTTAAGGGTTGCATGGAGGACTGGAGGCTATCCCAGCTGTTAAAAGGCCTGGACAGCTTACCAGTTTATCCCAGGGCTAATGCAGCACCTACACCCAATTTAAAATTGCCTGTTAACCTAAACCCCTGGATGTTTTTGGACTGTGAGAGAAAGCCAGAGGACCCAGAAAGAACCCACGCAAGCATAGGGAGAACATGCAAACTCCAAAGCAGGTGGATTCAAACCCAGGACCCTCTGGCTGTGAGACTCCTGTGCTGGCACAATCACAAAACAACTTTGAGCACGAGGACCAGCTGGTTGATGCAGAACATCTGCTTAACCTCATCACTGGGTTTAAACAACCGCATCTGGTGCCTGTTGATATTATTACCTTTTACAACGGCATTGAATTCATAACTATAGGAATACATTTTACATGTAAAGACTGCCAACAGCCATACAAATTTTCTTCCTTCAAACAGCTTCTTCAGAACAAGTGCTTAAAGTGAAGGAATCAGTTTGATTCCTGAATTATAGGAGTAAGTGAAAATCTCTCTCTTCTGTGTGTTTGTGTCCAGTGCTGAAGTGTGTAACCAGGCCTGCTAAGCTGAAGCCCAGTGCTGTCAATCACACGGGGTGGTGGGGGAAGAGGGGGGCTGGTATGCAGACACTACTGGCTGTCAACAGACCATAGGAAAATGGATGCCTGAGAAAGCCATAACTATGATAAATTTACTCCTTCAATTCTCGGAGTAACCCCTCCTCTCTCCCTCTCTTTCTGTCTCTCTCACTAACACATTCCTATAGACATGCATGCATTTCACATACAATGCCCCCTCCCCTCACTCCCCCAAAGCTCCATATACTACCTCTGCTAGGCCCCCACCTTTTCACCAGCAGTCTGCGAACGTGTGACTAATGTATGCGGTAAAGCTGCTCGCTACCATGCCGCTCACAAGCCCACCACCACGCCGATCGGCCCATCCATCTTTGCGTCTGCGTCTGAGGCGGCATTCAAATAAATTTGTCACTGTACGCTTATGAAATATTGATGGCGGGAGAGAAGGAGATGGAGAGGGAAAGTTTTGCTTAGGGACAGATCAAAAGGTTTGGGCCAGTGAAGGGAGGAAGAGCCCAGTGTGAACAGGAGGGTTGTGATTTTTTAGCAAAGGCCAGATGGAGCTTAAATAAAGACACAAAGTCTCAGTGCTGCTGGGAGACGACAGCAGGGTTCATATGCTTCAAAACTTTAGGCAGTAATGAAGACACAAGCCAAAGCATTTATTGTGAATATAGACCTCAAAATGAAATGGGTAATCTGAAAGGTTCATCCAAATGACAAAGAAACATATTTATCTTTGTGGTAATGCCTTCAGTTTTTTTTTTACTATCCCCTGAGATTTATTTTTCTACCTCATTACAGTAGAAATACAAAGAATTCTCAAAAGCAGAGCTGCGAGCTAAAATATGACCTTTACTTTTTTACTTTTATTAACCTGTTGATTTTCAAACTTATTCAGTACTGCAGTTTAGTCTTTGAATTCTTTCTCCAAGTACATGATCATCTACATGATCATCCTGCTAGTCTTCAGAGATTTCTGAATGACACACATTTGGGCTGAAAATGAGGATAAAGCACACAGATAGAAGAAATTGTGGCGGTGATAGTTCACACAACATTTGAGATGTGGGAAAAACCTGAATAAACTTAAAAAATAGTGTAATATTTGTTGCCCTACCATTTTAGGATTTTTCTTTACTCAACGTCTCGTCTTTACTTTTTAAAATTTCATTCATCACTCGTTGCAAATACCAAGACCAATAGATCGCTAGTACCGGCCGATATAAATGAGTCTAAGTGAGTCTTTTTTTCTGACAAAACTCAAATAAATTCATGAGGAGAGCCAAACCTAGCCTCAGGGGGTCACAAGCTAGTGTACTCTAGTGCTGCTCGGATAATAAACGTTTGGTGTCAAGAAGAGGATCGGATGTAAAATCTGTGCAAAATCAAACATACAAACCCATCCATTGGAGCGACACCGTGGGAAATAAGGGAACAGCCAAAATTACCTCCAGTTTGAATTTTCATGTGTTATTATGTGACACATAGAAGTAAATACAGCTGATAGGAGCACTGTGCTCGAGCCAAAATATGTGGCAAAAGAGTTTTCTTGTAAACAAAGATACTGAAGTGTTGTAAATTGGTTGAATGTATTTCCTGCCTTATTAATAGTATGGAATACATATTGCAACAATTATAAATATTGATTACCTAGAAAACAAATTGTGATAATATTTTTAACCATATCAACGAGCTCTATGCTACAGAATTAGGACTGAGGCAATCTGCCCTGCTGGGGTAGATTACCACTTTAAATAATCTTTTAATGAGGTAGATAGATGTCAGTACGACAGAAAGCTTCAAACCTCCACTAGTAACAAAAACAGACTGTTCTGTTAAACCAATTAAAAGTGCAGAAACTAAAAAAAAGTGCTTTGTCAAACTCAGGACGCCGTATTCCAAAGAGGGCGGAGACTCAGGAGAACAAGCTGCATGTAACTTGTTCCATCACAAAACAACCCGAGTCCAGATGTCCATTTTGTGTGCAGTTGTGGGTACTGGCAAGTTTGTGGGTGTTTGTGTGATGCATACCAGAGCACAAAGGTCCCAAACATCTCAGATGAGCAGAGGAATGATAGGAATTCTGGTAGTGAACTAATGCACTTTCATAATGGTCATCTTTCCAAGACTTCTCCTCAGGTGTAAGTTACACAAGCGTAAAAGAGCAGCAGGGTACAGCCTGTAATGCTTCCAGTAATATGCGCGTGGAGGTAAGAGGTAAGGCCTATTGATTGTTGTGATTATGTGTGGTTATTGTTAAGTATGATAAGCCTTCCATTGTGTGGTGTTGATAGAAAGAGGAGAAAGAGGAGTCTGTCAACAATAATGACTCATCTTTAGAGATACATTCCTTCTTTCTCTGGCCTCCGGGAAGCACATGATCCTTCTTACTCCCTCCTACTAAAACCTACAGTATCTTTTGGACCCACCATCACTCCCTCCCTTGCCAGCCTTCTTGCTGTTTTCCATCTGTCCGTCTTTCTCTCTGTCCCTGGGCCTATCAGCACGATGAGTCACAGGACTGTCCATGTCAGGGGCTAAATGTTTAGTCCTCTGTTTTCAGCTCTCCGAGTACAAATGCACGGCAAAGAGAGATCCAAACTGGTTAAACATGATGATGCCAGAACTTTCCACCCTCATTGCAAGCACTCTTGTGCTGTATTTGGTCAGAGATAAACACAGTGTCAACAACACAGGGGAGACATGTTGTGCTTATTCTGAATTTGATGATCCTCAAGGCCACATGAAGAGATAAGGGGAATCAAGTGACATTTAGCGGGAAATGAGGGTAGAGTTATCTGTCAAACATCTGCTCCACAATATTAAAGACAAGTTTGTGTTTGTGAGTCTTAAAAAAAACAGATGGATGATTAAGATTCTGGTCAAATGGCTTTGTGGTTCATGCAAGGTTTATTTTCTGCATGGGTGCTAAAAAATGTCAAATTTGGCTGTAATCAACATTTCTATGATGCCAGTGTATCAAACAAAAATATAAACAGGGTCACTTTGAGTGATAAACTACAGAGAATTAGAACCTAAAGTGGAAGCTCCTGTGCTGAGTTTCTGTTGATAGTCTTTCGTTCACTGTCACTTTTCTCATGGGCACAGCATATAGCTAGTTTCACTAAAAAGCTCTGAAACACCACTGAACACCTCCTGCTCAGCACTAAATGGCATACAGATCCTGTAAGTGACTAACTGCTGAAAACAGTTGAGAATTTAGCAGCTAAAGAGTCAGCTATTTCCCTCGGGGTTTAGTGAAGACTTTAACTTATCTCGACATTACCCAAAGGAGCTGTATGTGACAACACAAATGTCTGAATCAGTCTGCTTGGACATTAAACAGACTTTACTCTGCCAGCTTGCTACTATGACATCTCCATAATGTCCCTCTGAGCCCAAGTTTTTGTGAATCGAGCAAGTTTTTGTCCAGAGAATTTACAGTGAGTGGGTGAATCTCATGTGTCTTGCCTCTTGAACACTAAAAATGCACCACTTATTTCTAATAAGTGAAGAACACATCTGACAGGGGCTATCCCGTGTCATTCTTTGACGCTGTCTGGGGTTCATGTGATAAAATGATGAGGTTCACCAGGAACATGTAATGTGTAGAAAGTTTGAGATCTTTTCCTTATCTGGCTTTTACAGAGATATTCAGCCTGGATTGATAGGTTCACACAGAGGTGGTTATCAAATTCATGAGAACTCACACAGGCCTAGAGGCCGATCAGTAACCCCTGGAAACCTCTGGTCTCTAAGCAAAATGTCATTTGGCAAATGATTGCAAGAGGTTGCTGGGTATTGCTGGGTTTAAACCAGTTGCTGCAATGCACCAAAAACCTCCTTGTAATTGCTCTGGTTGCTAACAGATTGTTGTGGTTGCCAGTGGTGGTTGCAGATGCCTCCCTTTTACTGTCCAAGCTGTCATAAAAATTGGAAAAGGTGCAGCACAAACAGGAAATGGAGGATGTTTGCCTGTAAAGTACACGTTACACTTTTTGAAATATGTTTGATTTAGTGGCAAGCTCACACTCTTCAGTTTTACTACTCCAGTAATTCATTGCTGCAGACCAAAGCATTTTAGGTGAAGTACTGTGTGCTTCTTTTTGACCAATTTCACACTAAGCTATCACTCACCAGTCATCTGGAGAATACACATTTTTTTTCTCACAACTATCGGATGTCACTGACCTGCATCTATGGGGCTTGACAATCAATTTCACAGCGACTCTAGCAACCAGTTACAACTGGAATACATATTTCTTTCTTGTAGTCGGTAGTTGCCAGAAGGTCAATGATAGGCCTCTAGGCCTGTGTGTGAGTTAAGTTGGTATTATTTGACCAATCACATACATTGGATGAGTCTGCTGGCAGCAGGACAACATGCTTTACAAATAAAGTGAAAACTACAATATTAGAGAATATGAAGAACTTAAACATACAATTCAAGCTAAAAGAAATATATTTGCTGCAGCTAATGCAGCTGTGTGTGCGATAAATGCAGTATGTGTGGGATGAAAAAATGGCTTATTAATGCTTGACTGTGGCTTGCAATGTAAATCACTTTAAGTGGTTAGTAATACTGGAACAATGCTGAATAAATGTAGTCTATTTCAAGCCAGCAAGGAACGCTGGCAAAAATGGGATGCCTGTGTCAGTTAATAGACTTATCAGCATCACAACCCTGGTATTAATGCAGAGGAAGCCCTGACTATAATTACAAGTGTGCATTCTCTTATAACTTACACATCCATTTATAAATGAATGTGTCTGATGTATTCCTGTGGTGCCTGAGACATTTTAGCCGTATTCTTTGTGGCACTGGTGGGGTAAACAAGAGACGGCATCTCTTTAGGTTAAATGTTCTGAAAAGAAGTAAAGAAGAAAGATAAACAGAATTCAAACCAACTAGTAGGCTGATTCGCAAATTTTATATAAGGTCAAAGACGTCTTATATTTACAGGTCCACAGGATTTTCCAAAATTGGTAATCTCTTTTCCAGACAACTGATTGGCGAGTAGGTGTAGGTTTTGCATGTCTTGACTTCTTATTGCAGACACATCCCGGTCTGGAGCAGAGCAGCTGTTCAGCATTAGTTACCATCCATCTATATGGATAAAAGTACTGAGCCACATACACTTTACACCTACAGAAGCTGCTTAGCCATTGAAGCTCAGGTCATGAAGCTCCTAGCGCACACTCTTTGTGCTGATGTTAATTTCTGAGGAGGTTCTTAACTCTGCAGTTACTGAGTCAGCAGAGCGTTGGCAACTTTTACACACTGTATGCCTCACCTGCAACCTAGTGCTGTAATTTTTGCGTAGTCTGCAACTTCATGGCTGAGTTGCTGTGGTTCTTGAACTCTTTGACTTTGCAATAATGCCACGTACAGTTCATGGAATATCCAGGAGGGAAGAAATTTCAGGAAGTCACTTGATGTAACGGTGGCATCATATTACAGTACCATGTCCAAAGTCAGTGAGGTCTTTAGAATGACCCATGCTTTCAAAACTTTCTGTAAAGGGAGACTGCATGGCTAGCTGCTTTATTTTTATACACCTGTGGCAATGAAACTGAAAACACCTGAATTCAAAGATTAAGAAGTGTGGCCCAAAGCTGCAATACAGGCAATCATAGAGGTGATCGAGCTTTGATAGTTGCAACCCCTAGACTCTGGAATAACCTTCCACTTGATTTTCGTACTGTAGTTTCTATACATTATTTTCACTCATATCTTAATACTTTGTTTGCTTTTTTTTTTTTTTTTTTACCTTTCCTTTTGATTCAAGTTCAGTATGAGTCCATCAGGTTTTTTATTTTGTGGTGTCTTTTTGTTTTAGTTTGTTTTTGGTCAAATTTATTGTATTTGTTTGTTTTTAATTTTATTGTTTTATTTTATCGATTTAAGATTTCATCTTGTTTCTTTTGAAAAAGCTATAGAAATAAAATAATAACAATACTTTTACTTTCCAGTACCAGTAACCAATACTTTTGTCCATATAGTGTACCTCAATAAGAAGTGACCTACCTTCGTAATACTGACCCAGTGTTAAATACCTGAACTTACCTTGCTAAAAACCTAAATCTTGCTTTGTAACTGCTGGATATTACAAATAATGTAAATAAATATTAAAGGTTCATTAACAAGTAAAATGTTTATTCATGTTAATGTTGGGCTCATGAATTGAGCTGCCTGTAGTCAGTAAAACAAAACAGAATAAAACAAATGTATACAAACAGGTATTACATACATTTTGAGCCATATTTAGTTTTTTTGTTTTCAGTAATACAAGGGGAATCCTTTTCATCACTCATTCTGGACAAATTAGGCCACATTTCCATCCGATGAACAAGAAGTCTCACTGGTGAACTGGTTCAGTTTAAGCCTTCGTACACACTCGTCACTTTTGTTTTTTTCAGATGTTCAGCTTTGTGCCTCTGATCTAGCTCCACACCCCTTACCTATTTGATTATCAGGTATTATGACATGATTCTTTTATTCAAATATCTAAAGTCTGCTTTCCCAGGTTTTTTTTTTTTTTATCTCTGTTGTTGCATGTTTGGCTCTTTGGTGCACCTTCCTGTTTGTGCTTTGCTCTTTTGAAGTGATGTCATTCTGGGCGTTCACACAGTTGAATGGATTGGAGTCAGAGGGTAACAGATGTGGATGTCTGTCTGGCTAATGTGTTCTATGTGTACATTTTTCACATATGTCTGTGAACGCATGCATCTGAATGTGAAGTGCATTTTATTCCATCTTGACCCCTGAGATGTATGTCTCAGTGTGTGTGTTTCTGGTCAAACAGCGAGACAGATGTATCGATACTTCGGACACTCATAGGTCATGACTCTCTATTATTTAGACAAAGTCTGTCTGTCACAACCTGTGTCTCGATCTTTCTTTTCACTTCTTATTTATCCCTTCTTCCCTTCCTATTTATCCATCTCTCCCTCCTCCCTCAGCTGACACACACGCAGACGTGCAGAGTCCTCCCTAAATCACTCTTTGACAGAAAGAGGGAAAGAATGGGGAGATGGAGAGAAAGAGAGAGATAAAGGGGGTAGATAGATAGAGAGGGGAAAAAGAGAGGGATGAGGGTTTGAGCGTACATGGAATGAACCTATCAATCCAGGGTGCCTATTATCCCGTGTGAAATGCCTCTTGCTAGCAGACGCCTAGTTAGTGTGCCTGTTCAAAATTAATAAAACGCCAGCCGAGTCTGGGCTGAGACTGCGACAGGCCGGGTTATTGATTAAGTCATGTCACAGGAATGGAAGGCTCTGCCATTAAAAGTACAAATTATGCAGCACGTTTAGCCATGCCTCTTATTCATGTAAGAGACAGGCAAGAGTTACTGGAAGAATGGAAGCCTGCTCCATTTCCTAACACTGTCCAATGCATCTCTCCCTCTATTGTTTGGGTCTTTTGTTGTATTTAGGATCCTAATAATGTGAAGTTGTGTGAAAAGAAAAGGTTAGATTGCCTGTGCCTGGAAATAGCCCGAGACAAGACAGTCAGAGTGAGACAAAGAGGAGGAAGGCAGAGAGCGATTGCTTTTGTCGTGGACGACGGCACAAAGAGAACTCATAGCGCAGTTTATAAAACGTAGCGAGAGATTTCAGAGCCTTAAAATACAGCAGCGAAGGGTTCCCAGTGAAAAGAAGCTATTTAATGATGTAACATATTAAATGAAATTATTTTGACACACAGCCAGATGCCAAGGCTCCTCTTGTCTTCAGTGTGAAGAGTGATGGAGGTTTGGAGAGGGGTGAAATTAATTTGTCAGGAGTACGTTTGTTATGAGCTTTCCCTGTTAGGTGTTCAGAGTCACAGGTGTGACGCGCAGAAAGAGCAACAAGACAGACACGAGTAACGGGAAAGGGTGCAATCAGCAGGCCTCCTCCTTTCCTCCCAACTGTTTTTCTGCTTCACACATGGCTCTGCAGAAGGAAACATGGCTCGATTTCTTTTAAGTATTTGTGTGTTGTGGTGGTGGTGGGGTTCAGTGTGTGTGTGTGTGTGGGAGGGGAGATAGATGGGAGAGAAATGAGAAGATGTGGGAGTGTCAATAATTTATAGGAAGTGCCTTGTGTCAGAAGGGCAAAAAGAGCTCTATCCTGGGATCCTAAGGCCACTGCCATGTTTAGAGCACAGGCTCTCGTTAACACAAAAACGTGCACTCTATAGACATGCACACACATGCAGACGACAACAAAAGGCATATGTAAATGAGCGTTTGCACACGCACACACACATATACCCACCCTTGTGCACAGTTATACAGACACAAAGCCAAAACATGCACAACAACAACAAAAAACAGCCTCAGTTTAGTCAACTGGCAGGTCATTAATTTCATGATGCAGAACCAGAACGCAAGCGATGAAGATGGAGAGGAGAAAAAAAAGTGTCATGTGTAACTGTGCAGGTCCTGATCCATGTAAGCAGCTTCCACCAAACCCTCAAGAAACCTGCGTTCATGTATTCTAAAGTCTTTTTGTTGCTGTGGTTGTTATTGTTGTTGCTTCCAAAGCGCCAAAACCGACCTCTTAGATCTCAGAAGGAAGCGAAAGAGAGTTTTCTGAGTGGCAGCCTCTTTGTTGTATGATTTATTACCTATCAAAAGTCAGAACTGAAGCCCTGGTCGTTTGTGAGTCTCGGGTGGACAAATGCTACCATTTTTCTGCCAGAGACGTTTACGTCTTCTTATCTGACACATCTGTACATCCGGGCACCTGAAAGACTCATTAGGAAGAATCAAATTGCTGCTGGGAGAGGAAAGAAGGTCAATAACAGCATAATACGGCCTCATTTTTTTTAGCTACTTGTGAGTAAAGGTACAGTGATAGAGGGTAGTAGGCAGAGAAGTGGGATAACAGAGGAATGTGACTAATTAAACTTCTAATTGGGACTATTATAGAACAGATGCAGGGGGAATTAAAGGAAAGTCTCCATTACCCATCTCTCTCTCTCTCTCTGTTTATTTCTACTGTCCCCTTTCCCTCGTCTAAAGTACCTTTTGGCAGTCACTGCCTTTTTTTCCCTTTTCCTCTTGGCTAAAGAGCCAGCCGTGGCTAATGGCACAGTGTGCGGTAGGCAGACTGCCCCCTTGGCACTACCCACTGGAGGAGTAGAGGGCTTTAAGATGGCACAGAGCAGTAAAAACTGTTAGCTGAATAAAAAGCCACTGCGGGGGAGGGATAGACTGGCTTTATGGCCCTCTGTGCACTTTGGGGTGTTTAAATTTTTGTGGCTTAAGTAGCAAATTATGAAACGTCTTAGAATGTGATTGTGCAAGGTTTTGTTTTTTTTTGTTAATTTGCATATTTGTTTATACACGGATGTACTGCGCACTTCAACTTGTGAGTTAACAGCCCCTCAGATGTGAGGCAGAGGAGGAGGAGTGTTGGATCGAGGTAGCGACAGAACGACAGAGGGTTAGAGAAGAGAGATGGGGGAGGGTGTGAGAGCTGAATCAGCGGGTAGCTCCGCTAATCGCCGCTGCTCATCTGTTAATGGAGTTAATGAAGAATGGGAGCAAACCAAATGCGCTGAGATGAGAGAAGTTCCACCACACTGCATAGGCCGCTGCTCTCTGTGTGTCTCTTCCACACAGTCACATTGACACAAACACAGTCATACACTCACAGCAGCTTTTTATTTCTTTCACTTGTTCCCCTGCTATCCTGCTCTGCTCACCACATTTCCAGAACCTATTGACACAAACACTTTCTTCTTGCACTGTCCCACACCTATGTGCGCAATCTGCAACTTTCTCACTCGCCCTCCCCAACACCCTGACATATGCACACTTACACACTTTCGTCGCTTGTCCTCTTTCCATATGTTTCCTTCTTTCGCCTCATAAAGATTGCAGCCCCCTCACCATTCCCTGGTGAGCAGATACATTGTGACACCACTGTGCTTGCGTGCGAGGTGAAGAGATATTCAGCGACGCCATGCGGACCTCTCACCCAGCCGATAAGGCTGATGGGTTGACAGGTCCCTGCGGAGACACGAACACAGCCAGTGCTCACTTGTTACTGGCTCAGTAGCACTTATTAGCAATCTATCAAACACTTGTTATTGACACAGCAGTTATCGCTCTATCATGACACAATTTTGGAGTTCATTCCCATCAATCAACATTAAATTCATAATTTAGATGTTGCAAGAGAGCTTACGGGTGTGATTGTATATGCCGTGCTATGAAGTAAACTGTTGAATTCACTTAGAAAAGTCTGTGACAGTAATCTTGGACAGAAAACTTCCTCAACATGTTATATTTAATAAAAAATTGACTACGAGAGACTGTAAGATATGAGTTAGAAGAAATTGAAGACGACAAATGACAACCTTGGTTTATAGTCACAGTGTCTCATATAGTTTGTCCACCAGAGAGCATTAATAAGCTACTTTTAATGACACGACACCTCATTCAGGGGCCACACTTAATCTATTGATATCTATCAAGATTGCTTGATTATGCAATGTTAATATTTCTTTTTATTTCCTTTGGATAAGGATGTCATTGGTATCTCATTGCCCATCCCCCAACCTAGAGGTCGAGGGGACACCTTGCAGGTGGGGATGGGGTGGCGATCTCTGTAATACTGTATGAATTTGCAGAATTTTTACAGTGAAGAGAACATTTTTGCAGTTGTTCCATGGGTCTATTTGTAGTCCCAGTTCTATCAGTCATGCAGTATGATTTGGCTGCCCTTACATGAGCAGTACTTGTGGAGAGCAAAAATGGGGCTGCATATGCAAATGTAGTTTCTAAACAATCAGCTATAGTCTGAGAATGCTTTTGTTTGTTTGTTTTTTGAAGTGTATTATTATTATTATTATTATTATTATATAAATGATCAGCACACAGAACAGGAAGTCTTCAACTGGGCTATACTGAACACCCTGGCAGGAAGGAGCAGACTGAACTACCAACCCTGCTGTAAGTGGATAAGTTCTGAATGCTTAACCACGAACATGCCTTTTGTAATGTGTTAATGTAAAAAAACCCTCCACATAATTTTATAGTTAATTAATTTTGATATCCATAACCTTAACTGTGGAAAAAAAATCCGAAGAGGATATATTACCTAATGTTTTCATGTCTTCTTTACTTTAACGATCCAAAAGGCTGTTTTTATAAGCACTTCTTAAAATGATCTTGGAAAACATTTTCTTTCACTGTTTCATTGCACCGAAAAATAAACACTTATGCACTCTTTTATGCAACATTGTATTGTGTATTGCAATGCTGCATAGATATATCTTAATTTACCTACTTCGTATGTACAGCTCTTCAAACAAGCTTGCAGAAACAGTTTTTTGCAAATCTACATATCTAACTACCATTTAACACTTTCTGACAATACAGGGAGTGCAGAATTATTAGGCAAATGAGTATTTTGTCCACATCATCCTCTTCATGCATGTTGTCTTACTCCAAGCTGTATAGGCTCGAAAGCCTACTACCAATTAAGCATATTAGGTGATCTGCATCTCTGTAATGAGAAGGGGTGTGGTCTAATGACATCAACACCCTATATCAGGTGTGCATAATTATTAGGCAACGTCCTTTCGTTTGGCAAAATGGGTCAAAAGAAGGACTTGACAGGCTCAGAAAAGTCAAAAATAGTGAGATATCTTGCAGAGGGATGCAGCAGTCTCAAAATTGCAAAGCTTCTGAAGCGTGATCATCGAACAATCAAGCGTTTCATTCAAAATAGTCAACAGGGTCGCAAGAAGCGTGTGGAAAAACCAAGGCGCAAAATAACTGCCCATGAACTGAGAAAAGTCAAGCGTGCAGCTGCCAAGATGCCACTTGCCACCAGTTTGGCCATATTTCAGAGCTGCAACATCACTGGAGTGCCCAAAAGCACAAGGTGTGCAATACTCAGAGACATGGCCAAGGTAAGAAAGGCTGAAAGACGACCACCACTGAACAAGACACACAAGCTGAAACGTCAAGACTGGGCCAAGAAATATCTCAAGACTGATTTTTCTAAGGTTTTATGGACTGATGAAATGAGAGTGAGTCTTGATGGGCCAGATGGATGGGCCCGTGGCTGGATTGGTAAAGGGCAGAGAGCTCCAGTCCGACTCAGACGCCAGCAAGGTGGAGGTGGAGTACTGGTTTGGGCTGGTATCATCAAAGATGAGCTTGTGGGGCCTTTTCGGGTTGAGGATGGAGTCAAGCTCAACTCCCAGTCCTACTGCCAGTTTCTGGAAGACACCTTCTTCAAGCAGTGGTACAGGAAGAAGTCTGCATCCTTCAAGAAAAACATGATTTTCATGCAGGACAATGCTCCATCACACGCGTCCAAGTACTCCACAGCGTGGCTGGCAAGAAAGGGTATAAAAGAAGAAAAACTAATGACATGGCCTCCTTGTTCACCTGATCTGAACCCCATTGAGAACCTGTGGTCCATCATCAAATGTGAGATTTACAAGGAGGGAAAACAGTACACCTCTCTGAACAGTGTCTGGGAGGCTGTGGTTGCTGCTGCACGCAATGTTGATGGTGAACAGATCAAAACACTGACAGAATCCATGGATGGCAGGCTTTTGAGTGTCCTTGCAAAGAAAGGTGGCTATATTGGTCGCTGATTTGTTTTTGTTTTGTTTTTGAATGTCAGAAATGTATATTTGTGAATGTGGAGATGTTATATTGGTTTCACTGGTAAAAATAAATAATTGGAATGGGTATATATTTGTTTTTTGTTAAGTTGCCTAATAATTATGCACAGTAATAGTCACCTGCACACACAGATATCCCCCTAAAATAGCTAAAACTAAAAACAAACTAAAAACTACTTCCAAAAACATTCAGCTTTGATATTAATGAGTTTTTTGGGTTCATTGAGAACATGGTTGTTGTTCAATAATAAAATTATTCCTCAAAAATACAACTTGCCTAATAATTCTGCACTCCCTGTATGTGCAGATGTCTATATTCATGTGCACGGTCAAAGAAGAGCTTATTATTTTGTTGTGTGCATGGCAAAAATACAAAGCTTGATGAGCTTACCAAGCAAATACTCTTGCAATGTTAACCACACATACACATGCCCCCCCCACACACACAGCCTGCTGGTTAATCAGCTGTGTAAAGTACCATATCTATCTTTCAATTTCCTCCCATTAGGGCAGACGCTGGCTTGATTAGGCCCTTAATCTCCTGAGATTGAGACATTAAAGCATGGAAGTGATGTATTCACACATGCTTGCAGAGTGTCACACGTAGCCAGGAAAGACTCATCTGCCACAGCCGTGCCATGCTCTATCTAGAATGAAGAGTTTTTTTGTTTGGTTTTTTTTGCTCGCTTTTTGCTTGTTATTGTTATATCCTTCTTCTGTTCTCTGTCACCTTCAGGCCTCTACAATAAACCAGGTCTTGCATTGCAGATGTGTTTCCCATAATTCCTGCTTACATAAGGGTCATTAAGTAGGAGCTGGTTGCAGAAATGGAACTGGGCAGCAGAGGAAGCTGGGATGGGCCTTCCTGTAATCTCAATGACACTCACACATGGGTGCATTTGGCTTGTATTTGAGGTGATTCAGCTTCTAAAACTAGTTTATTTTTCTGGATCTTGTTAGTTTCACACTTGCAGGATTTAGAAATATTTGTCTTTCTTTTTTCTTTTTTTAAAAAGAGAGCAGCAGAGTTTTCACAGCAGAAACACAAAGCAGGAGGGGCAGGTGTATGGAACTAAGAAGAAAAGATGTCTTGAGTTCTGGACCATTTCCTCCAAGGACAATAACCCCATCTTGTTTAACAACTCACCCAGCAGGGACTATTACGTTCATTTTAATTGGCTTTCACTTTAATTGCACAGGTGGAAGGAAGGGGTCTTTTTTTCCCTTTTTCCTTATGCTCTTAAAGTTAGGCTTGACAAAATGAGTTTAATCCAGAGCTGTGTTTGTGAGAATCTTTTAAGTGAAACAATTAAAGCTAAAATAATTGTTGCATTGTTTTCATCCATCCTTTCACTTTTGATATTATGATTGGAAGAACATGTGGCTTTGATCGCTGTCTGAGGTGGAGTTCAGAAGCAGCAGGAGAAGAGGAAACGTCCTGTTCAATATCAAACCTCTACACATTACAGTTTGAGGCAATTAGCCTCCTGCCTTTGCTACCAGTGGTCTCCACTCTCGCCTGAACAGCTGTGGAATTAGATGGGGAGGACCATGAGTTGGTTAATGATGAGGAAAGTGAGAGTTTTGGGTTGGTTGAGAGTGAAACAAAAAGAAGGGAACAGTGCACTGACAAGCAGGTCTACTGAAGTAAAGGATGCAATGAAGAAAAGGGGACTAGTGAGAGTAAACGTGCAGCAATGTGTACAGTTAAATGTTACTGTGATGCTCCTCTCCACTCTCATGTAGCTCTGCTAGTGATTTTCTTAATTGAACAGCAATTGCACCAATTAAAACTATTGAGTGTTATTCATTACTGCTGTCTAGGAGCAAGCTCTTGCCCTCATTAGGCCTTGTCAACCCTCTTCATTTATTATTTTTCTACACCTTAATTTTGTCTGTCCTGTCTTTTTATGTTTATGCTATGTTTTGGTGTTTTCACCTTCTTTTTTCTCAACTGTTGTTTGTCCCGAGTCTTCTTTCTTCTTTGCCTCACATCTATTGAGTATCTGCGTGTGATCGTGCATATGCGCGTGTGCACGCACCACTGAATTTATTGTCTAAACGGGGCAGGAAAGCGTGTCCTATCCTTCACCTGCAGGCTTCTTAGCTGTATGAATGTTGGACAGGGTCAGGAGAGGTGAGGACATTAGAGATCATGAGGATCCAACGGGCCTCATATCCGAGTGCAGGGATTCCCCCAACCTTTTCTGACAATAGGGCAGGAAGGAAGGAGTGTGCAGGCTGCAGGAATGGGCCAGGCAGTAACAAGAGACAGGGCAGAGATTCGCACGTGTGTTTGTGTGTGTGACAAAGGCAATGTAAGGAGAAAAGAGGACGAGAAGCACCTAAGCTAATAAAGCTTCCAAAATGAAAGTCGACATGCACATCCAGCACACAGAGTCTAGTGCATATAATGTGAAAGGAGCAGGCAGTAACAAACCACTGTGTGATTAGAGACAAACACTCTACGCACATGTTATACGCTCCTAATTCTTCTTTTTGTTAGTTAAGACTCTGCAACACGTTAAAATGTATTTTCCTACCTTGAATGAATTGTGTGAGGTCGTGGCTTTAGACAGACACAGGAACCGTGCTAACACTGTAAAAGTCTAGTGGAAAATTGTGACATGGATGTGGAGAGGTGGATGGAAGTGCTCGACTTCAGCCCCTGCAACCTTGGATCAGGTCCCAACATATGCACTGCGTATTTTGTTTTTTCCTCATTTCACTACTTTCCAAAGCTGTTTTTTTTAAATTGTCCAAATCTTATTAGGCATTAAGTAACTATGTTTTAGAGATAAGCTTTAGTGTTTGTTTGTGAGTTCTCTCTCCAATTCTTTTTGACACTTTTCATTTTCAGGGTTGGTGGGGTCATGTGTGTGTTTTAGTTTTTTTTTTTCACATTTGCCCTGAAAATCAAATAACAGAGATAAAACCTTGGTGTTGTTTCCAGAACTGAAATCTCTTTAGTCAGCTCCTGCTTTTGACCTTGAGCTTCTCTCTAAGACAAAGGTTGCGTCATTTAGCTTGACTTCATTATGCACTACAAAGCTTTGACTTTCTCTTTGGAGGTAGTTTGATGCTATCTTAGGCATCTGATTACCATCACGTTGTAAGTAATATGATTGCAGAGTTAGGAGTGTCAACAGCTCAGGTTGTCTGTACTGCTAAATGAGCAAAAAATAATTAAAAAAAATAACGAGAGAAACCTGCAGTTTAGCATAATCTGTAATGGAGCTGGTATGTTTAAAGCATGGTATTTGGGATGCCTTGCTGAAAAGCCCTGGTTTAGAACAGGAAGTTTGAGAAATGGCTGTTACGTTGTAACCTCTGGCTTTTATCTTCCGTGCTTGAAAAGAGAAAGAAAGAAGGAAAAAGGGAAGGAAGGAAGGGGACCAAGATAAAGATTTCTTATCTCAATTGTCTTGGCCCTGACTTTTGTCTCTCTGACTGCGGATACTAAATCAAAACTGTAGCGTGACCTATGACCCGACTGCCTGTTTCAGCCTCTGCTCATAAATGATGCAGAAAAATATATCTTAAATTAGATTAGATAGCAGTGATTTTGACATTTATTATTAAAAGCAGTTTAGATTACAGTACACAGTAGCAGTAGTTACACAGTAGTTTTAGCTCAATCATAAAGTGATGCTGGAAGGTATGAAACACAGCATTAACTGTGTTTGGTTCGTTGATAAAGGCCTTTAGAGGACATGGCCATCAAGAGCTTCCCTGCAGCTGGATCCTGTCTATAGTGCTTTTCAGAAATATTCTTCCCTCATGACCTCTGGCACACTTCGCAGCGCTATTAAGTTATTTCATAACTATTTATTCTGGATTTCTGGGAAAAGAAGTCTCAATCAATTTTTTTAAAAGTCACAGCCACTGGCTAAATTTCCACAGTATAAATTGGGTCTACATATGTAAAAATACATGTTGGAAAATATGTATACTTGCTATCGGTGTAATGCGTTGTGATAATAATATGACTATAGGAAACACCCTTAGTAAAAATATGTAAAACATCCTGATCCTTGATCCTGCTAGCCTCACTTTAACCAAAATAAATCTTAAATTAACTGATTGGGGATAATCTGAAGAATTGTTTTGCAATTTTCTTTAGCAAAAGTTCAAAACGCTTGCTGGTCAGATCTTCTCAGATGTAACAGTTGGCTGCTTTCCTTTGTAAAAATAGTTTTGACCTGTTGACTAAGTAAAATAAGCTATTTGTTTATGTCATCTTGAGCTTTTTGAACATTGTACATCTTTAGCTCTTGTGGGACAAAGTTTAGACCAAGACGCTACTGTATGAATCAGAATTGCAATCTGCAGTTTATTCACTAATAAATACATTCTTAGCTGCAGCCGCAGTTCAGTGGTGACAAAATCCTTTGACTAGCACTGACCCATTAGGTGTTTGCGCGATCTAAGAACGACAAAAAGGGTTGCATTGTTATACAAAGATAAGATTAAATGATCGAATTCCGGGGAAGTTGAGGACTTTCTTCGTTAGTTTGTCATTCAATGCAAAACAAAACAAGAAATTTGAAAACGGCACGTTGGGCTTCGGAAAATTATGTCTGTTTATGTAGAAGACTGAATAAATACGATTAGCTTCCAATATAAACGTTTTATTGGCAGCATGCCTATTGAGTTGTTTGTGATGAATGGAAAACTACAGCTTGAGCCTCAGCGTTACCATCCTAGGGTCAGCCAGCAGATGGACTCTGAGAGAGATTTACGCCACGTTACTATAACCCTGCCATACCTCACTCTCTGAGGCCTTGATGAGAGAGCGCGCGACCGAGACAAAGATGTGTGCTGATGTACGAACACGCACAGACACCATGACTTACAGCCCAGTTCTTTTCTTCTCTGCACTGTAGGAATGCTGTTGTTATGAAGACCTTCAATCCATTTCTTCTTTGTCCCCTCTCTCATGGACTCACTGCAGCCCTGTAACTCACACTGATGTCAAAACAAACACACTGATAAACAGCCAAAAGCAAACACCGCTTCCCCCCCACACTCATGCACATGATCGGCGGAGACATGAGCGACCCACCCCTCTACTTTTACCCCCTACCCACCAATCCCCACACCGCCGTCCCCCACATTGCCACCAATATTTCTCATGAGCTCTCGGCCACCAGCCCTTCATGAATTTTTATTAAACAAAACTCTAAGCAGATTGATTTCACACCGGCTGCTTTATTGCATTTTTATTTAATTCTTTCTCTCACTCAGATGCTCACTTGCTCCTCCCTGCCCTTACCTCAGTTTCACTGCTCCATCCTTTCACCTCTTCATTCCTTCCTGATGCTTTGTTCTACTTCCTTTTTGTGTTTCTTGCCCGTTTTCTCGCTGCTATCTTTCTTTTTTACACTGTCTTCCCCTCTTTCCCATCCTGCCTCCTCTGCCTTTCATTCGCTTCATTTCCTCAAGCCTCATTTTCCTGCCAGTCCTGATTTATGTTCCTGGATTTGTGGCCTTGAAGAGAGTTGTTGTTGGTGGGCTGATGAGCTTTGTTTTGAGTTTTGTGTGCGTGTGTGCATGAGTGTCTTGTAGGCATGTTTGAGTTTGTTGAAATGCATTGGGTTTTATGTGTCATTTGGGCTGTTTATTAAGTAGGATTGAGTTGTGTAGTCAGTGTGATTAGAGAGCATTGTTAATACATGCAGATTTCATTTACCATTATCTGACCTTGGTCAACGTGTAGTATGTTGCAAAAACGTGAGGGTCATGCACTCTGATTCACATCATTTTCACTTTAAACATACAATATTTTGGAAAATATGAAAGCCTGTTTTACCACCATGTTAAAGTGTAAAGATGGGGTTTTACGGGAGGCAATTTTAGTAGCACTACCCCTAATAGTCAGCCAAATGTTAAGCTGTAATCTGACCAAGTTTTTTTTTTAGTTGGTCCTCTATTACTCTGTCAGAGATTTTTGTTTTCCTGGCCAGTGCATATGATTATTAGATAGTAATTACATAATGACTACTAGCTGACTTTGAAAATCATTATTCAGGCTGAAAGCAATAACTTTCTGGATGCTCGCTGTCACTCTGGCGCTGCTAGGAAGTAATTTATGACCCTGTTAAGTCGCTGTACCTGGCCAAGAAATAGTCCACTAGATACACCCCTTGCAAAAATGCACTGTGATGTTTTGATGCAGGATATGGGTACTGTGTTTGTGTCCGTTTGCGTAGGTATTTGGCCATGAGGTAGAATTTAATTTGCTCCTTAGCAAGGTAGGGTCATTCATCCATCACTAGAAATAAAGCGCAATGCTTAATCTTTTGCACTCAGAAATCACCACTGTCGCACGTTCAAGGACAGAGCATGGTCAGTCCTCTGCCTATGGCTTATTATCTATCACAGGAGATTACAAGTTTTAGAGTTTTACTAATGTTTATGTGCATTCCCACCAGCTCATACTTAACAATCAAAGATGGTGGGAATGCTCTGACTTTCGGAGCTGGAAGTCCGACGTGACAGGGAATCCCAGTTTCAAATTCCAGAAAATGAGAAATTCTGACTTCAAATGGAATTCACTTTAAAGATGTGTTGGTTTGTCAGCTTAAGAGGTGTGGGAGGTGGATTTTGTGACCACTGGATAGAGCCAAATTGCCTGTTTCCCATTTTTTCCTTCTTTTATGCTAATCTGTATTTAACAGTCTTGATGTGAGTGAATGATGTTGATTCTTTCTCATCATTCTGAGCAGAAAATAACAAAACAACAACAACAATAAAACCCCTCCGGCTACTTCACAAAAACGTTTGGCTCTTTATTGACGTAACCTCTTGCGCCTGAAGCCATCTGAATCCCGTTTAGAGCTCAGCGTGGTACAGTCATGGAAAATGTGCTCCTGTATCTTTTATATATTTATCGTAATCTGTGACGATGGTTCATCCAGATAACCAGGAGTTATAATTTAGGAAAATGTCTTTGTCAGTCATAAAGCTGTTTGCATAACTGATGCTCAGCTGGGAGATGGTCAGCCTCTCTGTGCTTATAGCATCTGGTACTGTGGTGTGTGTGTGTTTGTGTGTGTGTGCAGCAGTAAGCAGTCGTTGTTCCCAATACAGCCTGAAGTGATGAGGCTGTGTGAGGCTCCTGCTGAGTGTAATGAGGCTCCCTGCAGCTCTGTGCTGCCTCACCGAATCTTCCTCTGTCTCTTGACCCAGCAAGCTAAACCACACATGCACAGACACACACACACAAAGAAACTCCTCTTGCTTGTATTTTAAATGTTTGTTGTATTGCTTTTTTTCTCTCACCTTTCTCTCATGTGCTCTCCTGTACTCTTTCTTTTTTTTTTGTTCTTTGGGCCCCTTCTGCTCCACCGTTTTTGCTCCTACCCTTGTTTGTCACCCTTCGTTTTTTTCCCGCTCTCCCCTCTCAACAGGAGTTCTTTGTAATTGGCCTGTCGACAGCACATTAGCCCGGATTAGCACTGTTGTGACTTCTGGCTGATGCTGTTGACCCCTCCAGTCTTAGGCTACAGGTCATAAAAAGCAAAAATAGCAGAAGCTGCTTGGCCAACTTCTGCCGTTGTGTATGCGTGTGTGGGTCTGACTGAGTTAAAGTATTATAAGAACTGCTTGATAAATGCATACACTTTACAATTTCATATCATTTTACTGTGTATTTTTTTATGCTTACTTGTGAACAGTTTACAAATCGTGTGTTTGGTGTGTGCGTGACGGGGTTCAGTAGTGAAGACCTCAGACACATCAGCCTTGTGCAAAGGTTGACGTATGTATATGTGCCGACCATGTGTTAAGTGTAAAGACCCTGCAGAGTGACAGGTTATCTGTCACTACGCAGGACCCCACCCTGTCTTCTCATCCAGCTGACACCTCCACGTGTGTGTTTGGTCCCGTCACAGTGTTCAGGTGGGGGAGGTGAGCAGAAGCAGAGTAGTTGCCGATGAGCGTACTCTAACTGAAGTGTTGAGTGTCTAATAGATCAGACGAGACAGCCCTAAGGCCACTGTCTGCCAAGCAGTCGTTCTCTCAGTGGCGCTCTCTGTTATGTCTGTGTCGTTGCTATCTCTTCCTCTAACTCACTGTTTCTCCTTAAACTTACAACCTTGAAGTACAGACGGGGTACGGACAAACTGGCCATGGCGTGCACGCGCGGGGAACTCCTTGTTTTGATAACAAACGTCAAGTTAAGGACTGCTGGCTGTGTAAATGGAAAAAATAACATTCATCTTTTCTCTGTGTTCCATCGGTGTGAGGAAATATCTGTGTTCAAGGACATTTTGACTAATTTTGTCTGTCTGCTTTTTGCAGTTTTCCTTTCTCTCTGTCTTGCTCTCTTTCTCTCTGTAGGCCTCACATAGCTCCAGAAGCACCACCTCGTCCTTGTCCACCCACCTTTGTTTCTAAACAGAGCCACTTTTTATTGCTGCCCCAAGGCAGATTGAGCTAAGCTAAGGAAACAGAGAATCCTAATGTAAGGCTAGGTATGGAAATGAGCCCTCTGTCACAGTACTCAACAATATCTCCTGCACTTCGTCTCATTCTCCTGAAAATAGAGAAGGGGGAGAGGTAGAGCAGATGCTGGCCGGCATTGTTCTTCCTGCCCAGTTTTGTGAGAAATTAATTAATTATGAATGAGTAAGTGAGTTAAGAAAGGGGCTTTTGGATTCTATTGGTGTTAACATAATTACAATTCTCTCTTTTTTTAAATGAAGGGACTGGGGCTATTTCTCCCGCCTCTCAAATGGGTTTTTATCGTCTTCAATTTGGGAAAGAAAAGCTGATAAAAGCCTTTATAATGCTTTAATTTGGCATCGATTTGCATGAATCTCCTTCAGTAATTATCAACTTACCCCTCCCCTTATGGATGACAGAAACAGCAGATTCTGATAAGACAGAGGGGGAGAGTGTGTGTGTCTGTAAGGGTGGGGGTATCTTCTACTCTCCATCTCCCATTTTTCTATTTCCATATCTCATCCCTCTGTCTTTTCATTGGGAGAGGCGTGGAGCGAGTGATGGCAGTGGCAAGGGAGAGGGAACAGAAAAATCCTAAATCAAAGCACTCAATTATAGGGCTGCAGTAATTATGGGAGCCCTTGAATTGAAGTGCTCTCGGAGGAGAGATGGATAGATATATGGATGATGCATGAGGGGCGGGACAGATAGGTAAATAAATGAATATGCCACACAGAAATACAATGTAGCCTCCGAGTCCGGGATGACATAAATACATCTATTAATCGATAGGTCGCAAACCATCCCAATGCAATTAAAAGGGTATTGAGTGGAGTGGGCCACACTTGGGCTTGGAAGTGGCTTTTGGCAGGCTGTGGTGTGTCAGAGCCCTGACCTGAGGGAGGGTTAATGCCCCCTTGGCCCTCACTAGCCTCTGGCCTGTGTATGTCCAAATGCTGAGGGTCAGTCCATAAAGGGACTCCAGTCTCTGTGGGACCGTTTACAGGTCAATACAACAGAATGAGTTCTATCAGCTTTACCACCATGAAACCACTCCACTGCTGATAATCCTCCTAACACTGCTCGGAGCATCCGTTTGACTTTTTCTGTTTATTTTTCTCTTTATATCAGAGTGTATTTTCCTCACTCCTTTGATACAGCCTTATTGCAGATCTCTCACAATAAGCACATCCATGTGCATGTGCCCATATGCGTTTGGGTGTCAGAATGTGCGTAAGTGCGCGCCAGCTTGCCATTGACTGGCTTGAAAATCTATCCTCGTATTAGCACATGCAGGAAGTTTGTCATGGGCCCTCTGCTGTGCCAGAGCTCATTTGGTGCGAGGTGAAATTTATCACAGATGTTTCTCTTCCCTTACTGAGCCTGGCTGCCAGAAAATACAAACAAAAGACTGGTCTCTGCACACAGATTAAAAACAAAACATCACAAACTAACAGATGCAACCCCTTGTTTCCAATTAAAACACACAGAAAGCAAATTGTTTCGATTAAAATGTAGTGTAAATGTAGTAAATGGATTAAAATTATTTTTTTAAAAAAAAAGAGACTTTGTCTTAATGAACTGTGTATTAAGCATTGTGTCTTGATTAACATGTACGTGTGAAGTTGTTAGTCTTTGCTTTCATCTCATCATTTCTGTATGGGTTGTCTCCATAAAGTCGGTGCTAAATGGATAAATGGATGGGACTCTGCTGTACCTACAGCACAGAGTTGGGGCCTGTGTTTGTGATTAATGTGCTCCTGTCTGGGCTGACAGTGTCAGAGGGAGTGATGCGTTGGGATGAGTGCCACAGCAGCCTGCTGAATTACTGGCTTCCTTTCCCACTGGTGTAAAGTCAATCTCCATGGAAGGTCAGTCGCCCCCACACGTACATTAGCGTCTTTTAATCCCCATCCGTCAGGGCAAGCCAGCACTGTGCAAGATAATATAGGAATATAGAAAAATGCAGGAGGCTTTTCTGGAAAGTGGAGGGATGTGGACACACACACTTCCTTTTTTGTATTCATGCAACTCACAAAGCAGCTTTTATAGTTTTAATATTTCTCTCCGTTGCTGGCAATGGAGAGAGATGCCCAGTCAGGTGGTCACTGACTGAACTCAAAGTGTGGAATCAAACTACAGTAGTGTATTATAACATGTGTGTGTTGTCTGTACTGAGTTGTGAGTTGTACTTGTTTCTTTACTTGCTATATTTTATGATGTGCTGCATTTGTTGCAACTTCTGCTGTCCTCTTGGTGAGGTCTCCCTTAAAAAGAGATTTTAATCTCAATGACACTTTTACCTGGACAGATAATAATAATAATACTAAGACCTTGTTTGTACCTGACTCTAAACTTATTGGATTATAGAAAAATGGTCCATACTAAAGGGAAACCTTTTAGCTGTTTAGAAAATAATTAAATTATTTAATCTTGGGGCCATATTTACTTTTTGGTTATACATACTGTTTATAATCATTCTTTCTAAAATATGGGAAATTTCACTTTTTTAGTTTTTGAAAGCCCGAAATAAGACACTTTTTTATTTATTTTTGTATATATCATACATCAGTGGTTCCTTTCACAATTTACATGGTGACAATTTAATATAAAACCACTTTTAAAATTACATCCAATATTAAAATATGATTTTGGGAATGTTTCCATTACAAAAAGCTGCCCAGAGAATTCCAAACAAGAGCTGAAAACAATGGCTTGCAAAGACTGCTCAATCCAAATTTGGCAGCAGTCTACTCTTAAAATGGTTCACACCACCAGGTGCTTTGGGATGTGTCTTCGTAGTGCTGTTTGATTTATTTCTACCAGCATCCAATAAGTCTATATGTCCCAGAAGCTGGCTGTTTGTCTTTTAACTCTCTCTCTCCCCTTTCTCTGCCAGCCTGTCTATATGGACATGATGCCTGCTAAATAGAGACCGATTGATTGTCTGATTGATTGGTGTCAAAGAAGAGTGTTTTTTTTATTGCAAACTGCAATGATTAGTGTCTCTGAGTCTGCCGTCCCATCCTTGTCAGACCACCTGCCTGTACAATATCATCCAAATTTTCTTTTTCTTGCCTACATAAAAATGTTTTACTTTACTTCTCCGTCTCCTACTGATTGTCTTCGGTATGCATTGGCCTCTCTGTCTGCTACAGAGTCTCTTGGCTCCTGAAGGAAGACAGCACTAGACAGGTAATCTTTTAATCTCCCCTCAATCTCCCTGCCTTTTTAGTCCATTCACTGGTAAAACATTTCATATTCTAATCGGCTCCTATGTGCGTCACATCCCCCGCAGCACCTCTTAATACTATTCTATAGATCCATCAAACTCACCAACAATCTAAGATTATTTAATTTTTTTCCCCTTCTCTTCCATGTTCTTTTTTGGGGGGGCATTTACTGGAATTCAAATGCAGATTTCTACATCTTCTTCCTCTTACCTCAGTCTCCTCTTCTTCTCGTCTTCTCTGTTTTTGTACCTTCATTCCTCACCACTCCTTTTTCCTCCCTTCTTCCCCCACTCACCTCCTTTTCTTTGCCTCACACTTTGCCTGGAGGTTAGTGCTAAACGTGCATCATTCAGCGAAAAACAAAAGGAGTGAATTGATTGGGTTATCAGCTGCTGCTCTGGTGGGCCCTTTGATCAGAACTGAAAAGCAGCGCTACATGTCAGAATTCTGCTTCAGCAGCTCTTTCTGAGTTTTACAATTACTACACGCCACGGTCACATCCAAAGTTTCCCCTTCCTCTCTCCCCACAGTCTTAGGGTTATAGCCTGCGGCAATAAGCGTTATTACAGCTCATTCTGCTTTCTCCCTCCTGAGCATTCAATGGGGAGATTGTGTTAAGGAGATGCACTGCTGTGGTAAGCTGGCTGTGGTAGCATAGGTGCACCTGGGGCTGGCCTGTGCTGCTTTGACACTGTCGCCCACAAAGGGCACAAACTGTGGATATTCCGACTCTGCTTTGAATACAAAAGTATAAACAAGTTTATCTTTGGATGAGTTATCCTTGGAGCAAGATAGAGGAAATGCTGAAGCTTCCCAATTCATTAATTACTAAGCCTTGCAAGACAAGGTCAGCACAGAGCTGTGGTGTTTGCTCCATTCTACTTTTCTCAGGTTTACCATAACCTGCAAGGTCAACGACAACAATAGAGAGGGAGATTGGCTCTGTTCTGACCTGATGAGAGGCAGCAGTTCACACATCAGATTAATGTGCGCTACATTACGGTAAGTGTACGTTTGAGGAAACCACTTTGGTAGAACAATGAAGCAGGGACTCACAAAAAAATAGAGGAAGTTCACTGAAAAAATAACCGCTTAGGATTTCAAATCAAACACACACACACACACATGTATGCACACGTACAGAGAAAAACGCATGCACTAAAACAATAGCGTCGTTCATTTCTTTTCTCTACAGAGAGCCTAAGGGTCTAGGCTCCTAAACAGTCACCTCACTTCCTCAGTAATTGGCTGGCTGGTACTTAAGGCCAACAGCTTTTAATAAGCAATATAGGCAGGAGCCAAACTGACAATAACAGCTGCCCTACATCAATTATTGGATACATATCCATCACTTGCTGACTTATATGTGACCCCAGGCACCTGCCAGCTAAGGTATTGACTGGCCAGCTCTCCCCAGTGCAAGTGACAAGTTCCATTTGCAATCACATTTATTAAACAGCTGTTAGAATGACTGAAAGTGTGGGCCAGCCCACGTTCCTCCACCAGCTCTGGTGCTTATTAATCTAAAGGCACCAAAGAATAGATAAGTGTCTGAAGTGGATCGCTATGAAGTGGGTAAAGTATGCAAGAGAATTATTAGAGGTGTTTCTCACTCTCTGTCTCACCTACACCTGACTAATGCATTGTAACAACTTTATCTAGATGTTTGTAAACTGGGTGAACTCAAACTGTGTTTGCTTGTGTTTTTTTCCTTTATTACACTTAAAACTTAAAACTTTCTTTTTAGATAAAGGGCTGGGTCATGTGACCTTCAAACCTCCCTTAGTTAGACTGCAATATGCCTAGGCTGCTGGGGGCTTCCCATGATGCACTGAGTGTTTCTTTTGAATCATTTAATCCTTAGTTATTATTAATCTCTGGCTCTCTTCCACAGTGTGTCTTTTGTCCTGTCTCCCTCCCTCTACCTCCAGCCGCTCAGATTGCTGGCCTTCCCTGAGCCTGGTTCTCCAGGAGGTTTCTTCCTGTTTAAAGAGTTTTTCTTTCCCACTCTCGCCAAGTGCTTGCTCATAAGGAGTCATCTGATTGTTTGGGGTTTCTCTCTATTTTTGCAGCGTTTTTAACTTACAATATACATCACCTTGAGGTAACTGTTGTGGTGTTTTGGAGCTATATAAAGAAAATTGAGTTTGTAATAGATGTTCACTCTGAAATGTTCATCATAACTTTTGAGTTCACTCAGTAAGGATATAAACCTATGCATTTATAAATGTATAACTGACAGCTCATTAACATGTGAAAATACCATCATTTTTATTGCCATTTGTAAAGCCCTGTAGTTTCTGCAGCAGGTCTTTAAGTGCTTTAACAAGAAAAAAAAGCTTAGGTGTTCACAGCCAAGTCTCTTTCAAAAATTAAGAGAGAGGGAGATCAGAGTAGAAGACCTGATTAAATGAAAAGGATACTGCAGAGGGGCTGAAAGTAGTTCACTGCCATATCAGTTCATATGTAGTTAATGTCATAATATTACTTAAAATAACATTTGAAGTTAGTTTGTCCCTTTGCACTTTCTTAAACACCTGCATTGTTATTTTTGTCTAATTATTCTCTTGTGATAATTTCCACACACTGCTACCTGACCTAAATACCTCATACTATGTTGTATGCAATCTACATCTTAATACATTTAGTAAAAGCATAATAGTCCATCTGCTCATAATTGCCCACCGTATACATGTACATAAAGGAGAGAAACACGCCCTTTGTCAAGCTGAGTTGACAGGGAAACTGCTTCAGGCTGTTACCCGTGTTTTGTAAATAAGGTGCACAACTCCAGGATGATCAGAATCAAGATGCAAAAGGCTTTGTTAATCTGGTTGTCTGGGTAAAAGAGCAAGTGAGAGGACGAGGCAGCAAAATGATTAAGGGCCAGCTGAAAAGCAGCGTCCTGTCTTCTTTTCTCTCTCCTCCTTGTTCCCCCAGCCTTCCTACCTACTTCATTCCCTGCCCCATTGAATTATGCCTTCCCTAATTGGCTTCAGTGGCGCTTAAAGCAAACAGTTTAAATAAGTAAAAGGCACTTGGATGAGGAAGCCAGGCCCTGCAATTATTGGAACTACATCAGTCAGGGTGCTGCTCTACACCAGTGCTGTTCTTTCTTCTCACTCTCACTTACTCTAACCCGCATCCACCTTTCTTTTTTTTTTTTTGATGGTGGGGGGCAGTTAACCGAATAAGAGAAGATAAAGTGAAGTCATGTGTGCTTCTGTGTGCGTTTGAAAGCGACAAACTGAGCCAAGGTAGCGCTGAGCTGGCCTGACAGGGAGTGACAGGCAGCCCACAGGTACAGGATCCATTATCTAATGACCGTACCGTTTAATCACGCGTCTCACTGACATGTTTATAAGGCTGAACTTTGCGGTGCTATTAGAGAAAGAGACGAGAGAGGGCCGCAGCCCCAGCCTCGACGCCCCCAGGGCAGGCCTGGCCCTTTACCTCCTCTCCCTCACCTATTATATGCTAATTACACCCATTTTTAAACCACGCTTACAAGGAGTTAATTTAGTGGGCCATTACGCTGGTCTATATTTCAGGGTGCTGTGCGTAGAGCCTTTGTGGGGCTTTGGGGAAAGTGTAGAAGTGAGGATGAGAAGCTGGAGGAAATGGGTGAAGGGTGCTTTATGTCTCACAAGGGAGATGGAAACAGAGGAGGGAAGAGTGGCAAGTCTACTGGCTCTGCTATTTGTCTGAGTGGAATGAAAGAGCTGGCACAGCCACTTTGGGTCAAAGGCTCAGCGACAGGAGGAAAACTGTGGGCCTGACACAGTTCTGATGTATATGATTCTGCTTAGCTTGGTGGGTTACATACATACATATAATTGAATTACCTAAATTAGTTATTTTATTAATATGACTGTCTAATAATTATTTACTATTGTTTCATTATACACAGGATAATAATTTACTTATATTATTGTGTTATAATCCTACAAATGTCTGGTGTGAAATTTTATAAGACCAAGCCAATTATAGATAAAAACGAACAAAATTCTGTCAGATCCTTTCAGTGAAAATGACAGAAAATATGTGAAGATGTTTCCACCACTTGCTCTAATTTGAGACGGACCTCAGTGACTGTAAAGTATGTTTTTGCAATTTTTTTAATAGTCTTTCTGTGTAATAATCAAAGTATATTAATATTAAGAAAGCTCACACAGCTGTCATCAGCAGCAAGCATCACTCGGATGTTTTATTCATATATTCTGAGTTACTTTGAGATTACTTTGCTACAGCTGGGGAAAAGTGATTTGAGAATTTGCTGCTAGCTTAATCTCTGAGAGGAGGGTAGGTAAAAACAGGCGCGGGGGGATATGTAGTGTGTGAGAGAGATGGGAAGGTATGGAGCAATAGGGACATGAAATCAAAAGGGGAAAGTGATATTTAAGAACTCTAAGGGGACAGAGGCCCTGTGGAGCGGCAGAACTGAGTAAAGGCAAAAAAAAAAAGATGGAAAGATGTGGAGACCGGAGAAGGAGGGAGTCAGATCAGTGAAACAGCAGAGACGTAGTGGTGATAAAAAAAGAAAAAGCAGGTCCCTGCTCTGGGGGGTAATTAAATGGCTTTCTTCTTATCTCTGTTTGTGACACTCAGACACACCACTCTATGTTCACGCATACATGTCTACATCCTACACAGTGAAAGCTTGTGTCAGTTATCTGTCTTCATGTCTGTGAGCATGTGAAGATAGCAGTCACAATGTGTTGTCTGTTTATTTGAGGCTATGGCTCTGCTGTGGCTCTACCGCCAACAGGCAGGAGGCTATAACTCCATCACCTCCCAACATATCGACTCCCTCTAAGGGGGATCGATACTGGAATGATGGCCCTCCTATGTCTTCCCCATCCATCCGCTAGGCCATTGAGTGTATGTTAATGTTATGAATTATCGAGAGAACAGTTACTATTGATTGGCTGAGGATTATTGGTGGGCTGCATAGTATGGAGTGGGGAGGGTGAAGTGAGGCTGGGGAATGGCAGACCAGAAGGGAAGGACAGGTCAAAATCCTGCAGAAAGGTTTAAGTATCTACTAAGACTCCTGACCCCTAAAGAGCCTAGGTCAGAGGTGGCCTGAAGGGCAAGGCTGACTGATGTTTTCAGTACCTTGTCTGCACACAGTCACTCAACGTACAACACTGATCGTGTTCACAGCGCTTGCTATCGTATCAGTTTTCTGTTCACAGCAGTGCTCATTTTCTCTGCAAAACTTCAGTGCACACCGTACTACTTTGTTGACGAGCTCTAAATGAAAATTAAATAAGCTAAATCTTTTTTCAAATAAAAAAATATCTGTATCTCCAGCAGTTCTTGGTGTAACATTGGAGCTAAGTAAAGCCATTGTTAAACAAATTGCTTTACAGGAACAGTGAATTTGATTTCCACCAGAGTTGTTGAAAGCTTTGAGAAAGTGTTTGCTGATAGGCTAGTGCATAGTATTCATATAGTTGTTCATTAAAACGATAAAATAAGATCTTTATTGTAATTTTTGCAGGAACCATGAAACAAAGTTTAGCAGCTCTTTGGTTTAGCAGCAGAAGTCCAAAATAAATAAAACGTATAAAAGCAGCCTTACTCTGGTATATGGTTTTTATTTATTCTGTCAACCAAATGATATTAATCAGTGTTAATACATAAACCTGTTTTTACCTCAGTCAGGCAAAGGAATGATGAGCCTCTGCCTTGGTGAGCAGTCTGTCCACAGTTTACTGTGGGTCACATTTTAGTGTTAGTGTTATTTTAGTGATCACCTAATAAGTTTAAGGTGATGAAGTTTAAGGCCACTTTTCCTTTTTCACAGCATAACCTTCATGTAAACTACTTACAATTTCACCAAATTCTCACTCCTGATGTACTAAACAATATTCAATTTAGACTATTGTTGTTAACTGGAGATTCTCAATGTTAATACATTTTACATAAAATAATGAAGGAAGAACTTACTGAACAATGAAATAGTAAACGATGCCTTGCCAAACAAGTTTCATACCACTTCTTTCCTATTAGATGGTGATGACCATGACCCTATTGGTCAAGATCATAGGAGGGGTCCTATTGGTTGACTCTCACTTTAAATCACCATAATGCTAATCTCAGTGATGTGGTAAGTGCTATGACATGCTGTGCAATACAAGAAAATGTATCACGTTCTTTCTGTACTTCACACATTACATTAATAATAACATATACACAACAATATGATTCTTTAAGGTTATTTAATATGAAAAAGAATGTTGTACTCATAAATATATATTTATTAGTGTGTAATTATGTCTTCCATCAAATTGATGTATTCTCATTAACTTTGAATTAATCCATTAAAAATATATATGTGTGGGCGGCAGGTTCTAAAAGCTGCTACTGCGTCCCACCATGCTGATTACAGTGGCTGAGATGGACATCGCTGTTCCACCAAATCACATTTATTCTATGTGGCCAGAGACCACCCACATATGTAATGTGCCTTAAAAGTTAGTTTTAATAAGGATGAGGAAAGACAGTGACAAGACAGGAGGAGAAACAGAACTGAAACACAAAGGGGAACCAACTAAATGCAAACCTAAAGTCATCAGTAAGTAAAGTAAAACTGAAAACCCTAGGTCCAAAACCCAGAGATGACGACAGAGACAAATAGATTTTGAAAAATTAGCTGGATTTACTAAGGTGAGCCAATCTGTTGCATCTGCAGTTGGACATTAGACAGTGACCTTTTCATTCATCTTGGCAAAAACAAGAACAACTCTAACCATGGTATCTGCAAAAAAAGGATGTCAACAGTTATTTCCTTAAAATATTAAGAAAAACAAAAAGCATGATAAACATTTGATATTTGTTTAACTGATAACTAATAAACCTTTTGACTTTAGCTAACAAAAAGCACTAAAATGCAGTTGAAACAGACATACATATACAAGAGACTGAGATTATATCTGCATAAAAGTTGCCAAAGTTAACACTAACTCAGACACATATTTTAAATATTTGCTTAATCTGCACTCCATCTGCCTCTTGCTTGAAG
Source organism: Perissodus microlepis (assembly GCF_051167445.1). Taxonomy (NCBI): domain Eukaryota; kingdom Metazoa; phylum Chordata; class Actinopteri; order Cichliformes; family Cichlidae; genus Perissodus; species Perissodus microlepis. The sequence continues at coordinate 21,032,751 of NC_140480.1, forward strand.
TTTTATGAGCCTATTGTGTGATTGTTTACAGTAGCATGCATTAGTTACACACGACACACATATCTAAGAGAGATTATTTATGCTAAGGGCAGGGTTCTTCATTTTTGGAAACTCACAGGTTATTCTTTATTATCTCTTGTCGTCTCGCTGCGATATTTTCATTCGAATGCATGACTCTGAGAGAGCATTAAAGAGCGGAGATCAAAGTCTGTACACCTAATACTGTCAAAACACAGACCTCCACCCCTCTGGGAGGCATGTAAACACTCAGACACACATTCATACACACATGTGACCATGACTGCCTACATTTACAGTCTCTAGTTTGTATGGTTTGGAAATCTCTGAGCTCTCACAGAGCCCAGGGGACAGAAAAAAAAGCTCTTTCCCAGGCAGATGCTGAGCTTATTCAGCTCAGGGAAATTTTGCAGCCTGAGAGAAGTTGTGCCACTGCTGCCTGGGAAGCTGTGTGATTGCACAGGTGACCATAACAGGACTTCAAATGGGAGCTCGCTGAAAAGGTAAACTGTGTTAACAGATGCCCTAAGTTAACTGGTTTTCTCTCGGTGGCCTTGGTTCATTCACCGGTGATGAATGATACATGTGAGAATCCAACACTGTAGCTGACACTTTGTGATATCGTGTACTCTACTGGGTTTAGGGCATTCAACACAGAGCACAACTACAAAAGGAAACGGTGTGCTTGCCAGCAGCTCTTATTGTCCCACAAAATCCTTCAAGTCTTTATATGAGCTGCTGAGCAGTCACATCACAAAAGCAGTACCATAAGCTAAACCATTAACCATAGGATGGCTGATATAGCGCAATTATTTTTCTCTTTTAAATATGCAGTACAGTGTATATCATAGGTTTATCAAGTAACTAGCCATTGTAGTCTCCTTTGTACAGGTATTATTTTTCACAGATTTCACAGAGTACTGCAAGCTGTTCTTTTTGGACATGAATGCATCAAAAACTAGAGAGATAGACATGGATTTTACAAAGAATCCCACAGCCTGTGGTGATAAAGGACCAGGCTGTTGAGTTTGTGCAGCAGTTTAAATACCTTGGCTCTATAATCGATAACAAACTGACCTTTGAGCTTCAGGTGGATTTTGTCCGTAGAAAAGCTCACCAGTGTGTGTATTTCTACCACAAGCTTCGTGGTTTTCATGTTGACAGCACTTTTATGATAATTTTAATTCCTGTTTTGTTGAATCTGTTCTTACTTTTTTTTGTATGCTGGTTTTGGGTCATTGACCCTAAGAAATAAAAAGAGAAGTGTAGTCACAGTGTGGGTCAAACATACAAAAATTGTAGGTGTAACTCTGACCTTCCTCACCTGTATAAGGTTAGGAGGCCCAGTCTATCCTGGCTGATCCGAGCCTCCCCTCCTCAGAAGAGTTCAAGTTGCTTCCATCCTGCTGTAGACACAGTATCAGTACAGGACAGACGGACTCAAAAACTCATTTGTCCCCGCTGCTACAGGTCTTTAAAATAATTTTGTTTTGTGTTTTGCTGATTTTGTTGTCTGATTGCTGTGATTTCAGGACAAATTGGCATTTGGAGATAATAAAGATATCCTTGATCACTGAATTTAGTGAAAATGTGGGACATACCATGTTAAAAAACAGTCAGTTGCATCTGCCAGCTACAAGAAAGGCCTAGTTTTTAAATCATTAGATGAGTTTCAAATTAGCTTAGTTTAGGTGTATAGTTAAAAACAGTACTTATTTCAATGGGAGTAGCCTTTAAAAAAAAAAAGAGACTAGGCTGTATGTACTGGTATGTTTTAAATAATGAAATGTTTATAGTGCTACAATGTTTTAGCCCATAATGGAAATCAGTGCAGTAAATATACTCTTAGACTTGCTATTCAAATTATCTGATGTGTTATGGTAGACCTGAGAGATTACCAATTTTTACAATGACTATTACCATACAATGCAGTATTATTACAGTAAGTACCCGTAATGCAATTGCTATCCCTGCAAACTGCTGCCAACTCTTAAAGTACCCCAGTCTTTAAGTATAACTGCAGTGCTTGTCTCTTGCTGCGTGTGTGTGTGTGTGAGTCATTTGGAGGGAGTATTTTTATCTACAGATGAGCTATAGAGAAGTGTTCATTTCCTGGACAAAGATGTGTTGCTCTTTAATATTGTTTTTTAATGTTTTACTCTTGTCATTTTTTTCCACCTTTGTGTGGTGTCCAAGGCATGGATTAAATTGATGATGAAGCTAATGAGTGCTGATAGAAAGCCTGGATAATGTGCTCATTGCCCGGTCCAGTGCTGGATAATGTTTCAAATCCACATTCCCAAAGGTTTTGTTCAGAGTCAACAATCTGCACACCGGGGTCTGTTTGATCATAGCAAAAAAAGACGACTCAGAAAACAGCTGATATCCACTTAGTTTTTAAGAACAGCACTGGGAGTGAGACAGGTTGATAATAAACATTTTTTATCTTATACTTTTCCAAAGCTCATTTCACATTACAGTTGTTTTAATAACCTTTCAATTTAAACAAGCAGCACAGTTATTTGGGGGCATGTCATAAACTGTAAAACTAAGATGCCGCAATATAAAAGGGAAATGAAAACCAAAAATATAAATGCATTGTCTATAATGGCAGAGGATGGGATTATTCGAAGTATCTCTAAGCCATTTATGCCTGAAGCATTCCCTGCTTTAAAGTCTTCTCCGCTCTGAGCCTATAGACATTTACTGGCAATTGATCCTATGTCTAAGTGTTAGTCATAAATTAACACTCCTCTGCCCTCCACCTACGCCTTACTGTATTGTCATCTGGCTCATCCAATCACTAGCTACACACACCATCCCTCCCTCCACACACACACACACACACACACACACACACACACACACACACACAGTCTACATTGCACTATGACTCATTTGGCTTTAGTCATTCTATGATCTTTTTGATTTAGCAGGGAAAGTGTATGAAATGAATTAGTTCAAAGAGACCAACGGGTGTAAGGAATTGGAAACAGGTGTGACACTGGGATTGGTGAAGACGATGGTACAACTACAGATATTGGCTAAAAAAGAAAAACATCAGAAGCATGGAGGGCTGAAGTAAAATGTGCAGTTGTTGAGAGAGTGTGCAACACATTAGGCCTCTCCTATGTCCTTTGGGATTAAAAAAATAAAATAAATAAATAAAGTTAGTCTCTCCTAACAGCAAGAGCCCAGCGATCACTACCCGGTGCCACCAGTATGTTGAATGAATTTTTAAAGATGCAGATTACAGTGTGTAAGAAATATTTAGAAAGACATTGAATCAGTGTTTATAAACAGCCTTTTTATTATATGATTGAAATCCATATTGTAATATAGAAAAGAAGGAAGTAAATCACACATTTTCCATCCATCTGTTTTTTTTCCACTTCTCCATTTCGTCACAGGGCTGACACAGAGAGACAGACAACCATTCGCATTTACACTTACAGGCAGTTTAGTTAACATGCATGTCTGTGGAGTGTGAGAGAACCCACACAGACACAGGATCTTCTTGCTGTAAGGCAATAGCACTGCCACCACACCACTGTGCTGCCCACATCTTGTTAGTTCATAAACACTCAATGGCCAATCTCTTGCATAGATTCAGTAAACTGGAAATATTCCTCAGACATTTTGGTCCATATTGTCACTACAGCATCACACAAGTGCTGCAAATCCATGAAGCGATTCTTTCTTTCCACCAGATCCCAAAGATGCTCTATTGGATTGAGATCTGGTGACTGTTTAGGCCATTTGAGTACAGGGAATTCATACTGAAGAAAAGAGTTTGAGATTATTTGAGCTCTTTGATATTATTGCATTTTCCTGTTGGAAGCAGCCATCAGAAGATGGGTATACTGTGATCATGAACGGATGGACATGATCAGCAATACTTAAGAAGGCTGTGGCGTTTAAGTGATGCTTAGCTGGTACTAAGGGACCCAGAATGTGCAGAGAAATTAAAGTCCAAGTCCAACCATAGCCTGTTGTAGCAGGATGGATCCTTGCTTTCATGTTTACATCAGATCTAACCCTATTATCTTTATGTCGCAACAGAAATCGAGAGTCATCAGATCAGAGAAAGTTTTTTCCAATCTTCTGTTGTCCAATGTTGGTGAATCCATGTGAATTATAGCCTCAGTTTCCTGCTATTAGTTCACATGAGTGTTTTTTCAAAAAAGAAAAATTGTATTTTAATTGATTTATATGGTGATGCAATTTTACTAATAACTGATAAAAATGATTAAGTATATTGATCAACAAAAAAATTATTAGAAATTTTTTGATTAATCAAATGTAAAACATTCGCAGGTGCTGCCTTTCTTTAAAGTTTCTTTTCTTTTACATATCATGTTATTGTAAACTAATTATCTTTTGGTTCTGGTGTAATTTTATATTGAGAAAATATTAGTCATAGTCATTTACTTAATTCCAACTGAGACATGCCTTTCTCTATCGAATTTCAAATCAAAATCAGATTACTGTGTGAATAAACAGACTACCAGTCTAAAAACAACATATCAATGAGAGAATGTGGGAACAGGGCAGATATAGTTAGTTCATTAGATTTCCAATAAAATGTAACTAACCTGTGAATAACAACTAAATCAGTCTTTTAATAAGTTCATAAACAGTGAGCTGGTGAAGACTGGGCAAGGGGTGGGGGGGTTCAACAGGGGGCTCCTAAATAAGAGTTGCTGCGTGCAAAGGCATATATCAGGATCTGGCTATAAAGCCTGCCCTTTCTGGTGGGGAGTAGTGGGAGCAGTTGACTCCTGTCTGCTCTAAATCATTCAGTTCCCGCCTCTGCCAGTCTAGCGTGCACACTCCCACCCTCATAAATGTCACCTGTTAATCTGGCTTCAAGTGCTACTCAGTGCATTGACCCAGTAACATTGGTATAACATGTTCTACTGAAGACACAGAGTCAGTACTACATTATATACTTATATATTCACACACAGTGCTAATTGTCGTGCAAGTGATAAAATACAAAGATCAGACCTCTGGTTTTCTCTTAGCATTACTCTAGTGTTGCTGGAGACTCTTACTATGTTGCCACATTAGTAAGCGATAGATTGAGTTACTATTTGCCTTATCAAAGTGCAACGGTAACGATCAAGCATTGCAGAAAGTAATGTCTGATTTAGACTTCTGTGGTGTATCTGTGCCGACACAGTTACCAGCATTCGTGCACTTGCGTGTTCTTTTATTTGTTAATTAGCTTGTGGTAATGTCCCAGTGTTTTATACACGGTGCTAGCCATGACAGAATCAAATAAAATGCTGGGAATTTTTTCCCCTCCTGGGTACCTGCCCTTTGTTGTGGTCATTTTTAAATAGGCAAGCATCCTGGTCCCTTAAAATTTTCCACTTCTTCTGTAAATTCCTCCTCATGTCCATTCTGCTAGTTTCTGCAATCTCCTGCTAGGAATTTGCTGACCTATGTGAGTCCTTGTATTGGGCAGATGATCTTGGCTCACTGATCCATCCTAAAACTGTGGCTAAAAAATAGCTGGAAATGCGCAGAAGGAATCAAACACTACTTAGGTGGCCATAAACAAGCATTTAGGGCTGTGTTGATGCCATCGTACAGTTAAATTTCCACAAACGTACATGTCAGGTTACAGCACAGGTTATATGGTAGGGCTTCGAGGTGGTTTGCAGTTACGATGTGTATATTTAAAACAGAAGTATAAATCCTCTGTAAGTGCTCCAAAAAATCTCCTATTAGTATTGGCTGAGAGAGAAAGCCATACCAGCATTCACACCTACAGTCGATTTAGAATGACCAATTATTCTAACATGCATGTATTTGGACAGAGCCAGAGTATTAACCCCACAAAGAAAGGCCCCAGCCATCCAGTGATTCAACCCCAAGAACCTTTTGACATTAGGCGGTAGTGCAAACTACTGTCAGTTACAAGGAGTCCTTGGGTGACTACTGCAATTACAGGATGATAACGACACCACCACACACACATACATACACGTTAGAGGTAAATAAACATAGTTATCTTTAAAGGGAAGGAGATGTGTAGGAGATTACAACCACACAACAGTACTGTATGCTGGAAGTTTACTTGTCTGATCATCACCACACATGTATCTCTCTCCTATCCTTGCTCTCTTGTGCTCTCCCTGCAGCCCCAGCAGTGTAAAAAGCCAACTGGGAAGAGTCATGGTTCTCGTGATGTCCACTTTGGCATCAAATGTTTCTTGTTTTGTTTCCAGATTTGTTCTATATTAATTTCATACTAATCCCAGTCATTCTGCACACAGAGTAAAATTTGCAGGTTGCTGTGATTACACAGACTAATATATACCTTACCCCTCACAAAGACACACGCTTCAGTGGGGTCCAAGCCCACCAACAAAGACTGTTGTATCTCAATTTATTCAAAAGTGATATACATTTTTTTTAATGACGCATACGCCTGCTTGTTTTTGTGCGGATAAGTAGTCAGGTAGTCATGCGTCTTTGTGTGCGTGTATGTTTGTGTGTGTGTGGTGGGGGGGAACCCCTCAAAAGTGCACGCCGATATCCAAGTCACTGTATATAAACGTGCGCGTGTGGTGTTGTGGCTCCAGGACTGCTGTGAAGCAGCCCTTGTCTCATTAGCATGTCAATTGACTCCATCTGCTTTGCACATGAAAGAGCTAGGATGTGTAGGAGGACAGGGGAAAGAAAGAACGAAGGATGTGGAGGGAGGGCGGGGACAGCTGTGTATTTATCTCCACCTTGTAGGAATTTGTATCATACACTGAGTGCACTTATTAAGGATCACAGTATGCTGTGCTGTCTCTCTTTCTCCCTCTCCCTCTTTTTCTCTCTCTGTCGCTCTACCACAGTCACACACAGACCTATAAAAGCAGAACACTTCTGGTTCTGCTTTTTGCCGGCACAGGTTCCTGTCCTGGGGGACCAGAGAACAGAATTTGCACTGCTGTTGATAACAGAACAGTATGTGTGCTCATGTTCACCTTATGCTCCCTGTTCGCTAAAGTGCAAAATACAGTGCCAACACCTCTCTTTTATGCTCTCTGTCTGTGTGCGTCTTCACAGCAATGACGATTCCCATAGTCTGGTTTAAGACAACAAACCACATCCAGCTGTTGAGAAGTAAACACAGACAAACAAACAAACACATAGAGAAATGTACAGACAACACACAGGCTGTTGCTACTGTTGCTAAGATGAGGGGGGGAGGGTGATAAAATGAGAGAGGGAGAGGGTAAGAGACACACAAAGAGGCCTGAGGGGAGGGCAAACAGCAGGTCTGTTTTTGCCCAGCAAGCAGATCACACACCCCATAACTGCTCTCTCACTATCTGCACCTGTTGCAGATAGCGCCTGGATGCTCCCAGCCTATTTAACCAGCCTTTATTCACAGTTAGTTCATTTACAAGCACCTAAGTAGCTTGGTTGTCTGTTTTTTAGCAGTATAATGGAATTTCTTTAAATGCTTACACACTAGCAATGACAGTTGGCTTTGCTGTAAGGCATCTGTAACTGGCCATCACCTGTGTTGGCCTGTTCCACTGGCTCATATCAGCCCTGGGTTGTGGTCTTTTAAAAAAATTATTCAGCATGAATCTATTTAAACTTTTGCTGAATAAAAAGATAAAACATGTGGCTGCTCTCCCACATTAAAGCCCACCATTTCACTGTACTTCAAGTCCAAATGTTCTCACAAAAGGAGCAGAACAAATTCATTCAATTTATGGTCATGTTAAGATGATAATAGGCTTTGTGGGTGATGCGTGTGGAGTGTGCCAGCAACGCATGAAGCTGACAATACATAGAACAACTGTGGTATTATGTTCCAAAATGAACATGTTAATATATGACTAGGAGCAGAAAACATGTCACCCTGAATTCTTTGTAACAGATTTTGATGCCTGTCTTTGAGGCGCTTGCATAAGTTTTTACATTTTGGTCTTTGGGTTACTGATGCACCTGTACTTGCCACTGCCATTGCACATGGTGCCTTAGTCAGTATCTCCCGTAAAAATATCTATATGGTAATTTTTTATACTTTTAGTACCATAGAAACAAAGAAAAAATATTTTATTTTCAGACTTTTGGCAATGTTCTACAGGGTGGGCCATTTATATGGATACACCGTAATAACATGGGAATGGTTGGTGATATTAAAGTCCTGTTTGTGGCACATTAGTATATGTGAGGGGGCAAACTTCTCAAGATGGGTGGTGACCATGGTGGCCATTTAGAAGTCGGCCATCTTGGATACAACTCTTGACTTTTTCAATAGGAAGAGGGCCATGTGACACATCAAACTTATTGATAATGTCACAAGAAAAACAATGGTGTGCTTGGTTTCAACGTAACTTTATTCTTTCATGAGTTATTTACAAGTTTCTGACCACTTATAAAATGTCTTCAATGTGCTGCCCGTTGTGTTGGATTGTCAATGCAACCCTCTTCTCCCACTCTTCACACACTGATAGCAACACCGCAGGAGAAATGCCAGCACAGGCATCCAGTATCCGTAGTGTCAGGTGCTGCACATCTCGTATCTTCACACCATAGACAATTGCCTTCAGATGACCCCAAAGATAAAAGTCTAAGGGGGTCAGATCGGGAGACCTTGGGAGCCATTCAACTGGCCCACGACGACCAGTCCACTTTCCAGGAAACTGTTCATCTAGGAATGCTCGGACCTGGCACCCATAATGTGGTGGTGCACCATCTTGCTGGAAAAACTCAGGGAACGTGCCAGCTTCAGTGTATAAAGAGGGAAACACATCATCATGTAGCAATTTCAAATATCCAGTGGCCTTGAGGTTTCCATTGATGAAGAATGGAAACCTCCACTATCGTTTTACCCCATATACCACACCAAACCATCACTTTTGTTGGTCCAACAGTCTTGGAGGGATCCATCCAATGTGGGTTAGTGTCAGACCAATAGCAGTGGTTTTGTTTGTTAACTTCACCATTCACATAAAAGTTTGCCTCATCACTGAACAAAATCTTCTGCGTGAACTGAGGGTCCTGTTCCAATTTTTGTTTTGCCCATTCTGCAAATTCTGTGCGTCGATCTGGGTCATTCTCGTTGAGATGCTGCAGTAGCTGGAGTTTGTAAGGATGCCATTTGTGAGTAGCTAATATCCACCGAAGGGAAGTTCGACTAATGCCACTCTCCAGTGACATGCGGCCAGTGCTACGTTGTGGGCTCTTGCTGAATGAAGCTAGGACAGCCACTGATGTTTCTTCATTAGTGACAGTTTTCTTGCATCCACGTTTTGGCAAATCCAACACTGAACCAGTTTCACAAAACTTATCAAGCAGTTTGCTGACTGTAGCATGGGAGATGGGTGGTCTCGTAGGGGGTCTTGCATTGAAATCTGCTGCAAGGACCCGGTTACTGCGTTCAGCAGATATCAAAACAATTTTGAACTGCTCCTCACGTGTTAACCTCTTCGAAATGTCAATGGCTGTGAAGAAAGAGAAACTTGTAAATAACTCATGAAAGAATAAAGTTACGTTGAAACCAAGCACACCATTGTTTTTCTTGTGACATTACCAATAAGTTTGATGTATCACATGGCCCTCTTCCTATTGAAAAAACAAAAGTTGTATCCAAGATGGCCGACTTCTGAATGGCCACCATGGTCACCACCCATCTTGAGGAGTTTGCCCCCTCACATATACTAATGTGCCACAAACAGGACTTTAATATCACCAACCATTCCCATTTTATTACAGTGTATCCATATAAATGGCCCACCCTGTACATTCTTCAGCTTCTTGTCTTAACCTTGTTTCTTGCAAGCAATCGTCATCACCCAAGTGCAATTCTGTGCAAAGTAAATTCCTAAGTGGCTACCTCTCTTCAGCCTCCCTGCTCCTTTGTGATTAATCTTTTCAGTTTGGAGGTGTCTGATGTCCCAGGGATATTCTGCCATTGAGGAACTGTGGCCCACTAGCCTTAACACATTGGGGACCTGTGGCGGATACATTATGAGCTTTCGTATCCTGTCCACACGGATTCCCAGCAGTCTACAGAGAGCTGCTGTATCTAGCATTCTTTGGGACAGGGGCAAGCTAGAGGGTAAAATAGGCAATTAGAGAGAGTTAAGGGCAGAGCAGTAGGAAGAAAAGGGAAGAAGGGTGGGACAACTAGGATATGAGATGCAGGGATTTACTCCCTAATCACAAATGAGGGGATGGATAAAGTGAGGGCATGTGACAGGATGCACCAGAGGAAGATATGGACAAAGACGCGCCAACATCAAAGACTGCATCTTACTACCTCCATTACTTCACTCTATACTGCTTCTGCTCTTGTGTTGGTGACTCTCATTCTCAATGCAGGCAGCAGCAAAAAGAATATGGCTCGTTTACACATAAAGCTGGGCACATCATCTTAGGATGCTTATTTTTTATTCTTCTCCTTTTATTTTATTTATATACTAAAGTCCAGTTCTGCCTTAAAGTAATTATAACAAGGGTTTATTTTCTTGATGTATATTTTAAAATTCCCACTTTTTATTTTGTCTGCTGACTGTTCATAATCAAGGTGTCATACTGGCACTGTACTAAAATGAAAGCACAGCCGCAGCTTGTTTGATAAATGAAAAATGCTAAATAAAAACTTCTTTCCTTTTCTGGCAAATGTTAAGACAATGGCAGATATTGTCCAGTACAAAATAGTTTGGAGCTCTGTGTTTTTGGGTTTGTAAGTATGATCCTAAACTGTGAATAATGTTGAATAATTCAGAGCTGTTATTAAAGAGATAGATGTGGTTGTAGTGGCTTTTTGACCAGGAGCAAAACGGTGAAAACGCAAAAGAGGCTGCAGGTGCCTTCAGACACTTCAGTCGTGGGTGTACAGCTGATTCTTGGAAGCAATAAAAAAAACGCCACAGATGTAAGCACAGTGTAGAGATCAAACACTTAATGTTTCGCTCTATGTGTGCATCTGTGTCTGTGTATGTCAGTGTGGGGGTTAATATGTGTGGGTGTAGTTTCAAAAAGATCGTCTTGATGAAACTCATTGAGTCAAAATTAGAAGCATATGAATGCATCTTTGCTTCTGAGTACTAATGTGGATCACCACTTCGATGAAAGGATGAAACACTGGAGGGTGAATCACTGGCATCAGTCGTGTAACATTGGGACCACTCACCTTTTACTCACAGTGTGTTTATATTGTCAGCCTCAGCCTCATCTCATTGTTATGAAAAATAAAATGTACTGACATGAGGGTGTGTGTCGACTCTGATCAGCCAGTCTGTAGTACGACTGTGTGCTTGTCTATATTCAGTCATACAGTAAGATTAACCATACATTCCTGTTAACCCTCAAATCTGAATCCAAGTGCAGAAAGCTGCTTCCTGGACTGGGCTGTGGCTCTGCCTGGAAAGCCACTGTCTTCCCCTAAGTGGGAGTTTTGATTGGACCAACAGACTCATGCATGCCGGTCTGAGTTGGCGGGAGGCAGCTGCCGGTCTGTGTGTTTTTCCTGGTCTGTTTGGTATGGTTTGAACTTGGTTTTTGTCTGTACCAGCCAGTTGTGACCACATCAGTGGTGCTTACAGGTTTTACTGAGGAAATGAACAGATACATCTGACTCAGCAGCACTTAGTTCTGGTTATGATCTTCATATAACACACACACACACACACACACACACACACACACACACACACACACACACACACACACACACACACACACACACACACACACACACACACACTATTCTGTCTTGATTACATAGTGTACTATACAGGTTTACTCATACGAACACACTCAGCACAACTCGTCACAACTCTTTTTCCGTTTTTCTCTTGTCTTTGGAATTGCTCATTCTCCAGAAAGGCCACAGTTCCCCATGCCAGTGAAGTTAATTCTCAGGCACCATGACTGAGTCATGTGTTATGCTACTCAGCAATACATTTCACTCACACAGGTGTAGGATCTGCTGACCGGGCTGTGGGCCTTGTCCCAGTGGATCCGCAAGCAATGATCTAATGGTCATCTGATGCCCTCAGCTCCATCACCATGACTGTTCTCTCTCCCCTCTCTCACCTTTCTGAGTTTCTCTACAAGTCAAACTGCTAACTCGCTTTCTTTCTCGTTCTCTGAGCTTTGTTGTCTGGTTGAATGTGACCAGAATAGTCATGGTGATGTCATCGGTGTGAGTCAATAGGTGCTACAGCGTCCAGCTGAGTTGGCGTTCTCTGCAGGCTGGGAAGTTGTTCCATGTGATCACGGCTTAAAGCAATCACATCTGGGTTTCACTTAGCAGGGGCTTGGCCATAGCCAGCACATTTTTTGTTACTTTTACTATGATTATGGTAAGACCTTGTGATATTAATTAAAAAAATGCATATCTAGATATTTTGAAAAGAGACTGAGATTAACACAGTGTGATTTATATTGATGTAATTTTTTGTTGCATTACCGATATTGTATATTCAGTTTATCCAGTGCTTGCAGCTTTCCCCTCACACACAATCCCAGCCTTGCTCCTACAAGTGAAAAACAGTCGGACTGTGAACATTCAGTTGACAAAGTTAGGAGAACTGTTAAAACAATACACTAATAAAGAGTTTGCTCATTTTTAAAACAGCCAGAATCTGTTGAGGGAAATAGTGATTTTTAAAAAACCTTGCAAAAAATGGGAGTTGCTGGTCTGCTTTTTAGAATATTTTTAACACACAATAACGATTCCATTGAGGCAACAGCAGACAAATAGCTTCCTTGACTGTATGTGGTACAATGACTGTCTTTGGCAGTGGAATCTGGGAGACCGGGTGGAAACACTGAACACTTTTACATAATTTCCTCAGGGATTAATAAAGTATTCTGATTCTGGTGATTCTGATTCTGAGACAGTAATTCACTGTCCTTGGAAAGAGTGCAGGTAGAGTGCAGAGAGAAGGTAAAGTGGAAGAATTATAGTGCACACTTAAACTGATTTCTTGTAGGTATTTGTCTGTTGTGGTTGCTGACTGTGTCTACAACAGGACATGGCTCTAGCTTCTGTGCCAGTCAGTGCTCCTTTCTGCGTAGGATTATTCCTACTGCCATTCACTGTCGCTAACACACGACTCTGGTTTATAACCTCATTCAACCTAGAAAGAAACTAAACTACACTACATAGACAAAAGTACTAGGCTACCTTACACCTGCAGGAGCTGGTTAGCTGTAGAAACACATGCCATGCAGCTCCTGGCACACAGTTTTTGTGCTGATGTTAAAGCCAGTTGTAGTTTGGAACTCTGCACTTATAACGCAAAGTGTTGGTGACTTTGATGCACTTTGTGCCTCACCACCTACTAATCCTGCTCCATAACATCATGGTTGAGTCACTTTGTTCCTAAACACTTCCACTTTTCAATAATACCACTTACAGTTGACTGGAATAGCTAGAAGGGAATAAATTTAACAGATTGATTGCATCCTATTACAGTACCGAGTTTGAATGCAGAGAGGTCTTCTCTGCATTCTTTCACAAATGTTTGTAAAGACAGACCACATGGGTAAGTGCTTGATTTTAGGCACCAATGGCAATAGGAATTTAAACACCTGAAATTCAAAAATTAAGAAGTGTGGCCCAATTTGTCGATATAGTTTATGTCTAAATGGTTTTACTATATCCTGAAAATTTCCACAGCACCTGTCTGAGGAATAAACTACTTTTATATATGACCTATGAAATTTGTTTTGGCATTTTATTGATCCATGCTAAACATTACATTCACAAAATTGCCTAATACATGTCATATGTTGCTTTCGTAGAAAAATACAGAGATATTTACTGTGTATCGCTAGTCAGCCTAAACATAGTGAGGCATGATTTGGTCCACCCAGTCCTAGTTTGGGGTCTTTCCGAGTCCACATTCCAGTAAAGGAGTGCAAGGATTGTGGTAGCTATGTTGTAATTCTCTGCAGATAATGTGCGTGTACATGTTTGTGTTTAAGAGAGAGAAAAAGAAGCAGTTGGGAAAGGTGGAGAAACTAGGAGGGAGGTGTGTGTGTGTGTGTGTGTGTTGACGGGGGTCTTTTCACTTACCACTGAATGTGGGCAAAACATGTTACACCACTTGAAATTTCCCCTCTGCTGTGGCATTTTCCATAAACAAACTTTATTTTTCAGCGCCCAGACAAAACATCCAGCGCAGAGAGAGCACATTCATATAGCTCCAGGCCATGCTAGAGACGTGTGGGCAGGAAATATTATTTGTTACATTGCGTTACACTGTAAATCGTATGTAATGCACTTTGCAAAGTAGTGGTAAGGACAAGCCAGTGTATTTTTAGGTTTATAGTCAGGGATGAAACATAATGACTGTAAAAGTTGATTTACTTGCATGTTACGTTGTTGTCTTGTTATGAGCCTCCAATGACACAGTGACCCTGAAGTGATTCAGAGGACAGATGATTAAATTGTAACATCTGTTTTGCACAGTTTATCGCACAGTTTCAGGAGAAATGTGTCTGCTCGTTTGTAAATGTTTTTCCTGAAGGTTTTCTCATCTCAGCGGCAGTATTCTTTGTACACTATTGTGCTGAGTCTGATTCTTCCTTATGTGTGACATCAGGCTTTTGAAATTAATCTTAGGCTGACAGCAAGTGCAGAGTCATGTTTTTCACATATGGAGTAAGAGAAGTAAGTGTGAGAAATTGCATCCTCTTTAGGGACGCAGTTTATGTGTTTACTTTGCACTCATTTGGCAAACTCCTTTCTCTCCCAGACTGATACACATCTTTGCCTCCACGTCTAACTTGAACTAATTTGTTCCCCTTCTGTCTTTCAGACCCCCTCAGAAGTGTTTCTCATTATGTTCATCATCTGACCATATGGTTTCGCACTATTTGTGTGTCTGTGTGTGTGAAAAATCCACAAGAGTGCAATAAGATCCACACATACACACACTCATGGTGACTTCACTTATTGAACCACACACTCTGCACTTGAGCCATTTGATTCTCAGAGATCACAGACTTCACTCTTTTTGCTGTGGTCTTTTTATTGGCCTTCTGGTGCATGTCCATAATATACACAAACACGTATAACCATGTGTACATGTGTGCGAGTGTTTATGCTTCTGCTATGTGGGTTTCGCCTCATAATGCTGGGTTTTTCAGATGCTACACATCATTCCTGAACACACAAACGGGCAAGCGCACACACGAGCTGTGGTTTGACCTGACGTCGGCAGATGAATACAACTGAGACCTTTTGTTTTGGGTCAGACTAAATGTTGTAATATTGTGAAGGAAGAAAGCCATCCAAAAGCTGATGTCTGTGTTGCAAAGTGCACTGCTGGTTCAGAAAGTATTTTTTACTGTTCAAGTTTGCAGTCTTTGAAACTGAAACATGCAAATCTCATGAGTAATTTAATTTTAGTAATATTTTCAGTCATGTCAGGGAAAATGACAATGAACATAAAGTACAATAAATAAAAGAATAAAACAGTGTCCCAGTTTCAGTTCATATTAAAGGAGGCTAGAGTCTGAAATTTAATTGCTTATGTGTAGTAGTACATTCCCATACAACAGTATTATTTGGCCCGCTTATGCTGTGGGCAATATGACATACTTAATCACATTGAGAAAAGTAAAAAAAACAAAACAAGGGAGGTAGATGTTGTATATATGCTAAAAATGGGTAACTTTATCCCATTGCTAGATGGTTGCTAGGCAGCGTGATTGTGTCATAATATATCAAGCCTAATTAAACTTTTACCCTTATAAATTAAATGTTGTTGACATGAAATCAGAAGGACAAGATGCTTTTATAAGGTCTTATAGGTGCATAAACTTTAATTATTTTAGTCCATTGCCAGATGGTTTCTACATGATAATGTCATAATAACTGATATAGATACGAACCTTCAGGGGACTGACATGTGCCTGTGTTCCACAGACAGAGGTTTTGTATATTATAGTATATTCATATAATACAGCCTAACTGGTGGCTCCATAGTATTGTGATTTAAATATTTACCTGATAAGTGAAAAGATCACCAGCTTGACTCTGGAAGGAGACATGGGTTTGCACCAAGAAGGGCACCGAATGTAAAACTCTGTCAAAAATCTGTCATACATACCGAGCTACCCACTGTGTTGAGCCCTTGTAAATAAGGGATAATTTTTGGATTAAAGGAATCTTTTATTGTCTCTTTTAAAAGAATCGTGAAGGCTTGTGCTGAGCTGGACATTAAAACCCAACCATTTCAGTGCTCTCTGATGGACCTCCAAAACTCAGTTTCAATCCAGATCAGCACCTCCTTATCTGTTTCTGCTCTTACAATATATCTTTGCCATTACCTGGGACTGTATACTTTCTGTCCAGATGCCACACAGGCACATACACACATAAAGCACATATAACCACATACAGCACAGGAACACAATAACCTCAGGCCGCAGAATATTAGAAAATCACCCAAACCCATCGTCCCCTGGAAAAAAGGGGGGAAGATTTCCCAGCTATATTAAAGGAGAGGTAGTAGCCTCTGTCCTAGCTTCCCTTCATCTCTCCCCCGTTTATTCTAATCACACAGCGGCTGTCTGCTCTCCTGCCTTTATTTTGCTCTATTTTTCCATCTCTTTGTTTTGTTTTTTGCCTGACAGTGACTGGGTCTCTTCTGCCCCAGGGGAACAGAGTTATGAGCCTGATGTCCTTTCATAGTCAATTGTATAATGTGGCTTGTGTGTGTTTGTGTGTGAGACGGTGTGAAAGAAGCGAGGGGGGATGCTCAAGAGAAAGTGTGCGACAAGAGCCCACGGATAGCTTATATACCAGTGTGGGTGTCTGCTGTTTACAGATCATGTCCTTCGCTGTGGTATGTTGGTTGGGTCCTTCCAGGATGCTGCTATCATGCTGACCTCCCCGCTGTCCTGTCACACACTACTGGAAGTGCTGTAATCATACGTTCAGCACAGTCCTCCTCTACGTGGCCGTGTTCTCCCCACGAACCCTTTGTCCAGTGCCATGCACTGAACATAAGAGTGGTCAATTCATTCTTGTTCTTGCTGTGCTGTCTTAGGTATTGTGCATGTATTTATTTTGAGCAATTGTCAGGTGTCTACCAGTAAGTGTTGTGAACTTTCTTAGATAAAAGTGAGGCGCAAGTGTTGCCTGGGGGCTGAATGTTCTTGGCTGTTTTTGTAAACAAAGCCTCCCCACATCTCTGCTTATCAAGGGCAAAGCGAGGCAGGCTGACTGCACATCTTCCCTGGTGTCAGGCCCCCTCACCCGGGCCGGGAAACACGAGCTGCCCCTTTCACCTGCTCCTGAGCGGGAAGCCCATGGTCTGTGGCTTATGTTTGAGCTTATTGTGCTATATTCAGACAAGCTAATCTCGCTTACTTTCTGGGAGTAGTAAGGACAAGAATTAGCACTACCAGGATGAGTGGACAGAGAGTTATAAAGGGAAATGGTCAGTCATCGTTCTGACATGTGTTTACATTGTGGCCAACTTCATTTTAGTCACAGCTCCCTTAAGAAAAAGGTACTTTCCCATGTCACTGTTTCTTGCATCAGGTACTAAACATCACCGGGTGGCTGATGTGTGGTCCATAAAAATGTTTTAAAGCCTTAAAGGTGGTAACGCCTTTGTGTGTATTGAATGCTGTCAAATGGCTTTTTAGTGTGAATTTTGGTGAGAAGAATTTCTGTTGTGCGTGACCTGCAGTGTTTATTCCTGACGTGAATCAAATTGAGTATTATAAGAGAAACATACACAAATTGAGGAAATTCTTTATATTAAATAAAAGGAAATTTTATGTGATCCTTTTAATTCATATGTATTTATTAAGTGGAGCTATTTTACCACTTGTAATAGGGATTTGATTTTTGATTTCACTCTTATTCACTCAGAATAAGAGTAAAATCACCCCAAAATATAGGAAAAGGTCAGATGTAATCTCGACTTTTTTGAATAATGTTTTTAGGGTGGGCATTTATTAAGAAAGGTCCCAGTGTTTCACACACAGATGTATCAGTCTGTGATCACACCTGTTAAATCCCACCCAGTTTGATTAGTGCTCCAGTTCAAATGGTAACACAACCCTTTTGATCCAGTAAATTGTTTCGAGGTGGTGTATTTACTGATTATTCACTTGTTGACTCATTAGTTATTTACTACTTAAAAAAAAAACCTTCTTTTAGTCTCCGGTGTGCTTTCATTTGAACTTTCTTTCAAAGAAATGATTAAAGACTTAATTTCATGGCCATATGACTTAACTTACTTGCTATTTCACAGTATGATGCTGTGAGCCCCACACAAGGCAAAGAAACCTGACCGTGGCTGACTACTGCTCTCTTAGGCTGGGCAGGGCACTTCTGGAAAGTCCCTGGCTGATGATGGGGCTGGCAGGCTGGGGGGGTGGGCTGGAGTCCTGGAATTGTGTATGTTTTCCTGGATCAGGAAGGAGGATGTGGTAGACAGAAGACACCCCTCAGCTCACCCTTTAAAAAAATCTCCAATACCCCCTACCACCCACATCTACACACTACCTCACCCGACAGCCAGTCTAAAGAGGTACAGAGAGCAGGAAAATTACCCTTCCAGTAAAAGCCAGGGCAACAGATGAGGGGAAGCAGGATGAAAATGATGGAAGGAAAGTGTTCAGAGGATTGGGAAAGTGAGGTTTGTGGGGCACATAAAAGGCTAAAAAGCCCCCAATAGGAATTGTAACTGAAGCACACAGAAAGAGGGTTGATTTCCAGTTAGTTTGTATTTGCTAAAAACACGTCACAGTGCAATAAATTACCACTGGCCGTTAAGGTGAATGAATTAAAGGTAGACTGGGTTGTGTGGCAAACAATATGCGTTCCCTTGTGAAGGATTATGTGTCTTATCTGTAAGGTTATGTGTTATGTGTTGACAAAAAAATGGGAACTAACAGTAGTCCATCTGGGCCGCCCTGCCTCTTAACCCAATGTCTGGTTGCCATTTATCTTACAGGCACGAAAACCTACACACACACATCCACACGCAAACTCCACCACCACCGCACACGAGAGAATACAGCTGTCATATAACCACATCACACACACTCACACACATAAGTATGGTCCACATTAGCCCACTCTCTGAACACACTCAAAGATATTTATAACCTAATAGATATTTTTCTCACGAGATGGCGGATTACAGTAAAACTGTGTGAATCTGTTTTTTTTGCTGTTCCGGTTATATACTGTAATTATGAGTGACTCAGATTGTGCGTGCCAAAATCTGTCCTGTTTTGTTTGTTTTTCACTTATATTTTCCTGTTTTTTCCATCGTGTGCACATGTGATCTGTCAGTCATACTCCACGGGTCTGCATTATGTATGTAGAGCTGAAGAGCTCAGCTCAGCTGTATGGCCCACTCAGGTTTCACCTTGGCACCAATGCTCTCACCCTGGCAGCAGATTCCACACACTCCGCCATGCCAACTTTCTACTGCTTTCCACACCACCTGTAACATATGCTCACTTCTAACGAGGGTAACTACTGTTTCCAAGACTGCATGAGCCGCAACATATCATATATCCTTCTGCTGCAGAGGAATAACAGAATATTCCACATCCATATTGCTCGCAGTATTTCTGTATGTATAAGAGAACTTGCAATTTAATGCATACGTTGCAGTAAAGTTTGGCTCATAAGGTTATTGTTGTGCTTCCAAGCATAATTGTCTGGGATTCGAAAGGGCTGTTGTTAACTAATTTTATTATTTTTTTGCAGTTATTAAAAAAAAACAAACAAACCGTAATTGCCAATAGTGTATCTGAAAACCTTGATGCATTGTCTTTAAATACTTGTTGGAGGTTTTTTTTGCCCGAAGCAGAAAACACCAAAAATCTCAAAATTGGAAAATTGTGTTTTATTTGCCTTAAAAGGGAACTGATTTTATAACTACTGTAAATGTCTGTTTACATATTTTGGGCAGTGCAATGCATATATGAAAACCAAGCTGACTACAGCTCTTGGATACTCTTGCTTGAGCTGTGTAAAGACTAAGTAAAGCTCCTTGAAACACTGTTAGTCATGATTACCTTTCAATAATATACCTGTAATGGAAAAATATGGGTGTGTGTGTGTGTGTGTGGGGGGGGGGGTCTTTTAAAAAAAAATCTATCATGAAAAAGGAATTAAGAAGCAAACAAAAGAGGTAAATTATATACTTTGACCCTTTCTCAATAATTTTCTATCATTAGAAGTCCGACAGTGTAACAGTAAAGCTAATTGGTGGATTCATAGATTGGATAATTAGAAGATTTATCTGTTTTTTTACTTTCTGCATGTATTTTTATTTATTTATTTTAAGTTGAGATCAATGATTTAATTCAGACTGAGGGACAAACAGATGGAGGCCCAGTGGTGAAGGCGACACTAGATTCTCCTTATGTGGGCCCTAACCTTGGCCCTCTCTCTGCCAGTTTCCTACCCACTTAGTCAAGCCCATGGGGGCACTGCAGCATCGGCATCCAACAGGCTGGCAGCTGTTTTTAGGAGTCAACCCCTTCTTGACCCGGCCTCCTTTCACCTCACTCCTGAGGGAGCAGTACAGGGATCAGACTCCCATGTTGAACCGCTTTTCAATGATAACATTAATGTGCCCGACTTCCTCGCCTTCAGGATACGTTCAGCAGTGGTGCAGCGAAGGACATGCTCTCACTTCACAGAGAAACACTGCGGTGTTCAAAGTAAAGGGCATGGCGGACAAAGTGTGCGTGTGTAAGTTTTCTGTGTGTGCGTGAGTACACACAGAAAACATCTATAAATGAGAATAAGACAGCAGAAGTATCTTTAGGCCTTTTCTGCCATGTCAGTACCCTTGTTCTGCTCTGTGGTCCTGCTCTGACCTCCTGTCACGAATCTCTCGCTACATAGCACTCAGAATAAATAACACTCACGACCAAGTGTAAGGAACTCAGCGCTTTACCCAAACTGTGGCCTCACTCAACCAGCTGTGGGAGGCCAGGGCATCGGGGTGTGCTGCGGTGAGTGTTTGCATGTGTGGTTGCTAGTTTGGGAGGGCTGCTTGTATGTGTGGGTGTGTGAAAGCAGTCTTTCTTCATGTATGTTTTTGGTGTGTATATGTTGAGTTTAATACTGAGAACTGGAGAGACTGAATAACCCTGGTGATATTTGTATGTTTTGCTATGATCAAGTTGCTGGTGTGAAAATCATTGACTTTTTAGATGATCTCACCTCTTACAGTACATTCTAAGTAGTACACTTAAAATAAGCTGGTACTGATTTTTGAAACTAAACTTGTGTTGTAGCCACAATATGTAAATTACTGCAGTGTCAACTTATTCAGACGGATTACCATGGAAACACATTTACGGTCCTCAGAAGATAGCGTTTATAACACCACTTCTTGAGACATATTACTTTTCCGCTGGCTTTAACTATGCTTTGTTTTTACTTCTGCTGCTGTGCATTGATAAAATTGTGTGTAAACTGTTTACAAATGACAGTTCCAACCATGCATTTAAGATTGCCAGTGATATGTTGAATTTAGTTGCCGTAGTCCAAACAGTGTCCACAGTTTTTATTACTGGAACATCTGGCAATTTATTTGCACAGAGCAGCAGGCTCAGACGTTTGCTATTGACACATCAGAAGAAAAATACTGGGGTAATACTTCAAACCAAAAGAAACTGAAGAAACCCAAAGTAAGTGTACCTGCTCTTCAAGCAGTTAAATAGTTGTTGACTGATGCTGATACCAGCCCATTATTTCTAGAGAAATGAGAAACACTGGGTTGGTATGTGCAGTATATCTAGACAAAAAGCTGACACTGTGTATGGATTAAATTTAACCAGCTAGCTGAAAATTGATTGATCAAGTCACGGAGGCCTCCTGGTAACCTCCTGTCACTAGGGAAAAAAGTGTGTTCGTTGAGTGGTTGGCAAGTAGTTGCTGGATGTTGTTGGTAGTTTCTAAGTATACGTGGTCACAAAGAGATATATGGTGCTACATATACCGCCTTGCATTTGCTTTGGTCCTCTACAATCATCCATAGTTTGTATGAAAGATACCCAGACATCTGCTGGCACTCACCACCTGCTTGCTAAGTGTTGAGAGTGATACTGTGTGGCACAAACCAGAAATGGAGACTGCTCACTTTCAAAATAAGGCTTGCTCCCTTTGAAATGTATTTCTTGTACTGGAACAACTTTTACTTTGAAGGTAAACGTTCTCTGTTTCCAGTTTATGTTGCATTTTTGGAGGTTTCAGTACAGCTCTGTTTGTTTTTGCAGACAAGTCTACATTTTCCATTCAAACTATGGGCGACCCCAGCAATCCTGCTAACAATTGTACTAGCAACCAAAAATGATCACAAGGAGTCTTTTTGGTGAATTACCCTCTTTGTGACTGTTTTCACTCAGTGATAGCCACTTCCAGCAGCCACTCGCCAACTGGTCAGGGAGTACACATTTTTCCCTAGAGACTAGAGGTTGCCAGGGAGTCACTGACTACTCTCTAAGCCTGTGTCTGTGAGTCACTGCAGCTACTGACAGATACTGGAGCTGCCAATGTCATCATTAAACTATTTTTAGACCAAACATGTTTAAATATGCCAATTCTGATTAAACAGCCCAATTCATCATTCAACAGGAAAGTTGGCAAAACACTCTAACAAGCAAGTTAGCTTACTTCTTCAAGATGAGGTAGCTTGTTTCGCAGTTGAACTGTGCAATTCAAATTAAAACAAGTTTACACCTGACTTTTTGGCCATCTGTCGAACAACATGGAGCCTTCTTTGACACGGTGTCAGTTAGTTTGGAGTCGATACTCAGTAAATGTTGTGTAAATGTAAACACTAATTAAACTAGCAATCACATTTTGGGTTTGGGCAAATTCACGGTCAAAGCGGGGTAGACCGTTCTTCCTAATAAAGCTGTTTCAGGACATTGCTTTATGAAAGTAACACAGATAACTGTTTGTTTAATAAGAATTTGATCTGACAAAAGAAAATTGACTAGTTGACCCTGAGATTGCAACCCCTGAAAATATTGCAACCCTTATTGTCTGATAACCTGAAACTATTATCACCCAGGCACAAATGGGTTTGGTATAGACATTTCCTGTCCACTTTTCTTTTGCTTTAATCAAGTCAAGCAGATGGTTAACTCTGGGCTTTGTTCCTTTGCATGCATTTCTTCTCCGGGGTAAACTTCCCACTTCATCCCCAGGCTTGAACAGGGTCTCTCTGGGGATAGTCACAGTACCATCAGGCGTACTTATACCTCTGATTATGCGTTGCTGGGCCAGCCGTTCGATTGTGTTAATCTAATGACCAGTGCTGTATACGACTATTAAATGATGTTTTCCCCGAATTACAATAATGCTTATTCTGTGCATGAATGCAATACAAAGTTTATTATGCCTCCTATGGATCAATAAAAACTTAGATTTACAAATACAGATTAGCATAGTGAATAACAATTAAGAGGAAGGGTGGATCGATATCACTCAAAATAAGTTGGATTCAGACGGAGCCTCTGGGGATTTCCAGCCAGCTTAGCCTCTGACTCACTGAAGGGAGCAACAAAAGCCACTAAGGGGATACCAGAGAGGTGTAAAGGATGGGATTGTGAGGAAGAGGATTTAGGAGTTTGAGATTTTTTACAAAGTGGTACAAGGAAGACTTGGAGAAAGGGAGAGCTATGGAGGCATTTGGCGGGAGGTTGATGGTGTGAATAAGGAAATAGATGACAGAGAAAAGCAAGGATATGAAGGATTAGCAAGGATGATAAAAACACACAAGGGAAGTCAGGAGATAGAATTAGAAAGGATAAGACAGACAAGATTTGAAATAAAGAAAAATGGGAGCCTGAGATGATGGAAAGGATTGGACAAGAGAATGAGGAGCAGGCACGGAGAGAGGGTGCTCGGTGGGGAAGTGGGGTGCTAATTCAGAGAATGGATGTGAATAGCAGCCAAGGCATTTTTGTATTAACATAATTAACAGATGGTGTTAGTGATTAGGTTACATGCGATTCAGGAAGCCAGGGTTGTTAGCTGAGTGTTAAGGCTGCACATTCTGTGAGCCATGAAAAAGATCGGAAAAGAACAATATCAGTGGAGGGAATTAAATCAACAACACCTACACGCACTTAAACACACAACTGTGGGGGAAGTGGGGTGTACCCGCACACACAATTACAGACGCATGTGTGCAAACACATAGGCGCCCGCACAAACATGAACACACACTGGATACTCACACTCTTTAAACACGTATAATAAGATCAGTAACACACACTAGTCCAATTGCAGACTTAAAATGCATTGTTTCTGGGTTTTTTTAGTGTACCGGCGAGGGACATAAAGGCATTTTATGAGCCATGGCCCACTTTCAAAGCTTTGTCGGCTATAAACACAGCTTTGATATGAGAATAGTGACATGCTGCTGGGAGAAGACTCTTTGTGACTCAGTAAAATATAAAAATAGTCCTGTTGGCTCACTAATGTGAACATGGTGATGCCTTTTGTTCTGCATGCTATTGTCTGTAAGTATAGGCAGAAATGTCTTTCCGTGCGTGTGTGTGTGTGTGTGTGTGTGTTTGTGTGTGAGAGAGAGAGAGAGAGAGAGAGAGAGAGTAAGCGAGAGGGATGGGTGAGAGATTACACCTGGGTTAGTATCAAAGAAGCTCTGCCGTATTTATGAATTTGTATGTGTGTATGCTTCATATTATACTTTAGTCTGTTCGACTATAAGTTGCTTATACAGCACAGTTCCCACCAGTTTTGATTTAGTCTTTCACCTGTTTGATATTATTTTGTATTACTCACTTCATGTCTGCTGCCATGTGAACGTGTCTGTCTGTGTTTGTGTCTGTCTGTATCTCTGTCTGTCACATCTGCCAATTGCTTTGTTTTTCCTGTATACTTACAACAGCGAGTTGACTTGACTGATAAGTCTGTGTACCATGTGAACAGACAGACAGACTATACAGTGGAAACAGGCATTTTGCCTTCAAGCAATAGGTACTTGTGCACATGTGTCTGTCTGTGTGTGTGTGTGTGCTTGCGTGGTGACTGTGTCTTCAATGCAGTCTGGTTTTAATGACCGTGGGACTTTGTCCAGCATGTAATTCAGGCAGATGGGAATGTGTTTGGATGATTCTGTGTGTGCATCAGTGTGTGTATGTCTATTTATGTGTGCGCATTTGCATTTGGCAGTTTGGTCTGTGTCCAGACAGTCTTAAGAGCGTCGTCGTCCGCTGGGTACTGGCGTGATTGTGACTGGCCCTCTGGTAGTTTTCAAATCAATCACAGGTTTTCAAACTCAGACCAAAACTCCGACTGTGACTACCAGTTTCCTGGAATAATCTTTTCCCCCTAAATAACCTCACATGGTTTCAATGACTTCTGCTTTGTGATCATGCAGGTTGGCGTGTATCGGTATTGGGTGAATCCTTCACCCCGAGGCTGCTTGGACAATATAATATGGGTCTGTGTGTCTTTCATTTTGGCTCCATGTTGTTGTATTTGGTATAAACTGGCAGTTAAGGGAGCTCATTAGTGCTTGATAGACAGATCCTAGCTGTAGATTGTTAATCAAACACATCGCCAACATGGGCACCAGCACCAATCTCTAGTCTCAATCTTAGCTGTTTGTTTAAAAAAAAAACCAACCCTCAGGCTCACAACAGTCATACAAATTTAATATGGTTATAAGTACTTTAAAGATTAATGAGTTACTTAAATAATTGCTCAATAGCTGGAAATACTTTTTTATATAACATCACAATTTAAAAAGATTTATTTTCTCAGATTGTAGAGAACATTCTAGTGATCTCTAAAGGATGGATGTAGTGAATAGAAGGTTGAATTGTTTTGTTAAAAATGTAAAGAAATGTGTTCACTGATGATGTGACTGCTGATGAAAGTAGCAGGATTAAGTGTATAGTTTGGCTATACTCTCTGCTAAAGAGGTGAAGGTCTGGCAAAAAATCTCAAAGGAAGAAACAAACACTGGGCGACATCCATGATTTCTAGACTTCAGACGGTTCATTGACTGCAAAGTTGTGGTTTTTTTTAATCCTAGTCCAAAACATCCTTTTATTTAAAATTATGTTAGTTTGTCTTGAGGGGCTATGTGTAAAAACAGCTTTAATTGTTAAGCAGTTAATGCAGATTTTCTGTAAAATTCCTTGAGTTAAGTCTGCACTTCAGCCACATCTATTTATTTTATATTACAAAATTACAAAAATTACAAATATTGGGCCACTTCGATATTTGAAGAAATATACAGGGTGGGCCATTTATATGGATACACCGTAATAAAATGGGAATGGTTGGTGATATTAAAGTCCTGTTTGTGGCACATTAGTATATGTGAGGGGGCAAACTCCTCAAGATGGGTGGGGACCATGGTGGCCATTTAGAAGTCGGCCATCTTGGATACAACTTATGTTGGATACAAACAGGACTTTAATATCACCAACCATTCCCATTTTATTACGGTGTATCCATATAAATGGCCCACCCTGTAGAAGCCTCCACAGCATGTCTTTTATCCTGTCTTCCTTCTCTCACCCCAACCGGTCACAGCAGATGGCCGCCCCTCCCTGAGCCTGGTTCTGCCGGAGGTTTCTTCCTGTTAAAAGGGAGTTTTTCCTTCCCACTGTCGCCAAAGTGCTTGCTCATAGGGGGTCATATGATTGTTGGGTTTTTCTCTGTATCTATGAAGCGCCTTGAGGCGACTTTTGTTGTGATTTGGCGCTATATAAATAAAATTGAATTGAATTGAATTGAATTGAATAGAAGAGGCAAAGCTGAGGATACCGTCTGTGTCTTTTTCGTCAGCATTGCACAATCTGGCATCTTTAGCCGAAGCCCCCGATAAACGTACCAGGGTGTGTTAACTTTTGTGCCTAACTGTCAATGAGAGTGGCTTCACAATGCTTATGTATGTTAATATCCATTACAGATGATGCAGAGCAGGAGAGGACTGATACTTTCTTTTCTCAGTTGTGCAAAATTCTCAATGGGAACAACCCCAAATTATACTGCAAGAATTTTAATACAGTATCTTTCTTAAGTGAAAAAAAGAACATGTAGTCTGCAACAGATGGTTTGGTCTCCAAAGATCTGATCTCAGAGTCGTTAGCTAATCTGGGATTTCATGCAAGATAACAACTTGCTTTTCTGGAACCTTGACAAACATATATATATATATATATTTGTTTGGGTGAATGCATTCTGTATTTAAGTTTAATTATATTTAAGTTTAATTGACAGCAGGAAAGTACTTGTGAAATTTATGTGTTTTCATACTTATAAGCCATATACTTAATAAACATGTGTGATTTGCATCTATCTCTGGTGTAAAGCTAGGCATTTTAAAACGGAGGTGGATGGGGATCATAGCTAAGACCCAGTGAATAGTGAAGGTGCGTCTGATGTAGCTTGCTATTTCAACATGAGCTCACATGCTAGATGGTGTCAGAGCTCTCTATATATCTGTACTTCCTTTCAGAATTTCATAATTCAGTGATGATAACTGTCTGAAGTTAGTAATATGGTGTTGTTTTGCAGCATTAGAAATCTGTGGTGCTGACTCACATTTCCTCGCAGGATATTGCACATCTTTTTCCAGTTGGTAAGAAGACAATTTATGACCTTTACTTTATTGTTACTCTTATGGTTTACATTTTGGATTTTTTATTTAATCCTACAGATTAGCCCCATCATTAGCAATTTGTCACTTAATAAATTATAAGGCCACTGTGTATCATTTTGACCACCATGCTGTATTGCGTGTAAGTGTGTAGATTTTATTTAAACAAATGAATGAAGTTTTAGAGGTGTGAAAATTATTGTATTATAAAATGAAACGTGACAAAACGATCACAACGTTCATATTTATAATATAATCAGTCCTATAGCTAATCGTTGCTTCAATGGTGTAGTATTGGCTACAGTAAAGACGACCAGACTCAAAAATTCTCATGCAGTTTGAGCCAAGGTCTTTCTCTCACCTCTAGTTTGAATCTACAGTTATTGTTCCTTCAGTCTCATGCCCACTCCACTTTATGCCCCCTTCTGTAGCCTAACTTCAGAGTGGAATCAATTCAGTATTAGAGTAATGGCTTGCTGCGACTGTGCTTGGGTCATTTTATGGTGCGGACATGGAAGCAGAGGATCAATCAGAGCCATGATATCTTATTACTAACGTTAATTCACCCAGAGCAGTATGGATCTGTGCATTAGCCCGGCGGAGCCGTGATTTAGAGCAGAGTGGAACTGAGTGTGGATATGGCCATATGCGTGTTTGTGTTTCTAACGCACATAGTGTCTGACTTTTGTTGGTTTTTGTGCATGCTTTGAGGTTTGCTCCATTGCATACACTTGTGTGAATTGATTTTTGTCATTTTACTGCAGATGAATACATTCTGCATGATATTTAAATGAACTGTAATCAGGGGGACTTCACAAAGGAGCAGAATTTAGGATAATAAAATGTCCAGTATTTGCTTCTTCACCCTTAGAAACAGTCAAGGCAAAGCTCCAACAAACAGCTTTACTTACCAAAGCAAAGCTCAGCTGGTCATCCGTCACATGCACCCTGTTGCTCTTGCCACATGGGATTATTTCCTGGTGGAAAATATATCTGAGGAGTGGGACTTGCCCAGGAAGGTTTCCCCCCCCCAAAACATGTTTTATTCATCCAGTGTGCCACTTGGAGTGGCTTGTTTTGGTTTTTGTTTAATGTTTCTTCTGAAGACCAACATGTGCGTGTGTGTTTTGTTGCTATTTTGGTGTTTCTGTCTGCATTTCTGTCTCCCTCTCTTTCTCTCTCTCCCTCTTTCCCCTTCTCCCCTCTCTCTTTTCCTCCATAGTGTGTGAATGAGTTTGTGCATGTGTTTGTGTGGGTGTTTCATCCCTGGAGAGATGAAAAGCCTAGGACCATATGTTATGCAGCAGTAGGCCACAACAGACAGCACTGTTGCAGAGTTCAATAATAAGGATTGCCCAGTGGCAAAGGGCCAGTTGGAGGTTCAGTTGGACCAGTGGCCTGGTTAGTTAGTTGCCAAATTGGGCCTATGCCTAAAAAGTTTTTGTCTTACTGCTTCTCACTGGCAGTAAGCCTGTATCTTTGTCTTTCTCCAGTGCTCTGCTTTGTTATTGGCTCTCTAGGCCCTGTGTAATGCTTTAGCCAATGGAGATGTTTCCTTGAAGAGTGGAAATATGGCCATCCATGATCATACTCTACTCTGCCACTGTGATTTGACTTTCAGAATAATAAATGAAGGTGGTATTTTTTGCAGTTTTAACATACACTATGCAAAAAAAGTTTTTCATATGATTGCCAAGCAGCGATTGTAAAAATTTGAGGTGCTAGCTCACTGTCGACCCGCATTTGCAATAACTTGTTCAGTTCCCCATTACAGTGTAGTTGTACTGTGTGACTGCCTTCTTATTGTTGTGTTGTGACTGTCTGTGTTTCAGTCTTGCCTGGTAAAATCCCCCCTTCCTTGTTAAGCAGTCATCATTAAATCTAAATCAAGCATCAGGACATGCACTGCCATTCAAGTACAATAAAATTAACTTGACGCCACAGCGGTGTTAATGAGTTGCAGTAAATATGATTTTAAATCGTGGCTGAAACAGAGGTTTAAATAAGAATCAGAAAGAATACAAGACTGACAAAACTGCATGCCCTGCAGTGATTAGTGGGATAATGCTGTGTGTTATAATAACAAATATACCAGCCATCCACCCATTTTCTACTGCTTTGCCTTATCAGAGTCGCAGGTGCCTGGTGTCTTGCAGGCTGCCCCAAGTGGCGGGGTACACCGTGGACAGGTTCCCAGCCTGTCACACATTAAAGAAAAAGAAGTTAAAACTAGTTTGTAAATGTATTTTTAAAGATGTATTTTTTTTGTTTTTTATAAATGATATAATAATCTATATTTACTGAGCATGACTGTAATTCATGATCACAGATTGTGGTTGTTTATACACAGTTTTAGGGAAGTGGATCTGCTGACATGTGCAAATTTAGCTAAATCCACCCTGTTGTGGTTAACGGCTGTGAATGTCGCTGCTGTATATTATCACATGCTAAGTTAATATAAAAAGCAACATGGCACATATCTATCTATCTATCTATCTATCTATCTATCTATCTATCTATCTATCTATCTATCTATCTATCTATCTATCTATCTATCTATCTATCTATCTATCTATCTATCTATCTATCTATCTATCTATCTATCTATCTATCTATCTATCTATCTAAGCCATAAACACAACCCCGAAATGTTGGCAGGAAAAATAACTGAACTTTACCCAAGCACCTCTGCACAACTCAGCCACACAGATATATGTGTATTCTCTTGTGTAATAAGGACAATCAATACTGTCACTGTAAAAAATCAGAACAAAGAAAGAGACCAAAGTGAAATTGACAGATAGGTGGGGGAGTAACAGGTTTAAAGTTAATTTGTGTTCACTCTCTCCTTTTTCATATTGTCTCTAGAAGAATCTCCTCCCTTCATCTTACCCCCTCTTCTGTTTTTTTTCTTTTTCTTACTCCATGTCTCTATCTACACACACACAGACACACACACACTCACACGCACACACACACACACACACACACACACACACACACACACACACACACACACACACACACACACACACACACACACCTTCCCCGTAGAGGTCATTTTAAAGACAAGGTTCGGGCCAATCAAGCTGAAGTTGTATAGCCCTAGTTGTGGCTGCCTGATTGAGAGTGACATTGACACGATTACGACAGATAAACTAGATTAAGAACGACATGGCACTCCCTGCCTTACTTCGTCTACCCTCTGTCCCTCTCTTTCTATCCTGTTCCCCCTCCTTCATTGCTCTTTGCTCTTGTTGTCTGTAAGTATACGGTTGTATTTCTCACAGACTTTGTCCTCTAATGACTCTCAGCAGCTCATCTTTACTCATTTGTGTGCCTTTCAAAACAAAACTTTCATGAGCCCACTTTATGTGTGGGGCCTGCTTCTATTAAACCTCATTATCATCAGTAACTAAAGGCTTATGTTACTCAAAGCCTCCAATTGCTTTATCAGAAAATCATGCCAGTTTCTGCTCTTCTTACCCTGGCTACAGTTGACCCACAGTTACAGGGCTGTTTTATTAAATGCACTACTGTCAGAACCCAGGACCATTAGAAAATGGTTGTCAGTAGGAGCCTTTTGCCAGCCAGCAATCTTCTCAAATTGCCTTACCTCACTTTCTTGGTAGCAGCAGGTCTGGTACTGGACCTACAACTCGTACTGACATGGGATGAAATTAATCTACCGCTTGCATTCTCCTTTGTCTGGTGAAATAACAAACCTGGCTTGATGTGATGTGCATGAAATTCATTTCTGTGGGGACAGAGGATCCAAGCTGGCTCTTACTGAAACTAGGAGTTTAACATCATTATCCTTAGTCAGGATTTGATAATAAGGACAGAATGTGTGCATTGCTGGGATGCAGAATGTACTGAGAAGACTGCTTCAGCACCTCTGTTTGCAGTTGCCCGTTGATAACATCATTTAATTTCATTAATACATGTTGGAGATGATTTGTTGAAACTGACTATTAACTTTTTACTTCTCAACATCATATCGGCATAACATGGAGAAAACAAGCGCTTCTCTTAAACTGGAATTATGCTTCTGTGAGGGTAGCGCGCTCGCAGTGAGCTGGCAGTCTGTGGACAGCCGGTTTACCTGCAGAGAGCATCTGTTGTCAAAGGAGGCAGCATACAAAGTATGTGGTACAATTGATATGTGGGGTACTCTTATTTGTGCTGATTTGTTGTAGGTTCATCAGGGCTAAACTTACAAGGTGGGGAAGTTATACTGAGTGTTAAAACAATGAAAATTGTGAACTGCAGCTACTGCCTCTGGGTTTCATGCTGTAATTTTTGATCTTTGATAGTTTCTTTGTGCTTCTTCCATTCCTGGGAAACACGAATATTGCTCCCTTCCCTTTTCTGACCTTTCAGCGACTAATCAGCATTCAGTGATGTAGAGCAACACCCACGTCCGATAACGTACAGTTGGGATTTTGGAGGTCTGCACGGGAGCAACTTTGCAGTGAGTTTTCTGCACATATAGAAATTTGTGCGCAAACAGAGACCATTGCAAGACCATAAATTGAAAGGCTGATATATGAGGTGACTATCTACTAGCAGTTTTAACTAAAGGTGGGGTTACCTCTCCTTAATATCGTCTTTTTGTCTTGTGTGTAAAATCGTAAGAAAAACAGAAGCTGCTGTGATTTAAAACAGTGTAATTCTTACCTCTTTTGACCTTAGGCCTCAGTCAAACACGTCTAGAGACTGGTTAGTGACCCCCAGGCAACCTTGGGTTGCTAGGGAAAAATATGTATTCTCTGGTTGTTGGAGGTTGCTGGGATGCTGGGTGAAATCACAAAGAGGTTGCAGCATTAAAAACATTCTGATTATTGCTTTGGTTGTTAGCAGATTGACACAGTCGCCCATAGTATGCGTGGAAGACACCGACTAGTTTCACCTAATAACTGCCAATATCCTCCACCACCACTTGGTGGTAATGTGAGCAATCTTTAGGAAAGTTGTGATTCAATGTTTTTACATGTAATGTTGTGAATATGACTTTTATTAAGTCTATGTGTCCTTTAAGCATGCATGTGTGGCAATGTTTTGAATACATGCATATTATGCTTGTGCTTCTTTTTTGACAATTCCATGTTATGTGTATCTCTTTGTCTCAGTCTGTTTAACTGCGTGTGTGTGCGCGCGTGTGTGTGTGTGTGTGTGTGTGTGCGTGAATCGAGCTATGAGCGTCTAAAGACAATTCCCTCGGTCTGATCTAATAAGCGTTCATCTCATTTCTGAGCTTTCTCCTCACCTCCTCTTTTAAACTTTGTTAGTATCGGTAGCCAGATTAGCTTAATGAAGTCCCAGGGAAGTCACTTTCCCTTTGGATGTCTCTCCACTCCACACTTTGCTTTGTACATCCTGCTTCATATGGTGCTCTGTGGCTGGGAGGGTTAGTGAGTTCGTCTGGGATCCTTTTTCTTAAACATCAACCTATACAAATGTCTATTTACCTTCACTATGTGTGCCGTATAGTATGACTCTGAATGTAACACGGCTCTTTTGAGTGACATTGATCCCTTGGTGATTGACCTCTGATCTCTGACTCTTCTAGATGCCCCTTAGGGGTCTAGCCAGTATGCGCTATCAGCCTCTCCCAATCTAATCACTGTTACACCTAATACCTCTGAGTGCTATTAACTTACCATCAGGTTATGGACTAACTTGTGACAACACACACACACTCACACACTGTTTTGTATTGACGTGTCACAGAAAGATAAAAATAAACACAGTGTTGAGGCTGCAGTTGGGTAGATATTTCTCCTGATTTGGAGGAGAAACAAAGGCTGAGGGAAAGAGAGATAAATGGTGGCACCTTAGCAATTATACAGGTGCACTTTTCTTGGGGGTTAATGCTCTTGATCATACATCAGTATCGCCCAGCAGAACATAACTCCAAAAGATCTCCCATTGATTTGTCATAAGGTAAGAGAGTGCATGTGTTGGCATCTCAGATATAATTCCTTTCATTCCTGTGTTCATCCTAAACACCTAATGTGTGTTTTTATAGCCTAATTCTGAGTCTCTCTCAATTTTCTGAAGTGTCTCCATTAGTGGTTGGATCAACAGACTGGTTTTAGTTCCCCTTGAGGGAAAAGAGTGAAAGGACCCCATTGTGTATCTCTTCAGTGATCCATCTCCAGCTGGTCAATACAGAATGATCTCTGTTATGGAGGACTGATTCTTGAAAAGGCACAAGATGACTCCGTCTTGCACAGACCTGTGTGGATTTCATATTTTTGCTCTTAAGAGTAGTGCACGTTTCTGTTTGGCTCTCTGTGTGCATGCAAGTGTATGTGTGTCTGTAGTGCTGGTCTCTTTCATCCTGGCCTATCCCCGGGGACAAGAGTCATAGTGGGCATGCACCCTACTCTAGACCTTCTTTGATAATCTTCCCTAATTGGTCTTAGTAGCAGTCTCATGAGAAAGCTAATTAAAACAAGGTGTTGAAGGGGAAAATAACAAAATAATTGTGGTTGTGTGTGTGTGTATTGCTCTGTGTGTGTGTGTGTGTGTGTGTGTGTGCATGCTCATGCTAATATCTGTGTATATTCATGTGAAGCCGTGTTTCACCAAAGTCACATTTGTTTACAGAGATGTGACTTGAGGTTTTCTTGTGAGTGAGTCTTTATGTGTTTATAAGGAAAAGTGTGATTGAGCATTATATTTGCTCCATCCTCTGCTGTTTGTTTCCATAAATGCATTGCATGCATATGAATGTTTGTGATTGTGTGAATGAGTCGAGAAAAGCAGACCTGCTGCAGCTGATTGAAGTGCGCTTGTTTTTTTTTTGGAGTTGCATTTTCTAGGTGCGTCTAATCATACACGAGGTCCGTCTTTACTGTTTCAGCTCTGAGCCCCTCCAGTCTCCTCCTCACCTCAATTTTGTCTGTTCTCAGGTTCTGCTCATATGACTTCTCAGTTTCCTTTGTTATGATTTAAAGACCTAATGGCTTTATTCTTGTTTGAAATTTCAGTGCCTCTCTCTCTCTCATTTATTATCTTTTTGCTCTCGTATTTGTAACTTGATATGTGTACACGCTCTATTGGGTCAGCTTTACATTCATATATCTGTATTACAGTAAACAACAGAATGAACAGGGTTGGGTTTTGAGGTTTGGGGTTAGACAGAGATAGTGAGAAAAGTGAGTCAGAGCATCCAAGAGAGGCACATTGGTGCTGCACCGTCTTTGCCACAACAGCCTGTTCAATTTGTTCTCTTCTTCTTCTACTTCTTTCCCTCCTTCATTTCCTTTTTCCATCACTGGCCATCTCCATTTACTTATTGAGCTGTTCTGTCATTGATCTGTCCATCGACTGGCCCTCTGATCCAGCCTCCATCTGTCTACCACTGACAGACTTTTAATTGATGAGAGAACAGGTCAAATTAAGCAATTAGGCCAAGTGGCGGAAAAAGAGACAGAGCATGTCTTTTTCAGGTAGACGGAGGGTGAGGAGGGGCGCTGAGTGAGGATGAAGAGGAGAAGAAGGGGTACGAGTGGGGAAAACGAGGGAGAGTTGGGAGGGAGGGCGGGGGGATGTTGTGAAGGATAATGAATGCGGGAGGCATAGGCAGATGCGGAATGTTTACGCTTTTTCATTTTGGAATTTGAATGAATTTTTCATAGCTATTCATAAAAAATCCATCAATATTTCACCTGGGGAGAGTGAAGGAGAAAGAGAGGGAGAGGGAGAGAAAAAAGGACCCTTATGGAATGAGTTGTCATGAAAGTCCATTGAAGCAAACAGAGTCGCTGGAGAAGAAGAGAAAAGAGGGAAGGAGGAGGGATGTAGGGATGTTTATGCCGAGGACACAAACACCTAGATAGGGGTAGCGGTGCAGGAGGAGGGGGAGTGCGAGGAAGGGATGCGGAGGGGAGCCTACAACGTAAATGTCTGGGTGAGAATGAGAACGACGGCTGGTGTGGTATCTGTCGGAAGGTGTGTGTGTGTGTGTGTGTGTGTGTAGTGTAGTCTGAGACAAAGCCATATCAACCACCCCCTCTAACAGCAACAGCAGGAGTGGGGTTGTGTTAATTTTCACTTTGTCAAACCCCATTATGTGAGAAGAGCGTCTGATCCTTTCCTATTAGCATACAGTGGGCCCAGACACCTGCGATGGGATTTCGTGTGCCTTATTGCTTTCTTCATGGGGAGCAGCACAGGGAGTCATGAGGTTGGAGGCATAGAATCAACTAGTGGCTTTCTTTTGCCTGCTTGCTCCCTGCGCACATTTACTTTAATGTAGACTGATACACGTGTACTGTCTAATTTTGACTCGGTTTACAGATATTTTCAGGTAATAACCAGGTAAACTTAACCCACGATCTCTATCTATGACTCATAACCCTGCATGAATATAAGAGAAAAGTGTAATATTCACCGATCAGGTCACA
This sequence comes from Perissodus microlepis, assembly GCF_051167445.1. Lineage (NCBI taxonomy): Eukaryota > Metazoa > Chordata > Actinopteri > Cichliformes > Cichlidae > Perissodus > Perissodus microlepis. Next base: position 21,068,815 of record NC_140480.1, read on the forward strand.
GCCCAGTGATCAGTGACTAGATTCGATCCCTGCAGCCTCTAGTTGAACTCTGTCCTTACCAGATTGTACCACTAGATCTACCTCAGGGCAGGTCATGCGGCGTGTCATTTGCATTAATTTATGCCAGCAGGCGGGTCAGTCATCTGTCTACAGGTAGTCAATTAAATATCTAATTAAGTGGGGAGGAGTTTGAATAATGTAGGTGTATTGACTGGCTTGGTTGGGTGGGAGAAGGGATGATAGCTGTGTCTAAATCAGTGCTGCGGCAGACGTGAGGGTGATATAAACCACTGAATATCTGTCAGAAGCACATTAGAGGAATGCGGGAGAGGAATACATGCTCCAATATAGCACTGTACAAATGTCTCGAGTCCCCCCTCGTATCTTTATGTGTGTATAATTTTTTAGGCCTGTCACATCTTCTTCTTTTGTCCTCCACTTGTCCAGCTACCTTAGTTTTTTTAAGGAAGCACTGCACAGCATGAGGTATGCCAAGTTTTCAGCTAATAGCTCTTTGGAAATTACCTCATTGGTGCAAAAATACAATTTTTTGCTGCCACTATAAAAAAATAGATGCCAGTAAGTATCTAAAAATACAGTTTATTCCTGGTGTTCACTGTTTTTTTGTGTCTGAATGATTCACAGGTTAGAGTCAAGTGGTTAAACAAACAAACAAAAAAATATATATATACCTCAGAAAATGGTCAGGTACAAGAACAGGATTGAAACTGAGTGAAAAAGCAGCCAGTGTCCCAAGAAAAGCCCTTCAAAAAGAGTTGAGAAGAGTTGTTCAAGAACATTTTAAAAATTACAATAAAGACTGGCTCATTGGAAACAAAATATGAATAAGTAATGGGGGCTCAACTACGTTTGTGCAATGCTGTAGATTAAAATTTAGATTAGAATGTGTTTTAGAGATCTAGGATCAGATACTGTTGAAAATATTACAGATTTTATTTTGGTTTGACATCTATGGCAAGATGCTGGAAGTGGTTGCCTCCAGAAGAGGTTGTTGAAATGAGTTTTGACTGTTGCTTACTTGAAAGATTAGTCAGGTGAAGTAGAGTGTAACTAAATTTGGTTTGGTTCCTATGGTTCAGATTTTCACGCTGATTTATTTGAAAATAATCAAGAGTTGTAAACAAAAAGTCCGACTGTTAAATGAGTTAACTCGTTAACTGGACAGTTTTGGTGACATGCCTTTCTGCAGCAGCTTTGCACAGTACAAACAGGTATGTAAAAATGGCAGCGCTTTACCACACAGGTTTAAATACATGTTTTGCATCTACAATCAAGCCACAGTCATGTCAACAATTGTTTTGACCTACACAATTGTTGGTGCATTAAACATGCACCGTATAGTTTTCTTAATTTCAAATAAAATCATTTTTAAATGTCACGTTTGTTTTGATACCACCTCAATATTTATAAATATGTCTTTCTTGGAGTATTTTGACATGGAATGAAACACAAATTAAATTATGTTTTTAAAGAAACAAAATTAGAATAAAAAACCCCTGAGAAAATACATTCAGCATTTTAGGAACTGGACTCCCAAATGCAGTAAGTGCGTATTCATAAGGAGATATCTGTTTATAGAGTTTGGCTTCTCACTAACTCTGGTACACATCAACACAAACTGAGAAAAATCATCTGAGACACTCTGTACGCAACAGGCTGCATCTGTTATGTTGGAAGGGATGTTTAAGTTAAAACAACTAGACGTACTGCAGATGTTGGCAACCTTCACGCTGTCATCAGAAGTGATGTTTCTTGGGTTTGTGTGAGAATTTCTGAGTGTTTATTCATATGAAAGATTAACTAAGACTAAGCCTGCACTCATAAAATATTTATACTAAACCTGTGAAAAAAACAAGTTTATTACAGCTGTTTAAGTGGTTTGTAAATAAGTTCAACTGTATTTCATTAAAAATAGTCAAAGGAGCTTGCAAAGAAAAGCGTCTGGACTTCTTTAAGTTTACTTGAAGACGTTTCACCTCTCATCCGAGAAGCTTCTTCAGTTCTAAGGTCAAATGGTGGAGAGTCCCAGATATAAACCTAGTGGGAGTATCCCCCCACAGAGGGACAAAAGGACCCCCTGATGATCTTCTAATCGCCTGAGCCAAGGTGTGAAACTGGGTGTGGGTCCCAATCAGCCAGAGTTTCGGGTGTGTTCATTGTGAAACCTGGCCCCACCTTATCATGCGAATTCCTGAGGTCAGATGGCCCAGGCCCACATCCTGGGCCATCTGACCTCAGGAAACTGAAGAAGCTTCTCGGATGAGAGGTGAAACGTCTTCAAGTAAACTTAAAGAAGTCCAGACGCTTTTCTTTGCAAGCTCCTTTGACTACGATGACCTGGATGACTGAGAACCTTCACAGACATACTTCATTAAAAATAGCACAAAGACAGTGCAGGGTTACAGATATTCTAACTGAGAACTTTGATTTTGGTGCCAGCAGCATGTTTTTGGAAAAGATGTGTTTGGCTAATTTGGTTAATAACATGACTGTGTATAAAAAGAAAGACTATGCATGTAGATTAGCAATTTTTTATCAATGAAAGATTGTGAAGACTTTGGGCATTTTAACATATGCACACTAAAAAGACTGAAAGAATCTAGATAAATCTGTGAAACCCAGAGACAAAGCCAAAAAGCTATATTGAATAGCAGTGATCTTCAGCCAGTCCTGCATTAAAAACAGACACGTTTCTTTTTTGGAAATCAATACATGACCCCGGAACACATCAGAAAATGATTGCCAGTGAACATTGTTGGGCTCTGAATACACATTGTAAGTTAAAAGTGCACAATACATATAACCCACCAATACATATTAGGCGAGAAGCGGAGTACACCGTGGACAGGTCGCCAACCTATCAGAGAGCTAACACAGTGACAACCATTCGAGCTCACATTTACCTCTATGGCCAATTTAGACCATGACCAATTAACCCAAGTATGTCTTTGGATTGTGGGAGGAAGCCAGAGAACCCATGCAGACGCAGACAGATCATCCACACAGAAAGGCCTCAGACTGGATTTAAACTCAGGATTGCTTTGCTGTGAGGTGCCGTGCTAACCAATGTACCACTTTATTAGAATATGAACAAGAAGAAAAAAAAGAAAAAGAAGTATCTTTCAAAGCTATATTTGATTTAATAGGTTTAATGGTTTAAAAACACAGCTGTAGATCTCAGTCTCATTTGAAATTGAGGTATTTTTATGTTTTTTTTTTCACATGGTGACAGCTGTGTCTGCACACCTTATTTATGTGTAATATAACAATGGCATCACCCACAACAATGTGAATGTATTGCTCTAAACAGGTGCTAATAAACACATCGCATATGTTTTTGTGTATGTTGGCAGTGCTAAATTTGCATGTTGGCACTTGGCTCAGTGCCATTGTGATTGCTTTATTCTTTTATAAAGCTGCCATGAACACAGGTATGTCACTGTTTAAATTGCATCACAGAGCTTTAAACACAGCTATGCTACAAAGATAGTCATGAAACCACAGATGGATACAGACACAAAGCAGAGATAATGGTTGGTATAAGATTATTTGCCCTTTGCAGTCACACAGAAACATAATACAATTCAATGGGGGTCCCTCATTTAGGTTTCACTGTGCAAATGCAGTGTTTTCAAAGAATTTGTAGTCATGGAAAATTAATAGATAGGAATCAGCATGGAGCAGCACATAACCGTCTGCCCAACCCTACAGTAGGTCATGACTATTTCGCTGCCACAACAAAGATAGAGGAAGGTCAAGGGTGAGAAGTTGTGAACACTCTAGTTTTCCAATGCACAGTAAAGTATTAGAATTAAGTTTAGTCTTGCTTGAATTTAGTTTTAATTCATTTTCTACTCCAGAAATTTGTTCTGGTTTTGGGAGAGAGATCTTTGCATGAATTCTTTTAGCTTGTAGTTTAATATAATTGGACTGACTGTGTTTCATTTATCTGTGACAAAGCAAAGGCTTTTATATTTTTGTTTAATGCTAGTTAATATTTGATTTTGAAGAAAAATGAAAAGTAGTAGATTCATGTTAAAAAATGAGAACCACATCAGATGTATGTGAAAAGCCACAAAATCTGACAAACTGAGCTCTGTGACACACAGAAGGGACATAACTGTGTTTAGCTGAGTTTTGTTCATGTTTTTTTGTGTTTGGGGCAGACAGTCTGACTGATGGGCATATGGGGAACATGGTGCTGTGGCACAGCTGACTGCCTCTGACATGACACAAATGACGGCGCCTGGGGGAGTTAAGTGGAGAGTCCGTCATTCCACCCAGAGTTTATACTTTCCAGGTTTGCTGTTTCTTGTTTGGTTTTCTGTCTCTGTTAGGGTTGATCAGACTCAAAGAAACCTTCTACTACTACTTTTGTCCTATTTCCTCCTGTTTTATCTGTCTCCCCCTTATTTCACCCTCAACCCCTCCCTTGCCCCTCACTCCCCACCGGCTCCCTCCAGATGTGTTAATCAGTACTCCCTGTTAACACATGATTCACCCCATATGTCTTCTACAGCATCAGGCCTCCACTGGGGAGCAGGGATTGTGTATATGTGCATGTGTGTGTGTTCACATGAGTGAGTGCAACTTTGATGTGTCTTTTCTCTATTTTTGTGTGTGTGTGCACACGTGTGTGTGCATGTGTGTAAATGCTTGAAAATCCACCGGGCTTGCCGGGGCTTTCTCCAAAGGGCTGCTGCTGTCGGCTCAAATCAACCTCCTCTCCCCATGAGTGAACACACTAATCCATTTGTGTATCTGACTACATGTTGTGTGTGTGTCTGCGTGTGTATGTAAGCATGCTAATCCAGGGGAGGGCCTTGCCTAACACCCCATGAAAACACTCCATTCACTAGCAATTAGAAGCAGGGGCCCTAGGCCCGGTACTACACTTCCACTGGGAGAGAGGGAGACAAAGAGGGGAGGAGAGGAGGAAGAGATGAGGGTACTACAGGGACAAGAGGAGGGGCACAGGTCTGAATGTCTGTGTCTGAGGGACAGGAACACTTTGATTTTTGGTCATCTAAACTTTTTCCTGTTAACACTTACCACTGGACTGCTTAATAAAACTGTCTTCATGCCAAGTTTGCCCATCAATAAGACAGAAAAACACAGATGCTGACCAGTAACATTTGTCTTCTAGTTTAATTATTCCTTATTCATATCACGTGTCATTATTAATGGTTTATTGATCTATGATGAATGCAGACTGATCTTTATCCACTTGGAGAGACAGTCATCATTATGAGTTAACAGTCTGGAAAAGATCTCTGTGGAACAAAACATCTTTCTTCCATTAAAGCCCACTAAGAGACAGGATTTTATCTCTGCTTCTGTTTTTTTAAAACAAGTATTCATCTCTGTCTCTTTCTGTGTGTGTGTGTGTGTGTGTGTGTCCATTGTTAAAGTTGTTGTTCCCCATGTAACCAACACTGAACAATCATGTAAAACACTAGCACTGGGCAACCAACAACCACAATCCCAGCTGCACACTTGTTTGTGCTTCTACAAATATTAACCGAAAGTAAAAACTTTCATGACAGTATGGTGACTTTCATTTAAATTGTTTTTGAGTGGGAACCCCCCCCCCAAAAAAGAAAAAAAGAAGTACTTTCAGCTGTTCCTCTATTCACATGGCGTCACCACAGCAGCTTTGCATGTTTGATTTGGCAGTGCTTTTTTTTTCTTAATGCTGAGTGCCCTTCCTGATCCAACACCAAAGGGATATTTGTCTTCTTCTGGTGTCAAACCCGGAACCTTTAACATGTTAGGCAAATGTGCAACCCACTACACTATTGAGCAGCTTAATTTGGTTTTGATTCATGCTTGAAAATTATACCAGAGTTAAACATTTGATCATTCTTGTATTTTCATGCTGTCTCTGGTTAATATGAAAAACTCAGTTGTAAATATTTGCAGGTCAATAAAAGCATGGTGTCATAGGTTAATAGATTTTTGTGCCTGGATATCTTAAACTGTTAAAGAAATTTAGATTATATGAGGTGTGCTCCACTTTTGCTTTATGGTGCTTTGATTGCATACACTTAACACATCACCACCAATGTCTGTTATTGTGATGTTTTTTTTGTGTTATGATCAGATTGATCTCAGTGCTGCCACAGATACTAAGAAGTTTTCCAAAAGGAAAATAGAAAAACCCGAATGCTACATAAATGCTGACGTGTTAAAACCTTACTTTGTAGCGATCAAGAGATCAAATTAACAGTTAAACCAAGCAAAGTAGCAATCAATAACTCAATCAGACTTTGCCACTGAAGATAAAATGACCTTTAACACCATCATTAGTTCACATCATTAGTTCAAATATACTTTTAGCATATGTGATGGAAACTTTTGCATATAAAACATAATATAATATCAAATTAAAGAAACAAAATAACAAGAAAAGAGGCAGAGATGTAAAAATATAACTGATGTTCAGGTTTTACTAAAACAAAAAAATTTATGAATCCAAATAACAGCATTCTTTCAAGATTTACTTATTTTATATGTTGTAAATATCAGGGCAGTTACTTAAGTGATGTTTAAAATGCCTGTTAAATAGTTAAATTTAGTTTCTTCCTACTTCACAAATATACAGCCCACATTAAGAAAGCATAAAACTCTAAACTTGGCAGTTTAGTTGAAGAGAGAGCCTGTCATCAAGTGAGGTGTTGGATAAGATCATTTTGCTTTGCTGGCAAATGAAAAGTCATTTGTGTGTATAATTTAAAACCTTTTTTCTGTTTGACAAATGTGATGATTAAGAGGCAGGAGAGCAAATGGACTGAAAATCCAGTATCACCACATAGCAAGTCTTAAAATAGCACAGAAATAACTGCCACAAAATGAAAACCACTGACAGGTTTAGTGATCATTTCATGACAATGCAACCCTCTGCTTAAAGATTTTAGCATCTGACATTCACATGGAAATTACTTTGACACAATACGTCTAAACATTGTGGCAAACCACTGGAAAAGCTGCTCGAGGTACACAATAAACACTCAGAACCTGCCAGATCCCAGTGTTACTGGGTGGATATGGGAAGTGCTTGAACAAGCCTGATCCATGAAGACCCTGCTTCGGAACCTACATGACTACCTCTGGACTTATAGTTCAGAGCTGCTTTAGTAGAACAAAAGACTCTTACCTGGACTACTCCATGTGGTTCTGTAGGTATAAGTTGAATGCCAGAGTATCTAACTTTAAAAAGAAGACCATGGCTAAGATAGAAACATGGGCCAACCATAGCCAATTAGTCTCCTAGAAGATGTGAATGCAGCATTACAGACAATCCCTGCTGCAACCATTACTGATACCAACCAGCTGACCTACACTACAGCAGCAGTGATCCTTGAGATGCTTGGCTGTAAGTTAAACAACCACAAGGAGCAGTACCTTGCATGAAGAAGAAACTAGAGGCTAGAGAGGAAAGAAAGTTTAAGACAGCACGGAGGAACCTTAGCCAACTATTAGAACTGCAGAAAGGTGTGATAAAGAAGATGCCTAAGAAGTACAATAAGATGTCCATACATGAGGACTTAGAAACTGCCAAGCAAAGACTCAAATCCTTGGCCAGCCACTTGCAGAGGTTTACCAGAGAGTTAGAAGCTAGGAGAATAAACCAGATGTTCTCCAATGAACCATCCAAGGTGTCCACAGGGGAACAATATGACAACTGCCCCACCAAGGCTGGAGACAGATTAATACTGGCATAAGGGAGAAGGATGCAACACATAACAACAATGCTCAGTAGCTAGTTGGTCAAAGAGCAGAATACAGTAACCTCCCTAAACAGGATCCAGTAACATTCACAATGACAGACATGCAAGGATCCCCAGAAGGTACAGGTCACATCCTTGCCTTTCCACTACATGGTAGCTACTGTTAGGTATCATAGTGACTAAGATGAAAGGCCACATGTGTGTGTATATATAATCGGGGCCTAGACAGGAATTCGCAGGAACAACAGAGCAGCAAAACACCAACTATTAGTAGAACAGTCACTCGAGACTGTAAGACCAGACGGACCAACCTGTGCATCACCTGGATTTTCAAGAAAGCCTTTGTAGCACATGGCTTCTGCAATGCTTAGAACTGTACAAGATCAGCAGGATCCCAAAAGCCTTCTTTAAGATTTCAGTGTGGATGTGGAGAACAACACCAGAGGCCAACTTCAAGCCAGTTGCACAAGTCAATTTAACAAGTCAAAAGAATTGCCATCATAAAATCCACAAGTCCAAGGGTTTCAATATCTAGGACTGGGCAGTTGTCACAATGACGCAGTGCTTATACCATATGGCAATGCTAATCCTTTGAAATACTCTTACAGTGTAGCTCATCTCTATTGATCTGTGTGGACATGTAAGTTCTAATTATATGACCGTACAGATCATCTATAAACCAAACCAAAATAAAGATTCCGAGTAATGAATATGAATATGAATAATGGCAGTAAAGGATAAAGAATTTAATAAGCCAATATTACACAATAAGAAGTAAAATAAAGATGCTTAAGATGGTTAAGGGCAGAAGTGGAGTGCAATGTAAGAGTAAAGAAAGACTGAAGAGCAGAGAGTGTGTATTAAGTGTGCCTGAATGTTTCACTGGAAGTGCTAATGCATTAAACAAAGGTTTCAGAAAAATATACAGTACTGCTGTGTGTACACGCACATTTGACTGTGTCTGTTAACACGCTGTAGACAGACACACAACTGTCCATGCATAACCAGTGGTGCAGTGGAGCAAGTAGTGCCTTCAAATCATTGCCATGGGCCATAACCTTGAAAACTCCAGTTGAAAACATTTCTCCCACTTTTTTATATCGCTATTTATGTTGACAGCACCTTGGCTGCTTAGAACCCTCAATCTATCAAAGCTTTTCTGCCTGTTTCAAAACTGCTTCAGTGGCTCATAGAGAAACAAAAAGTGCCTTTAAACATGAATGAAACTGTATTGCTTTTGAACTCGCAGGTCCCTTGCAGTACCCTCCTCCCTCTCCCTTACTACCCATCGTTTCTCCTCCCTCCTGTCTTTTCTGCCAGCTTTAATTTTTAATGCATGTTCCTGAATAGGTTTGTAATAAAGAATAGGTACAGTAAGTAGCATAAAATATTGATTTTGTACATTTCCTTATGAATTTTTATTCTGTGGAATGATTAAATTTTTCATATTTTCTGTGCTTGGGAGATTTCTGATGAATTCATCTCTGTTTATTGTGTGTGAGCACACAACTGGTGTTCCCAATTTGGGCGAATGAATAATGCAGTCAGTGTCTTTTGTGTGTGTGTGTGGGGAGGGTGCATGCATGTGTGTGTGTGTGTGTTTTTTCATAATGCTGGGTTCAGGTGTACATAGCTTGCTCAGTAAGGTAAGACGTAAGTGTGTGTTCAAGTTTAGTAAAGGGAATCGTTTCTCCCCCAGACAAAATAAATCTGAGGTTTTTTAACAGCCAAGGAGGATGCAGTCAGTGAATAAGAAAAAGAGAAACTGAGTGCGTGTGTGTGCACATATATGATGTTGTGTATATCTTTCCTTGGGGCTAACTGAGAAGTGATAATTAAAACAATGGTATGATTAGCCATGCAGACCAGTGGCCACAGGCTCCCTAAAGAGGCAGAGTAGGGATGAAGAGAAGAAAATTAAAAAGGGAAAAAATATGTCTTTTTGTTTCTACTGTCTGCTACTGTACTCAGACTGGATCTCTCTACAGTCTCCAGATCATTTTAAAGCTCTGCTTTAAATCAGTTTATGCCTGCCTAGAGACAGCTCGGTGTCATAACCTTTAGTACACACACACACATGCACACATCCACACAAACACACCACTGTTGTCTTACTTACATACACATGTGCACAAACTCCACAATGTAGAACACAGACATGTCGTAATAGAGATAAGTATTGCAGCTCGGTAAAATGCACACTGTTAGTCTTACTTCAAGCGCAGATCTGAAAAATAGACATCATAAATATGAGAATACTAAGACGAGATAAAGCAAACAAAAGATCTATCTTCTGACCATTCTTAGCAAGTTCATCTCTGAGTTCTCATGGTAAAACTAATATCAAAGAGTGACACATCTCATATCACGTCTGGACTCGACTTTTATTGGTTTCAGCGAGAACTGTAATTGCACAATGGTAAAAAAAAAAAAAAAAAATCTGTTGGATGAAACGCCAGAGGGGGGAAGGACTTCATTTGTAAGTGAATTGTGAAGTGAATGTGTTTTGAGGGGACCTTGAGCATGAGTTTGAACGGGATCGATGCGCATTTGGGAAAGCCAATGGTGATCAATGAGAATGGATTTAGAGAGAGGGCGGGTGCGTCGCAGCACAACTGCGACTGAAGCTGCTGAAATAGACTTTATGAATATTAAACAGCAGGGGGTCGATAGCAGGGACAGGGCTGCTACAGTCAACGCAGGGACACTACGGTAAAAATGTGCTTTGGTGGGTGAACCAAAAAATATTTTGCTTTTGAACCTTTACGGATCTGAAATATAAACTGGTATTCAAACAAAGTAATTGACTTTGGTAATGAATATTTTTCCCTGATAAATGAAGTCAGCCGTGAGTTATCCATCACCAAAAGTGTTTCCAAACTGCCAACACAAACACTGCCCACACCCAGTCCACCCCATCAACCCTAGAGTACCTCCAGCCTCCTATTGCTGACAAGCTGAGTGGTGTGATGGTAGAGTGTAGTAAATAAATGAATAAGCAGACAAAGCGTGTTTACAGTACAATGTGACCTCTCTCCTAATATCAGCCAGGCTCTCTCTGCACCCCCAGCAGATGAACTTGAGGCCTGTTCAAGGGTATGCTTGTATAATAATAAACCTAGCGTGTGTGTATTTGTGCGTGGGTGAATGAGTGACTGGGTGAATAATATACCATCTATTAGGGAAACAAATTGGGCTGGTGTTACCTCGCTGGAGTTGAGTGTGGGGTGCTGTCACTAATATGTTCTGACATGGCCCCCCAAGACCTGAGAAGTAGTGTCTGTGTGTGCATGTGTGTATTTTTGTGTATTTGTCTACATCTACACACATGCTTGCATGTACTGCACACCTATCATTTGGACTGGTTGTAGATTAAATTTTTAGATGCTTATGCCCATTAGTATTCCTTATATTGGAGGTCTGAACTGGTTGTACCAGCCTGTTTTGACTTCGACAGCTGCTATTAGAAATTGGTTTTCAAATTACATTTACTTTTTTTTCTACATTTATGTAAATGACTAGTGACTTGGGGTTAACCTAAGAAAATGGGAATATATTACTGACATCATTTTTTTAAACTTTTTGCTTTGATGTGGTTTATATGTTTGCAACAACTCCCTTTCTTACTCGTCTTGCACCGACTGAGTCACTCATTCATTAAGAGTTTTCCACTTTCTAGAAAACAAGTCTTTGGTAGCAACGGTCTCTAGAAACTTTTTGGCAGATTTAGCCCTTGGCCTAACAGTTTTTCGGGGATCCCAGTGTTCATACCTGGAACATCACTGTTTGTATCATTTGCATGAATTGAGATACTCCTTAAAAAGCCAGTAAAGCCCAGTTGTTGCCAGACGGTTGCTAATGGCTTCAAGATTTGCATTTCAGCAAATCTGATCCCTCTTTTGTTCTCCATATTGACTCTTTACCTGCATGCAACCAAAGCCTGCTAGAACATGATTTGTCAACAGATCTGCAACTATAAACAGAAACTAGACAGCTTTTTGACCCTTTGCATGTTCTGCATATTCATGTGCAAATATCTTTTTATGGAAATAAAATTTTATGAGATATAAGTAATATTGAGGAGTAAGGTTTGATATATGGCATACATATTTTTGTGTATGTACTTGATTTTCTTAGCTAACATGTAAACACACATATATGCACACTTACACACACTTCTTTAGCCTGTGCCACTCAGTGCTCGGTTTATGATGTCACTGTTTGCCGTGGCCTCTGCACCACTGGGCTCCAGTCCCAGAGCTGTGAGTCTAGGGACTCCAGTGTGCTCCCTGTAATTCCTCCTGAAGCTCTAGCAGAACTGTCAACAGGGCATCCAGCCAACTCATAATCTAACACATTAGCTTGAAAAAGCAAAGTGACAACAGATTCTGCATGCATATGGACCCCAGAGACAGTTGCATCCCCATTTCCCTTATACTCACAACTGGAACTCAGTCTGTCTCTGTATCAGAATCGGTGGTCAAAGTTCACATTTTTGGCTCATTTCATCAAGGATTCTGAACCACTACACCAAACACACATCACTAGCAGTCACACTCAGCTTCATGTCGCTATTCATGTCGTTTTTGTTCATGAAACACATGAATAGTGTACCTGCATGCTCCTCTTTTGTGTGTTGTGTGCTGTCCCCCCCCAAACACTTCTGAATACAACAGATGTCAACACAAATACGCACCAACATTACACTGATTGCTCCTCTCATCTCTTCTAAATGGTCTACCAGGGAAAGGAGACCAGAAGAGTCTCTTGGGAGCAAAAGGGGGTCTTTAAGTAGTTAAGAGAGGAATTGCCAGGATGGACCAAATTAAGCAACTCAGTGCAAACTGATAAACCTGTTGTCCAAAATGTAATTAAGTAATTTGTTTGCTTTGCTAAGATATAGCACAGTCATGACAGTTTAAAGTTGGAATTCCTGTCCTGACTCTGTACTTAAAAGTGCTGGCTGGCTGTGTAGATCTATGAAGCGGTCCAAACCTGCTGGGTTTGTGTACTAGTCTCCTTTCTCTGTGAATGTGTGTTTGAGATCATCTGGGAAATCCAAGGCCGCCTTCGTGTGCTGTGGAGATCAATGTTACCGGTCTGGCTATGAGATGGAGAGAGCTGTCAGACCTGAATTAGATGTTAAATCTTTTCGACAAAATGTATTGTGTTCAGAATTTATCATGCGCTGTTTCCACGGCACTGATGTATGTTGCAGTAGCTGTGTGTGTGTGTCCACGTGTGCAAGCGTGTGATGCTGCAAACGTCCACTAAAATGCATGGTCTCAGGAGTGAAGTGGTGGAAAAACATGATAGATTCTTGTCATGATTCTCTCGTACAGCAGTAACTCTCTGCAGTTCTCCTTTCCCTACACTTCTGTTTTACAATCTTTTGCTTTCCTTATTATTTCTTCCCTTCTTTCTCTTCTTGTATCTCCGACTTTTTTGAATTAACGCACTTTTGATTTCGTTTTTTTGTTTCCTTTTATGCCTTCTTCTCCCGCATTCCTCCAAGGCAGTCATGTTTCATATATATGCGTTCTTTTAAACTGTGTATCTTAGACCAAAGGTATAACCCATTCAGCCTCTTAAAGTTGCCAAGGCTCCCCACCAGTTCTCCCTCTTTATCCATCACTTTTCACCCCATCACTCCCACTTTTGCTCTGTGTGCTCTTGCGCCAGTATGTCTGTCTGCTGATTATGGAGCTGAGTGAATTTATTTGCTAAATACAACACAAGCTATGGTTTTCCTTCTTCCCTTTCTGTTCATTTTTACACATCATATCTTTTAAAAAGATATGACAAAACTTACCTAACTGTAGGACTAACCCTAAGCCTCTTTAACTCTTAACTCTAAATGAATGTCTTAAAGTTTTTCTTGTTTGTTTATGTCAGAGATTAGATTTATCTGTAGTCATTTTAATATATAAATTTAAAAAAATACAGGGAGGCAGACAAACATAAACTCACTGGACACTTCAATAGGTTTGACCCCGAGGGCTGCCTTAAAGTTTAACAACGTGCTGGAAACATTCCTTAAATTTTGGTCCAGGTTGACATTATAGCATCACACTGTTTCTGCAGATTTGTTTACTGCACATCCATGATGTGAATCTCCACAATATCCCAAAGGTGCTCCAATAGACTGAGATGAATTTTGTTGTGTTCAAGAAACCAGTTTGAGATGATTTGAGCTTTGTGACAGGGTGTGTTATCCTGCTGGAAATAACCATCAGTAGATGGGTACACTGTGGTGATAAAGGGATGGACAGAGCAAATAATAATAACAATCAGGTAGGCTTGCGAGTTTAAAGGATGCTTCATTCGTTGGAAGGAGCCCAGAGTTGTCAAAAATAATCCCAACACCATTATACCACCAGCACCAGCCTGAACTTTTAATACAATGGAGGATGGATCCACATTTTCATATTATTTACACCAAATTCTGACCCTACCATCCGAATGTTAAAGCAGAAATCACGACTCATTGGACTACACAACAGTTTTCCTAATTTTTTATTATCCAGTCTTGGTGAGCGTGTGTGAATTGTATCCTAAGTTTCCTTTTCTTAGCTGACAAACGTGGCACCTAGTGTAGACTCCTGCTGCTGTAGCCCATCTGCTTTAAGGTTCAATGTGTTGTGTATTTGGAGATGCTCTTCTGCATACCTTGGTTGTAAAGAGGATTCTGGCGGTTCTGACATCAACAAAGCACTTTGGCCTAAAGAACTTTTTTAGACCATCCTCTGTAAACCTGTGGCGACATTCCAGTAGATCATCAGTTTCTGAAATACTGAGACCAATCCATCTGGCACCAACAATGATGCCATTTTCGAAGTCACTCACCCCTCTTTCACATTCTGATTCTCACTTTGAACTTCAGCAGGTCATCTAGACCAGCTGTCCCCAACCTTTTTTGCGCCACGGACCGGTTTATGCCCGACAATATTTTCACGGACCGGCCTTTAAGGTGTCGCGGATAAATACAACAAAATAAAACTAGTACCGGTACCGAAAAAAAGAAAATTTATTCATAACACACGTGAAAAGACCCAGGAAAACCGAGTTAACGATAAAAACGATAACAAAATAACGCTGACAACCGATAAAAACCCCGAAAACCATACATTTCACACCAGAGCCTCAACTCTCGCGGCCCGGTACCAAACGACTCACGGACCGGTACCAGTCCGAGGCCTGGGGGTTGGGGACCGCTGATCTAGACCATGTCAACATGCCTAAATGCATTTGATTGCTATTTAGATATTTGCGTTAACAAGGAGTTGAACAAGTGTACCGAGCAACGTGGACATTGAGTGTTAGCTTAAGAAAACCACAGATGGATTAATCTAACTGGGGGATTCTCTTTTGACCCTTGTTCAAACATTCTTTTTCTGCCTTATATACTCTGATTAAACTCTAATTTATTAACACAACAGATAAAAATCACATTGTCTTTCTTTCTGTAGAGTATACCAAGGTTGTAACTAATTGGTATTTTATGTACTGTATAGTATCTATTTTTTTTAATCATTTGGCCTTTAAGAATATCTTGGAAACATCACGGGCTACCTCAAAGCAAAAAAGTTCATCAGGGATCTTTAGATGTCTTGTTCGTCTAACTTTTTCTTATTATTAGTCAATACAGCAGTGAGTTATTCCGTGTTATACCCTCTATGCAGTGGAAGTGCAGGAGCTGCTGGATGCTGCTCGAGCTTAATTGTTAAGTTTACAAGGTGGCTTGAGAGACATGCATGATGAGACCCAGCTTTTACTAGAAGCAGTCTTAAATGGAAGTTAACATTTTTGTGGCAAATACAAGTAAGAGAAGACTATTTGTGCAGCAAGCCACCCCAGGCATACCTTTGTCCAGACCTGACAAGGCCATGTAAGACCCATTGACTTGCTACTGCAAGACAAGTAGGGATTGCAGAGAGGTATAACATTTACCGGTGTTGCTTAATCGATTATAGGATATTATCTACTACTCTGTTCTAATAGTCACAGTCATTAACTGTATGGGGTGTGCTGGGATTGGTGAACAAGATTTTTGGGATACAAACTTAAAGTGTTGTCACGGCTTTCTGCAACGTTTAAACCCAAAGCTGGAGCTTTATGAATTCAGGTTTTAGGATCCACTGTGATTAAACTGTAAGCTCTAAGTCTAATCACTCATATTTTAATTTAATCTCTGGTGGTATGATACAATAGAAGTGGAGGCTTTCACTGAGCACTGTGGTTCAAGGAAAAGTCGTCTGTAGCAATTAACAGAGAGATGAAAGACACGTGGCTGCCTGCTGAATAATTAAGACTGGTTTGATGAGCAGGAAGGGGCTCGGGGGGAGAGTTCAGTGCAACTCCTTATTAGATAAGTGTGTCCAGTGATGATCTAATGTGCTATTTTGACACGAGTAAATAAATTTGTGCTTGTGTTTTGATTAATTGGGTTTGGAGGACAGAAGAGTGCAAGTGGACTTTTACACAGATATCGTGTTTTAGACCTCATGAACGTCCAGAATTTGATTATTTTGTCCTTGGGCAAGTTAAGTTGTCCTGTGGTAGTGGGTTCAGAGCCTGTCCTGTAAAATGTGGTGGTTGCTTTTCTGCCATAGTGGTCATACCATTATGCAAATTACACAGCAGGGTCATTGGAACCATTGATCGAGCGGTTGCTGGTGAGGTACAACATGAAGAAAGAGAACAAAAAAACCTGTGCATGAAGGCAAGAGTTTGATCGGTAAATTTAAAAGAAAATTAGTACTGCAGGGATTGTGAGATGCAAGCAGGGAGAATAAAGGGAGCAAGAGATTGAGGCAGACACAGCACACAGGAACTCTCCCAGGAGTGTTTCAGCCAAATGTATTTAAATGTATTCTGCTAATTACAAAACTCTAAACACATACACGCTGATGCAAATGCTGTCTGGCATTTTGTAGCGCCATTGTACTGAGGTAATTACATGCGCTTGCTTTACATACTGTGTGTGTCTTTGCGTATCTGTACGTGTGAGTGTTTTCATGAGCTCACATATGTGTATGCGGGTTTGTCTAAGGAAGAGAGAAGATAAAAACAGACTTACATGCGGGAGACACGATAAGAGGAGCCTTTTCCACAAAGATTAAGTAGTATGGATTAAAGCAGAACATGCGGGTGGTTGGTTGTTCTTTCTCCCCAGTGAAGATGAATCAAGGCACTATTATAGCTGAAACTAAAACATTTACAGTAGCGATTTACTTCAAAAACATCTCTAGTGTCTTGGGGAATCCTATCTTTATTCACACCCAAGCACGGTAAAACACATTTGAAATCTCTGTTGAGTATTTTTTTAATGCAACATTTATTTTAATGTATTTCAACAAATGCACAATTTCAGAAATGTTTTTTGTTGTTCGTGCTTTACAGGGTGGTTTTTTTTGGTTAGAACAGAGGTAGGCAGAGAAAACATGGAGAGTGCTGTTCTTTTAGCCTGATGCTAATCAAGCTGATCGCATGAAGGGTAGCTCTCAATAGCTACTCTAACCACCTGCATGTTTGACCCCTTCATTGATTTATTGACTACTGTCTGTCTGGACATTGGTTGGACAAACGCCTCTTACCATCGCCTTTTGTCACCGCACTTCATCTGTTTTGTTTGCCGTCATCCATTCCCCAGTATGCCCATCTCTCTGGTTTTAATGTGCCTACATGACGTGCACTCATTTGTCCATTCAACCCCATCTCAACGCAATTTGTGAAACAGTTAGTTTACAGGACTGCCTTATCTGTTTCTGTTGACGTAAAGTGTAATGAACCAAAAAGCCAACAAATGACATGACATATAAATCATAAAAAGCCACCTCTGAGGACGTTTTAGTGCCACTTTTCTTATGTCCTTACACATTATTTGGTCCCCACTGTAGTTGCCATCACCACGCTGGGCAGGCAGACAGTGGGTGGCATGGATACTTACGTTTGTCGATGTGTTAACTTGAGAACGATGTGACGAGAATCTTGGATGAGTTTAAATCTCAGTGACCTCGACCTCAAAGTCAAAGGTCAGAGGTCAAGTTTTCTGAAAATCTCGTGAATGTGATAACTTGAGAAAAAAGCAATGTAGGATTTTGAAATTGATGCAGTGTAGACACTGTGGTAGCACTGGTGGTTGTCAATATTTGTACATATGGCTAGCTAGCAAATCAGGGGTTAATGCTAAGGTAAGTAGGACTCATCATTTCGCAGTTTTAGTTACCTGTGGCCAACATAATCATTCTGACTTTGTTTTTGTAAGAAAACCCAAATCTTGCTATTTTGATTATTTAACATTTGTATGGATGCAAACAACCTTTTAACTAATAGTGATCCTCTGTGGTAAAAATGTAGGAGGAGACTGTTTATCAGGTCATATTGTCAGCACGTTTTTATTCACTTGTAAAGCAATAAAAGCTTTGTGAAAAGTGAATGATTTAATGACTTGTCGAACTGCCTTTGCCACCAATAACCTAAAGCAATCATTTTCTGTATGACTTCATCAGTCTCTCACTCTCACTCATCGCTGTGCAGAAATGTTGTCCTACTCTTCTTTACAGTGTTGCTTCAGTTAATCTATATACAGTTCTCTTAAGGTTCCTATGATAGCATTTGACTCAGGTTGAGGTCCAGGTTTGACTGGATCATTGCAACACCTTGACTCTTCTTTTTCAGCCATTTTGTTGTATATTTGCTGCTGTGCTTTGGCTCTTCACTCTGTTACATGACTCCGTTTCAGCCAAGCTTTAGATGTTAGATGACCTCACATTTGACTCTAGAATACTTTGTTATACAGAAGAGTTCATAGTCAACGCACCACCATGCTTTACAGCTGGTATGAGGTGTTTGTGCTGATACAATATGTTGATGTTCATTATGGCCAAACATCTCCGTTTGGTCTCATCTGTCTAAGGACATTGTTCCAGAAGTCTTGTGGTTTGTTCAGAGTGAATTTCTCCTGGCAACCATTCCAAACAAGCCCTACTTGTTCATTCTTTTACTAATTATACTGTCATAAACCTTTGCATTTAACATGCTAAATGAGGCGTATACAGTCTGAGATGTAGCTCTTGGTTTTTTTTAGTGATTCCTCTGAATATTCCAGTGTCTGACCTTGTCTTCATTGTTTTCCACTTGTAAATAGTTTCTCACTGTGCAGTCATGGATTTCATATTGTTTTGAAATGGCCCAATGAGCAGGAACAACCAGAGAACTAAGATGACTGATGTAACACATTATTTACTTGTGTGTCAAGCAACTAACCTTTTTTTAATAATGACAGTATTCATGACAGGATTGTTGTGACATAGTTGCTGTAGCTAGCTAACCTTTATATGCTTGTTATTTATATATTTTTTTAAATATTTTGTGCTACATCAGGATTTATTTAATTTAATGAAGGAATTTACGATGTATATACACCAGAGCAAAGTATTACTTATCAGTATTGTGAGCCAGCAAAGTATTTTGGAGAGCTGTGACTAGAAAATGCATGTCACTTCCAGTTGTTTGTGTTACCGTGATTCATTTACTTTTATATTTCCTTTTTTCACTCACATGTGCTGTGCAAATTAAGTTTAATTGTGGTAAGATTGTCCCATGTTTTTGGCCTTGAACACTCTTAGTGTGCTTTTTCATCCAGTTTTATTACATGCGTGGTTTATACGTTGCGTGTCCTCAGTTGAACTGATATCCTGTCAAAATATTTGTTAGAGTCAGTAAAAAACTGTTTTTAATTTTCAAGTCCTAAAACAACTACAGATGTTTGTCCGTGTTACTATGACTTGGACAAGCATCTGTCCAGAACAATTTAAACTAAAGAGCAAAAAAGGCCATTTTCTTCAGTGGGAACAACAGGGGAAGAGAGCAAGCAGATAAGAAAGAAAGACATGTCTCTAGGGATGCATTTTAATTTACTCAATTGCCCTATATTCCCTTGCAGTTTTTGTTTTGATGATGGTGACGCTTTGCATATCTTCACCCTGCAACCATAGAGGATGTGCACAGGAGGGGGACATGTGTATTTGTGTGTGTTTTCTGCCTTCCAGTGTCATGGTATTGTATTCTGCTACACTGGATGGGCAAAGAGAAGTTGGGATTGTGACAACGTGAATTAGAGACACAGAAAGAGGAGGACGGTGAGGTCATGTAGCAAAGGTGCAAAAGCAGAACATTGAGGTTTCGCTGAGTGTCACCAAGAGGTGAAAAATAGGGATGTTAGGAAAGACTAACTGTCTGACAAGCAGGTGAAATAACCTATCAACTATAAGTCAGTTTTTTCCTTGGTAAAAAACAGATGGCACTGACTCAACTATGTAGTAAAATACAGGAAAAGCTGACTGCAATGGTTAAGAGCTTCTGGAATATATATTGGAAAAAGAACACGTGAAAACTCAGTGTCCTTGAGTAGTAGGAGAGAACTGCCAAATGAGACCGTACTTCATGGTGAGCCAACTTCAGGAGAGAGGAAAGGAAGACAACTTCACTTTGATTTTAACAAAGAGGTAACATAATGCTTATTTAGAGAAGACTCACCTACAGGGCAGATTGTCTTGAAAGTTACAGAAATGCAGAATTAAACTCTTGGATGAAATGTGTTTTTCATTCATTATATAAGGCAATTGGTTTATTTTGTCTCTATATTTGTTTTTGTGAATATTGGTTAGCAGCACTATAGAAGAAGTTTTGGAAAGATTTATTATGTGACTTGTTTTTTTTTTTTTACTAACTTTCTTGTTATTAACTGTTGGAGTCAATATGAATCATGGCCACTCAGAGAAAAAGCAAAATTGGATATTTTGCATCATATTCTGACAAATACATATCAGATTGAAACCAGATCTCATGCTAGATCCATGGATTGCATTGGAAATGCATTGAATGAAGGGAATATTCAACTTTGCCAGAGGTGTGTAGTAATGGACTGAGCCTGTCCTGAGCATAAAAAGATTATTTTTTCATATCTTTACCTTTTTGTTATGGGTAAACAAACAGTGTACCCAAATACCAATATTTGTTTACATATTGAGAAGCTTATTTCACTTAATTTAATGAATGCTGGTAGGAGCTACTTGCTGGTGGGAGTGTTTCTTTTCCTGCCTTTTGGTTTACATAGTGATGCCTCTGGCCTGTATGACTGTTTCTGATGTTTTTATTAGGTTGTAAGTGATTGACTGAGCAGAGGATTTTTTTTTTGGTCCTTTCAGTTTAAGAGCCAACCTGTCTGCTGTTAACATTTCCATCATTGTCCAATTTGTCATGATCTTCAAGTACAGGGTTTTCTGAAAATGTCTGCTTGACCTGGCAGTCTGCAGATCACAGCACATTTACATAGATGTTTGACATTTAATGAGTTCTGGCAAGCATAATCACAGTGTGACAGTATGTGTTACTCAAATGAGTGAACAGGTATGAAGGTGCAGACTGTATCTGTCACCTTCATATATCTACAATGGGAGATAAGTGAAGACTGCTGTAGAGTATGAATGTTGGCAATAATCAGAAAATCCGCTTCATGGTGCCTTGTTGTATTATTACTATAATAAAATAAAACTGTAATTATGATCCCCAAACTTGCTGACAGAATACACTGAAACTGAACCTGGCAGAACTTTTTAGATGCGCTGCAGTTTTGACCTGACAGAATAGTAGTACCTAACTGGCTTGTTAGTGACACTCCCACCATTGCACCTCTTTAGCTGAGTGCAAACATTACCATGCATCCAGAGAAAGCTACTTTGTCAGTACCCACACAGTAATAGACTCAGCTGCTGGAACTATATGAAATGCCTTACTTAATCTGCACCATTTTTGCTCTGTTTTCATTGCTTGGTTTGTTCTAAAGTAAAAGCAGGGAAATAACAACTCCTTACTGTTTGTCTATTATTGGACCTGAGAAACAATTAACTTAGTTTGAGTTGGTCAAGATATATGAGACACTGTGTGTGCACATCGGTGTCCCTGTTGTTGTGTCATGCTGGAAAGAGCAGTTGAAAATAAGATTTATATTTGTTGTTTTTATGGCCACAGTGAAACTCCAGGCCTGTCCTGGCAGCCTTCCCACCCACCTTTATTCCAGATGTTACTATGGTGAAACTTATGGGTGGTATCCTGGCAACCAGACAGCGGTTTGGGAGTTGGAGACAACTGTTGTATGGGAGTGATAGATAGATTACGAGAGAGAGAGAGAGAAAATTGAATAGTCTCCACTCTTTCTGTGTTGTTCTTCTCCCTCCAGAGGCTAAGGTCTGGTGTTGATTTAAGCCCCGTCTTAATGTGATTATCACCCCAATGTTAAGGGCTCTGCTCATTCCCTCTGCAACATTGATTTCCATTTAAAACTGTAATTGAGAGGAACAAACATTGGTATTAGCTATTCTCACTCTCCACTGCTCTCTTGTGCTCTTTGTTACAGCAAAGACTGCTTAGTTTTTTTTTTTTCACAAGTCCATGGAGGGAGGATTCGTTTGGCAGAAATCCAGAATTCTGAAAAGGTTGGTTCCTGGGAGCAGAGAGGAGGAAACTGGGATTTTGCCAAAAGCTGTTAACTCCTGGGCATATGATGGACCAGGGCAACACATTATCCCACATCATCTCACGGTGACATATTGTGATCCTGACTTGTATACAGTTGCGACTGGTTTGCTTTTAGGCTCTTCGTCTGCAATGATATCCCCATATGGTGAAGTGTGGTTTGGCGTGTATCCAAAGCAATGTTAGCTCATTGAGAAGAGCACCTTTGGAGCTCAGACACTGAAACGAAAACTAGAATTGTTTGGGAAATGTGTCACGATGCTAGACTTTCTTCCCATAGCGCTGTCCAACCACCTAGATTGTTTTGGTGCAAGCTGTGCAGTTTTGAAGATATCTGCCTTGTTTTAAATGTAAGTGTATAGTAAGTGTTTCTTGCTTCGTAATGCTCAACATGCCTTTGAATAATGTCTTCTTCCAGAAATCATAACCTGATTAGTTAAACACTGTCATGAGCAGTGAGTCGCATCCACAAACCCTGTCGATGAGGACAAGCAAACATGCATGTACCACAGCAAGAAACCCTCTCTCAGGACACTGTTACAAGATGTGAACATAGTTCAGTGGAACAAAATAGTTCCTCAGTCCTCTGGACCTGGTTAGGTGTGGAGTAGAGGTTCAGTTATTATCTCTTGTGTGGATCAATATGTCTGTATCTGCATTCATATGCAGTGATGCTGGCGAGGTAAATGGGGATGTATGTTCAGGTGATGAGTATAGGAGAATATATTGACATAAAAAAGAAAAGCAGTAGAGCTTAGAGAGGGATGTGGCATGTGAGAAAGACACATTTCAGTGTGAGGAGAAGAAAAAAAGTAGAGGTTAGAAAAAAAAAAACCTCAAATGAATTGGATGATTAGTTGAGGCCAATCACGGAGGTGTTTCTCATTGGCTAGACAGATTGATGCATTTTTCTCTCATTTGCATAATCATTCTCATCATCAGAATAAATACTCACAGTGGGAGAGAAACCCAGAGTTCACAAAGAGAGAGAGGTGGAACACTGGAGAAGCAGAAAGCTATGTGCAGGAAAATAATGAAGGGCCAACCTAGCACTGTCAGCGATGTAGCAGTATTAGTATCTTCATCTTCATTACAACCCGCAAACTGTTACACAAAAGCATGTCGGAGAATATCATGAAACTTGCTGCCGGTTACCTTGAGACAACAATGAACTACATTCGGTCAGCGTCACTGCTGCGGAGACATCCTACCCACTTTGTTTCTTCAAGTCTTTTCACAGTGCAGCTCAGCGTGTGCACTTACGGAGGAGGATTCAAGGGCAGAGCTAAGTGATATTCTATGCGGGAGTGTGAATGTGAAAGGGGGGGCATAAAGGGAGAGAGAGAAAAAGAAGAGGAGGGTGAGGAGAAGGAGACAGCGGCGGTAGATGCTGCGAAGATAGCGGCATTGTTGGGGACCTTTTTTGTAGTTTGGTGTTTTTGTTCCCCTCATCATTCCCCCACCTCTTCCAAGTACAAAAGAATAAAAGAGTTGACATTCAGCACTGGTGTGGGGAAGCCAGGCAAATGACAAAACGCAGCACACCCTGCCACTGCTGTCACTTGTGTGTGGGTGTTTTTATGCCTGTGTTTGGGTGTGTGTGTGTTTATGTATGTACACCCTTGGGTACCAGACAAACAGTCCAGACATTTTGTTCTCAAGGACAAACTCACCGAGGACCTGAAGGTTTTCTCACTGTTCTTCTTGTAGGCTGTGTTCCTATTGTCTTGTACTTTTACTGACAGCGTTTTTACATAATTCTCTTCTCATTTATATGTTCAAAACCCATTTTTTTCTCCCCCCGTCATGAGTGAACTCATCGATTCACATCTTGTCCTTCATCTGGTTGGGAAGCAGTGAAGCGACTAGTCTTCGGGAAGGTTGGTGTTGGCTTGTTGTTGGCATGTTGTCTCCGCTGCTGGAGGCCCCATTGAAATACCAGCTGAGTGTCTGAAAGAGAGACAACCTCACTGATCAATCAGGAATCTCCTCATTCATTATTCACAGTGAGCCTATCCAATAGCTCGGAGCCCAGGGCCACCACACACTATCATCAATGCCGCCATTGATTATCAGGCCTCATCAGCGTTTGTTTGGCTTGTCAAATCAATGCCTTTTTAACAGTATGCCATCCCTGCAGGAGACCACAGATGAATATTTCATGTCCCCTCTGATCAAATCATAATTCAATGCATATCGCACAGCTAACTCTCCTGTTGTTATCAGAAGCCCTTTTGTGTTCATCATTGTTCCACGGTTTCTCTAATACTGAATAGTCAGTATAAGTAAATTTGCAAAAGAGAGAAAAGGGACAAAAATGCACCAATGTTTCATTAGGTCTGGTCTTTATCAATAGTGCCGGTTAATAATTGTGAATTTGGGTTATTTATTTCCAGTGTCTGTTGTTGTCAAATCCTTAGGTGTTAGGTACCTTTCCTCTGTAATGTGTCACAGTATACAGCCAGCTAGCTTTACGTTTAGCTTTGGTTGTTATTACAATAATGAATTTACTGGATTTATGGTGAGAATACACAAACTGATAACTGAGGACCTGTGATTAATTTAAAAGCTGGCAGAAGTTTGAGGGAATTTCTTTAATGAGTAAAAGATGTGCAATCTGCTTGAGGTTTGGCATAAGAGCAGTGATGGGAAATGAGAGGCTAAATGAAACTCTAAGCATGTTTATCGTTATAGCTTTGAATTGAATTCTCACCACTTTAGGGTTTATTTGTTGCAGTCAACCATCCATGCATCAGTTTTCTTAACCACCTTATCCACAGTTGCAGGCATTTCAGAGTTAGATATTTCTGCATTTTTCTTTTGACTTGAGCTTCACCCCTGATCCACCTGTTTGTGTTGCGGTTATGACAGGTCAGTGTAGAAAAACTAGTGCTGACAGGCTTGGCTTTGCTGGGAAATGGTGAAAGAGCACTCCCCTCCTTGTACGCCGTGTGTGTGTATGTGTATGTGTGTGTTTGTATGTGCATAAATCCCCATGACAGGAAGTCAGCAGGAAATGGAGGGACTTCCACAGCAGTGTTTACTTTCACATTTCAGCGAAAAATATCTGGCTTCATTCTAAACAGATAGATGGCATACGAGAAAAGGAGGAGTCCCATAGAGCCCTGAAAAATGAGCAGGGGAATGTAAACATTATGTACCAGACTAATATTTTTGTTTGCGGTTTTTCCTTTCAAGGGCTTATTGATATGTGCAAAGATCACAGCTGTTTGCGTATGTGGGTGCTCAAAAGTCCTGCATCTGGATCTACATCACAAACATTTCTGAACAGGTCTTCTTCACTGCTTCTTGAGTGAGCTGGATTATCTTGGACTAATGGTACAGACAAGGTGATTGCTGAACACAGAGACTTTAAAGCCATTAAACCGCAAACATAAACACACGGTTGTGTTCGACAAATCCATGTCAGTGACTGTCAGTGACCGTTTGTGTTTTTCGTTTTCCATTTCTTGTTTCTTACTCTCTCTCAGTTTCAGGATTAGTTAAATGGGGAAACTCTGGGGAATCTGTTTACTGTAAAGTGCATTCAAGACATGGCTTTTTTTATTAATGTGTGTAAGAAGGAAATGAGACAAATCTGTCCTTGTTTTAAAGGTGTCCAATTTCTGCATGTCACTTGTTATATCATCTTTAGTGCTCTCATGGTGTCTCTGTTGCTTTCTCGTATTCCCTTGCTACGCCTTACCCCCATGGAGATGTCCTCTGTGTCTCAAAGGCATTTCAACTTTAGCCTCAGGCACATCTTTTGTTCTTTCATTCAGTATCCCTCTTGTTAACACCTAAAAGTAGAGGCTCTGCCCCTAGCCACGAAACGGAGGCTGGCCTGAAGCTCTGTTTGAGGCAGAAGCATTGTGTGCAGACAGACATGCTAACACAAAGAGACATTTGGATGTAGATGCAGACACACACACTTTATGTCTGTCTCTTTCTCTAGCTCTCTCTCGCTCTCTCACACACTAACACACACACACTTGGATACATCCTCTCTACCTGGGGCAATAAATCAATGAAAGCAAGCTCTGAAGTATTTGACCTCTGAGCCTGGCTGTCGTGCGTCAGCAGGTATTTTCACTCATAATATTGCCACCAGGGAAGAGGCACATGCCCACACAGTGGCGTGCACAGATGAACATGACCTAGCACCATTTTGTTCTTTTTTTTTTCTTTTATGTGATTGTAAATCCCTTGATTTTCTACTCTTTCCGACAGATTTGTTATTATTTGTTATGTTTGCAAAATCTTTATAGATTAAATGTGTGTTTTTTTGTTTGTTTGTGTGATTGGCCTAATTCTAGGAGGCTTAGCAGTGTATTGCATATTGGTAAACGACATATTTTTAGAAGGCAAATGTCTAATGTATCTGTCTTTAACAGATTTTAACATTTTGGAAGATTTTCTCTTATGTGTTAAGTTTGAAGCCAGCAGCAGTAACAAAACTGAACAGTAAGACTAGTTCTGTCCCACAAAGCAAAATGCACCCACCAGCACCACCTCTAAAGCTTACTCATTAACGTGTCACATCTTATCATTTAATCCTTACAGACTGCACAGTGTAAATGAAAAGCTGTAGTTTCATGAGAGGATAAGCGTTGACCTATTTATTGGCTGAGAACTTAACAACACGCTGTCTAGCTATTTTTTTTAATCCTTTCCAAGGATAATAGCTGCAAAAAAACATCACTTTTATGTACTTTTTAATGTTTCTTTATATATTATATCCATATTTGTACGAAAATACTAAATATTAAAACATTGTCATTCACTTTGAGCACATCCATTTGTGCCATTTCTGTCATGCCGAATAACAATAATGTGAAAAATCAACTCAAATGGTCAAATATGAGTTTATTGTTAGCATTGTCTCAAGCATGGATTTTGAGTTTGTAAATAAACAGTCAAGTGTGTGTGTGTGTGTGTGTGTGTGTGTGTAGCAAGTGTGTTTTCATGTATGCCTTTTTGAGCGTATGTGTGAGAAAGAGTGGCTCAGAGGGAGAGTGTGTTTAGTTCTCCCTGAGTGGGTTAGATCTGATAAGGCTGACAGCCACAGGTTGATATTCCTGAGAGCAGCCAACTTCTCTTCACACAGACCCACAGAAAGAAATAAGATTTATGTCTCTCTTTGTAGAATGTTTTGAAATATAAAAAAAAGACACTGAAATATTTTTTGATATGTTTTCCACAGGAATGCACAAACAGATATTGAAACAGTGGTGATGATGTTGCAGGGATCTGTTAATACAGTGGCGTTTTTTTGTTGCAACATTAACTGCCTTTACAGAATTAAACAAACCTGGGAATGAGCCAGGATACACTTTGCCAATGCAAATGTTCTAATGGGAAAATAGTGTGTGTGTGTGTGACAGTTACACTCATATTTGCCACACCTAAAAGGCCTACTTGGACTCCTACTACAAACACAGCCCTAGGCTGTCTGTTTGTGCTCTGGTCATGTCTGCATATCTGCTCGTATTGTTCACTCGCCTTCTGATTTGTCTCCCACGGGAATAACGCTGCGCCCTTACAGAACTGCTACATCTTGACATGCATAGATTTTATCCATCTAATTTCCCAAAAGGCTTGGGAATGCATACATGTATGCACGGTGTTGATCACTCACGTTCACATTTTTGCTTCACACAATACAAAGACAACTCAGGAAAACAAATATCCACAAATGCCCACAGAAACACAGGTGCATGCATGCAAAGCACCCTCCACTGATTTCTTTTGCTTATGATGTGGGCCCTTGACGAGGGCAACGCAGTGGCACACTGACATTGAAGAGAAGCGTTGTACATATAGAAAAAAAGAGCAGAGGAGGAGAGAGAAGAGAAAAGGCTGCACCTTTATTCAATTAGCGGCACTGGCCCGGAGTAATTACTTCTACTCTCCCTAATTCCCATGTAAATTTGCGACGAGCACTGCACTATTTTAATACAATTTAAAGCCACTTTGACTGGATGCCAGTGTTGTGCACAGTGAAGATGAGCTTTGTGTGTCTGTGTGGGTGTGTAGCGCGACGCTTGAGTCAGGGACATAACCGACGAAGAAAGATGAACCCTTTGTGTGATTCTGCTGTAGAGTAAAGAGAGTGAGAGTTGGAGAGTAAACAGAGAAAGGAGGAGGGCACTTAAAGGAGAGGTCTATCGTGATGACACGATGATCAGATAAGATCTACAGTGGGACCTAACTCACACTGCCTGTCCTGTGGGAACGGCAGCTCTCACTTTTTCACTCTTTTAACAAATCTACTGTCACCGATCACCTGAATGCTTCTACCCACACATGCCCAGAGGAAATATTCAAATTACAACCCAACATCTCCCTAGAAAACAGGAACAGTTAGAAATGGATCTATTTTGATTTTGGGCTCATGGCCTAAGTGATACAGAAATCGGATTATAACCTACAGAGTGTCTCTTTGTCTCTTTGTGTGAAGTTCACTTGTGCAGGTGAGGTAATATAAAGTAAATCCCAATCTCTGCCGCTATCTCTCCCCTGTATCGATTTTCTTCAGCCAATAAATTGCCTGCTTAGATAATTGTCTAATTAGCCCTCTAATTGGTCCGTATAATTAGCCATTTTAGGATATTGTCCTGGATGAATAATATTGGCCTGTGTCAAAGACTCCCCAATAGCTGTTCCCACACTGCACATCTCTCTGCCAACCACAGAGGCACAAATCGATGCTCAGCCTTTGTGCTTCTGCCTGGCCACAAGTGTCTGAATGGACAAACAGAGTGAAAGGAAAACCGGTACACAGGTAGGTGGAAAGACATGAGAGGAGTTTTAGGCATCTAGACAGACAGAGTCTGTGTATAGCCAAACAGCTATAATTGCCTTCCAATTCATTGCAATTTTCAATTAAATGTTATTCATATAGCACTAAATCACAGCATCGGTCCCCTCAAGGCGCTTTATATTTTATGGTGGAGACCCATCTACCAATCATACAGCGCCTTTTCAGCGAGGACCTGGTCACAGTGGGAAGAAAAAACTTCCTATTAACAGGAAGAAACCTCTGGCCAGGCTCAGGAGGGATGGATGATCTGATATCGTCGTGTTGGTGTTGTTCCTGGAACAACATAGTAAATGTTGTTCCAGGATCAACATTGCAAGTGACCAATCACATTGTTGTGACGTTATTCTTTGACGCGCCAAGCCATTCGTGCATTTATGAAATTCCAATGTTGCAAGGACAATATCAATTCTGCTTAGCGTTTATTAAAGGGTCAGGGTCCGTTGATCGGCGGACAGAGGCGGTTTCTCGCAGCTTAAGTACAGTTTTTAGTTTTACAGCGTTTTTTCCCGAAGTCGCAAAAGTATGACGTCACAACATTCTGACTGGTCACTTGCAATGTTGATCCTGGAACAACATTTACTATGATGATCTGGGAACAACACCAACACGACGATATCAGATCGTGCCAGGAGGGATAGCCATCTGTTGTGATTGGTTAGGGGTGATGGAAGAGAGACAGAACAAAAGACACAATTTACCACACACACTGACAAATGTGAAGAAACAAATATCACACTTGTCATCATTAAACACAAAGACAAAGACTATCCTGCTGACTGGCTACTGATGTTTTACTGAAATTGTTTCATTTAATTACAGGAAGTTGTAGTAGT
This sequence comes from Perissodus microlepis, assembly GCF_051167445.1. NCBI lineage: Eukaryota > Metazoa > Chordata > Actinopteri > Cichliformes > Cichlidae > Perissodus > Perissodus microlepis. The sequence continues at coordinate 21,098,760 of NC_140480.1, forward strand.
GTTGTGTAACATCTATTAAAACATGCTGATAATAAAAAAGCAAACTAACATTCCTATGTTAAATCACAGACATTAAACTATTGCAGGTATTTAGTTAATGCAGGATTTCCATACCTCTGCTCCATTTAAGGGCTTAAAGTTCTCATTAAAAAGTTTTTGAATTGTCTAAATGGCACCATTTGTTTTAATTGTATATGAGCATTTAAACATAACCCAGTAGACCACAGTTAAGATTAGCTCAGCTGTAGCTTGTGCTGAATCATTAAAATATATCTGGCTCACTTCACCTCACCATAACCTAATTTTTATGCTGCCTGTGATCTTCACATCTGCTTGATATCATTCCTGCAGCTTTAGTTCAAGGTGGTTAATTTGCAAAGAATACACTAAACAATGATGAAATCTTACCAGCACATCTGACCAGGGTTTAGATGCGGGGATTTCCCATGTAAGTCATCAGTCAGACTTCCAAATGTTGCCAATTATGGTGGTGTACAGCCTGGTATTCCTGCAGTATATCTGCCTCCTAATTTACTTGAAAACAGGAAAAAAAATAACTGACTGGCAGACGGGACTTGACTTCACTTTAAAGGAAGAGCGAAGCGTGCTGTGTTTAAAACCCAAGCAGTGGTGGAGAAAGAGGGGCCAAGTTATGTTTGGTGCTAAGCTAGAAGGTTGTTTATTGATTTGTGTACGGTCTCTGTGAACTTTATTTGAGGTGAAAACAGGCCATGCGTGGCCATTTCAACTGTGTATATGGGTAAGCACTTGGGTGAATCTTCAGGGGTGGGAACCGTGTAAATGTGTGTGTGTGTGTGTAAAATCACATAAGCATGTGTGTTTCAGCTGTTGAGGTAATTTAGTTTGCGGCAAGAACCCTTTGACTGCTCGCGCGGCCTCTGACTTTGTTCACCCTGGTTTTTCCCAAGCTCTCCTCTGTTTCTCTCTCACAAGAATAAAGGATCTTTTTACCTGTCCCATATTTGCAGGTTTTACTGCACTCAGAGCAGCTGTACGTAGGTGTACTGTACATAGATTTGTATGGGAGCTGGGCAGATGTCACCTGTTTTTCTCTGTGTGGAAATCCCCAGCTCCCCAGGCCCTGCTTTGCAACGCAGTGACTCACTCTTAATTTCAAGTGTTTGGCTGTGTGTGGTGTACACATCTCTGTGAGTGTGAGCGTGCACTGGTGCAAGAAGTGTAATTACACTCGTACTATTATGCAGGTGTATTGTGGATGTCTACTATGTGTATAAAGATGGTTTGTGTGTGTGTGTAGATGTGCTTGCTTCAGGTATTCTATTTTTGCTTTTGTTTTAGGCAATTAGGACACAGATACACGCACGCGGTAACTTTTTAACAAGTCTTCTTTTTAATAAATGCTTTGTTAGCGCTGGAAACAAGCAAGCCTCTTGAAGTAAATCTAGGGTTTTTGTGTGCTTGAGCACATTTGTATATGTGGTGCTGGTCTGTGCGTCTCGTGGTGACCTTTGACATTTACAGCTGTTCCCCCATGACCTTATTAACATTGTCTTGCCCTCACAAGCCCTTAAAGACTTTTTTCTCCTCTTTGGCTATAATAAAAAACCCTCTGCTCGTCCTCTGATCTAGCCTCATACATTTGCTTTGAGTTATCTCGGTATTGAAAGCAATTTCTTCTTTGGCATAAAACAACATTTTTTTGCCTTGCTTTCGTAACATTCAAATTAACATTTTATCCCTCATGCCATCTTTAGGATCATTCCATGTTTCCGTCCCACTTTGGCTTGAATTTATGCTCTTCTCTTTGCTCAAAACAAACTCTTTCTCTTGTCTCCCCCTCTCACATTCCTTTTCTATTATAAGCAGCACTTTGCCTGTCTGTAAGTGGGAGGCGTATTCTTACACATGTCTTAGCCATTTTCACTTATTCAATTCAGTGTCCTCAACAACAGATGGAAATTAGCCTTTGGCTATAATCTGGCATGTTTACATTCATGTAATTTTTTTTTTTTTTACATTTATGTTCATTAACATGCACTGTCCTAAATAAATAAATAAATAAATTCATGTGCGTAATGACAAATGGAATTAAATTAAATATTTAGAATAGGAAGAACACCCCAGCAAGTAGTCTGCACATCATGTACAAAGAATAAAAGGTGACTGTCGTTCAACAGCCAAGGACACGTTCTCGTCTTCTCCTCTCTGTATCTCTGTGGTTCTGACATAGTGGCAGTAACATGTGGGTATGTACACACTAGAAAGCATGCACACACACACACACACACACACACACACACACACACACACACACACACACACACACACACACACACACACACACACACACACACGGAAAGGGACTGTATTTTTAGGCACACACATGCTCAGATATCCGGGTGTGGACACATATGCTTATGCCATTGACACTTTCTATTTCTGTTGGCGTGCACACACACACACGCACATGCACACGCACATGCACATGCACACGTATCAGATAATATACACAAGTTGCTGGCACTCTGATATGTGCTGGTGGATTGATCCAACTCTTTTATCTGCTAAATAACTTACCATCGATTGAGCGGGGGACGGAGGAGGTGGAGGAGTAAGAAGAAGAGGAGGAGGAGGGAGATGTGGATGTGCAGAGAGAATTAAAGCTTACCAATATCCAGGAGCTGTCCACACTGCCTGAACAAGTCGGCATGTCACACACACGGCAGAGAGAGGACATGATAAAAACAGATGCAAGTCAAAAAAGAACTTTGGTGGACCCGCATGGAAAAAGACTTTAGTTTCGCAACCATAATCCTGCAATGAATAATAAGTGGAATAAGAATTATGGACTTTTACAGGTACTAGTACTATTTCTTATCATTTCAGGGAACCATGAGGTGAAGTGTAATATTGGATCTCTCTTCAGCCTCAGGGGAGCCCGCTATACACCCATGAAGGGTTCAGGGGCTAATTGGATATATCACTGTGAAAAACATTTAAAATCCCAAATCAATACCTGCCTCTTTAATGCTTTTCCTGAATAAGTGCTCCTCTCTATCGCTGCTGACCCCGTCTCTCGTCTCTCCCCCCCCATCTTCAGACCCTGCCTCTTGTACAATCCCTCACTGCCTATAGGGCAAGAGAAACGTGTAGGGGTCAGTGAGCTAAGGGCTACTAGGGGCCAAAACAGAGTGAGCCCCATGGGGGTCTTAGAATTGAATGGTGGCTGGAAAGGTTCATGTGAGGGCTTATGGGAAACATCAGTAGAAATAACATCCAACTTAACACTTCTGCCTGACATGAAGAGTGCATACAGAAGTAGATATTAAGTAGAATAGCTCCTACAACATTGTACATGTCAGTTTTTTTGTCAGCGGAAATTCTTGCAAGAACATCTTCGACTCTGCGTGTGAGAGTTGAGTAAAAGTTTGGACAAAAAACAGATGTCCATAGCAACACACCTTTCTTCTCTGCACATCTGACTGCACCTGAGGCATAAATAAAGTTTAGGGTTAGAGTTCAGCAACTGTTTGACTTACTTATCTACCCTCTCAAACAGACATACATCAAATGCATTTTATACTTCAGCTGTGCAAAATGGCTTTCCCACTTTCTCTTGTCTGAAATTGTCCAGACCTGTTTACAGAGTCCAAGATGACATTATTAAAAAAGTATATTTTGCTCACTATTACAGGATGAACTTAGAATTAATGAGAGGAGAAGGTTGGTAATCAGAAGATACTGAGCTGCCCCATCCATTGTAGTTTGAGAAGGTAAATGTTAAATAATGACATTAGGCCCAGAAAATAGCTCTTGCATGGATCTGTGAATATGTGTATGAATGATGCTTGTCGTAAGAAAGCAGTTTGAATTCTTAAATAGAATAGAAAGGCACCAGTCCATTTAATATCTGTTTGATAGCAACAGCATGTAAGCATGTATTTTTACTTTGCAGAATGAATGAACATATGAATGAATCTCTATATATCATTTTCTGTGAATATATTTTTGTAAGCTCTCTTTCAACTCCCTTCCTTTGACATATGTCTTGCAGTGATTTAGCTGTCTCACCATTTTTTCCCCTCAGAGGTGTAACATCTATCTTCAGACACAAGCTTGGCGCCCAGGAGTGCCGTTTCCACAACTATATATATGTTTTCTTCCAAACCTTCTCTGTTACAGCGCCAGTGCTGCCTTGACAAGATGCTAAAGCGGGGGATGACAGGCTGTTGCTAAACTGCAGTAGCAACCAGTAGCAGGTTTGAAAGAGTGAAAATTTAGAGATAAAATCACTATTTGCCTGTTTTGGTTGTTTTACTGCCAGTGATCAGATCTCTAATTAAACGCACGGCGTCTTGCAGAACCATGTTGTGTCCTGCCTCTTGTTTTAACTGTGGATTGTGGGTTTTTAAAAGTTTCTGTGTTTTTATGTGCACACTGGTTTAGATTTGCATGAGCTTTAGGGATCAGTTTTTAAAAGCTTGTGTTTCGCTCTTCCAACATTAATGCCTTTGACATAGTTTCATTTCCAGAAAAACAGGAAGCAGGGATGGTTGTCTTGCACTTCTGTCCCAGCGGCTGCAGTCAACGTGACCCTGGATGTGGACTGATGCATTTGTGGGCAGTGTGTTAGATAATCTTTGCGTATGTGAGGTTTGTGTGGTGTGTTTATGTCTATGTAGGGAGAAATGCAAAAATGCAAAAGTAGGTCACTGTTCTTTTTGTCCTTCTGTAAGTACCTTGCAGGTAGTTCTCAATATGTTTCTTTGATTGATCTTTGAATGTCAGTCGATCTCCTTCTGCCTTTGTTCTATGGTCTTGTTCTGGCTTTGTACAACTTGAGGTCGTAGACAGAGTGCCCTGTTGCTCTAAAGAAGTGGTAATGAGTCTATCCCCATTCTGCATAAAAATGGTACATTTGACCCTCTGTTTTCATTGGAGTTCATCCGCACTCTGCTTACAGTTTCACCCCCTCGTCTCTTCTCTCATTCCCTTTCCTTCCCCCGCCAAGTTCCATCCTCCATTTCTCCCCCTTCCCACTCCTTCCTTCCTCTGTTTGCTTTTGCTCCCTTGATTCACTTTCAGTGCCAACTTTTACCCTTTCTTTGTCAAATGACTCTCTCCCAATCTCTTTACTGTGTCTGCTTGACTGCAAAAGAGAAACTATGAAGGCGAAGGCAAGGCAGGGAAAATTATGAGGGCAACTAATTGCGAGGGGATGTAGCAACTAAATGGTAAACTGGATTTATTAAGGTTTTCTGCTTTTATACTAAACTATAGCAAAACGGATTATGGTGGAGCCCTTCTGACGTAAATGAACAGAATAAATAAACAGAAGAATTGTAAAAGTTTGTATTTTGAATTTTATGTTGTTGTGCTTTTAATTAAAAGTAGCTGCTGAGTTAAATTTTGAGCAATGAATCACAGAGCATGTTGCTCAACTGATATTATTAGAAACTGGGCTTCAGCTTAAACTTCTCCCTCAATAAATAAACCATTACTTTAATTATTTAGATTTATCTCTTATCAGATCGGGGTGGAAGCAATAAACAATTTGCTTTAGACTTCATGTAAGTTCGTAGTGATTTCCTAATCATGTAAAGAAAGCATGACTTGGAAAATAAATAATCAAATTCATAGTCAGCACATGTTACTCTAGAACATTTGTTCCTCTGTGACTTTCACTATTCATACTATCAGAGTGTGATGTAGGGTACTACTGTATGATATGAGTCATTTTAACAACTTAGTTAAGTGTTTTATGAAAGAAAGTAAGATAAGAAAAAGTAGCTGTATTAAATCCCCATAACAGGAGGTGACCTCTTTTATTTGTCATATTCAGCTGTCTGTAAGTGCACAATAATACAAACAAACAAAAATAATCAGAACTTCATACATCTTAGAAAGATTATTGACTTTTTAAAGGTTTTTTTCCCCCTATTATCTGAATGTCTTTGTCATCTCTTACTTTAGCTCTGTTCACTGATATCTGACAGGGATATCCTTGGAACATTAATTAAACATTATTGTGAGGTATCTCCAACAAAAACTGTTATCTGTTTAGTCTTAGTTTCTCTCACAAGAAGTCTGATTTTCACTTCTCACTGCACAAAAAGGAGATTCTGAAGTTTACACTATAATGAAATTATCATCGCTGGAGTAATGCATTGCTGTCATTATGATTATTAGTTGTCACAAAATTAAACTTGAGCTGCATGCATACAAATGGGCTTGAATAGCCTTCCAAGCACAACTCTCCCCTCAGGTCTCCTTTTGAGTATATCTGTAGGGTTCATCTTATTTTGTTTCAGTGTGTATCTGTGTGTAAGCTGGACAGATCCTCTGGAGTGTGACTGATGCGTGGAGACGCACGCCATGAAGTTCGAACAAGCTAGAGATTGACACGATAACCCTTAACCGTTAACCCCAGAAGGCAGATCAGTTGTGTACTCTGTTGTTTGTTTGAGCTAGTCTCCTTTGTGATGACACATTTCGAAATGGCAACAAAGATATCCAAGTAACCATCGACGTAAACAGCTGATAAAAGGTTAGGTCAGAAGACTCTGCGGTGCTCCATATGGCTTTAGTTTGTCAGGCTTAGTGTCTCCATACAGGCAAAAATACAGGAGAACTGAATGTGAGCAAAAACAAAATTAACCACAAATTTGAAGGAGGGAACACTTTCTTCAAAGAGGAACCATTAAAATAGCTTCTCAACTTCCCTAAAATGCCCTTGTCCACTGTATTTGGTGCTTTTTCTTTGTATTTTGAGTTGTGTCTTCAGGAATTGGCTAATCAAATGAAAAGAAAGTTCCGGTGGTGAATATAGAAAGAGGACCTGGGAGTTGTCCCAGATGTACTTGCTTGTATCACTATCACATACTTTATGATTTGGCTTTAGCGGAAAGTCGTTCTCACTTCAGAAACCAGTGTCTTTACTATTATTTTTTTTATCGATTTTCTCTATCAGCTACAATTTTTATGCAGTCTCTTAAAACTGCAACCATATCCTATAAAATCTTGAATTTTTCTGTTTGACACACAAGTCAGGTTTTATTTTAGAAGAAACCTCTTTAATCCATCAGCTGGCTTTTTTTTCGTGGTATAAATGAAAGTTGCTTTAATGTTTAATATGTGCAAACAATGCATTTCAATACATTGTCTTTCTATTGTGTGTTGTTATTGCACTAAGGACAGCTGGCTACACAATAACAAGAGGATAAAAAGGCCCCCAGCATTCTTATAGTATCCATCTTTCTGAATGACAGATGCACACTTAAATACCTAACAAAATATGGCGTGCACAATGCAGACACACACACACACACACACACGCACATCTTACAATTGCTTATGCCCTCCTTCATTTCAAATCAGTTGCCAGATGCCCCAACTCCAAATGCTGTTAATCGTGTTATCTGGAATCCCTAGAATGAAATCCATAACTCCTCTATGTATTAATCACCGGGAATCTTGTTATCACGTCTATATTAATTAAAGCCATCTGCCAGGAATAGGGTGAGGATGGGTTTAAAGGGGAGACTGAGCAGTGGAGTAGAGGGAGCCACGTCAAGCTGCTTGTGTTTGAAGACATTCAGCTTGATTTTCAGGAAGATGTCAGTTTGCTATTTTAGGTAATTTTGTGCTTAGCTGAAATGTTAAACTTTCCTGTAGCACTCTGATTACGGGTGACGATTCTGCCAACACTGAAAGACATCTACAGTGAGTTCATTGCAGGGAGTTGTAACATGACTTGACAAGCACTTCCTGGTTCAGTGTCACAGCAATCCTCTTTAGCTGGTGATCATATATCCATCTGTCTCTGCTGTCAGAGTGCATTATTCATTCATGGCATGAACACATGCACATGTAGGCTTTAACTTTCTGTCTCTAGTCCTGCGCAGGCGAATGGAATCAGACATTCAGAGATTGGAAAGAAGGGGAACTGAAGTCTTCGGTGTGGTATGTTTCAATCGTGAGCTCCCACCACACATGAGGCTGTTTGACTGCCCGTAAGTGATGGTGCTAAAGCTTCTCGTCTCTCCTCATAAAGGGGTTGCCCTGAAGGAGGAAGAAGTAAGCGCACGAGTGAAGTTCAAAACAAAATAATATTGAACTCAGCATTATTCAGAAAAGGAAATGCCGTTAAGTTTTGATATGTTGCCTTTTCTGCAGATGAGGTATGGCTCCAAGGCAGACAGACAGTCAAAGACAGAGGTGGAGTTATGCTGGGTAGATGGAAGGTGGGAAAGGCATCTTAGATGGAAGAAGAAAGGAACAGAGCAGTGTACTGTATATAGCCTCCCACATCTATCCATCTATCGCCTTTGCCAGCCCCTCCCTCCCTCTGTTCACACCCTTCCTTCATCTTTTGAACTTCAAGGCTCTGTGGAGGGAAACATGTCAGTAACTGGGGGCGTAATCCTGGGCGGCCAGTGCTTCTCGCTCAAACATGCACAACAAATACACGTTACCGCACACACGAGGCCTCGCCTGAATGACAGCTGATCAGGAGTTCCTGCCAGCACCCTCCTCTTCTCCGCGCTCCCTCCTCTCATCTCAGCACTCATCTGATTTGATCCATTAGCATTCTTTTCTCTGTGTTGTTCGTGCTACTGTCAGGCTCAGTGGCACAGCCTCAGTCTGAAGCAGTTAAACTGTCGCCTGGGGGGCCTCACCTGAAAGGGCTGACAGCTGCCTGCATAATCAGCTGCTCTGCCTGGATCCTGATAGGCCCGGACTAGAGATGAGGTTGGGGGTGGGGTGAGGTTGGAGGAAGCAGGTGGTGGGTGGCTGCACAATTGGAGAATGGGCTTGCTTCAAAGATGCGCGTGAGGATTGAGAGTGGGGTAGCAAATGTAAGGTGGCGGGGTGGTGCATAGGTGAGAGACTGTGAGGGACTGGTGAAATAGGAGCATGTATGGAGGAAGTGTGATGCTTGCAAATTGTAAAAAGGTATTTCTTACCACCCCACTGGAATCACAGCGGATGACTTACGAGAGATACTGGGAAATAAACCACCCACAGTATGTATCCTCAAGCTTCCCTGTTGCTGTTGGTCATTTTAAGACGAACAGAGGAAGAGGAAGTGTGTTCGTGTGATCGGTTTTTCTGTAGAAAAACCAGCCGAGCACTGTAAAATACCGGAATGTTGAGAAACTAGGAAAATAATATCACAAACATTGTGATGTTATGAAGCAGGCTCTTGGACAACGGAAGAAACGATTATGTGAAAGAGCAGAAGAAAAAAGAGAAACAGAAATGTGCATATGTGCATTAGAATGTGTTCATTTGTTTTCTCCTTTTAGCCGCTTGCTTTAAGTTATCTCCACAGTGATTTACGTTTCTTATATATTGTGACATTTTCCATTCAGTCCGTGAGCAGTAATTCGCAGGAAATCCCAAAGCTCTTTTTCCTCGCTTGACTCGTCTGGTGGAATTGCGGTTGAATTGCACACAGCTCTTAAAAATTAAATTAGACGACCTTCTCCGGTTAAGCTAATCCACTTAAAATAATTCTTTAGATTCTGCTGTCCTGCCCTTGGCCCCTACCCCTGACACCTGGCTCCTAGGCTGAAGCCCTAAAATAGATCTGTCACATTTTACATCCTGGTGTTTGTGTCCCCTCCTCTGGCCCACCCTGACCCAGACAACCACCCCTCTGTTGGCCTCTGTTTGCTCTGGAGAGAGCCCCACGGCTTACAACCTCAGCCTACGCCCACCCCAAACCTCTCTTTCTGTTCATTTGAAAGCTCTGCCTCAGTCCACTTCTCTCCAACTTCACTGCTCATCTCTTTCTTTTTCCCCTGCCTGTAGCTGTTATGACTCTCTCATTTCTCCTTGTCTCTGTGCTTTGTTCAGTTTTCCTGTTTCCAAGCCATACCTTCCTTCGAAGCTTTTACTTCACTATTACTCACTCTCCCGTGAGATCAATTTACCTGCGCGTGGCCGAATCTTCCCCCCCCACACAGGACTCTTCTGTATGCGACTGTTATGGAGTCCTCTCCTCTCTGTCTTCTCCCCTGTCATTCAGCGGGGCTCTTCATCTCCATTGCTAAGCCTTCCACAGCTTCTGCTAACTTTCTAGCTCCCATCTCATTTCAAATTCAATTAAACCTCCGGAGATTCAACTAACTTTTAAAAGGATCGGGGCATATCTCTCTGTCTCTTTCATTCACCATAACTTTGTGGGAACCTCCTACTCGTCTTCTCTCTCTCCTGATTCTTCTTTCTCCCTCTTTCTTTTACTCGTTGCGTGCCACATTATTACCTTCAGTCCTTCATTTCTCTTTCTTGTACCTCCTCCTTCACTTCAAGGCCCCTCTAACTCCACTTTTCTGCAGCTGTCTAAATGGTCAGTGTTGTCCAGGTACATGTTATTCTTGGTAGAGGACAGAAGTAGGGCATGGAGCCGTGCTCTGTGGGAAAAGGACTTAGCAAACCTTTTCCAAGAGAGGGGAGGGGGGGTAGATTTCTCCAAAACAAACCTCATCAGTCTTCTACCAATCTTTTCTTAACCTGACCAGAGGTTAACTTAACCCATGTCGCAATCCACGTTGCTGTATATCCTGTCATACAGTTCACACCACTGTATTGTAGATGTTCAGTAAATCCAAGGTAAATACAGGTCACTTAGGTTAAGGCCTGTGCATGCCAGCGATGAAAGAGCCACCCCAGGGCAAGTGTCTAGCTTTGGGTGAAGAAAAAATCTACAAACTTATTATGAAACAAAACCTTGTTATTGTCTTCTTATTGTTTTACAGCGGTTATAGAGCTGTTGATCTTTGTGCTCCTTCTTTTGCTTTCAGTTCATCAGAAGTCAATTGGAAGACCGCAAATCGTCCAGTGCGACATTGTGGTGATGCACTTTACAGCAATCGTTGGCCACAAACTTGTGATGGATCGTCTAGCTGATCGCTTCTTCCTTTTTCTCATCTGTAATTGGTGGATTAAAAATGACTTGTTTGTATGGCCATGATGAGATTGCGGCGGGTAAATGAGGACATATGTTTTTGTTTTTGGTCAGAGCAAAGCTGTATACACAAACGCTGTTACAATTTAATGGGTGCTTAGTGACTTGGCCCGTGATTGATGTGTGACTGTAATGCCAGTCAATGGCCCGTATAAAGAGATTTGGAATATACTTTATAGTGTTTGATTCAAAAACAATACAATAGAGTTGCTCGTAAAACTACAATGGACATGCAAATGCAAGGACTGATAATGACTTAATTGGCTGAATTATTTATTTAGTGTAGAAAGTGCAGCTTTGTTATTTGGCTCGCATAAAAACATATTTATTTGCTTATTTTAGCCCCATTCTCCTTTCATTTTTTTTTAAAATTTAAATAATACCTTGCTGAGCGCTGTGTATATGTGTGTGTGCGCATGCTTGTGTGAATCTCTGGGTCATGTCCCAGCCTGCTTCACTCCACAGTAAATCACAACCAGAGTTTTTAACGTATTCTCCAGTGTGCCTGGGAGAGTCATTAACACACACTAGAGTTACAGAACACTCCTCAGCAACCCTCCTCACTACTCTCTGTGTATGTGTGTGTGTGATTGTATATGTGCCCTCTTGTGTGTCTTGTGTTTCTTTGACCTGACCGCTGTATGTTCAGGTGTTGCCAATCCTTGCAGTTAAAACAGTGTTACAAACCCCATATGTTTTACATCTATTCACACTGCATTAGTACCACCACATATAAGCATCCAGTGTTTAACATACATTTGACTGCCGTTTAATTCTGTGCTGGACTGTCTTTTCTATAGGATCATATCCATATACTCTTATTAGTCGGTACCCTCCAGGGATTACTCCAGAGGTTACCGTCTGGTAAAGGTGGGAGGGCAATAGCTCTGCCTCTGAGCTGACATGGTTATTGGAGCAGAGATAGCACCATGGGGATCTATCTTACACAGAGCAGAGAAGAAAGGGGGGTCTGTCTTTTATAGTGAGATCCCACAGCTGATCTCGATGAGGTCAAATTATCTGTCACTACACCTGTCATACTTAACACTTCGTACCAGCTCCCCATGGCCTTACGTGCTATGTCCTATTCTGCTGTTCAGTCCTTACTATGAAAATGTGCCAAATGTGTGTCCCTGTGTGTACACATGCTCAGATTGCAGGTTTTTACTATTTGCTCACTTGCTCAAAGCATGCTACCACTGCATGCACTGGCATAGTACAAATATTGACTGTCTGCTACCCTGCATGGTCACAAAGCGGAGATCTGCATGGGTAAATGAATGTATGTGTGTGTGAAAAGGGTATAAATTACAAATTAAAAACAAATAATGATTGAAATACTAGTACAATGCCGTGGACACAATACACCAGGTTCTAGGATCAAATGTCACTGGTGTTAGTGGGTATCGGAAATGAACTTTCAAGGCCAGCAGTTAAGCACATCCTCCCACAAAAACTAGAGGAATGAAACCTTGCTAAGGGTTATGTGAAGCAACAACAGATTAAAGAGCAAACTGTGATTTTAAACACCAGTCATAAAAAATCTCCTCCTTTGTTGAGTTTTGCAGTAGCATTGCTTGGAGAGACCTCCTTAAGAGTTAAACAACCATCTGAAGTAACTGTTAAAGGACCAGCTTCCTTGAAATGTAGCTTGTCAGTTCTGACCTTTATTAGGATTATTGTATGTGGCATTTGCTTGCAGATATTTGGATAACATACTGTAAGGGTGCTTGACCTGAACAGTTAAGTGTTGACAAGCTGATGCCCCTCTTTTCCCCACTTTTGGGGTTAAATGGGAACAATATGAGCTCCTGAAGGGTTAAGCAATACACTGCTGGGGCCGTGCAGCCCTAAAGCTGGGCATAGGGCCAGCTCCACTCATAAACATGGAGAGGTTCAAGTGTGTGTATGTGTATATGTGTGTATGTGTATGTGTGTACATTTATGTGAGTGTGTCTGTCTGTGCCAGGGACAGCCCAGTGACTCACAGAGTACAACCCTGCCCCTTTGGCAAGAGAAGAGCAAAGTTTTAAAGAGACACGAGCCATCTTCGGAGAGAGAAAGAGAGAGAGTCATTCAGACTGAGGCACAAAAGGAGGCGCTGTAGAGCGTATGTTTTTCCACTTTGCTTGAAGCTCTGATGGATGATCACACAGTTCTCATATCCTGTGGAAAGATGTCAGTCCTCTACCACAAGCCCTACTGGGAAACTAAGAGGCCACTGTGTGTCATACTATAATACACATGCACACTCAAACACAGACATTTGAATTTGAAATTCTAGTGGAATTAACTCAAACAACCATGCAAAACTGTTAATAAGTAGGTAAAAACACATTTAATGTTATGTCACCTTGTCATCTTATTGCATTAGCAACCAACAAAATAAAAAAGACAACTGAAATGAGTTACATGCATCTGCACTCAACCTTTCGTTAAACTTTTTTTCCCCTTTCTTCTCTCTAAATTTGACTGTCCAGTCTTTCTCATTTAGCACACGTTCACTTTGTCTTCCTCGCCTTCTGTCCTTACACACTCACGCAACAGGCACCGGGCCAGCTGAGTCACGTCTAAATGGCGTGGAGTGCGATTGCAGCTCACACTTACATAACCTCTGTCTCCACACCACTGTCATTAGAGCAGCTCGGCAGAAGGGGCGAAAACAATTCTTTTAAGTACTCTGTTGCCAGGAGAGCCTCACGACTCACCTTCTCAACGGATTGCGTGCGTGTGTGCATGCTTGCCTGCGTACGAGCACTTGCATGTATGTGAGTTCTGCTCTGCGTGTGCTCATTTGTGTTTCTTATAACATCTGCTCCTCAGAGTTAGAGTGGGTTGTGCTTATATGTCGAAGTGTCCTTGGGTAAGCCACCGAAGCCCAAAAAATTGCTCTTGATGTTGAGGCTAGCATCTTCCGTGGATGAAATGCAAATTGTAAAGGAGATTTTTACTGCTTTTTTTTTTATCTGAGCAAGTAATGAGGGAGTTAAGTTTCTCTGCTCCTCTTTGGACAGAGGGAGTCGACATTCTGGCAGCCTTTAGTGTGTGTGTGTGTGTGTGTGTGTGTGTGTGTGTGTGTGTGTGTGTGTGTGTGTGGAGAGAGAGAGAGAGAGAGCCTACATTTTGGCAGGCTTCAGTTTATACAGATGGAGCAGCTCTCGTTGGATAAACCACAGAAAATTCCTCCCACTGTCCAAGTTAGCACTTCTTAGGGAGAGAACCATGCACCCTCCCCTCTATCCTGCATCGCATCCTTCCACACCTAACCTCTCCCCCTCCCTCACTGTCCCTTGTGATCCCCTCCAACGCCTCTCACCCATCTCCCATTACTACACCACCACACTGGGCATCCCAGGAGGAGAGTAAAACAGGCCCTGCTTGTCGAGCACGAATAAGGCCGATTACTTTCCCGGCTCTTCCTGTACTGGAGCGGCCAGACCAAAGCAATCAAACTTGAAGCAATTGGAGGGCTGAATGGGACTCTCCTCTCCTCCCTCCTCCTCTGCTCCTCTTGTTTGTTACCCTTTACCTACACATGTACCGTCCATCAAACACTCTGCTTCTAATAATGACAAGTTTCTCTAAAATCTGGAGAAGTGATTATGTTAACACTTGATCTTTACTACAGAGTGAGCTGAATCATGACCAGTGTTTTTTTTATTATTTTTTTCAGAGTAATGACACATCCCCTGCTTTTCCGTTTAACCTCAGCAACCTCCGTACTGGGCCAACTCCTTACCTCATGTGGCTGGTGTCATGGCTCATTCACTGCGTACAAATGTCTCGGTGAAATGTAATATCATTATATCCATGATAGCTTTACATTGGACTCGGGGTCTAAATCGGCAGCATGAGTAAGTGGGGGCCTGAGTGTGGGAAGCCCCCCCCCACTGAATGTAACAGCCTGTTTGTGATGAATTAGTTCCGAGACTGAAGCGATTTCAAGTTACTCTGCAATAAACAGAAAAAGAGTTTGAGTTCGACTTGTCTAGGTTAGCAGACTTTTGAAGTAAACTAATGTCAAGCTAAACAAATGCTTAATGGGGGAGTGTTTCCACATAACACACAAACACACACACGCAGCCAAAAATGATTTCAAGGCGATGCTGCTCCTATGCTTATCACAAATGACCTAATTCCTCGCCGGCAGTGTTTTCACTGCGCTACAGCATGTGTTTACCAGTGGCAGACTGCCTCCCCATTAAAGCTGCCATTCCCCTGAGGCCACAACACACATCATTAAGACACAGGATATGGACTCTGACCATGGCATCCTACCTCTGCCTGTAGCCACATGGTTCCTACCTGTAAACCTTATTATATACAACCATTTTTCTGTCTGCCTGGCTGCATGCCTACTTTCTTCTTGTAAGTTTCTTTCTAGACCAGATAATATATTTGACGAGATGGGGTGAATTAATGGTTGTGACAGGACTGTGCTGAAAATGGCATAGCAATACTGGGTGTGGAGGAGTACTGCCTCCATCAGCTCCATCAGACTCTAATGAATAGCTGTCGTCATTACAGCAATAGTAGGCGGACCTGCAGGTTAACCCCTCACTCATCTGAGAGCTTTGTGGAATTGGATTGCAAATAGGTGAGCTGGTAAATGCTGCACTATAAGTTATACAAAGCTATTTATACGTGCAACTATTTATTTATTTTAAAAGCCAAACAGAGAGAATAATGGAGGTGAGAATGTGGAAACCTTTCCAAAGTAATAATAATAGGTGCAAGGCTTTAGCAATTTTGAAACAAGACCAGAGGACAAAGTAGTCAACACCCTGCTGCAATATGCTATCTGGAAAGTGTACTACTTGCCCTATAAGACACTAAAGAAGTGTAATGTGCTCATAATGCATGCAGTTAAAGAAATCCCCCACCCAGTCTGGATGCTGTTCTGGCTCCCCCACACGCCACCATCCTACCCTGAGGCCAAAGCTCCCCAGCTCCCCAGAATGGAGTCATTAGCTGGGTGCTAATGGTTTCAGACTTTCTAATTGAATGGGAACCCATTGATCTGTAGGTAGAGAGAAATGGTTCTTTTCATTGCCTCAGTATGGCCCTGCGCAGCATTTGTCTCCATTCAAAATTAAAGGCTTTACACATTGTAGATGTAAGATTGAAGTAGGAATATATACACACACACACACATGCGGCATCTGCTACAAACACACACATATGCACAGAAGTTAAATCGCAGAAACTGTGAGCTCATGTGTTGACTGACACACGCAGGCACACTGACACACACACACATACACACACACACACACACACACACACACACACACACACACACACACACACACACACACATGCAATTGCTCTGCTGTGCTGTGTGTATCCTTAAGGGCTCGCATTCGGAGATGAGCAGCCTTTAATCTGTGTTCGCTCGCAGAGTTATCCTGGTGGGAGGCTATACACCTCACATCTTTTTAAACACTGCAACAACAAGGGGTTGCCCGGGGCAGCTGGGGTCAAGGAGGCAGCTTAGTAGAGATGTCAACTGCCGAGCAGTCTCTGTGCATGTTGGCGGTTGAAGTGCACAGGGCTGAAAACTACTGTAATACTGATAAAGGAATGTGGTAGATATTCCAGCAGTTTATCCTTCATTTGCATTGAGTGTAAACACGGATCACTCATCTCTGCTTTATCTCGTGTCACTGATAGGTGATGTTGTTTTTGCGTGTGTTGTCTGGTAACTTTGCTCCTTTGAGATGATGGAACGATTCAGATATACACACAAGAAGTGAACGCAACTTCTGAAGCGACCAGTAAAAAGCAGGCAGTGGGACTGGTCGTTAGTTATCTTTTAAACTTTTCCACAAAGTGAATCATAATGATGTTAAATTTGAAATGATTTTATTAATGTTGTAACCCAACCAATAAATGGGGCATTTGCAGGAAATTTGCACGTAGGCTTCTTTTTTTGTCTTCATAGTCAGACACAGAGTTACAAAAATGGTAAACAAGTTTATTATTGTAATGATTACAATCATTAATCATTATTGCAAGCGGGCATGCAGTGCTAGCTGTTTTAGTTGCATGTCTCTTAGTATTATTTTTGAATAACTGCTGAACTTACTTAATAGGTTTTTATTTAAATGTCAAAGCAAGAACAATTGCTCAGGATTGGTGTGTGTGTTTAAGAGACAAAGCCAGCTGGTTCTGGTTATCAAGCTGGAATTCACTGTAAAAATTACAACATTTTTTTTCTCTTTTTCCCCCCCAGTCCTCTTCCCCAAACCGCACTTACACACATGCTCTCTCTCTCTCGCACACACACACACGCGCACACACACACACACACACACAACCCATAATTATACATCTCCATTGCTCTATGAGAAGACTCTTGCTTTAGCTACTTCTTGAGAATATGTATTTTTCTGCTAGAAAAAAAACAAAACAAAAAGCAGAAAACGTCTTACTTAAGCCTGCTATTCGAGCATTAACAGACACCAGAAGAGACTGACCCTAATTTGAAAAACAAAAGACTTTCATATAAATTTCTAGCACAGTTCTATATACAGTAGATAATGAAAAAGTCCTACGTCACAAGCCTGAGCTTGTGTCAGGTTTAAAGACAGCTCTTAGGAGCTGACTGACATCATGTCTGGGAGGGTCCTATAATAACATCTCTCTCTCTGGGCAGATGATCTCAAGATAAGTAGTCTGTGTGTGTGCGTGCATGTGTGTGCGTACTTGAGATTGTGTATTGATGTATATGCCTCTTTATGTCTTAGTGATTTTGCATGATACGTTTGCATACGTTGACGGATAAATGAGGGGTTGTGGTGTAGGTACGAGGTTAGCACAGACTGAACGATACCGGACGTCCTCGTGAATCTTAAAACCACTGAGTGCAGTGGTTGTGTGTAAAAGTGTTATGCATCTAAATCGGTGTGAATATCTTTATAAAGGGATAAACAAAAGATCTTTATTGATGTAGCTGGATTTTTAAAAGCTTTGAAGAAACTATTATAAAGAGGTTTTTCTGTGGCCGACTTTCACCTATGCCAGCGTGTTGCATCTGGTAGCCATTTTGTGCCAGCAGTAGAGCCAGAGTTTCCAGAGAGGTAAAACCACAGTGGCAGAAGGTGGGAAATCAGCAAGAGCCCACCCAAGGGTCGTTAACCTACAACAGGCCTGTTTGACACAATTTACTGAAAAATACATCCAAGCGCTGTGGTTCTTTTTATTGACAACAGCACATGTATACCTGAAACCTGTGTTCAGTGGATGAATTTCAGTCAAACAAGACCCACGTTAAACACAACGTGCATCTGATTAGAGCAGCAGCTGTAGGACACTAACAGATTTCTCCCTGTCATTTCCTCCTGCATTTTCACTGGATCGTTTTATTACCCTGCAATAGCCTGGGGCTGTACCAGCCTATGATCCAAGTGTGAGTTGGGACGTGTGCGTGTGTTTCAGCGTGTTGGCGCAGCGTGCCTTCATCTCTCCACCCTCCAAAGTCCACTGTCAATAGCCTCTCTGGACTTTGCCAGGCGACTTCCACTTGGAGACAAACATTAGAACAAAGCCTGCCTGCTTGCTTTAAAGTCACACTCTCACTCTCATGCAGTGTCATACTGAAAAATGGCAAAGGTGGGGCACATGCAGTGCTGCCAGCGTCACTGCTGGGGGATAAGAGGGAGTAAAATGGACAGAAGGAGAGGATGTGATAAGAGCGGATCACCTTTATAGTCTGAAGCTATTCGCATTAAACCACCATGCTGACTGAACCTGAGCCAAGTTTTTTTTTCAATGACGTCTACGTTCACAGGCTGCTTCACATACGGCAGCGAAATGAAAAAGGGCCATTAAAGTGCATTTTAAGTACTCCTAAAACAAAACAAAAAAACACCCAGTTGATGCTTAAAGCAATCAAAAATATAAGCAGAAGTCTTGCTCCCGGGATTGTCATTGGTTTAACCTTGATTTGATATTATAGAGTAGCATGAAATTGACTCTTTCAAAGAATAACCACAATATTGCTTTGGCCTGTGCAGGACATTCTTTCAGAGGCAGTAACCCTCAGGTTAAAGAAGAGAAGTCTGGAAAAATGAGAAAGACACTGACAGAGCACGAGAAGGAAACATGAGATATTTGAAAAGTGGTGAGAGACCCGGAGTGGAATCGGAAAGTAAGGGCTAGAGATCAGGAAGAAAAAAAGAGAGATGACATAAACAGACAGAGCAAAACAGAGATGGAGAGCGATTGAAGGTGAATTGCAATACCGTTCTGGCTCTGGGCCTTGCCTCTGTTCTGGAGTCTCTCTTCCATCCACAGTGACATGTGGTTTCACGGCCATTACCACACACATTATAGTGATATGTGCCATAATGTGAGGCATCCATATGTACTCCACTCTCTGCTGGCTCCATAAAACACACAGGCCCAACTGTTTTTGCTGTTTGCTGGTGTCAATGTGTGCTGTTAAGCCTAATTTAACTCATTCTTGTCCACGGAGCATCGACTAAGTCAAGCAAAAGTTAGCGAAAGGGTGCGTAAAGATTCAGATGTAATGTGTGCACTTTTTGAACAATGAAATCTCTCTTTCCAGATGTCACCATCTGCACATTATTTAGTCAACGAGTCTATAATAAATGTCCAAGTTGGAGCAAACCACAAAATGACAAATAGAAATGCTTCACAGAGTCACAATAAAATCTTTCCTCAATTCTCTATTGTTGTTTTCTCTGGGTGGCTGTCTCTCTCTAAATATACGTGTGTGTGCGTGCGTGTGTGTTTTGTGCATGTTTGTGTCCTGTGTTGAGGAACAGAAGGTCTCTGCAGGGCTTGCCTGTGTGGGTGGACTCTGGGATTCACCGTGAAAACAAGCGAAAAGCCAAGGACATTTCCTAAGTTGGAGCTTGCACCATACACTACAGCGTCTGGTCATCTGTGTTACATGTGTGTGCATTTATTCAAGAAAACTGAGAAAAGTGTTTTAGCATGTACTCCTATATTATAATGCTTAGTAGTGTTTACAGTATGTGTTTACTGGAGATAGATTTGCATGTCTGCTTGTGGCATGCAGAGGAAGAAAAGTGCCTAACCTCTGCCAGCTCCAGCTTCCTATAAAGGCGTCAGTGTGGGCGTGCAAAAAAAAATAAAAAAAATAAAAAATCTACTTATCTGTCTCAACTCAGATGATTATTTTGTCAATGCAGACTGGTTGACATTAAGCCTTCACACAGAGAGCTAGATTGTGTCCTTAGGTCTGATAGTTAGACAGTAGCTGTTGAAACACTGCTCCACAGTCTGAGCTGCAGCCAGATAAGTGGAAGACAAAGACACTATTATAGTGTTACACGTGGCCCAGAGACATTACAACTCATCACAATGGCTTAGTGCTGCAGGCCGCTGTAGGAGTGGGCCTGGATAAGGTCTAGTTGCAGATCCATGCACAGTAACTTTGTTTAACTCCAGCTTATCTGTCACCGTGTGATTTATGGGAATGCTTTTCAAGATTTTTTGGATGTATTTTTTCTGGTTATGAGGCCAACTTTTTGGGTTCTGTTGTCCACACCAGTTGTAGACATACTGATGTTGCCATGAACAAAGCTGTACTTTTAACATTTTAGTTTTCTAATTTGAAGGTAAACTTGCCAGATTTTAAAGTCTGTTTGTACTTGCGTTACTTGAGCAAACATACATTGAAGATATTTGGTGGGAAGTCAGCTTGAACCCCCCTTTTGCCTTCAGACCTGCCAGACTTCTTTATACATAGATTCAGCAAGGTGCTGGAAACATTGCTCAGAAATTTTGTTCCATGTTGTCATCATAGTATCACACAGTTTTGCGGATTTGTCAGCTGCATATCCATGATGTGAATATCCTGTTCATTCAGATCCCAAAGGTGCTCTACATTAGATTGAGATCTGGTGCATTAGCCTGTTGGAACATCTGTACGCTGCGTTCATAATTAGATGGACATGGCCCGCAATAATACTCAGGTAGGCTGTGGTGTATAAATAATGCTAAGAAGCCCACAGTCTACCAAGAAAATATTCCCCAAGTCATTATACCATCACCACCACCATACAGTAACCAGTAACTGTTTATTAAAGACAGAATGGATCCTTGCCCTCACGCTGTTTGCTCTAAATTCTGACCCTGCTGTCTGACTGTCAGACCAGGCATCAGTTTTCCAGTTTTCTATTTTTGGTGAGCTTGTAGCCTCAGTTTGCTGCTCTTAGCTGACAGGAGTGGCACTTAGTGTGGTCTTTTTGCTGTTGGAGCCCATCTGCTTCAAGGTTTGATGTGTCGTGAGTTCAGAGATGCTCTTCTGCATAACTTTGCTCTAACTTGGTTATTTGAGTTTCTTTTAACTTCCCATTCTGCTCCTGACAGCAGCCAGGTATTTTCTCCAGAGAACTGCAACTCACTGGATATTTTTTTTCTCTTTTTATGACCATTCCCTGTAAATTCAAGGGATGGCGAGGTGGGAAAATCCCAGTAGATCAGCAGTTTCTGAATTACTCAGACGAGCCCGTCTGGCATCAACAACCATGGCACATTCAAAGTCACTTAAATCATTTTTTTTCGCCATTCTCATGCCCGATTTGAACTTCAGCAGGTTGTCTTGAGCACGGTTACTCTCCGGATTTATGCCTGAATCCACTGAGTTGCTGCAATGTGATCTGCTGACTAGATATTTGTGTTAACGTACAACTGAACAGGTGTACCTAACAAAATGGCCTTTTGTCTACATGAAGAATAGATCTCTTTAGCATGCTTTTCATTTCTGCTACTAGATAGTGGCTCATAGCTAAAATAGCTGCTACTAGCATAGTATCCATGTATCTCTGATTAAAGCCAGGATTTAAACTGCCTTGTGGATAATGTAAGCATTAATTTTAACAAGGAACAACGTGCACTAAAAATCGAGAAGCAGTTCTGTTTTTAATCGGTTACATAACTTACTCTTTCATTATGATCCACTTGCTTGCCAACTGCTTTTTCTCCCTAAGCGTCAGATTTTGCAGTTTTGTCAAAGTGTCTCACAAATACTCACAGGATGTCTTTTGCTGTGTCTGTCCAAACCAGTACTGTATAGAAGCTGGTTTTGGCCCCCCTTTACACCACTGGGATAATCTTTTAAAGCAACATATGTTAACCAAAACCACAATATCTTCCTAAAAATAGTGAATCCAAACTGCAAGTAAAATTAGTTGTAAACACCAAGTTAAAAAAAAATAAAAGCAAAACAAATTGTGAAATGCTAAGCTTCCAAAACAGGACACAAACCACATTGCCTTGGTTGACATGCTTGTGATTTACACCACCATCACTCATTCTCCTTCCTTATACAGACTTTGGCTGTAACACCAAGGGACATCTTGTGCATATCTTTGTGTTTTGAGTGGCTCCTGAAAAAAAAAAAAAACAGCGGCATTTGATGCCCTGTGACATGGATGCTTTGACTATTCCCACGATAACCTTGCTGAAGCAACGGACAGTAATGGATCTCTTGTAGCTGGGTCACCTAATGTCAAGCACAGGTCAAAAGACTGCGTTTACACTGCAAATAGTACAGTTGGGTTAATTGGTGGCTCATCCTTTCCTTTTGTTTCTCAACTGTCTGTAGGGTTTCTGTTAAAAACAAAACAGTTGACAGAAAGAGCTAAGATGGTTGCAGTGGTGTTTACTGCGCATTACTTTAGCATTATGCATGTGTAAGTGCTATGTAAGTCTATCACACTCCATGTAGTTTTATTCTTGATTGCTGTAAAATTTAATTTATACTTTTCTGCTCAGTTAATTCATGAATCACGTTTTTGTTTGGGGTATAGTGCTTAAGAAATACACTCACTCCTGTTTAAAAGTGTGTATGGGTATTACAATATAGCCTGAAATTAACTCCTTGAAGCATGCAGCGTTTCACACGAAAAGCATCATGACAAAACTACTATCTTTCATATTTTTGACATAACTGTCAAAAATATTAAACACTCCTGCCTAAGAATAGAGAGACGTGACATGATTCAGAGGTAAATGTATTCCTGCCTCCTCTTGGTTATGAGCTGAATATGAGCAGAGGGGAAATAAAGGGATAATACTGGTGGTGATCAGGGCCTGGTAGAATGGCCCATGATGGAGAGCTATAAATAGCTTCACTTGGACACTCTTCTTGGCTCTTGCCCCATCCTCCTGCACCACCCTCTGCTCTGCTGTCCCACACCTCCATCCTCCCTCTATCCTCTCCCTGTCCTTCCCCATTTCCACCCCCTCCCCGCATGTCTCCATCCCTCCCTCGTTCCCATATAGCACCTGCTCTGACACCTCCTCTGCCAACTGGCTGATGTCATTTTTTGGTACCGGACAGACGTCCTCACGCCTAATTCTGTTCTACTAAATGGCAGCCAGTGCAGAGATGACCAAGTTTACCCACACACACAGATACACACGTTGCCTCCTCAAGGATGTGCTAATCTCACGACACACTGGCCATGGCGTGACCATTCGAATTTATTTTGAATGCTTAAGAAATCCCCTGAGGTGTTTAGACATCTTGGAAATGCATTCAAAACCAATATGGGCACCTGGATTAAACACTAGGGCTTCAACTGATTATTATTTTCATTATCTGTTAATTCTTTTTCCTTACTTCATTAGTCATTTCCAGCATAGTTTCCCAAAGGCTGTGGTGACTTAGCCCAGTTGTTTTTCACTAATAGTTTGTAGTTTTATAGTTTCGTACCAGTTACATCTTCAAGTCTTGTTATCTGATCGCTATGGATATTTAGTATATAAATTTAAGTCTTCAGGAGTCGAGAGATGTTTGAAAAAGAGATGCAACAAAGATCCCAGTCTGGATTTAAATCAGAAGCTAAATCAGAGGCTACCTCCCCAGGTTAAGTTTACTTTATTACTTTTCATCACTGATAGCAGAATCTGTTAGTCTTCTTTCACTTCTGCATGGTCCAGCCAATCAGTGTGAATAAGTGCACTTTTAATTCTTTTAATTTAACCTTAACCTAGCTGCTAAAGAGCCCACAACATGTGTGTAAGTGTCCACTGGCCATTCAAGAGCTTTTTTTAGCCTTCATTGCACACATCATCCATATGGCCTCTCATCAGTTGTGTCACTGACCCCTAACTTTGTTATTGCCACATAGGGTCCTGTCTCCTTTAAACACACTTTGCATACCCCCCGTCTGCCTGCATTTCCTGTCTGCATCGTCTCTGTTTCCCGTGTTCTTAAACTCAAAAGTCCTCCATTGGGGAACTTGCGGCAACAGCATCCCCACTTCTTGTCCACTTGACTCTCACTTGGATTAAAGCGGAGACTTCGAGACTCGCTGCGTCTCCTCGTGTCTGGGCTCATACAAATGCAAACGCCGACAGGCAAAGGTGCACGGCTACAGAGTGCCTTCATAAATGTAGATCCGCTCTATCACATTTCAATTTCTCTGCTTTCTATTGTCACGCTGCCATTCTTTTTAATGGACTTTTTCATTTGCTCACAAAAAAGGCAGCGCTTTTCAGTTTACAGCAAAGAGTAGTTCTGGTTAAAATAACAGGAATGGACCTTAAATTCAGTTTTACTCATGTTTCTTCTTTCTTATAACATCTTAATTACATCGGCTATTATTTTGCTCTTTTTTAGATTCCTTTTTTCACCTTTCACCAGTGTCCCTGTGTTTTCTCATCTGTTAGACGGTTATAGTAACGGTACTGATTTTTTAAAAATACAATCTGCTCCTGCTCTGTTTTTATTTATTCCAACTGCATGAGAGCTGATAACTTGAAAATATACAGAGTTTTGGAGGACAACTGGATATGTTATTTCCCATGATGATACATTACAAACAAAAAAGTGAAAGATTCTAAATGGATTTGCCAAATCTGTTAGAAAAACATTATTTTTTCCTTTGTCCACAGAACAGTGAGTGTAATTCATTACCTCTTTCTTTGAAACAACGAAACTACATTTCTGTTTATATATTTTCCAGCTGTGAGGTCAGGGAGGCTAGATCATGGGTCTGATGTAATTAATGTATTTATAAGCCAAAAGAGAAGGAGGTGAGTGAATGACAGTAAGAAAGGAGTAAGCTGAAGCCCTCAAAGTTATGGAGCCACTGAGTCGTGCGTGTCTGGAGCCTGCTAGTAAAACATTTTGACCCCCCTCATTATCGCCCATTAAGAGGATCAGGGCTCTCTAAAACAACTTGTCTGTTTACTTGACTTTTTTGACTTTGCAGGCAGTCATGAGGTCACAGTTTGGAACCAGGTCTGGCTGGTTGAATCTGGAGCTGGTTGCCACTTCCATCCTCTGTCATCCTCACACGGCTATGACAAGGGCTTGCAACATCAGCTGCGGGTGAGGCTTCGGTTTAGGAGGAGGAACCGTGAATCACAGTACATCTCCCTCTGTCTTCTCTCTCGCTCTGTGTCTGTCTGCCTTTTATCTGTCTCCCTCTCAGAGATATATGTGCATTCGTGTTTATTTGCGGCCAGGCACAGTCTAAAATTCCTTGAAAAACCACAGTCATCATCATTCACGAACCCCCACCCTAATAACCCCTCGCAGACTAACTTGTACACTAACACACGCACGCACACACATGCACATTATAAAAACCTTGTTTATTTGAGGGAACTGAAAGAAGGTCTTCCTCATCTACTCTTCTCTTCTTTCTTTACCAGGAACCGTGTGTGCATGTTAATGTGTGTGTGCATGCAAAGAAATGCGGTTTATGTCCTGTAAAAAGAGAAGACAAATTATCTTAAAACTTCTTGAGTTTCTGCCTAAAAATCTTCAAATTTTCACGTCAAAATATTATCTCAGCGGACTGATCTTAAGCAAGAGGCAATCTCCAGGGGTGACTGTTGAAGCTAAGGCAACGGTGCCATTGCAATTCTACAAATGGCCACTTGAGGCCGGCTCTAAAACCCAGTCAGTCCCAATAGACTCTCACGTTAAAATGACCATCTGTATACATCTGCCTTTGTGCTGACACTTTTTATGATCTGATGTAATGATGGTGATAATGATGATGATGGTGATTAGCACTGTCGCTTCATAGCAAGAAGGCTATTTGCTCCAACTGTGGGGCCCCTCCATATGAGCATTAATAGTTGTCTGTCTCTCTTTGTTACTCTGCGATAGACCGGTGACCTATCCTGAGTGTACACTACCTCTTGCCTTATGGCAGCCTTTCCCTAACCCCTATGACCCCTAAATGGATAAGCATTTAATAAAATGCAGTGATTAGTAAATCTCCCAGGGAGGGATTTGCTCTTTAAAATGTAGCATAAATATTCAGCCAAGAATGAAATAATTAGGGTTTTGGCAGTTAAAATGTATTCATGAAAAAACAGGAAATTCATTAGCTTATTATAAAAAAGAAATCATCCATTCATCTAATGCCAAAAAATGGTAAAGAAAATACAAAAGGTCATAGGTCGGTGTTACTATAATGTTCTGCTAGGAGACTTTTCTGGCCATTATTCCGCACCATGACTCACAATATTCCCCGTTTGATCGCACACTGAGTTGATCACTAATCCCAGTTGCACACCTTGAATCAGTGGTTATTGATGGGGCTCCTGTGCCACTGGACATGCGAAGTACAATATTACTATAAATTAGTCTAGACAGCCGTGGACGGTGATTTTGTAAATATTGCATTGTATTGTATTGTACATCTCTTATTCTTCTTTTCTGCAATATGAAAGGATCTCCAGCTGACACTTCTATCTTGTAGAAGCCGCAAGAACAAAGGAGGTGTTAATATCACAGCAGGGTTGTCTCCGTGTAGTATTTCTTCTCCTTTGTTTGTGCTATTTCTAATGTGCTCGTATTCCCATTTGTTTACTTTATACTGCATAGTTTGCATCAGCAGAATTCTTTCTAATCATGTAGGCTACATGCTGCTCATGTTGTGGACTAACAGTGGTGGTGTATTTAATTTTATGTGAGTATAGCAATTAAAAAAAAAAAAAAAAAGCTTTCAGATCTGGTTGGGTCCAGATTGCGCCAAGCCATCCTCTTCCTGCTGTTTATTTATAATCTGGTCCATCTCCTGACCTGTCCTACAGCTTTCTTTTCCTCTTTGCCCCTTCACTCATGTCGCTATTAATGCTTGGTCATTCTTTCCATTAGTTCACACGCTTTTTTTCCCTGTTCTGGTTCTGACAACGTGACTGCTTACCCTCTTGTGTCCTTTGAGAGCAGGCTGAAACAAAAGTGCTGAGTTAATTTCTCTAAAATTTTCCACTGAAACTATGAGGTGAGGGCCACCAGCATCAAGTTTCGATGTTGTAACATGCGTTAACTGTCCCTTCGTCTCAAAGTGAGTCAGGTCAGAATGAGGAAGAACTGAAAAAGAAAACGAATTGAGGCAGCAGATGCGTCTTCCCTTCCTCCAGTTCCGATAAATGGCCACTTAATATGCAGGTTGCAGGTTAGAGAGTGATTGGTTTCATGGTAGAATGCATATGAAACACAACTGTAGGAAAATAAAATTTAATATAATGTGAAATATTACATTTATTGTTTAACTAGGAGATTAAATGTTAATGTTAAATTAAACTGTAAACGCCAACTGCACCGGGTTTTTGTATGGTTATTGGAAAATGCTCCATCCAAAAATGGTACTTAATTTTTTATAGCTGAACAGGAACATTTACAGCAACCGTGTTTATGCTTTTTGAACACATGCTTTGCAAGTGTGTCTGTGTCTATATATATATGTGTGCTCACATCTTTGTGACCACATGTTTGGCACAGTTTAATCTTATCAGTTGAAGGATTAGTCTCCTTGACACGCTCATATACACTGCAGCCTGTACGACTACTTGTAAAAGACTTGCAAGTGTCTGAGTGCGTGCTGCACTAATATCTGTGATGACATCACCTCTCATCACCAGAGGGACTGGAAGGGTTGGCATGGTAAATCATTACCTCAGTGGCTCTCTTATTATTCAAAGTTACTACTGCTGCAAGTATATAGGCTAGCATAAAGCCCACAGACACACTAGAAGAGTCTGAGTATCCATTAAAATAGAATAGAATAGAAAATAATTCATATTCTTCTGCATTAATTTAGATTTATTTATTCTTATTTATTGCAGTTCTGGTTGCTAGTGTGCTCTTTTAAGAGATTATTATCCAAACATTTCTAAATGATATTAGCTCACATAAAGCATCTCAGACATGTATATGTTATGGAACATGTTATGGAAGTTAGCTAAAAAAGACCTAATAATTAATAAATTATAGATGCAGTAATCCTAATATAATGTTGAAGATTGTTTCTACCTTGTGAAGCTTTTAACCGGATATATTTACTATCACGACTCCAATAAAACTATAATTGTACTTCTCAAGGTGCAAAAAATGTCCTTTTGAAACAACACTTAATGTCTTAAAGCCCTTTCTTCATGATGAGCTTCATTCTCAGATAACGACTTTAGCCTAGTCATGATCTGAGTGAGTGCACGTGTACAATAGCTTTTCCACTGTGTAATGCTTTCAATGTGCTGAATCAATCCAATGTTCAGAGTTACATTTCTAGTTTTCCCCTTCTTTATGTTATTTTGAGCTCAAGCGAGCCCAAGTCATAGTCACGTTGATTTTGGAGTTCATCAACAGGATGCAGCTGATGGAGAAGTCAAGGGCAGTTTCACAACTTCGATATGTTTGAGCTGCTCGAGAACTTCCCATATGAGCGCAATTCAGCTGCAAAGGACGAAAGTTAAACTCTCAAGAATGTAGTAATGTTATAGTTTTG
The DNA here is from genome assembly GCF_051167445.1 of Perissodus microlepis. Lineage (NCBI taxonomy): Eukaryota > Metazoa > Chordata > Actinopteri > Cichliformes > Cichlidae > Perissodus > Perissodus microlepis. The sequence goes on from NC_140480.1 coordinate 21,127,467, forward strand.
AGTTACAAAGTATTTCGTGTTCTCTCTTTTCCCGTTAATCTATTTTGCTCTCCCTCTTTTGCTCTCTCCTTCTCTTTGTCTTTCTGAGAGTACAGTACAGCCGCGGATGGGTAATTACTTTGTGCTCCAACCCTAAAATAACACGACTGGCCCAATTACAAACTGGGCCTCATTAAACAGCCTTGCAGAATAGAGGGAGAAATACTAGACCAATCAAAACAAAGAGGGAAAGCTGAGATGTAAGGAGGGACAACATTTAGCGTTTACACAGCAGGTGTTGACTTAACTTGTGTGTCGGGGAGTGTTCAGGTGGCACAGTTGAGCGCGGTGCATGCCATGTCCTGTCCTGGCCTCGCAGTGTTATGTGTTCAAACTGACAGCTCTTTGTTCTCAGTTCTTTCCACTGACAGCAACAGTGCCAGTGGGTGCTGCTCATTTCATCACACTTTCAGATATGATCCTCAAAACGTCACTCCCATATGTGTACATATATTTATACACGCTTTCCATTTCGACCCATGGCCTCTAGTGTGGTCAGGGCTGGGCTAGGCTGGGTCTATGCCCACTTATGTAGCTCTTCAAAGCAAGCCAGTGAAAGAGCACACTGTACTGGGGAAAGGAAGTGTAAATATATAGCTGTTGCTGGCATACCACACAGCCTCACTATACATCAATTACATATAGGCTGCACAAAATCATACAAACATCTTCATATATATTGAAAATATCTTAACGCAGAGTCGTCTGGCATTGGGAAAGCCACTCGTGGATGATGACATGGTCACAATGTGCGTCTGCCTTTAAAATCCAGTCATGAACTCGAAATTCCTAGAAACCTAGAGGGTTCTGGTGTAGATATGATGCTGTTATGGTTAGACACTGTATCCCAAATTAGACTAAACCTCCTTTTCCCCCACTGACCAAAGCTTGACAGAAAAACCCTGCCAGTGCTTTCTATGTAAATGTATCCTTGCATATCTGTTGCTGCTGCTTTTGTGTATGTGTGTACGTACATGCGGGTACGTGTGTGTATGTGTGTGTGGGGGTTGGTTGGTTTATACAACATGTGAACATGTATGAGCGTATTTATATACATAAGGCCAAGTGTAAACTATATTGCCAGACTAGACAAATGTTTTTAAGTCTTTATTTAATTTTTTGTCTCTACCACTTTATCACAGCAAACAGTGTTATGTGGCAGTGAAAGAGAAGGTTTGACAGCACTGCTGATCAGACAAGATAGAACATGGTTCTCACTCCCAACTAAGTGACTTGGACCTGGCAGAAGGCCTGAGGACATTTTCTTGGGAAACTTTTGAAAATTCCTTTAACTAACTGAATTGAGTGTTGACCCCGAACACTTTTTTAAATGAAAAAACAGGATTTCAAGTCCAGGATTTAAGAAACAAGCAAGAGCTAAAAAGTTATGCATGAAAGGAGAGGAAATCAGCAGAGGGGTGTTTAAAGGAGTGGGATAGCAGAGAAAGGGGTGGTGGTTAAAGGAGATGGGGCACTGTGTGTTTGTTTCAGTGCCTGGCACAGCTTGGTCTGGTTATGCTCCAGGCCTCTCTGGGGGAGCCAAGTCTTCTCCCCGGGCGCTGCCAACTCCCTGTGGTGGTGTAGCTACATGTTCAATTATGCTCTGGAGCCTGCCTGTCTTTACCTACGCCTCACAGAAAAACAGCCTCTCTGTACGTGTGTCACAGAAAGCGATTAATAAAGAGATCATGATGTGATTTTCAGCACGGGAGAATTCATGTGAATTAAGGCTTCATTCATCAGGGTTCACAAAGTGCAACAAGCAACAAGAAAGGAATGCACTACCATGGATTTCACTCAGCCACAGTTCATGTCATACAGCAGCAAGAAACCACGGGAGCGTTTCTTTTCAATTTCAACTTTTCCCTTTTAGCCATCATAGTTGAGAACTTGTGTTTCCATAGCGGAATGCTTTAAACACTCACCTAACAATGAAAAGATCACCAGTTTGATTCTGGGAGGAGATACAAATCCCTTGAGGATTGTACCAGGAAGGGCTAAAAAAAGGGGTAAAAGTAAAAAGAAATCAAACAAGCAGAGCTAAGAGCTGATCAGTAAAACTCCCATACTCTGAGCAGAGACATTAGAAAACAAAATCATTGGATTTGTGTGTTTTACTGTTCAGCACTCAATCATATACTGACTTAATGGCTGCCAGTTCTCAAAATAATCTTGAACTATATTCCAGTACACCGACACAACATACTTTTTAATTGTTTTAAAATTGATGTACATTCACTTGAAGTCTAGAGTATGGAGTAATAAGAAAAAAAAGCCATCGGTTGCTTTCTCCCATAGTTTACATGAAAACAAAAGGGAAAGTTGGAGGTTTTGTGTAACATGACAGTGCAGAAACACCGTTTTCAGTTTTGATTTTCCAAAAATGAGAAAACTCCGTTTAGGGACAGCTCATTCTGTTGCATGTCTTTTAGAGTTTGTTTTGGATCAGATCTCCAGAATTGCACATGTTGAAATTTTTCTAAAACAAGAACAGGGATACATGTGCCGGCGGCGCGGAGTGTGGACGCATTCCTGTGGCCGCGTAAGTGTGTGCATGTGTGTGGCGGCATGGCGGTAAGGAAGCATCCTTAAGAGGAGGGGGAGCAATTATCACTGCCAATAAAACAACAACAAACAAACAATCATTGTTCTGGGCCTTACCTTGTTGTACCACACCCCTCTATAAACCTTATTTCATCAGGACAACTGACACAGAGAATGTGCTGTGCTGTGCTGCCTAAGCACTCTCCCTAAATAGCATTTATGTAGCTGGCACACTGCTCCCACGTGTACCTGTGGGTGTGCTCATGTCAATTACATGCATGCACACAGATGCAGAGGTAAGAGCACATGCCTGTATCGTATAGAAACATCCGCCCCAGCAGTGATTTCAATCAACACTACAAAGGTAACTTTGCCATTTATACATCTTGTCTTCTCGCAAGATGTCTTCTCAGCACAAAAAGACACAGGGTACATGAAGTATTGATTTTGGTTTGTATAACCCTGTGTGTGTGTGTGTGTGTGTGTGTGTGTACAGTATATTTGCGATATGGCTAGCTTAGCCGCTAGAGTCACATGATAGACGAAAGAAATCCACAGTTTTGCATTTCTGTGCTTTTATCTTGTTGATGTCACCAAGAGGAAAACTGTGTTTGCTGTTTCACTGGTGTGATATTACTGTCTTTCGGTCACGTTAGGATGATATCAGTATATGATATGAGGATAATAAATTGCCATGATTGAAATAATTCCCAAAACTTCTAAATCGCATAATTTATCAGTGCGCAATACCGTTCATGGCCAGAGCATGCTTGCAACGAGTAGTTCTTGTAACCACACTTGAAGGTGTGGTGAAAAGCTTAATGAGAGAGGCATGACACAATAATAATTCACACAGTGCGATACTGATCCATATTTTCAGGCAGTCTCTGCTGGAAAGCATTAACAAATGTTCCACTCATTTGTACACAAGAACCAAGACAAAAACTAGTTCTGTAAAGAATTAAAATCAGCTTGAGGGAGAAGTTCAAACCCTACCCTGCTGGCAGATTTATGCCGAAGCTGCCTGCTGAACTACCGATCAACCTCCCCTTCAGAATTCCAGATATCATTGCTAAACAGTGAATTCTGGCAAGATGTTTTCCTTTTCTCCTTCATCTGTCTTTTGATTGACTCGTCTAAATTGAGCCACAGATTGAGGCTACAAATTTGTACCATGGAGAAGTTTTGAGCAGTTTTGGCGCAGCGATTGTGCCTCAGGGGACCTTTCTGTGTGGGATTTGCATGTATGGGTTCTCTCCATTCTCGCTACGTTGGCTGTAGGTGTGAGTGGTTATCTCCGTGTTCTCTATTTCCAACATAAAATTTATGCAGATGTCTAAAATTTAAGTTACACATGCTACTGTAAAACACGTAGTAGGTCATATGCCACATAAGGTCACGGCCTTCTCATTACCAGCACAAATGATGACTTATCCCACTGAGCTAAAGAGGCATCATAGGTAAGAATCACTCACCACTGGTTTATATCTGGAGGTCAGAGGGATAGTTGTGAATTTACACTTTAGGGTTGAATTTTAAGTCACAGTTGCTGCAGAGCTCGAGTCTATCCAGCTGCCGTTGGGGACAGGTGGGGTCCAATGCTTATAACGAAAGCAATGCTTGTACTTTGTTGTGTCAGCTCTGCTATAGTTCCTTAAATTATTTCTCTGCTAGGATCACGGACATTCTTCAGTTCCTTAAGAACATCTTGAGGACACAAGAAAGGAGAGCTCTGACAAATCTGAGAGTAAAAAAACACAGAGGCAATCCTTTTATCAATGATATGATAAATACTGGAAAAAATCCAGTAGTTGGTAAGATATGTTTAATCAAAAACCTGATAATATATACAAGAACTGATTTGCAAAAGCTTGCAGTCTCACATAAAGCAGCAGTTTTCTATTTGTTTGTTTTTTATTTTGTATATGGAAGACCTTCATTGGCCTATCTCGTAGGTATATAAAAGATTTTAAAAATGTTCTTCATTAGGTGGGTTCTGCTTGGTTCAGTGGGTGTTCACCATGCATGTGTGCATGGGGTATCTTCCAAGTGTGTATCCACATTGGTGTGTACGTGCATACATATGTTTGTTCTGTGGAATATCCCTGTAGACCGCTGTTTTTTGAGGTCTCTTTACCCCAGTTAGCCCAGTCACTGGGGAGCCACATTTGTAAACATGCCTGGAGAGGCCCGCATCGTATGTTTGTGTGCACAAATTTAAACATGAAGTCTCAAGAGGTAATTTCACTGAGTTTGTTTTTTTCCCCGACTTTAACAACATATTGAAGTTACATATTTGCATGTGTTTATGGGGAAATAGTGTGTCTTTTGTCTGTCTTTGAGCTAAATGTTTGGAGAATAAAGAAATATATTAAAAATAATGCATTGTGTTTGATTTTACTGCAGCTGAAAAGAAGAAATTAGCAGTATAGTTAGGTTTTGAAGAAACTGGATTTGCTTTAAAAGGGTTAAAAGTCAACATTTTCAGTCCAGACTTTCTTAAAATGACTTCAGATCCCACCCACCCGCTTGTCCCTTTGAGGTTTTCTCTGTCATTGCGTGATCGAAGTGTTGAACTGGGCTCCTGCCGGTTTGTTTGGAGCTGTCCAATCAGGCGTGTGAGATCTGGACACAAACTGACATCAAAGACATGACACTGCCACCATTCAGAGTCATGGCCTACTTCTCCCTCTCTCTCTCTTTCTGTCTTTCACTCCCTGTGTCTCAGAAAGCAGTGAAAGTTAAATCCAAACAAACTAACTTCACAGAGGTAACGTCAACTCGATAAATGACCGTTCAAGTAGGCAAACACTGAAAAATAGATAAATATCTTCCACTGTCTGTAGGTCTATATTCAGTGTAGGTGGTTATTAGTGCAGACACTCCTTATATTTAACTGCTGGGAACTAACAGGACTATTATAGACCTCTTCCACTAGACCAGTATAGCACACTTTAGCTGGGCCAGACTGTAATCATATGCATTTCTGTTGCACGCCAGTAGCAGGGGATAGCCGCTACTGATGTGCAGTATTCTGGTTTTGCAGCACCACAGTTATTATTAGAGTTTTGTGTTTTCTGATGAGTTTTTAATTTCTATTTCATTTTGAGTTTCTGCTTTAAAATTAGTTTTGTTTCATTGCTTCCCAAAGTGGATTTGTTGGTTCTTTTTAGTTTCGGCATTCATTTTAGTCTTTGCAATCACTGCGATGTGGGAGTTCCTTGTTAGGAGGAGACACTTTGAGAGGGCAGTTTACTCAGAGTCATGTAGACATCCTATATCTTGTTGGGGTTAGGCTGTGCTAACAAAGACTAAAGCTAAGGACTTTTTCCTCTATATTTTTATTTCAATCTAATTAGTTTTTGTAAAAGCACTCTACTGTTATTATACATGTCAGCTGTAATTCTTTTAGTTTTTAGTATAAATATAACAACCCTGATCGAAGCAGGGCTTAAAAGCAACCAACTCCACCCTCAACTGAGTCATCTTCCTGAACCAGTATGGTCAGAAAATTAGACAGAAATCACTAACGCATTGTTATCCAAATTAAAACTCTCGCTGTTCACTGAGTTCAACTTCCAGAGCTTGTGTTGCTTCTGTAAGAAAAGCTAATTGATCTTTACACACTGATCTCATTATCTCTTGCCATAGCTGCTGCCTATTAGCTTGCAAAAGCTACTGCGAAACCTTTCCTGTGGTTACTGCTTCAGATTAAAAGCTACTTGCTGAATTTACCAGAAGTCTCAGGAAGACCTTGTGCTTGAACCGTTACACAGCTAATGAAATCCATATATGGTATTTTTTGGTGTGCAAATCAATCTGTTCTTATAACAGAAATAGCTTACTATTAATCAAACTAATTATTGGACTTCTTGTTTAATTAAAAATAGACTCACTTTTTATGTAGTAACTAAGGCCTACAGCTTTCCTTTTTTATCTGCTGAGAATCAGGCAGGTCAGCCGGCTCTGATCGTGCTCCAATTGCATGTAAATTTTGAATTTAGTATTAAACAAAATACAAGGGAAGACAAATTTGCCATTCCAAAAGTGAAGGAGGAACTTCAGGAGGTGAGAACTTGCTGTCAGTTCCTTGACTCGGTTAAATAGGAAGCTGAGTAAGAAACGGTTAATGACTCTCATAGTGGTGAGCTCTGGTGAACTCTCTCCTCTCCCTTACTGTCTATCTCTGCCTGCCTGTCTGTGTCTATCAGCCCACAATGGAGTCATGCAGCCTGTGAGCCGCGACACTCTGACCAGCATTAGTGCAGAGGTGTGCAGAGCGACACACATAGTCCCAGATTGTTCCCACAGCAGGCCAGACACCAGGCTGTTTACTTAACCATTAGCCCAGGGCAGGGTGAACTGAGAGGGACACATGGCTTTTAGTGAAATTTTAAACACAGTATTTGAACTGTTTGTCTCATATTTTGACTAAGGGGTATGTTTTTTTTTCTGAAAAAAACATTTTCAGGGCGGTTTAGCGTTTTTATAAATCCGTAAGAGTAATGCTGATCACAGAGTGCACTGGAAGGTGTGATTATTAGATCGTGTTGTTTGTAGTTTAAAGACAGCACGTTACACACAGACCTTTTGAAATTTGTTTGGGTACAAGGTATGAAAATATTTACTTAAACTTAAGCACCTTTTGAGCCGATCTTATTAGGAAAAAAGTTGACTATTCATAAATCCAGCAGTTATGAAACCACTACAGTTTATTTCTAGTCATATATCCCATATTGATTCACTTTTAGCTCTGTTTTTCAGTCTCTATCAACTCTCAAGGGAAATATGTAGCACTTAACTCAAATGCTTCCGCTGTATATCAGCAATGTATGTATGCTATGAAGTCTGAAGAGTCATTTTAGTTTTTTAAAATCCGGTTTCATGAAAGCTTATAAAAAAGCTATGAAAGGTGAGCATGAAGTCGTTCATTTAAATGAATTTTATGCATATTTATTTATTAGATATTTTGACTTGCTGGTGTGCCCAGTGATGTTTAACATCTTTTTCATGCATGTAAACATTGTTTACAGAAGCTGGTGGCTGATTGCAGAGTGACTCAGAGTGATTGCCCACAGTAGAATAAACTTACACAACCCAGCTACCCACACCACAGCTGCTCTACACAGATAGTTTGAACCACTCAGACTGATACTGTGGCTGATACTCTTCCATGGTCACAGTGACATAACTCCCCCAAATGATGCACAAAACATTACTATAAAAGTTTTAGCTGTATTTAACATAACACAAATAAAAGAAGCTGAGGGAGAAGTTAGAAGCAGTTTCAGGGAGCACCGAGAAGGTTTGATGGGTTTCTGCTGCAAGAAAGGGATGAATGTTTTAGTTTGAGACAGGATGAGGTGAAGAGTGACAGATGAGGTGGGAACACCGTCTTATTCCATCATGAAATAAGCAGTCTAATGATGTCCCTCTTTCTCTTTCAGATGCACACACGCACACATGCAGGCATGCACACAAAGCCAGACACAAAAAAGAAAACTGTACTTACTGGAACTCCTCCACCCTGTAATCCTTTCAAACCAAACCAACTTTGAACACCTGCAGTAAAAGCTACAGCAAGTGCTCTTGCTGAAAAGTCATATAGGCCGGTTTAGATGTCACAGACTCTCCTAATGGAGCACAGCTTATACGTTTTCTCAGGTCAGTGCAGGATCTCTTTTCAAAAATTACAAATCTCAACATCATTTCTGGCCAATCTACTTCACAGTAAGGGCTGTTTGAGGTCACGGTTTTAAACAATAGCTACTCATGGATTGCCATGTGCATGCATCCATCCATCTGACCATCCATATGTGTTTGTGTGTGGGAATGAGATATAAATATGAATAGAATTATTGTGCATACCTGTTTTTGTTTCAGTGTTAACACATTTCTTTTGGAAATTCGTTCTCTTACCGATATTGTGCTCCAGGTAAGCTAACCCGGGCTTTCAGTGGGCCTTTGTAAAAAGAGGTGGATGAGAAGAGCAGAAAATGGGAGGAGCGTACGGTGTATAATCACACCGACTGGATGACACTGAAAAGCCTCGGGCCAGCACTGACAAACACAGCTGCTTACTGACACAGTAAATCTACTGGATGACTCTCTGCCCTCCTCAGCCTGCCTTCAAACACACACACACACAGTTGAAACTGAGAACGTTTGAAGGTTTGAGCATTGCCACTGGGCTTTCTCAGGTTGGATAATAACTCTTGGCCTGTCAGAGCAGAGCGCGAGTTGTCCAAAAAGCTGTCAACATCCCACTTACCCTAAACCCAGTGCCACTGTGCCCTGTGCTTACGGGATCTTTGCAGTCTTCCCGACACACTTCAGCTGACACACACTGTTACAACTGCTGGAGTGACACGCAACCTCTTTTTTTTTTCCAGTGGAAAACATAAAAACATAGTTTGCACCACTGTTCTCATGAAAGATCATTTTGAGCAGTGGAGCCGGTGCTGTTCAGAGTAAGCAGAATTTCTTGATAAAAGATTTAGTGATTATGGAGAGAGCAGTGTGAGGAAATTGTTATCAGTCAGTCTAAAGATAAGAATTAAGTATTAATTTATAGCTAATAGCCCCCTTAACAAAAAAAAAAAAAAAGGAACCGGATTTAGTTCCCGATTACCTTGAATGCTAAATAGGCCTATTTGGAGGAAATTCAAGTGCTCATATTATGCTGTGTTTTTCTTGTTGCATGCTCAATCATCTAGGTAAGGAGATGCGAGAAAGTTGATTTTGTTTGTCCAGATGAACAGAATCATCTTTCTAGGAGCACCTACTGGCTAGTGTGTACATCATCAAACGAATGAAGAGTGGGCTCACAGTTTGCTATTGTCTCAAAAATATCTCAGTCAGAAGCAGTGCACGACTGCACAAGATGAACACAAGACTCCCGAGGTGCTGAAGCCCCAGGTAGCCAGCAGCAGTTACATTACAAAGCCAACACTTGGTTTTGCCAGCCCAGTCAGCGCAGTCTGGGCTTTTTGGAGCTTAAAGAGAAAGGAGATTTACAGCAGCAGTTTAGAGTATTAGACATTAATGTGATTTTTTTTTAGGCATTAAAGCACATGAAACTGCTTTAGTAGACTAACCATCTATCCATCCATCTATCCATCCGTCCATCCATCCATCCATCCATCCATCCAGCCAGCCAGCCAGCCAGCCAGCTATCTAGCCATGCATTCTTCTGCTTATTCAGTTCAGAGTTTTGATTGGGCTGGAGCTTATCTCAGCTGTTACAGGGTGAGAGGCAGGGTACACCGTGGACTGGTCACTAGTTTATTATAGAGCTAACCCAGAGAGACAGACAATAAGTTATGTTCTCATTCATACCTAAGGCTAATTTAGAAACACCAGTTAACCTAATGTGCATGTCTTTGGACTGTGGATGGAAGCCAGAGTACCTGGAGTGAACCCACACAGGCACAAGCAGGACATGCAAACTCCACACTGAATGCAGTAGAACCCCAAAATAAAATGATCAGTCATATTATCAATAGAACATAGCACTGGCAATTTAATACTCTTTACTTTCAAAGCTTATTATAACTTACTTTAGGTGGTCCTGCTTGACAGAGTAAATCTCAAAGCCGGAATTCAAAATCATCTTCTAGCGACTGCCTGTTCATCCACTTCATCACTGAGGATGGAGTTTTGTGCGTGCATGAAATGCATAACTGTTGGACAACATCTTTTACTTTTCACGTTAAGAAACCTAATGGCTTTAAGAGGTCTTAATGCTGTCTACTTCCAGTAGATGTGTACTCACTGGCGTGCACATACATTAATGTCATTAAACAATGTAACAACATAATGTCTTTTTTTCCTCCAACAACGTCCCTTCTGCCACAGCCTGGCCCAGATCAAAATATGAACTCGGAGAGAGAAGTTAATCTCCCACATAAACGCAGAGCAGAGGCTGTAACTCAATACAGCCTGCTTTGTGGGAGGCCAACTTGTTCTCATCTCGGAGAATTAAATACAAGTTGTCCACTTATGAGGAATGAGATTAAAATGTAGTTGGCTCTTATTAAAGCTCAAAATGAACAGAGAGGCATAAGGGATCTCTGTGTGCGGGTGTGAGAGGGTTCGGAGGTGCAAAAGTGTGCCTTTCTGCTCGTGTGTGTGGCGCACATTAGGCACAGTGTGTGTGCAGGGCGGGGGCTTATGATTCCCAGGAAGGCCTTATTGGAGATGATTACTCTCATAAAACCTCTGCTCTCTAAATTGCCCCCAAACACACCCTCCCCCATCCTTCCATCTGCAGTCTAAACACACTTAATCAAGCGCAGGTGTGTCTTGATGCATTTACAGACGCCTCGCTGACAGACAATCTTCAGCAAACGAGAGAGGGGACGAGGCTGGAGATGTTTTGCCATCTTTCCTATCTTCTGTGCTTTGCGGACAGAAGTGTTGTTTGAGGATGAATGTGAATGATAATAAATTTAGCCATTGATTTTCTTTTCTTTAGCCTCGCCTCTTCTCTTCTCTTCTCTTCTCTTCTCTTCTCTTCTCTTCTCTTCTCTTCTCTTCTCTTCTCTTCTCTTCGTCTACCGCTCTCTGTCCTGCGCCTTAATACACTGCTGGATCAGCCAGTGCTGGAGATCTGTGGGTTAATACGGTTACCAGGATAACAATCTCCTCCTGCATCGCTTCATGATAGATGGGCACAGTGTGTGTATGTGTTGAGTGATTGAGCAAGTGGGTGAGTGAGTGAGAGATAAAGTAAGCGGCAGCCGTGTAAAAATGTGTGTGTGTGTGCGTGTGCGTGCGGTCCCTGAGCAAGAGTGTGGAAGCGGAGGGGGCCATGGTATCCGTCAGAGGAGAACAATGGCTTTTAAATGAATCTGGGAGCTCGTAAATCACACAAAGAGAGAGCCCAAATGCAGCGCTGATTGCCTGGACGTCAGAGTCAGCGGACGACAGGAAGGAGCGAATGAACGAGAGCCCCAGCGAGACACCTTGTTAACGCCTGAACAAAACGCCTCCATTAGGAACCAATGGCCTACTTATGCAAATGACTCCACATATGCACACTTTCTCTCATTGAAAGTTCTGTCCTTGGGAGGCACATGCAGTCAGTCAGTCAGGACAAATGTAAATAAATCAAAGGACAAACACTTTTCCATTTCATATTTGTCAGTCTGAGGTGAACAGAACTTAAAGTGGGCCTTTTTAAGTTATACCTGTGCAGGCGTATAACTCAATTGCCCAATACTGTTGATCTCTTCATATATTCAAAATCGTCGAGCTAAACACATTTAAATGGAAGACAAAAAGGATTGCCTAAATTGCCACTCTTTAAATCTATATTTTTCTTAATCTCATGTAATTTGGATTGGTTTGATAAAGATGTAATTTTACTGTCGCTGGTAATGTCTGAAGCTGTTAGTGTATGTGCTAATGCTAAGCAGTTGTAAATCATTAGAGCCTGGCTTCATTATGGTTTAGCACGAGTGTTGCCTCAGAGAGCGAAAGATGAGTGGTAGGCAGAGTGTAATTACAGGTATGTGGGGAGAAAACATGCAATTAGAGATGTAGAGGAGGCAGTTTGCACACTTTTTCAGCTCACGGGCTATGGAAGCTTGTTTACCTTGCCTCTCGTCCTCTCCTGGCAAGTGTCTAAGCACATGTACTCGAGTACTCAAGTTTTTTATAACTTCTGTTTTAATACATCAGGGCCTAGAACAGTAAATCCGAGTGTGCTGTTGTATTTTTATGCTATAAAAACTGTTTGACCCCAGTGTATACAGCATACTTTTCAGATTGGGATTTTACAGAACAATATAGAATGATAAAAATATGCATTTTTTTTTTGTTTGCCATCCCAAATGGCTTCTGATTTCTTATCTGAAAAATTAGAAATGAATTAGAAATATTTCTGCTTGTGTCACATCCCCCATTTTTTTGGTGTTTTAAAATCTAACAGAGGGATAAGTGTACTTTTGGGTTTACTTTAAATAAATGTCTCTGATATTACTCATTACATCATGTTTAAATACTTTTTTCTCCCAATTTACATTCATGTATTGGTAATTTTTCTTAAGTTAAGGTTGTGATTCTTTCCTTTTTCTTTTTTCCCAGGCTTGTTGTGTGCCTTTAACAACTGGCAGTGACCCTGAGTCACTGTTAGGGCTGAGGTCAGGTCAGACCAACTGATGAACTGAGTTAGAGGGGAGAGGTCAAGGGTCAGGGCCTCCTGGTTAGCTCTTCCACTCTCACCTGTCTGTTCGTAGGGAAAGCGAACAACATAAATGGTAGTGAGAAAAGCGAAGTCAAAAAAGCAAACAGCTGTCACTGTCTTTTTCTCTCCATGTTTTTCTTTCAGTTTGGATTTTATGCAAAAACAGAATGGGGAGAAAAAACCCAACAATAACGCTGCAACAGTTATAGCAACTGAAGTGTCTCACTTTCTTGTGTTTATGTTTTTTACCACTCTCACCTTCTCTCTCCCCACGCTCTAACCATAATAGTGTGTAATGTGCAGGCTGATTAGGACTTTGACGGCGAGGTTCAGACCAGCCACCCAGACTCTGAGGTTACTTCGTCTGGGTTTTGTGGCCAGACTTTTGGCTGGGAATACCCTTCTTTTAGTTAAACCTTGCTTGGCCACAAGTGACGTTCCCACATGCACACAGTGTGTGGACGCACACCTGCTTCAGATCAACTTTGGCACAACAAAATTACAGATCAAAATGATAACTTTTACATTTCTAAGCTGTTTCATTTTTTATAATAACCAGATACAGTGTATCTTGATTATCAGTGGAAGGTCCAGTAAAAGACATGCCAGGAAACAAACTGGCCCCTGAAACAGGGGTATACGACAGCTGAGCTTTTCCTGCCGGGACTGAGAGAAACAAAAAGTATGTGGTTATAAAAAGAGACAGTGCTCCAAGTGAATGTGACCACCACCAGGCGCAAAAGAAGAAAAAACAATAAAAAAGACAGGTGGACACCTGCAGTTAGGTTGATCATTGTGCAGGGTGGAATGAGAGCAGTTGAGAGAACATTTGGAGCAGTTAGTTCCCGCAAAGTGGGCATTCTCTATATTTTTCTCTGACGCATTTCGCACACATAAACATACAGACTTGCAGCGAAACACGCAAACACACAAACAAAAACACATTTACGCTACTTAGAGTATTTGGTGACAGGTTATAAGAGGCTGACTGACCTCCTCAGACATTAATTAAGAGCCTAGGAGAGCAGAGCCTTTAGGCCAGCCGAGGGCCCTGCCCAGACACACTCCCTCAGACTGCACTGTTTATCTTTCATTAGAGCACAATTACATGTCGCATCCCTGTCTCTCTGTCTCTCACCAACTCTCACTGGTTTTGCCTGATTCCCGCATGTTCGTGCTGTGTACGTTTACACTCGTTACTCAGCGAGCTCAAGAACAGAACAACCACAGACACAAACAAGCTTCTCAGAGCCTTTTGCCTTTGCTAAACATACAGGGAGCAGAAGCAGGACAACAGAAAAACTGCCAGATGTGGGGAAGAAAATGTTATAATGGTTAAAGATAAAGGAATGCAGCAGGGGCTGTAGGAGGAGGGAGGACATGGGAGTAGGAGGTGTGCCTTCCAGTAAGAGGTGGACAGCTCCTTCACAACACCACAAAGGAAATGACTACAGACAGAACAGAGAGGTAGAGGCAGAGAAAGAAGTGGAGTGGTCAAAAATCTTTAATTGGATGCAGTTTTCAAACTTGTAAGTGACCTTTATCACAGTACCCAAACCAGAGTGCTTTCTGAACTGACATCATCTTTAAATATCTGTACACATGCTGTTGTGACCCAAAAAATACATATGATCACGAAATGCTTGAAATAAATGGGTTTATTTGTTATATGAACATTGTCTGATAGGAGTAGTATTTCTAAAAAAGAGTTTAATTTTAAAGAATGGGAAAAACAGAAAACACTCTTTTGTGACATTCTCCCACTCTGAAGGAATTTCTGCTGAGTATAGCTCACAAAGATAATCTACAGAGAACTTAAATAGAGCGTTTGGGAAAAAAAGTGTCCTTATTTTCTTACTTTCACATGAATAACTGTTGTTTGTTGGCTATCAGAAGTTGCAAAAATTGTTGGATGGGCATCCCCCTCACAACGTGCATCATTGGAAAAGTGTGGGAAGAAGGGATTTCACTGTTCTGAGAGGAGAAAAGCACTCTGTGTGATTCATGCAGACACTTTGCACTTCATCTGGGATCTAAGATGCACAAACTTGAACTAAGCAAATGTTTTGTAGCACACAGCTGATATAAAACATCATTACCTTAATTAAGGACGGACTGATGACCTGCCGGGTTGTACCTCACCTTTTGCTGTATGTCAGCTGGGATACTCTCCAGCCACTATGAAATGGATGGGTAATAAAATAAAACGTTACTCTTTTATTTTAGTGTCTATTTCATATTTTCTGTACCTCATGCCAAATTATTTTAATCTTTATCCATCAAGTAAACTGTGCATTTTTAACCTAATATATATGCAAGATAAAAACTGTTGCAAAAATGTAAAGTGTGCTCTGATGCCTTGTCATCGGCAGGAACTAAATGTGAAAAAATGACTGGACATCCTTTAACCCATGTGTTTCATAATGTTTCATCCCACATAATGACTGAATTACGTGTCATTTTTTTGTCTTTTATTTGGTGGAAAGTACAAATAAGAGGCCAGCCTAACATAAACTGTGGAAAATCTGAATAAGAGGGGACAAATTTAACAAAATGAGAGAGACCAAGTGGGCTTGAATGACTTGGAAAAGTTGTTTTTCTTACTTTCTTTACCTGGAGATACAGAGGAGTAATTAGCAGCTTTAAATCAATATTTAGTGATTGATGGCTGTTTACTCCCCTCAGCCATCACCACCATCATCAAACATGCACGTGGAGTCATCGGGTCTGGACAGCTGGTCAAGACAGACACAGTGTTAACCCCCGTACATGGCCAGAAGGCACAAGCAACGCCCCACACATCAACTCAGTCCCCACAGATGTGACGCTTATAGAAGGAGGCACACTATAGGTAAATCGTCTGCATCCTTTTAAAGCTACGTGTTAATTAGATATCCTTTGTGGAAATGTGCGATGTGTTTGCCGTGAATAGACCACAAGCCGCACTGAGGTTTAGCTTGTGAGTCAGCAAGTACAGGTGGCAAAGTCAAAAATCAAAAAGCAACACTGTTGTTGCAGGTTTGCATAACAGTCTAATCTGTGATCTGCCCAGCATTGGGAAGAGGAGGAGAGGAGATCTGGATTCCAGTCCTGCACTCGCTGTCTTTTGGCTTATCTGAACAGCAGGACAGATGTTTCCATGAGCGTTCACGACCTTTTCTTTGCTACTGTCGCTCTTCTGCTGTTCATGTTGTTCACTTTGTTGTCTCATTTATTTTCATCTTGCATTTTCCTCCCCTGTTCCTGGTTTCTCCCTCTTTTTTTCTCTGTCATTTCCTGTGAGAACAGGAAAGCCCCTTCAGACAAACAGCTATGGTTTGCCCATCCAACACACTCTCTCTCTCCCTCTCTCTCTTCTAGGTTCAGCAGGCTATGTAAACAGATTGGGCGGACTACAGCTGGCGTAGAAGGAGAGCAGTGGGACATGGTGTGTGTGTGTCTGTGTTTGCGTAGGTGTGTACATATTTATGTGAACGCATGCAGGCATAAGTGTGGTAGAATTGGGAGTGACGAGACATTGACCAAAATGTATGTGGAGCAGGGGTGTTTAAAGGAACGAGATATTGAATCACTTGGAGACTGGAGAAGAGACTCACAAAGTATGGAGCCCGTGGGGGTACTGAATGCCTCATTAAGCTGGTGTATGTGTGTGCGCGTGCATGTTCATACAGCTGTAGACGACATACAGTGCCGCACAGGAAATTGGGAGTTGGCCTGAGACCTACCCAATCAAAGAATGCTTTAAATCAAAGTTGTGCTGTTGACCACTGTTGGGTATTTTTAACATAAAACGTTGGATTATATGTATGTGTGTGTGTGTGTATCTGCTTGTCTGTACTGTGCAGTTGCGCAAAGTTTGTGTTTGGAGAAGGAAATACCTTGACAGGTTTCTGGAACACCCGCCTGGGTACCCCCTCTCCATCTCCCACTTTCCTCCTACTCTTTCTCGCCATCTCATTTCTTATTTTAGTGTAGTTTCTAGTGTTATTTTACACTCACGCCCTTCCTCTGGCTTAGAGCAACACTCTCCCTCCCTGTAACTAGTGTTGTGTAACTGCCATTTGGTGATCAAAAAACTTAACATTTGGTAGACGAAGTGAGAAATCATTGTAAATTCCATTCTGTAATACTACTGATGGTATTATGTCACTGGTTATGTCACTTTCGCTTCCTGAAATAAACTTTTCCTAATTGTTTCCTATAAAGTCAAATGATAAATTCGACCTTGGCTCCATATATTTATAAAACATGTCCTTACTGGTTGTGTACTCATTCCTCTCCCCACACCCTGTTTTCTCGCTTCTCTTACTTTCCCTCCCACCTTGTTTCTTTTTTCTTTTCAAACAATCAACATTGTCGACAGTTTAACACCAGAGAGAAATGCACTCGCATTTTTCATTGATAGATGTGTCAGTGTTCCATAATGATGAAAGGTGGCATTCCAGAAAGCTCACAGACAGGGGACAGGAAGTGCTGCTCAAAGGCCACAGGAAGCAGGAAGCAAGTGGGGATGAGCTGCAATAGTCACTTACGGTTACTCATGAGGAGACATGGGAAGTAGTCAGAAGATGAGGTGAGAAATCATGAGCGGATATAAAAAAGAAAAGGAAAGAAGGAGAAGGAGTTACAGATTAAAATTGTGAGCAAGATGAAGGAAAGAAGCGTGTGTGTGTTGAAAAAGCAGCATAACGGGTGGGAGGAGAGAAAGAAGCCGAGAGTGAGTCTATAACTAGTTTTGTGCTGAAAGGTCAAAGTCAGGCCTCGGATTTGAAATTGAAATGAAGTGTTGGTTTGGCACCATTCCCACCTCACTACTCTATGGAAAGAGAGTGTTTGTGTGTGTGTGTGTGTGTGTGTGCACAGCAAAACACCACCTGAGTACACATTTTGCCCTCATTTCCCACTGTTTTATATGTTCTGTGCTGGGATTTTCTTATGGAAGCATATTCAGTAAAAACAATGACTGTACACTCACTTGCCACTTTATTAGGTCCACTTGTTCAGCTGCTCACTAATACAGATGTCTGATCGGCCAATCATATGGCAGCAATCCATTTAGGTATGTAGACAAGGCGACCCAACCTGTCAGATGATGTCAGATGGGCTGGTGTGTATATTTCAGAGATCTGCTGGGATTTTCCCACACAACCATTTTACTGTTTACGGAGAATGATCTGAAAAAGAAAAAAATATCCAGTTAGGGGCACTTCTCATGGGGAAATGAACTTTGATTCCAGAGATCAGAGGAGAACGGCCAGATTGCTTCTAGTTAATAGAAAGGCAACAGGAACCCAAAGAACCACTCATTACAGCCAAGGTATGCAGAAGAGCGTCTGTGAACGCACCAGAAAGCCACACTGGCTTCCACTGCTGTCATCTAAGAACAGGAAACTGAGTCTACAGTTTCCACAGGCTCACCAAAATGGGGCAACAGAAGCCTGGAAAAACATTGTTTGATCTGATTAGTCTTGATTCTTGCTGTGACATTTGGGTGGTAGGGTGTGAACAACTTGAAAGCATGGATCCACCCTACCTTGTAACAATGTTTCAGGCGGGTGTTGGTGGTGTGGTGTCCATTACATTATGATCACAGTTGCCCATCTTCTGTTGACTTTTGCACAGCATGTCACAGAGCTCAGATGATCTCAAACTGGTTTCTTGAACATGACAAGGAGTTCCCTCTACTTAATCCAGTAGAGCACCTTTGGGATTTGGTGGAACGGGAGATACACATAATGGATGTATTTGATGTATTGCAGGAAAATCTTCAGCAACTGTATAATGCTGTTGCATCAATCTTTCCAGCACCTTGTTGAATCATGAAGATTCAGTTCTGAAGCCAGAAGTTGGTTCCAACCTAGTATTAGCGAGGTATACTAAAGTTTAATAAAGTGAGTACATTTCACATGGGTCAGAGCAGTATTTCTTCACTCTCATGGGATTCATTGGTGCTCCACTATCACACCATTGCTTTCACATTATGGATGTGTGAATACAACTTTGTTGGATGTTCTTACATGGCCTCCTTTCAATGAACGCGATAACAATACAGATATAAAGATTTTGTGACATTTAGACTTAAAGTTGACTTTCTTTTCATTGCTGCGTTTCAAATGAAAGCATACAATAAAACATATTTTAAGAACCCACAGTCAGTGCCAAGCCTCACCTGTGAGCGTTGTACCAAACTAACTGCACAGAACATCACCGATTTTGTGAACTTGTGACTCAGAAGTACTACTTTTTGCAATTTATGGTTGATGCAAGACCTAAATAGATATGGAGTTAACAGATGGACTTTGCCTCAACAGACAGTTGGAGAAGTTTCTACACAGTGGTTTCTGCACTTATTTATTTTCGTGCCCCTTCTCAGGGTTATGTTAATTCAGGGCACAGCTGTTGTTCTACACAGAAGAGCCATCTTCAGGCTTCAGGCCTGCCCACTTTTAAGCCTGGAGCTGTTGATTTGATAGTT
The DNA here is from genome assembly GCF_051167445.1 of Perissodus microlepis. Classification (NCBI taxonomy): domain Eukaryota; kingdom Metazoa; phylum Chordata; class Actinopteri; order Cichliformes; family Cichlidae; genus Perissodus; species Perissodus microlepis. Next base: position 21,146,714 of record NC_140480.1, read on the forward strand.
TAAAGACAGTAGATTACAAAGTGTAGGTTTTTTTAAATCAAACGTATTGGTGTGATTGGGGGAGACGTTATATGTCATTTTCAAGCCTTTCCTGTGTGTAGCTCGACATTAGATTAGTACAAAAAAGGTGAATGTCATAATTGGAGGTGAGACAACCTTTTCATCCTTTAGATCATTTTTTCCAACAAAAATCTGTTAGGAAAAACATCCTCACCAGTTCAGACTGACTACAAATGCATGTTGAATTACCATACACTGCAGTCAGGTAAAAGCAACCACACTGTTTCCCTCGATGATGATGATGTTATTCATTCAAAGAGTAATAAATAATACATAATTAGGTCAAACATGGGATAATTACCATGAAATGATCATTTAAACATGCAAATATCAGCTCAGTTATTTGATTTTTCAGCCTCCCTGGCTTCAGTGTGCATTGCAGTCAGTGAGTGATAGTGCTACCCACCACTGTGTAACTGACTGAGAAGGATGACTTAGATGTTTGCTGAGAAATGGATGGGTAGTAGCACAGGGTGAAATGGGGGAATGGGCGAATGGCTGGCTGCCAGAGTCGAATGCCAGGTGCAGAATATAGGGTAGAGAGGTGTCCTTCCTCAGCTCCCCTGTGGAGTGAACCAGCCCATACTGAACATCCACTGTCCCAGTACCCTCTACTGCTGCAACTGCCACTTTTCCTCCTCATTCACCTCAGCTCTTTCTTAAATCCTGCCCTCAAATGTCTCTGTATTTCTTCTCAGAAACAGAAAAGGGCCATTGTGTCAATTAAATGACATGTGCTGTACACCATAAATCCTGCACACATGTTCTACACTCGCTGGCTAACCCGTCTGCCTCTCTTGCTGTCTTCCTCTCTATATGTTGGATGGAGCCACAGAGTTTTATGGCTCATGTGTGTTGTGACAGTGTGAAAGGCACAGGAAGGAAAGGCCACGCTTCCTCTGATGCTCCTGCTGCTGTGGACCAGAAGAGATAAGAACACACACACATGGATGCACACGCCGCCATGAACAAACAATCACAACACAGACCCGTGCTGCCTGCACTAACGCCCCCTCCCTCTCCGCCTCCCCTGCAGATCGACTTCCACGTGGTTTGGCCTTAATCAACTCCCCTGCACGGCCCCACCTCCGTCTCCTCTCACACATTTTGGTTTGTTCTCTTCTCAACAATTTGCATTCCCCGGTCCAACTCAGAGTGTTTAAATTGGCATCGCTAGTCGAACACTAGATGCTTTTAGTTTCAAATAGGCAAATAATCGCTTCTCAAATTATCAGCGAACTATTTGGGTTAGTGAAACAGAGCAGTCATTCTGGTGACTCTGCCATACACAGCGAGCTGTAGATGTAGAGAAGAGTCCTCTCTGTCTTATCAATGGTTTATAATGTGCACGTGTGAAAGAAAGGCACTTCCTTCAGAAATAAGTAAAGAGCTTCCTGGACAGTGTATATGCTGTGCTTTCCTGGGTGAGACTGATGCTGAGAGTGTGTCTGTTATTTTCTGAGTGTGAGCGTGTGTGTGTGTGTGTGTCCGCTGACGTAAGCCCCTCTATCTGATGATGCCCTTCTAATCCCCACAGTGATGTGTCATGAATATGGAGTTTAAGACTCAAATCCCCAGGGATACACAGGCTATAGATAGCTTGTGCCTTCTTCACACACGTACACACAGACACAAACACACACACACATGCTGCTGACTCTTGTGACGTTGCACTGGTTCACTCTAGCCTACTCTGGTCTTAGCCATTCCTTCTATTTGCAGTCAAATTTGCAGATATCAAACCATGAATTTTTATTGTTAGTGTTCTGGTTTTAAATGTACATGATATTGTACTTGAAACATCAGTGAGATATTGAAATAATTGATATAAGCCTCAAGTGCCTTTTCTTCTGAAGCAGCCATAGGCAACACAGTGTATTTGTGTTTTGACTAACCATGACCTGCTGCAAAACAAGACTGGTCATCTTCAGCCAAATGGCTAAAAAAACAGAACAGCAAAGAAAATGACAGTGAACTTTTTTATATCTAAGGGAAGCTTTCCTTTGTAATCTGCTTGTAGTTTGAGATCTGTTGACCGGTTATGTTTGAGTAGGCTCTGGTTGCATGAAGGCAAAGAGTCCATATGAAGAGTGAAAGAGGGGTTGTGTTTTCTGAAATTGAACCGAGTTAACAAACTAGCTGGTGGATTTCCAGATTGTATCCAAAGCACAGAAAGTCAAAACTAGAACTTCAGCACGGGCAGTCAGTTGATCATACCGATCTCTTAAATGCTTCAACCCACCTAGACGTTTAAAGTAAACAAAGATGATCAGTAAAATGAATGCCTAAACTGCTCTTTGTAGGAATTAGTCCATGTAATGTCTGATTGCATGCATGTGAGGATAGTGTAGGTAGTTGTACGGTGGATTCACAGTGAGCATGTGTAAGCTCCATCCAGGCAGAACTTTCACCTAAACCAAGCAGACTAGCTAATTGCGAGAAAGGACGATGACCCAATTTTTCCTAACATTTTACAGCGATTCCAGTTGCAATAAATCTAAATATACTTGAATCTTAAATGAAGCAGTATTAAAACACACTGCATGATACCATACCATCATGTGATTATCATTAAGTTACAATTTAAACCAGAAATGACTGAAATAATCAGCTTGTGTAAATTTACTCGTGTGTGCATGTGTGGCGTATTGTTATGTAGGCTGAAATGTGCTGGAAACTCTCAATGTTTTAGTGAAAGCTCTAATCTGAAAATGTGGTTCCTTAGGTTATTGTGGCCTAGACTACACACAGATGCATACTGCAGGTGATAAAAGACATACTGTAGGTATAATCACACTTGCTGCCTTACCCTGCTCATACACAAACACACATGAATCCCACCACACCCCAAAAGCTTGCCAACCCATATGGCTTGGGGATAATAAACTGAACAGCCAGCAACACGTCTCCTGTGCTCCCGAGCCAGGCAAGCCAAAGGAATGCACATCCCTCCAGTTCACTCCCTCTCTTTATCGGCCTCCCTTTTCTTTTTCTTTTTTTCTGTCTGTTTGTCATTCTCTATCTTTTCCTTCTCAGTTCTGAGAAATTGAGTAACGGACCCTCTGTTAAAGTGAAGAGCTATGTGTCTGAATGTATGTTGGCACCCAAAAGTGTGTGTTTGTGTGCGCGAGGTGTGCCAAAGAAACCAGTCTGACGAGTCTGTGAAGAGCTTGCCCTTGGGATGGAGGGAACAGGGGAAGTGGGATGGAAAAAGGGAGGGAGTGTAAGGATGAAATGAAAAGGAAAATAAACAGTTATGTGAAGGAGAGGAGGAAAAAAGAGAGACATTTGGGAAGGACGGAGAGTTGCAATTACATCTCCTTCCTAATCTCTTTCTCCAAAATGCCAAAAGTGAATGTGACCAAACACACGTGCCTTGTTTCTCCCAACGCCTCCTTTCCCCCTTCTCCCACCCACCCATGGTCCTGTCTCCTCAGGCCTCCCACCTCTCTGTTTCTCTGTGGTGCAGCGGGACAGCGAGCAAGGCCTGCGGCAGGAGTGCTAAGCCCGGGCCTGGATTTGGAGCACGGCTGCTCTTGGTTGAGCAGGATCCAGGCCCCCTGAGGGCTGAGGGGTGGGAGCGGAGGGTGGAGGGTGAGGGAGGTAGGGCAGAGAGGGAGGAGAGCAGAGGCAGCAAGCAGTACAGTTCTGGATCACCTTCAAAGAGCTCCAATCCCAGTGGAGAGACTGGATTCCTCTGCGGAGAGAGAGGGAGGGTATGGAGGGAGTGGGAGAAAGAGGGGGAAAGATGTGGGAGACAAGAGACAAGGGGGGAAAGTATTAAAAGAGTATGGAAAGAAGTGATTTGGGTTGTAACTTTTTTTCGCACTCTTCCACTGTCTTTCTCCCTCCCTCTTTCTGTCTTTGAGGCGTGCATGCACTTGCCCTTCAGACAGAGGGCTATACTGAGATGATCTATCTGTGTGCTGGAGCGGGGAGACATGAGAAATCTGGCCCGCACAAAGGCTTCGTTGTGCCTCTCTGGAGCTTCCTTTAGGGGCGTCATGTGTGTATGTGTGTATGACTGTATTTGAATGTGAAAAGGATGAGTAGAGTTTACTTTCTCAAGGCCCCCCCACCACCCTCCAGAAGGTACTCCTAATGCAAGCGTGCACACGGACTCCCAGATGTGCCTCCAGAAATCCAAGGACATTGCAGATTGCCACCTAGGCATCTTATTCTTGTTCATGTGGTGGATGACTTTCAAGCTCTGAACCTATAAGCCTCTTATAGAACGAAAAAGTGTGTGACAGTTTAGGAAACCTCAGATTTGTTCCATTGGAGTTGTGCATGTTCACTTTTTGTGAATTTGGGGTGCAAATAGTACACTTCATAGTTTGTGCAGGCAGGAGTGTGTGTTTCTCTGTGTGCATCAGTGACAGACCTTCATCCTGAGTTTGGGTCAGCAGTTTGTTTTAGCATCAATTAGAGGCTCTGTGTTCCTCAACGCAAGCGTGAAGGGAGAATTAACGTGCAGTGGCACATTCCCATCAGTGTATTATTACACACAGCACCTCAGCTGCCAGAGTGCATGCATGTGTTTGTGCATGTGCATGTCTCTGCGCGTGCGTTTTGTGTGTGCATGAGCATGCCCATATGTGTGCATTTATAGGTAAATCATTCAAATTCAGAAAGCTCGTTTTTCTTTTCTCCCTCTCCGTCTTCTTCTCCTTGCTTGGCACTTCCCTCCTCTTTCAAGGACTATGGTCTGACCACAGCCATTTCCCTTAGTCTCTTCCTTGCCTAGCAACACACAGCACATAGTTTCCATAGAACTTGCATTTAATTGGAGAGAAGATATATAGATACTAGAGAAAGTGTCTTGTAAAGATCCCCCGTTTTATTCAAAGACACTCTGAAGAGCACATGTTCACTGGTTCTGATGCAGATCTTCTCTTGGAGGCATGTTGATTGCTATGCATAAAATAAAGGTTAAGAATTCACGAATATTATCTTCTGAACAATGTTTCAGACAAGACAAGGTGTTTGCCATCAGTGAATCATCCAACATAATTACTTTATCCTGTGCTGCTTAGTCTTTTTGTACCGTCATCATTTTAGTTTAGCTTTTATGCAACAAGCAACCATAGCAGACACTAGTGTAAAACGAAAGTTTTACGTAGTCGGATTAAGACCATAACCTTTGAGGCATAAGAAAAAAACTAATCTTTCTCATCCTGATGCCGGTGTTTTAAATGTTTTTTTCCCCATTTTATCAATTTACAAGTTGACTGTAAAGGTTGCCTTGTTTTAAGAATGCATGACTGCAAAACAAAGAAAGAAGTTCAGAGTTGTTATATAATGCAGATTTACCTGGAAACTGTAGAAGCTTGTGAATGTAAGCTTAACCTTTCTGATTCTCTTAGGTCTCTGCAACTGTCTGTACAAAGCCAACTTATCAAATGAGCAAGTTGCAACCTGTTAATGTGCCAAAACAAGGACAAAAATATATCAGTGCGCACCCTATTATAGTTTTCATATTTAATTACAACCCTGGTTATTAAGGATTATTATTTGTAGTTCAGCATAAAGATGAGCCTGAATTTGGTCCAAATTCCTCCAGGTTCTGTTGGCATTGTGCCAGGCTGCAGACCTGAACTTCCTTCATACCTGATGTTATTAACAGCTCCTTCTAAAAAAACAGCCAGTATCATGCTCCTCGTGACATTTAGAGATATCATCACACCCTGACATGTTAATAGAAGCATTGTTTTTTTCCTTTTGTTGTTCTGTTGCTTCCAAGAAAGATATCCATCATTCATGAACATTCGGCTTTATTATGTTAGAAGTGATTAGAGCATGCCTAACCCTCTTAGGGATTACTGGATTGAATCTTTGCCAGGAAATGTGCCACACACTGGCACAATATTGCCAGGATCCCTCAGTTAGGCAATATACATGTTTCTTCTGTTGTTACTCTGATTACACCCTCTGCATAAATATGGAATATAGTTTCATTGCCTTTGTGTCCCTTTTTGTGTTGTTTAATGGGGGATGGGATGTCAGTCGACTGCTTCCAGGGGAAAGGTTTCCTGTCTTTGCCAAGGTATGCCCTCCTCCCTGTCTCTCATGTGGAGCAAGGCTCTATACTTGCTTGTAAATAGTGAGATAAGTGTGGTTTACCCGTCGCCGGGGTGTAAGGTGCACTCAGCACCGCCCTGACTTGTCTGTGCCAAAGCCCAATAGGGGTGTAATTACCTGAGACTGGGTCAGCACTTTATCCAGGGTAAAAATACCTGCCTACTTATAGAAGGGGAGTAGAGAGGGAAGCCTGTCTTCACACATTCAGCCAAATGCCCCCTTAGTATTGGGGAAATACTCTGGTAGTCTCTCTGCTTCTTCCTTTAGAGGAGTTATATAGCATTAATTACGCAATATCACAGGGACTTCTGAAGTTGCCTTTCATAGTTGCAGCAGATTGCCCTACAGAGCAGTGAGACACATCCAATATTCCACTCTACCTCTAACTGCAGCCGACTTTCAGCCCAGTACCTTTCCACATTCACTGAATTCCCCTACTCCGCCCCTTTCACACCACATCTGTCTCTCTGCCCTCCGAGTCAAGGACAGAGAAGGCCAAGCAGACATGGAGAGGACAGCTCTGCACCAATCAGGAGACACAGAGAGCTTGTGTCAATTAAATGGTATGTGCTTATGCCGCAAATCACAGACACATGTTCCTTCTCCCCTCCCACCCTGTGGCTGTTGCCTCTCTTCTCCACCACCTAATGCAGCGTAATCATCCTCATTACCTAATGAGACCCTACTGTACACACAAAGCCTCCCCCCGCCCCCTCCCCCCAAACACATATATATAAAGAGCAGCCACATGCTCATGAAAAACACTATAGACTGTTATGGCAATGCGATAAACAACGCTCTGAACACCTACCACACTGTCAACAGAGTAGCTCTCAGTGACACAACATTGTAAAGCCTCTAATGCCACAGTAATACTATTGTAGTGTGTATTATCAACAGGACAGTGAGCACTGAATTAGGCTGGCAGCTGGGGAGGGGAGAAACCCCTCATTAGCTCCCTTCAATGTATCTACTTCCCCTAATCGCTTACAATAACATAATCTCTTTAAAAGTGCTGCAGCTTAAGTCCAATCTGCCTAAAACCTGACACGTGATTGAGGTCAATCCGCAGTAAAACCTCAACTGTGGGGTCCCAAGAACTTCCACCCAGTATAAGCTACAGTACTCTATGAGCAGGTATGCATTTATTGCCGGCACTGTGCAGAATATTACATAGTTGTAATGCTTCACAGTGATTCAGACATGTCGCTCCACAGCTGTCTTCATACATACCCTCAGCGAGACAGAGCACAGCCGGCCGCCTTCTTCTGTGCATGATCCCAGTGCAGTTTGTATCCTTCTCACAGCCTCCGTTCTCTCTAACCCTAGTAGAGGAGACCCATTATGTCCTTTTTTTTTTTTTTTTTTTGATGTTTTTCCATAGTGTCTCTTGCCTGCAAACCACTTACAGATGTTGGCAGCGGGGAGCGTTGTGGCAACTCCAAACGAGGAAATCTAAATAGAGATCAGGCTGTAAAATAAAAAAGAAGGCCAAGCGAAAGAGAAAACAAGGGTAAAAGCAAGAAAGCAAATGCGAGAATGAGGTGAATGGGTTAGAGAGAAAGTAGAAGGCATTAGTGTGGAATTAGTAAAGACAGAAAAAAAAATACTTACTGGGCAAGTATGAAATGTGATGTTATTTTTAATGACTGGTTTCTGCAGAGCTTGGACAGTTTGCCCTGGTTTGCATCTTTGTAAACATCTCTATTTCCCACACAACAGACAAGCAGAGGTAGTAACAAACACAAAACTGTGGCACAATGGTGGTATACTTACAGAGCAGGACTAGGTTAGGATAGAAATATTGCCAAAAAAGGCAGCTACTGTAACAGGAAACATACACTTTCAACAAACTACTACAGCCTCTCAGTAGCTGATAATTATACCCTTAAAATTCTATATGGCTCAAAACCACAGCTTCACATTCACCTTTCCAGTTGCTGCTCCCTTGGCAGGTTTTTACATTAAATAGTGTTTTATAACATATATAAATAACCAGTACCAGCTGGAATTTACCGGTGCATACTGGAAAATAGGTTGGCTGGGCTCAAATAGGCTTGGTTTGATCTGTGGGGGCGGCTCCATGTTACCTCCCTCCACCTGTTTTACAGGAAGTAGGCTTGTCCCGGTGGATCGGAGAGGAAATGTGCTGAAATGCTACATCCTGCTCACAGCTTTGGGTCACAGTTCAGTATCGCTAGTTCTCGTTACGTCCAGACACCTGCTAGAGAGAAAGAGAACACAGAGAGAGAGGGAGAAGTGGCAGCGTTGTGCAGCCATGCCACTCCCCCGAACAGTGATTGTAAAAATGAGTGACCTGTCTCTCCCGTCTCGCCCTCATCCCCCCTCCCCACCACCCCCTGCACTTTATTTATTAATGGATCCATTCAATTATTTACCTCACATCTTGGGGCGACAACAGGCCAGAGCGCAGTACATAAGGTGGAGATGATACAGTCGACATGCACAACACACAGACACAGAGCTTGTTCTCTGTAGAATTAGCTGACTGCTACCCATTTCTCAAAGGATTTGTTTTTGATTTTTTTCTTTTGCTTGTTCTATTGATTGGTAGAAATCAGTTTCCTGGGGCCCAAGATGATGTTTTTAAATAGCTTACTTTGTCTAATCACTGGTTTAAAACTCAGTAATCAATATTGTGAATAATCCGTATTTAAGCACAAAACAAGCACAAGATTTATAGCATTAGGAATCCATACAAGTTTTATACTTATGTGTTTTGTTTTTTACTAATATGCTCAAATAAGTGGCATGTACGGCTTACGTGGAGGAGCTTGAATGCTTCCTCCACCAGTGCTTTTCAGCCAGCAGCACTTAAACAGCAGCAAGTTCCTTTTACATGACCTGGTGACATGCGGTCTGTATACCTTTAAAAGTTACTACAGCATCCTGTTTGCAGTAGAGGTTGATGGTCAAACGTATCATTGACTGCTCTGTGTCTGCTCTTATCTTCTCCCTCTGGCCTTATCCCCGCAGTGGCCAGACATGGATCAATCCCACCCGGAATTGGGTTTCACATCCCGGAAGCAGAGATGTACACATGGGTCACTTTCATCGACTCACTGCGGCCATGGCTATAGGTATCCATCATACAGACCATTGACTGGTTGTGACCATGAAGGTACAAATTCATCACAACGAGAGAGTGTGGTTGACGAGGTCAGTGGGAAAAAAGTAGCTCTTTCCCATCTACAGTCAGGTGAAAATTGAGCCTTTTGACGTATTATCATTTAAGTTGGTGTAATAACAGCACAGCGTGAATGTGGAAGTATTTGGAAAGCCCATATTTTGTGTCAAGTGTCTGTCATATGTGTAATTTAGCTTATTTCTATGTGTCTGTGTGTGCATGTGCCGGATCACATGACATAAGGAAATATATTTATACTACCTGCACCAATCTGTGTGATATCTACCAGAGGAATGATGTAATGTGTGTGTATCTTATTATTTAAGAATGTGCATCCATGTGTGTTTTTGTGTTTGCGTGCATGATGCGTAACATGCTGAAGATGAATAACAGATGCTGTGACGCTGTCGCTATCTGAACTCCAGACTTGGCTGGCCTCGTCCGAGGACTGAAGGGGGAGTAGATGAAGGGAAGGATGACGAGGGAGATGAGGGAGAGATGAGGAGAAGATGCTGAAGACTGATTGCCACTGACTCGCGTCCAGTGTACTGATATAACTGGGAGATCCCCTCAGCATATTTGGGAAGAAAGCAAACATTTCCAGTGCCAAGAAGAATCTGACAACACTCAACGCTAAAGAGGAAAGCAGAAAATAGAGAGATAAAACAACATATTTCTTTCATCTTCTATTCTCAATGTGTTTGTATTGGTAGGTAAATACTAACACATCCAAAAACAGTCTCGGTAACTGGTTAATGCTCTTTTGCGTGTGTGTATGTGTGTGTGTGTGTGTGTGTGTGTGTCCCTTGAAAATAGCCTGCTGTAATTTCCCAGGAAATCACTGTGATTTAGAGTAGCAGCAAAGTAACTTCCAATTACAGTGAATGGACTGCTAGTGTGGAAGTGGGCTAGACTGCTTGTGCACATGTGCGTCTCTGTGTGTGAGCAATATATCTGAATGGGATTTATTCCACATTTAAATTAATGAACATGATAATACATACAAAGCTCAAGCTATGCTGGTGGTAATTAAAAATAACTAAATGTGGTTCTCTCAGTTGAGCAGCGTGTGGTAAAATTAGCACAAAAAAAAGATCCCCTCTTTTTTTTCCTAAATGATGAAAGATGCAAATGAGTTCATGGTTTGAGTTCAAGTCTGCATAGAGGAAGCAGCAGTGAGCACACACACTCTTCAGAGGCTCTAAAATGCGTGCAGCTGGGTTGAGGCTAACGCTTGGAGAGCTTATAAAAGGAGCTGACCTGCTGAAGCTGACTGGAGCATAAAAATGTCGTGAGGTCCAGGCGATGAACAGAAGCATGCTATGATTGAGGCTGCTGTCCCGGACTGCTTGATGCTGCCGCTGCGGATGCAAGGAGCTGAAGGTGGAGGCTGGCAGAGTGGGCTGAATGCAGATAGGATCTCTGTGGGGGGGCATGAATGTGTGATTGGAGACTAAAATCATTACAGTACGCCAGGTCCCTGTGTCCTTGGCTCTTCCGCTGAGCTGAGGTTGATGCTGATGCGCTCTCGTAGTTTCAACCTCTGCCTTTTTCGCTCATATTTTTTTATCCTTTCCCCAATTTATCATCACACATTTCTGTGAAATACACACAGTCCCCAATGAGAGACGCTCTTCTTCGCAAAATTTTAAATCACTCTCTGCAGGCAAGAATATGACAAAAAGTTCCCTTTGAGATGTTATCGCTGCAGCTTGTTAATAATGCACATAAAATGCAGTCAGGAATCATGTGAGCAGTGGTAGCGCAGCAAAAATAGTGTAATAATATACTCAGGTTTTCAGATTTTTTTAGACATAAATCAGATTGCCGTAATATTTTTTAGGATCAGCTTTTTTCATGCCGTCCAATATTGATGCGTTGCTTTTCAGAGGTTTATCATACATGTGGCGGAAATAGAATTTAAGCCTCTGCGATGAAATTGGTAGACTTCGTCATGTATTTGATATTAATGCTGGATTATTTCCCTCTGTGTGTCTCAGCGAGCGCTTCCAGACTCTTTCCCCTTTTCTTTTCCATGCATCCAGCTGAGTTTCATGCACATTTTGAGTGCTGAAGTCATAATATGATTCTTTACATAACCTGTTTAGATCTGATTCACTCATGAAGTGATGTTTATGAAAAATCTGAAGAAAAGAATCGGGATAAAGATAAGCCTATTCACTTGTTTTTGTTATGTTCAATTAAAATCACATATTAAAGGCCTCTTTCTCCTGGTTGACCCCAGTTGCACTCATGCCCCCAGGCTGCTGGTGGCTGTCCAAAGAGAGAGAGGGAGAGAGAGGGGAGAATGTAAACTAGACTTGCCTTCCTTGAGTCTCATTGGTTGATTCCTTCCTAGCGGTTTTGTCCTTGAGAATGTGCAGACATGGGGCAGATAATGTTCTGACACCAGAAACTCTAGACCGGGACCAGATCAACACTTACTCCCTTCTTCTTCTCTGCTTCTATCATCGTACTGTCAGGACATGCACATTGAAGAGTGACGGTGCTTTTGATATGTATATATACTGCGCCTACAAATCAAGAGTGTGTTTTCATTTATTTAGTTTGTTTTAAGGCAAATCAACAAAATACCAGAATTGTATACTTTGCTCAAGTGTTTGCATGCAGCAATAATCAGAAGTGAAGACAGACTTCCGAGGTATAGCAAGTGTGTTGACACATGGCAATAATAAATTCCATTACCGTTAACCGTAAAAATATCACACCCGCAGGCGCACACGGGATTATTTTGAAACTGAGGCCTTGCTCCGCGCGTTAGGCGACAGGGTCGGACTTTTTTTTTTTTTTTTTTTTAAGATTCAAATTTAAGTGTATTCAAAGCCATGCACGGTGAGAATGAAAATTATTGTAACACTTAATGTAAATTTGAGGTTTTCATCTCTTCTCCGGTATATTGCAAGGTCAAAGATCTCCTTTTACGGCGCGGGGTTTCTGCAGAAGTCAGCATGCCAGCAGAGCAGCGTGTATAGGAATCTCCCTGCAGCGGCACATAAACTACCATACCCGGTGATCTAATCACTGCAGGCCAGTGGGCTTTAATCCAAAGTTTGCACTTTGTTTTTACGTCTGAAAATAAAAATGAAGGCAAAGTGCAAATGAAACGGAAACTGCTTGATTAGTGCAAATTAGCTCTTAAAGGGAAAAAATAATTTTAAATGTTTGTCAGGGCATTAGCAAACTTTTTAAAGATTCATATTGTTACTGTCGTTACACTGCGTGGCAGCTTTAATTACCGCTAGTATGCTGTTGTTTATATCACAGAATGATTTTGTCACAGATCCTTAAATGTGAAAACGAAAAAATAATAAAGTCTGAGAGGTAATTATTGCCATTTCAATGACTTTAATAAGCAAAATATGAAACAATTTCTTCCAAAAAACAACAAAAAGAGACAAAACAGAAACCAGCCTGAATGGAACAGTTCAAATTTAAGTGTTACTATTATTTATATAAACAGGATTGAAAGTTGATCCCCATCATCGCCAAGTACATGAAATTTGTGAAAACAAAACAACAACCCGCTGCTGCAGTTTCAGTTCGATTTCAACACAGTTGAATCAGTAACAAACCAAAGATTGTTAAATGCATGACTTTTCAACAACAGTTTCAATGCAAGCACCATGCTTTAATCGATATGATCTGACAGTTTAATTTAAATCATTAAAATAAAAACTTTTAACTATGCATCTGGCCAGCAGAACCAGAATCATCAAATAATAATAAAACAAAGAAAAAAAGTATTACATAACATACACATTGTTTTCATTTTGAGACTTTGCACAACCTGGATCCCCTTTTTTTACTGACCGGCAGAAAAAAATCAGGAAAAACATAGAACATTAATATTCAAACTTTCTATCAAAAACATTCGTGTTATCTAAATCGTAACTGCGAATTTTCTAAATATTGCGTAAAATATAAATGATCAACATCTGGTCGAATGGAGTTGGGGGGGCTACAGGTGGCTGCCAATTATGATGAGAAATATTTGGACTTGTTTGGTTCTAATTTGTTTAGAAATGCAGATAACACCTCCCCCCACTGAATATGTGCCATAAAAGCTACACTGAGTGTGAAAATAGCAGAGTGTTAATACACGCGGTATCCAGCCTTCGGTGCAATGGAGTATAAACTCTGCGTAATCTGGTTTGAATAATGTCGTGGTCACATGCTTGACTCCTCTGCCTCACACAACATGCGTCCTAAATACTACTCTTAAAAGTTCGCACTGAGGCCTGCCTTTAATATTATTGCAGTATTACATCATAGTATGTCTTTCCTGGAGGGGGGTCTGCACAAAATTCAAAATGAAAAACTCGCAAATCATTATCCAAAAAAGTGCACTTGACACAGTTTTGCTGTATTTAAATGCAACTGGGAAAACAAATGCACTCCTCTTTCAAACAATACCCAACACGATAAAAAAAAATCATAACAAATGAAATAAAAACACAACACACAGAAAGAAGTACAAACCAGCCTCCTCAATCTTGTTGTGCAGTTTTCGCGGTTGCATAATATTTACAAGCCCCCCCAAAAAAGAAAAAGAAGCCCACACCATGATACTGCACCGCCAGTCCTGCTGTTCTGTCCCCGCTGCATTTCTCTAACCCCCCACCCCCACCCCCCAAAAAAGCGCAGATCAACAACATGCTCTTAATATACACGAGAAGATGAAGGTACAAAATAGAAATTATTACCGTACATGTCCAGCATGCAGGATTAATATTTAATGCAGATTTTTTTGTTTTGTTTTCAATATATATTCGAATATAACCAAGCAGGCAATAAATCAATGAGATGTTGCATAAAATGTCCCCTCCCGTGACGGGTTAGTAGACGGAAGATAAATTTGCATAAAGTGGTGTCCCGTTTTTTTTTGTTTTTTTTTAAGATTTATTTGTTAATTTTTTCTTCAGATTTCGGGTCCACTTGTCGAATGTGAGTCTCGTGAGTTGCAGGCTGTGAGATCGGGCCTGCTTGTTGGTTCATAAGAATGTCAGCAAAAATACAACTGCCAGGTGATTTAAAAGCTGGAGCCTCAAGTGAGAGTCAAACGAACAAACAAAAAAAGTTCATCAGTCGCTCCTCTTCTTTGAAGAAGAAAAACAAAAGTCTCTTCACTACAAGCAACTAATCTACAAAGATGCTGCGACTGATCGGACACTCTACATTGCTCTTTGTATCTCAGTTGACACGTGGATGGTGAGATGATTATATATGAGAATACTATCTGATGGATTACTCGTCTAATATGAATATAATTGTTACCGTTATTAATATAATCAAACAGTATGGGAGGTGTGGATTATTATCGTTTGCTCATCAGCAAAGTCAGTCAGAAAGTAAAGGTGTCGGGGGGTGGTGGAGTGGGGGTGGGGGTTGTTTGTTGAGTAAGTTGGAGGGTTCACAAGAAAAAGGCTATGGCAACTCACATGAAAAACTCTGGTGATGAAGGGTTGTCACTGGTTGAGCCAGCCTCGCGGAACCCGTTATTGGCCCCCGACCCCGTCAGTTTCTCACACTTGAGTTTGTAGGCGTCCCTCTCCCTCGCCAGCCGGGTGATCTCCGCCTTCAGCTGCTCCACCTGGTTCATCAGCTGCGTCTTCTCGTTCTCCAGCACGTGCTTCTGCTGCACCCGCTTGAACCGGCAGGACTGAGCGTAGCCCCGGTTCTTCAGGGTCCTCCTCTTCTGCTTGAGGCGGATCACCTCGTCCTTGCTGAAGCCCCGTAGGTGTCTGTTGAGCTCCCTCACCGACATGGATACGAGCTGGTCGTCGGAGAAACGGTCCTCCACGTTGAGTCCGCCCCCGGAGCTGTGGTGCGCCGCTGACTGGCTCAGGTGGCCGTGCGGATGGTGGTGATGATGGTGGCGGTGATGGTGCAGCGGCTGGTGGGACTCTGGGGACACCGGAGATGGGCTGTCGGGGTCTTGGCTGTGGTGATGATGATGCTGGCTATGTGGGTGGCTGTGTCCGCCCGGGTGCCCGGAAAGTTCCTCGGCGTGGTGCGGGATGCCCCCTGCATAGGGGTGATGATGCTGCTGGCTGTGGCCGTGATGGCTGTGGTGGTGATGCGGGCCCCTGTAGCCCTCGAAAGCGCCTTGCTGCTGCAGCTGCTGTTGGACATGCGGAGGCGGAGGGTGGCCGTGAGCTGTCGCTCCAATCAGGGCCTCCACTGCGTCCTCCGGGGTCAGGCTTAGCGTCTGCGGGTCTATCTGCTGGTGGTACCCGTTGTTCGGCATCCAGTACAGCTCCTCCAGGTGGCTTTTCTGCTCCGTGGGGCTGAAGCTGGGCGACGAGGGCACCGAGCTGCAGGGTGTACTGATAGGGGTGGAAGACACAGAGCCTTGGGGTTGGAGACGGTTACACTGGCGCACCCCGTTGCGATCCAGCCCGGCCAGGCCTTCCTTCTTCACGTCAAACTTCATCAGGTCAAAATCGTTCACATATTCCAGAGCCAGAGGGCTGCTGGGCAGCTCCGGCCCCATGCTCAGCTCTGCGCTCATGTTGTTGTCGCGACTCTTTTGCAGATATGCAAAAGTGTTGGCGAGCGTCGCAAAAACTGACTTATTAATCAGCGTCTCTTCTCTCCTTTCTTGTTTCATGCAATAGTTCTTTTGGCTCCTCCACCGCTGTGCACTGACTTGCTGTAGCATGAAACAGCGTGTGGTTGGTGGAAAAAAAGGAAAAAAAGAAAAAAAAAGTCGTGGAGGAAAACTTTCAGACTAATGCTCTGCACACGGTTTGCGTCATATAGCCTACTTCTGCTGGGATAATCTGGCAGAGAGACCAGGCGGGAGGTAGAAAGCTGTGCGTCTCAGTGCAAAAGTAAAACCCGAGTCCCTTCAGCAGAAGTGCATTTACAAGAAAAAAAAACATAAATAGTAATAACAAAAGAAATACCACGTTAATTCGCTGAGACGGGCACCAGTCCTCGTTGCAATTTCTTGGTTGTAAGTCCCTTTTTTCCCCAGGAAAATAAAAGGAGCGAGTAAGCGGTGTAAATAGGGCGTCTGATTTTCGCTGAGAAGCAGCTTTTCCAGCTCTGCACCGCAGAGATTTAAAGGCTCGCCTCTCTCACTCTCTCCACTCTCTGGTATCCAGCAGACTGCGCTTGAAGCCAGCCTTGCGCTTTATACTAATATCGCCTGGTGACGTCGAGCTCGGTAGCACTCGGTTCTCCAATGGGAACAGGACTTTGCGCTCAAACAGAGGAAGCGAAAGAGGAGAGGGACGAAGGAGAGGAGGGCGCTCGATCCAGTCTTGACAGCTACAGTCAGCTGACCGACTTCCCTAAAAGCAGAAGAACGGTGGAAAGTGGCGGAGTGAAATGCCTTCGATGTAAGGCGCTGCTCCTCGTATTCAGTCGTGTCTCAAATGAGAGAAACGTGAAAGAATTGCCACTTTATGGCCCAACACTCTTAGAATGACACCAAACGTTGAATTTCAGTCAGATTTCTGAGGTAGTCCTAACAGTTGTTCCAGATGTTTCCAGATGCACAATACAAATTGGACTTACCACAGGCACTGCTCCTGCATTATAGTTCAAGACACAACTTCATTTGTCTTGAAAATGAGATCAAGAAGAATCATTTTCTTATGTTGTCTTGTTTATGTTTATTTGCTGCATGTCTATAACTTTCAAAAACTCAAAAGATAACCAGTCACATACAAGCCTGTATTACGCAGCATGGTGATAACACAATAACACAGTTTCTAAGCGACCTTAAAAGTTAAATCGTGACTATTTTTCTGCCACACACAATTTCACACACAGGCGCTTTACTGTATAACAACTATATTAAGGCTGTAGCTACAAATACGTCATTTTAATGTTCATTGTAGCGAAGAACGACAATAAAGTTTCAAGGTTTACATGTAGATCTGCTTCTGACTGGCGACAATACTGGTCCACTTTAATTTATGGATTTTTTAAATCCCAATTTATTGTTTAAACAAATTCAAAAAAAAAAAAAAAAAATACCACTGCAGTATTCTATATAATGAATTTCGTGGATTAAATATCTTTTTGTTTGGTAAAAGCAAAGTTGATTTTGTTCAGACTCTGTTACTCGCACATCAGGCTGCTTTTGGCTCGCACCGTTTGTCTTACTCCGGGCAGTATCAAAACAGGGGAAACGCCAGAAAACAGGCTCAAGGCTGCCCCTGCGTGGGCAACGCACGAACCGACGAAGCTTTGAATGACGCTTCTGCTATACATTCCCCTTTAATTTGCGTTTGGATCGTCATCTCCGCGCTAATTGCTGCTTTCAAAGGTCACATCATGCATTTGTGACTGACAACAATTCATTTCTGTCACGCGAGTCTCCGACAAGCTCGCTGTCACGCGTGTATTTTTAACACTCACTTTCTAACAGGTAGTTTGGCCAAAATAGGGTCAGATCTTCCCTGGAAGTATGCAAGCGTCATTGATCTGGTCTTTATTTTAATTGTCTGCTAAAAACAGAGAAAGAAAGAAGGGGGAAAAAGGGAGTGTGAGCAAATGTCTCGCTTCCCTGCAAAAAGAAACTGCTTGTAAATGAGTCCGTTTGTAGGATCGATTGGATTATCATTTCGTTTCCACCTCATATCCACGGTTGAGCACAGCCGCGACCATAGCGTATTGATCAGACTCAATGTAAGAGGAGGCTGCCAAAGATGAGATCCGATAATGAAGGGCTTATTTGTTTAGTTTAAATTCTTAATCAGTTTTGAGCTGTAGCAGTGTATCAATAAATGAACTGTGACTCAAACTTCTGTCATAAATCACCCTCATATTTAACAACCCATAATAACTCGATGTGATGTAGTTTATGTTTGTTTTATTATGTCTTTGAAAATAGTCTTGGACTTAAGGCTAAAAGTTAAATTGATATAGTCTCCAGAAGAACTGATGATAAAAGATGAAGCTTTTAGCCAAACACGCGAATTATTATTGTTATTATTATTATTATTATTATTATTATTATTATTATTATCAGTCATCACAGGCTTAAGTCTTTATTATTTTGGACAAAAGGCACATTCTAATAACGGGATGTATTGATCCAAGAAAAATGCACTTTACAGTGCACTTTACCGCGACTCTGGGCCCTGTTTATTCCTTCTTCTTTTTTTTTTTTTAGCTTTTATCGAGCGATAATGCACAATTATCCGGAATCTTTATAACATCTCAAGCCAACTCACACGCTACCCACTTTTTATTTTCAGGCTCAAAGCGCCTGATAGCCACATACTGCTGCAGTCAACTTCAAATTCTAGGCATTCCCTTTCCCGAGCACAAGATATAAAAACATACAGGTAGTATTCCAGTTACAATCGTGCTCTGTTAATTCCCTGCACCTGCAGGCGAGCTTCTAAATCCTGAGCTCCAACTTGAACAGCGCCCTGAGCGAGTCGTGCCATGCCGAGCACAGCCGACTTAAAACTTCTTCCCAGCGAGGCCGACCCGGCGGCAGCCCCATTAGGTTGTAATGCTCTCAAATATAACCCGAGTCCACCGTCTAATAGATCCAGGCAGGCCTGGCGGCGGCTTTCCCCCTTCGGTAATAACGGGCTGTAATGGAGAGACGAGATGTAAAAAACCGTCCATGTCAGCAGCATATCGGTGGTTAATGATCTATTAAGTGATCCGTGTGCTTATGGACAGCGAAAAAAAAGTGTTGATGCTTGCTTATTCTCCCCTAATGAGAGTCCCATCCTACGGATTTTAGGAATGAATAACAGAAATAAAATCACCTTTAAAATGTTACATTTAACAGTTGACGCATGGAGGCTGCAGAGGCTGCACAGCTTCCCACAGCTCACATCTCACACCTGCAGCAGGCCCGCTGGTTTCACACAGGAGGCCCGTGGTCTGTCCACAGGAAGATACATGATTCGCCTCACAAATATGGATTTCTATTCTACTTCAGGACCTATCCATGCATGCGCATCTGCGCTCCGGTGGCCAAGCTGCACTGCCAAAACCCGTTGGATCTCAACTCAAACCCGATCTGTATGGAAAGACAGAGTGATTATAAGGAACACCTTTCCCCCCTTTCTTTTAGAAACAGAATCAGCTTCTCTATTTAACTCTAAGGTAAATATTTGGTTTTATTTCAGAATATTGTTGCTATCTGGCGCGCGTAAACTTTAACGGTTTTCTCGAAAGTTGCTGGAAATGTTAAAGAAAAAAGGGAGGTAGCCGAGCTGGAAGGCCCGCGACGGGGAGGGTGAGGGATGGAGATGGAGAGACGGTGCTTTCGGAAGTGCTGCTTTGATGCGTTTTGATGCAGGAGGAAGAAAAGAGACACGCAGAGCAGACGTGCAGACCCGGCTCCAGCCTCTGAAACACGCCTTCAATGAGCAGTAACTGATTTAAAATGTTTTTTCGAGATGTAATATACGCAAATGTAAAACAAACTTAGTAGCTTTTTGTCAATGCAACAATCACCCCGCGTTTAATTGAAGTTGTATTTTTGTAGTTTTGCAGAATCAATAACAGAAAAGAGTCGCTGTGAGTTTGACAAGAATGCATGTTCGTTTTTGTGCAACGAATTAACTGATTCACGATTAATTGTCAATATTTTATAGCTGAAACATTTGAAATGCACTTCATCACTAAAAGTGCATAATGTATTTAACAGGCGGAATCGCAGTATAAACAGGTGTTCCCATCATTAACGTGATGGGTTTCGGCATAAAATAGTAATAACACCAGCAAATCCGTCTCTAAAATTTAAGTTCGATTATACACTCAGTCGTCCTTTTTGCATCAGTAATCTACATCTTCCGTTTACAAGGTGAGAGTTACTCAGGCATTCTTGTTTACTCCAGACTGATCGATTATCTCCGTAAAAACATGTATTATTAAGACGTGTCGTCTATGTAAACAGGCAGGGCCAGCCTCTGAAGAAGAGTAACATTCCCATCAGGGATAATTGACTGAAGAGACTTTCGGGGAAACGGCAAGAGGTGAGATAAGTGCAAATTCATGCAGTCTCATTAATATGAAAAAGTATCGATTTAACGGTGGACATCAAATGTTGTCTTTAAAAGTCCACCATTCTTCGGGAGTATTATCACAACGCTTGCACTCTCGCTATTTGCACGTTAAAAGGGTAGTTGTGTTTGCGAGGGAAATTAAGGTTTATTTCTTGTGACAGGGCGCCTCTGGTGGCGCATTTACTCATTGCTAATAGTCTGACGTGTATCATCAGTGACATGCAGTCTCTTTTTGGCACTAACCCCATGCAGACAGCTCCAACTTCAAAACTGAAGTTATTTGCTTTGCTTTTTTGGATATGGCAGAGCAACAGAGAGGATATAAAAATATGATGGGGAGGCCAAGACATAATTGTAGGCCTTTTCTGAGATTAGATGTCTCTGATTGACATGTAGTAAATATAACAACAAATAAATGTCAGTATGCACTGTACTGGCTTAATCCCAGAAGAAAAAGAACAATAAATCTGCCTTTTGCTGTGGTCATTTCATTAATGTAAATTGCAATGCTATGTACAATAGTTTGGCTTCCTTCCAGTTGGCTTATTGCTGAGGCATATGCATGATATTGGGTTTTGTCATAAACTGGTGGCTGTGTGACCACAGAATGTAGGCGACACCACAAGAACCAAATATCATAGTGCAGGCAGGACATAATTAAAGACCATATTCTCAGGTCATAACTGCATTTTACATCTGTATTTTCTTAGCCAATAACTGGCTACTGTAATTCTAAAGATACCCGCATGTACTGAAAACATAATTACAGTAATTCTGAGTAAAAAGTTAAATATTTTTCTTAGAATTAATTGATGTATGCTTCTAGCTGTACAAGCACCTAGAAGCAGTTTCTTTTTTTTTTTAAACTTTTGTGTTGTTCCTGAATGTCAGACTTTAACATGTCAGTACTGAAGAACATCCACTGGCTTCTTTAGCCTTTTCTAATTGTCTGCATATGGAGCTGTCAGAGCTTATCACTGGCTTACATTAAACCTCCACTTCATATATTCTGGAAAATATGCGTCATGTAGCAGAGACTATACACAACACCGGCATGTTATTAAGCTAAGAGTAAAGAGAGAGATTTAATAGCCCTCAAACGTCTCTTTATAATATCTTAGAAGACTTTATCTTCCTGTCAAGTGTGTAAAGCATAAATGTTTATGAGCAGACTTAGTTTGTTCTGATTGTCTGCACATGAAAGCTGCACACAGGAGCTAGCAGACCCTCGGTCATATTGTTTTGGCCATGTTTGAGTGTGTGGGCATGATTGATCTGGAGGTGGGTGGGCGCCACACCAGGCAGTTTTAGGGATTAGAGCCGAACTGGCGTTTTTATTTTTCTCAGTGCCACAGACTCCTCCTCTAACCCAACCATTCATCTGGTCTGTTTTTTCTCTCTCACCTCCCATCAGGATGTTCTTGCACAGCACTGTCCCTGTTTATAATAATGTTCAGACACGTTGTCATCCTCCACGGATCGAAAGACGCTGCTCTTATCAAACATCTATACTTTATACTCCTTTGTATACCCTTTTAGTCTTCTTCTCTCCTTCTCTGTCCACCCTCCCTGGCCGGGTGACCTCCTTACCTCTCAGCTCTCTCACCCCTCTCCTCTGGCCCTGGCCCTGCCCACCCTGGGTCATTTATCATGGACCAGAAGGGGAGCCCCCGGGCCTGCAAGCCCCCATCAGCCCCTGCAATCGCCTCTTTGTGGCTCCCAGCAAACAAGTGTCGGATCAGCAAAAGTCTATTAAAGCCTGGTGGGCCTTTCTCAGCCAATTGGGCTCGGGTCACTGAGCTGCTCTCCTTGCTGCTCCGAGTGCTCTTTGTGTCGCCGCCGTTCGCTGACACAGATCCTCACAAGATTAATGATTTTTAGCAGCCATTTGGGTCTCATTCACAGGGTCCTTCTCTCTTTCTGTCTCTCTTCCACTTTTCCCCCACTCGTTCTGCTCTTATTTCTTTTACCCACTTCTTCTACTCTCCTGTATCCCCATCCATATCTGTTTTACTTTTTGTTTACTGATTCAGTCGTCTCCTCCTCCTTTTTACTGCAGTTCCAATCAGCGTTGATCGTTTTTGTCTGTTTAGTTTTCAAGGCCACTATTCATACAGTTGTGTTCACTGCTAATGGAAGTCACAAATGTATGTTATAAATGGCTTTGATTTAGAGATTTTATGCATAAAAATGAGAATTGAAAAAAGCTCCTTATTGTTCTTTGTTTGAGAGTCATGAACTCTTGTCTGATATAGCCCAGGCATGTTAAGAAAACCAGCTCAAGTATCCACATTACAGTCCTGCTAGGTCTCCCCGCAGCATTCCTCAGGAGGCTCAGAGTAATTTGAAATCTTAGAGCCACTTCCACGACTTCCATGTTGCCATGTTCTCAGTGTTGTTTCCAGTAATTACTGCAGGTTAAGTGCACGTCCCGGAGCCCAGTGGAGGCAGCTCTATCCCTCACCTGGGACATGACTCAGCACACTTCAGGTCATCCGGCCATTTCCCTGACCACTGGACCACACCCCACCTACTCTAAACCCGCAGGACAGCCACGTTCGCTTCCATCACGTAATGTAATGGTTGTTTTATTTACTGGCTGAACTGTTTGCAGAAAGACAGCCAACACTAACATGTTTATCTAGTCAGATGCTAAAAAAGCATATATTTCTTGTCTTTATTTTCATATTCAGCAGCTTCTAAATAAGATTATGCTTTATGTAAACTGAAACATTATATGTTTCTCTCCTGGCTAAGATGGGAGATCCAGTCTTAATGCATTTGATTTTAGATAGGAATGATAAAATGTGCATTTTGCCATTCATATCTTACACCTGCCTCTCTGTCAAAATGAGTTCAGGCTTCGGTTGTCTGAATTAAACAAAGCAAACTTCCCCTATGCTGTATGCTTCCTTTGAATCTCAGCAAGAAAAGACTGTCTGGGGAAGCAAGAAGAGAGATGGACTTACATTAAGCTGTACTTCAGAATATATGATTAGGTTAAAAAAAAAAATGACTGTGGCTGTTCTCCATAATCACTTAGAGTGGAGACATGTTAGGAAAGGATCTCAACAGTGACGTCTAACTTTTTTTTTTGTGCTGACCAGATATTAAAGGATGATATTTAGGCTCTCAGCACTGCACTTTTATGTTTGCATTAAAGTACAGTTACATCCATGTAGAGTTCCTAATCAGCTCAGCTGTTCTTAGGTTCTTATCAGGATGTGTTGGCTGAGCAGTGAAAGAAACAAACTGTGTGTGCATGTAGTGTATATGTAAAAAAAATAATATAATGTTCACGCGTTAGCCTAGCGAAGCTGTCAGCGCAGCTGCCGGTGGGTCAGTGTCTGCTTTCACCTAAAACTCTCTCTGTGTGTTTACAGCATGTCTGTTTCAGGACTGAATGTATCACTCCCTCCAGTTAATACACGACACCACGGTTCTTCATTCACAGATGGATTTATTCTTCCGTCACACTTCTCCTCCGAAACACCATAAAATCCACCGTCAAACTGTCATTACATAAAAGTACAGAATGACCAAACATAAATATTACAAATAAACATTTAAACCCAAGTTAACAAATACGCGATAAACAAACACAGTTAACATACCTCGCTGGCTGCACGTAACCGTGAGGGAATGAGTCCGCTTCAGGAACAAAAACTTAACGAAAATAATTCCCAATTTCTTCTTCTTCGCAGCTTTCTTTTACTTTAAACTGCTTATTTATTCCTTCTTCTGACTTAGTTAACTTATTAACTTAGCTTCTTTGCACATGCTTTTGACTTCCCTTTACATCACTTAAAGGGGCCTGTGCGCAACACAGAATGAACCTTAGTTCCTACCCCAAAAGGAACAACAATAAAGAAAGAAAATAAACATACATGAACACAATAAATTAAACAAATTGACATAATTTACATTTATGGCAGTTAAACTCCCACCAAATCTCAACTTGAGATTTCCTCGCAGATTTGAATCTACAAGTTATAAGCATTTACAACAGTTTAACACATGCTTATTCTGCTTCAACAAGTAGTACTATTTTCTCCTTCCTTTTTTTCTTCTCTTGTTTCGTTTCCTTCTCTCCTTCTCTTTCCCTTTTCTTCCCAGAGGATCGTAGATGGAAGCTACTGTGGATAGCACTCCCCTTCTCATCATTGGGTGTTTCTTGACGGTTACTCTGAACTGAAAGTCATCAGAGGATACGCACCATTGCATGCCCAGTGCTCTTTCTAGGAGTGGCTCCCCTAAATCTATGTCCAGTTCTTTGACACTGTCTGCACACTCTTCCTTTGGTATTGACTCCAATACCTTCTTGCTGTTGGAAATGAACTTGTGTAGTCTAAACTTGCCTGCGCTGCAAAGCTCTCTTGCTTCCTTGATCAGCTCGATTGCCTCAGCATCAGACCTTACACTCACCAGTCCATCATCAACATAAAAATTTTCTTCGGATGAACTTGATAGTGCTTTGGTTAAATCGATCCTGACCTTCTGTGGCTAGATGTTTAAGTCCAAAATTGGCACAGCCAGGTGAGGAAGCTGCTCCAAACAAATGGACTTTCATCCGAAAAACTGATGGCGGAGACTCAAGATCACCATTCTCCCACCATAAGAACCTCAAGTAGTCTTGGTCTTCAGGCTTTACATGGAATTGATGAAACATTCGTTCCACATCACACATAATAGCGACTGGGCCCTTTCGAAATCTACAAAGAACTCCCACCAAGGTGTTTGTGAGCTCTGGTCCTGTAAGAAGATAGTCATTCAATGACATGTCTTGAAATCTTGCCGAGCAATCAAAGACCACTCGCAGTTTCTCTGGCTTTTGAGGGTGGTATACGCCATGGTGGGGAATATACCAAGCTGATTGTTTATCAAGCTCTTCTTCTGGGACCTTTTCTGCTTCACCACGACTGATAATGTCTTGAACAGCACTTGGCTTGTTATTTGGTAGCTCTGGCCTGCTCTGTTTAAAAGGCAGAGGCATTTCAAGATGTCCGTTGTCTTTGTGCTTAATTTCTTCTTTCATTTTAGTCAAAAACCGGAGATCTTCTTGTGAGAGATTTGCCTCTTCTCCAAGCCTTTCACTGAAGTAAGATTCCAGCACCTTAAGTATGTCTTCTGGAGCAGTCATCTCCTTAATTCTTGTTTTGCAAACATAATGAACTTCGCTCTTCAACTTACTTGTTACTTTGGGTTCAGGAGTCACTTGCTTTACAATGATGCGGTGACTTACTCCTATTGCATCACTGTAGTGTTCGCCTGGATCACCATAGCTCACTGTGCTCCAGCCTACGTCAGTTTTCTGTGCGAAGGGCTGGTTGTCCTCACCACATACAACTTCTCTAGGCATTAGTGCTTGAGGACAGTTATAGCCGATAAGAAGACCGATTTCACATTTTCTTCAGCGGGGCAATGTGTTCCGCAAGATGCTCTAAATGAGGCCATGGCCTTGCAGTCTCTGGTGTTGGAATGTGTGTACGATTGGCAGGTATGAATTCACGAGTGTAGACAGTTGGCACTGTGATCTTCTTAGAAGAAGATAACCCTCTTATTTGTAGACTTTTGAGTCTTTTGCATGGTACAATTGTCTCCTTGGAAGACATTGTAGACAGCTTCAACTTGACTGGCTCTGCATTAACATCAAGAGCATCTGCCACTTCGTCAAGAATGAATGAAGAGTCACTTTGTGAATCTAACAGAGCATAGACAAGGACTTCTTTGTTTGAATCACTTGGCACTGATGCATAAACAGGAACTATTGCTGAAGTCTGAGCACTGTTACCATCATGCACAACTCTATTGGATGTGATTTCTTGACTGGTGTCTTGCGGCGATTGTGGCTTTCTTTCCTTACTGCAACTTGTCTCGTCATTTTCCTTTTGCCTTGAGCGATCCTCATGTAAGCATGTGGGGTGGCGCTTTGAGCAGGTGTCGCAGACCATCTGGTTGCTGCAATTCTTGGATTGATGGCCAGGACTCAAACAGCCAAAGCACAGTTTCTCACCTTGAATGAACTTCACTCGGTCAGCAACTGGCCTTGCAGTTAGTCTACGGCACTTGTGCAAGACATGCCCTGTTTTCTTACAAAACATACATGTACTTATGCTCTTCTCAGTGGTGTTAGTTGTAAAAATCCTTGCACTTGCTGCTTGGTTCTTAGAGGTCACTACATTCTGAGGTTTAGATCTTGTCCTTTCCGGCTCCCCTTGCCGCAAAGCATAGTAAGATGTAACAGGGTTACAAGCAATACTAGCCTCCAAAGTCAGGAAAGTTACGAAATACTTGAAATCTGGGAACCTTCCATGCTCCAGCTGATACTGTGTGGCTTTTCGGTTCCATCTGCTGCTTAACCAATCAGGCAACTTGGCTGTCAGTTTTTGGTTTTCAATGCCATCATCAAGAATACGCAGACTCTCATTGTGAGCCATGGCACATTTACAACTGCGTAAAAAGTCCACAAATTTCCTTAAGTCAGCGCTCTCTCTTGATGCTATCTTTGGCCGGGCATGTAATTTGTCTCGGCAGGCTTTGGCAATCATAAAAGGCTGGCCGTATCGCTCATTGAGGAGTTCCCATGCAGCAACATATGCAGTATCTGAACCAATCAGAAAATAACCTTCTAATGCCTCTCTAGCTGCTCCTCCAACATATTTCTGGAGAAAGAATATTTTCTCTGAGCTTGGAATGTTTTTCTTTTCAATAAGAGTTTGGAAGGATGACTTCCAATGATTAAACTTGAGTGGATCACCACTAAAAACTGTGGGCTCTGGAATGGGTAGCCTATTTGCTGATATAGCCTCAGCTAAGACCTTCACAAGCTCTGCTGTGCTATCTTGAAGCACATGTGTTGGCACTGCATCCTTTGGTGGTTGTGAGTGCTGGTCCTCAGGCTTCACCAGATTGAGTGGCTGCATAACCTTATGTAGATCCAGGCTCTGTGGAGCATTCCCTTGGGCTGGACTGAGCTCACTCTCATCAAATACTTGAAGCCTTGCTTTGGCTGCATTCAGCCTTTTCAAATTTTCCAAACGCTCAAGTTCTCTCTTTAGGTTTTCTACAGACCTTCTTCTTGCAACATTCTCTTCTTGCTGTTTCTTTAAGAGAGCAGCCTCTTGTTTCTCTCTTTCTAGCCTACGTTCAGTTTCTTCCCTTTCTCCTTCAAGATGACGAGCTAATGCTGCTGCTTCTTGGTCTGCAATGATCAACCTCTCTTCAGCTTCAAGGTTTTGCGGTTTCTCTTCATGGCCCTCTTGTTCAGCCATAATCTGCAGTACAGCCTGTTTAGCTGCATACTCGGCAGCAGCTTCTTGTCTTCTAAGTGAAGATACATTTGAGTGAATAGAAGAAGCTTTAGAACCATTAGAGGCAGGAAGTGAAACACTGGAGGCTGAGGATGAGAATACAGAACTATGATCTGGCCAAATCAACTCCTCCGCTGTTCCCTGCATTTCAGATTGAGCATTTTGTGCTACAGTCTTTGTGATCGAGATGCAGTTATCCATCTTGTGACACATGTCATGGGCTGGTTGATCAGTTCTTCTGTAATCATCATAAGCAATGTTCAACTCAGATAATTCCCTTTGAATACTGGTGATGTGTTCTTGTAGGATGTCACTAGGATCCTGTTTTAACACAGATCTTTTAGCTACCTTAATCAGAGCTTTCCATCGTTCATATTTGCTGTCAAAGCGAAGCAATAGCCCTTTGATTTGCTCTTTCTGAAACTCTTTTCCCTTTTCTGTTAATGTCCAGGCTCTTTCACTTCTACGAGGCTCTTCAGGTGGTGCTATATTTTGCCCGATATTTGATTCATCTGTCTGCTCTAACTGTCTCTTCTTCCAGAGCAGCTGCTGCACCCTGAGCTTCTTTACTTGTATGTGACATTTTGATTATTTAGACACAGATATATACAGGCAGCATACAAGAGCAAGCTGCAACAACATTTGTGAATACTGAAAGAATGAGCTTAACTAAATGAAGTCACTCTCATTCAAATTAGCCCATACATGTAGAATATTACAGAGTAAGTACACTTAACAGAGTTCTTAAAAGACACTGAACCATAAATACAAACTGTGAAATTCTGTCAAAATGTACAAAGTTTGCTTCTGCCCTTTCAGAGCCAACTATAATTATGCAGCTGAACATGAATTTACATCTCTTACGTAAATGCACGTTCATATACATATATGTCCTAAACAGTGGCTTATCTATGTCCCGTCTTGATGAGCTGTCGAATTTGCGCTGATAGGGCGAGTCTGGGCAGGTCCAAGTTTGACTATCACTCCCTCCAGTTAATACACGACACCACGGTTCTTCATTCACAGATGGATTTATTCTTCCGTCACATTTCTCCTCCGAAACACCATAAAATCCACCGTCAAACTGTCATTACATAAAAGTACAAAATGACCAAACATAAATATTACAAATAAACATTTAAACCCAAGTTAACAAATACGCGATAAACAAACACAGTTAACATACCTCGCTGGCTGCACGTAACCGTGAGGGAATGAGTCCGCTTCAGGAACAAAAACTTAACGAAAATAATTCCCAATTTCTTCTTCTTCGCAGCTTTCTTTTACTTTAAACTGCTTATTTATTCCTTCTTCTGACTTAGTTAACTTATTAACTTAGCTTCTTTGCACATGCTTTTGACTTCCCTTTACATCACTTAAAGGGGCCTGTGCGCAACACAGAATGAACCTTAGTTCCTACCCCAAAAGGAACAACAATAAAGAAAGAAAATAAACATACATGAACACAATAAATTAAACAAATTGACATAATTTACATTTATGGCAGTTAAAGAATGGATGAACCCAGCCTGCTGCTGTGTCCATCCACCTGCCCCGTTTCCTGTCTGACTAATGTTCTTTTTTGTGTGCGTGCGTGCATGCGTGTGTATGTGTTTGTGTTATGTGTCGTTGTGTGGAAGTGGTTATAGATGGGACTACACCATCACACTGGCAGTCTGAATCATTACTCACAGAGATAGGGAGAGACCCAGGGCCGAGGAACCCCTAACATCCTCCACCTTCCTGCACTGACACACACACACACACACACACACACTTGCACACATAGACACATTCTGGCTTTCACATATCCCCAGGTTATTCATTTGTACGCAGAGTGCCTGGCATTTCACCATATCCGCCCCCCTCCACCCCCACAAACCCCCTTTATTAAGAGACTGAAGCATTGGGTTCCCTTTTGCAGGGGGGGCCGGGGGGGGTGAGGAATGGTTTTCGTTTGAGCCTTATATTCTCTGCTTGTGCTCTTTGTTCCTTACCTCTTCATTTCTCTTAATCTTTCATTGTCATTGCTTTCTCCCTTTTTCTCTGTCTCATTTTCTCTTTTTCTTTTTAAGGGAAGCTGTCAGCCCCCAGCCCCGATGGCTACTTGTTTTTAGACGACCAAAGGCAAGGATGGAAAAAAAAAGTTGCTGCTAATTTACAGTATGAGTTTTTACCTGCATTTTGAGACTCCGGATGTAAATCAGTAGCAGCAGATACTGGCCTCTAGAGTTGTAAAGGTGCAGAATTCCCACTGATTTTGAGCATTGGGATTCCCCTACAAAGCCAGTGAACCTTTACTCTGGTACTTAAGTCTGGCTGTGCTGGTGGAGATTCACTTTAATAGGCATAATTAATAATGAGCACTACGCTGCCACAATAGAATTAGATGCACAAGCAGGTTGCTACAATGCTAAACTTTACTTTAGAGAACCTCTTATGAAGTCGATGCATTTATTAAGCTAGTTTCTGGCCTAGTTTATTAGGCATATTTATAATAATAATTCTTTTGTATTTATAACTAATCTTCCTAAGATGCATCTTATCTGGTTGCTTATTCTGTCTCTTCCTCAGGTGGAGAAAGATCCCTCACTTTGTTGAATATATGGGAGCAATTACACCCCCATCATGAAGAGACTGTGGACCTAAGCTGAATGGTAAAATGGCAATATTGTTAAACAGCCTGATTCAAAGCTCACAGTAAGAATACTGCTGTAAACAATTAAAAAAAACAAAAGAAAAAAAGAAAAAGTGTATCGTGTGTGCTCATACATTTGATATCAGATAAGGTGTTTTTTGTGGTTTCCAGTGCTTGAGTAGGTTTGGTGTTTGTAGCATATATGCAAGAGTATGTGTGTGTGTGTGTAGCAGTAAGTATGCATGTGTTGGGGGTGTATATGTACAGGAAGAGAGCCTGTAAATAAATCTGTTTGGGGATTGTGGGTGTGGGGATGAAATATGGTCCCCGGGATGTGGAGCAATGTGAAAAACTCGGCAACGCCAGGGAATAACAAATCTCCTGATGTCCCCTCACCGCAAAATAAATACACTCCCCTGTACAAGTCATCCATCTGGACTATGAGTTGCAACAAAGACGCCCCCAATACATCGCTAACACACACACACACACACATACACACGCCCACACTTACACCCAACACTCATCCCACACAGCAGCAATGTTTATTTACACATTTATTTATTTGTTTGTTTGTTCTTTTGAATTAAATGGAAACTGCTTGTGTGGAATTGAAATGTGTTTATTGTTTTTTGTGAATGAAAAGTGTTCCTCCCCTCCCCCATCTGTAAAGTGCTGTCTTGATCTTAATGGGTGGTTTGGAGGGGTAGTGATGAAGAGTGGGTGTTTGGGAGAGGGGGGGGCTTGCAGGGTTTGTAGATCGAGTGTTTTAACTAATGATCGATCACGAGGGATTCAATAATTAAATTTCAGCCTTGACAATTTAAAAGTCTCCGCACACGAAGTCGACTGAATGAGGAAAGAGGGAAAGATGAAAGATTCCGCCTGCAGCAATGTATCAGAAGGATTCAGCATCTAATACATTACAGGGAGAAAGTATGCGTGTGTGTTACAGCACAAGGGTGTACTGTTTTTAGCTTATATGCATGATGCATGTGCAGAGGTACTGTCTTTTCCTGACATATAGGCTATACTAAGTACATCCAACTAACCATGTAGGCCCACCAGATTCTTCTTCACTTTCCTTATCTGGCCCTCTTCTGCCAAACACCCCATTACTACGACTACTGCACAGCTAAAAGCTCGTACGTGGGGCATTGTATATCTGAAAAAAAAGAAGCAAAAAACCACACAACAACAGCATAAAGGCGTTCATGTTTGCAATAAAGGGATACGATGTTTTTGTTGTTTTGTAGAGTACAGTTTTCTTTTTCCAATTAACGTCTATTCTTTAGGCTTAATTAGGTCATGACGATATGGTGTGTATGCGTGTGTGTGTGTGTGTGTGTGTGTGTGTGAGGGTCATTCTGTCCCTCACAGGGATAAATATTAGTCCTTGTTGTTTGCAAATAGGTGATGTATGGTGGCCATATCTCTTGGTGATGAATGTTTTTTAGAAATTTCCTCTCCTTTATCAATTGACTAACAAACCCATGTATCACTGCCACTCTCTCCCACTCCCCATATAAATTAAATAACCAGCTCTCTCTCTCTCTCTCTTCCTCTCCCCCTCTCTTCTACTTTTCACGTTTTCTCTCTGTACCTCCGTGCTCTCCAGTTCCCCTTTCATGACTCGTTTTAGCTTTATTAGTTTTATTACATTTTGGAAGTTTTACCTTGTTTCGCAAAACACCCACCCACACATCAAACCAACAGCAGTTAGAGCTGATGTTGTGTGGTAATAATAATTCAGCTGTTACATACATCTCAATCTCAGATTTCCCCGGAATGGGTTAGAAACAGTAAAGGGGCTTTTCACTGACTGCCGGTTTGCCTTCCAGCACATTATTTGACTTACTTATCATCAGGCAGTGCCTTGACATACTTAAGGACAGATCATCATGAAGTGAAAATAGGTTTACTCATTCCTGTTTATCACTGTGATGCTCTCTAAATCTGCTGCCTTCTGTAAAAAAGCTATAGGCTTGAGCTTGCTAGGATCTTTTCTGTCATGGAACGATGACAGGAGGCCGATTATGCCGGAGTGCCATATTGTAAACTACTCATCATTAGCGGGCCCATCCCAGCTAACGACTGCACTGGAGATAAACAGTAGCGACGTGGAGAGCCATCTTAATCGGGAGAGCTGTTTAAAAGTGGGGCTCTGTCATTAAGCACAGCTGTATCACACCAGGATATGGGAAATGCCGAGCTGTAAAGCTGCATGCTGAAGCTGGCTCAGATCCCAGCCCCAAGCTCTGCGGGGGTCCTGTGTTGTTCTGATTGCCCCTTTAAATCCAAAATGATCAAGAATAGAAAGATAAGTGTCTAAAACAACCGGCCAAATGAAATTATTATCCACCATTGACTGGCTCCAGTCAAAGCCTCCCAGGGACACTCAAACTTCAGTCAATAGTGTAGGGGGGTGGGGGTCGGGGGTTGAATTTGTAGTTTATGTGAATCCTACTCCCTCGTCCTTTCTGTCTCCTTTGCTCTGTTTATGCCCCCTCCCCTCCTTTTTCTCGTCTCACTTTCCAAAATCATCAGTGGCTTCAGAGAGAAAACAAACAGATCTGTAGCCATGAGACTAATACTCCTCTGTAATGATAAAAAGACAAAATAACAACAACTCTGAGGAGGATCTGCTTGTCTTTCCAGGTCAATAATCTTGCTGTTTAGACAAATGTATATAGGAAGTAATATCATCATGTTGACAGATTTCAAAACATGTTCACTGTCATTCTCTTCCCCTAATTCTCAGTGACTGAAGGACACATTTACTGTTTTACATGTTTTAGTTGGAAAAGTTAATAACCACTTGTAGATCTGGATAAGGCCCAAGCTTTTTCCAGCAACGATCGCATTTGCATCATTTACTTCCCTCCTTTCGATCACAAGATTTTGATAACCAGGAATCTACTTACACTAGCAGTAAACCTAGCAGAAGCAAACGTCTGATATTTTGGCTGAAATAAATGACTTACAAGTAGTAATGGAAGAGCTCAGCAAAAAAGACTAACAAGTTTATTTAGTTTAAGTATCATTAGATCGTTTTGTTAAAACGAAATATTTTAGGATTCGCCCAGATTCTGATCTTTTATATACATTTCTTGCATGGCACTCTCATCATATCTCCCAATAACCCACTCTGTTGTCCTGCAGTCGGACAGGCCTGAGTTGTCTGGACAGGCCGTAGCTCTCCCTACAAATGCTTGAACAATTGGAGGTAAATACGTTGGAGACAGCCCATTTGTTTTGGGCCGGCGGTGATGCATGCTTTTGCAGTGAGCAGCACATTTTTACCACGCAGCCCAAAGTAGCTGTGAGTAATGGACTGCTCTGGCCTGTCCACTCATACTGCTATTTTTATTATTGTCTCCCTTATAGTTTTCATTTTTCATATCAGGGTAGAGAGAGAGAAAGAGAGTGAGCGCGAGCGAGCAGCATCGTTCCCTTCAAGTATATTCCTTCCCTAAAAGAGGCGGGAAGTGAGGGGCCCACATCCTCCGTTCCACTCACTTCATCATCTCCCATGAACCGTCCCTTGTTTTTGTTTTTTTTCAGTCAGACTGACAGATTTCGTTGGATGCCAGAAGAGACACATAAGGGATTATCAACAGACAGAACAATAATTCAGGTTGGACAGCTTCATAATAATTTTTCATCGATCCATCACTGTGTTTCTGTGGCATGTTGTCTGGTTCAGCCTCTGGGGATTGTTGGGATCTTGGGATATTCTGAGATGGCAGACCTGCGAATCTGTTATGAAAGAAAAAAACAACAAAGACAAGGTTGGAAAAGCTCAAATGAAACTGCATAATAATGTGTACTTAATGCAGAATCTGTAACAACAGAGCAGATAAAGCTCGACTCTGTCTTTGAAGATGATTCACTAAGTATCTAAAATTATATGCCGCCGCTGGCTCCGCAGGGAGAAGACTGGTATTTTGCATTGAGGCACTCATATGGGCACCTATAATGGGTGCCTCTTAATTCTACTGACAGCTTTACAGGAGCTGAGTTATGAAGCCACAGCAATGCTGCTCGTTAGGCCCGCGCCAGGCTTCACGCTGGGTTACACTAATACACCTCCTCCCCCCTCCCGTGCTCTTTCACCCTACACACACGGGCATAAAAATCAGCCACACATTTACGAAGACTAGCTCATCCTCACACAGACACAGAGAGCTACTGGCCCACACAATTCCTTTACAGAGCTTTCTGGTATAATGGGGGTGATTTGTTCAAGTAGTTCAGCTGGCGTTGGCATCAGATTTATTTCCTTGCTTCTACCCTTCATTTTCTGCTCTTGTTCTCCACCTACACTATTTTCTCCTCTTATCCTCTCTCCTATCATGTCCACCAGGCCAACACCCTCTCCCTTGCCTCGCTGCGTCCTGCTGGGTGATCCATCTCTGTCAGCCTGCTAAAATGATAATGCCAATTAAAGCAGAGGAGTAATTGCCCTCCACTGCCTCTCATCCGCTGCAGACCCTCAACAGGAGCCCTGGTTCCAAATATGAATGAGACCTCAGGCCCCAAGAGGCCCTTTCTGGGTGAGCATGAGGACAGGTGGAGAAGACTAGAGAAGGAGGAGGAGGTGGGGTGGAGTGAAGAGAAGGGGGGGGGGTGATTTGTAACTTTTAACCTCCACTGATCACCAATGGCCTTGGAAAAGAAAGGGGGTGAGGGGGATATCACGCACACACATAGACAGACACACAAACACACAGGCAACGATGCTGGTAATTGTTGCACATGGATGAGCACACACACACACTCAAGGTCGCTGTCAAAGGACTTATGGCTCTTGCCTTTGCACACAGACTCTCAGTGTGAGGAGCCAAATAGGAAGTGAAAGGACTATCTGGCAGTGGACTGTAACACCACTGATCAGAGGTGACATAGCTGCACTCTCAGGTCAGCCAGGCAGCCTTTATTACCAGCGTCCCTATCACAAATTCAGTGTTTTTGTCTTTCTTTTGATAAGTGCACAGACACACGGTGGGGTTCTCAAACTCTAAACAATGATCTGTGTGACTTTTTTGTATCCTTTTATCATTTCTAGAAAAAGAGTGGAGTGAACAAGGTGCCACTGCATGTTTAGTTATATTTTTGATGTATGTTCACTGTACATTTGTTACTATTCTGTATGTGTTTAATAAGAATTGGGTGTCACGTTGGCCTGAAATAAATGATTATTTTTATTCATGAAAAAATTCTGTTTACTTTCAGCTTAAATATTTGTCTCTAAAATGTGAAAATACTGAAAAAAAACTTTTTTTTCTTCCCCAGTCTGTCCTTACTTAAGTTAAAAACCTGCGTCAGTGGTACTTAACTAAAGATTTAATACAGACATGATAGATTATGAGCCTGTTCTTTAATGTAGTGCCTTCACATTGCTAGTTTTGTCTGACCAGTAATCCAAAAGCTAAATCTTTATGTAGGACAAGCTGAAATTGAATGATTGTGATTTTATAAATGATAATAATATTAGCAGTTTTTTATTGTTTAACTAAAGGATAAACTGATAAGTAGTTTCAGCCGCTTAATGGTGAAGAATAAAAGCCTGTCAGAGGTGATGCCCTATCATCTTGACTTAACAAGTGCAGTTTTAACTTCACCACCAACCAGGCAGCCGTGACAGCCCATGCATCATGGCATACTTATGGCAGGTCCTGTGTTAAGGGAATGTGTTTGAGTATATTATTACTGCTCAGCTCCAGCAGCGTGTGGGTGGAAGGCTGAACGAAGTGTGTAGGTGGCTGTTAACACAAGCGCCATCACCCATCCCGACTGGGTGGTGACCTGTAGCACAGACCAGAGGAAAGGTGCAACAGCAGGGACCGTGAGGTTAGGCCTGCGGATGAAAATCACACTGTTGATCTTTTTTCTGGTGTCACACCATTTAAATAAGCAAACACAATCTTATGAACAAATGGCGCTGCCAGTGTATTTTTAGCCTTTTAATTTGACCGGTATGTGGCATTTCTCTGTGGCCCATAAGCCCCTTTTAGACACATGAGAAACACTTGTGTGTTGCGTGAACATCAGGAGAGCAGCTGACGAGCTCCACTGCAGAGAGCAAGAGTAATGATCAGCAGAGCCTCAATATGACAATAATCTCCTCTAACTTCATCAACACGATTTGCGCCAGCAGGCCTCCAAATACTTTCAATATGCTCAGTGTTATGATCGTCCTCTCAGCTAAAATCATTGTTACTCTAGCCATAATAAAACATGGAGGCTCGCAGTAATTCTGCAGGCCTACTCTACGCCATACGTCGCAGCACCTTAGCACCACGATGTGAGCTTGATGCTAACGTTGACTTATTACAAGCGAGTGTGCCGCCAAATCCATAATTAGACTCCTTTTGTTGCCCCTGTTGTTGTTGAAAATGTAATTATGAAAGATGAAACACAGCCTTCAATGAGATGGCTGTAAAATAGCATAATTAATATGGGCTTTTGCGAGAACAATCCCCGCTTTACGGGAGCCCCGCGTTGGCCGTGAAATTAATTAAGTGTGCCAGGATTTATGGCCTGTGCTTGGAAATGAAGAGAATTAATTGCAGGCCGAAGATGGATGGTTGCTGGAAAATGATGATGCCCAGGACCATTTGGGGGAGGGGGATGTCTAACTGCTTTAGAGGGGCACTCTTGGAGGGGAATAGAAGGTTTTGACACAATTATACACCCCCAGACAACAGCTGGACCAGTGCTGGAATGGAGTACTTTTTGGGCCAGCTTGGAATTATGAGAGTTTTTACACCTTCAGCCCACCTGCACCTTTTCCCTGTGCTCCGTGCATGGCCCCCAGGTGGCGTTAGCTTTGGCAAAGTGGATTTTTCTTGGAGAGCAGAGTTCTGTACGTGTTGTTGTTGGCTGTTGCAGATGACTAATGTCTCATTTTCTGCATCCTTCTCTATCTACTCTCCATTCAGACAGAAGAACAATAACCATGTAATTGGACACAATTATGACAATTATAGTATAAACACAATTATTGCTGCAACCAATCCAAAACTAACAGTATGTGACAAGGAGAAAATTATGGAGCATGCACACTGCTGATTTAATAATATATTGACTTATACATCTTTCTTTTTTTTCTTTCTTTTGCCTTTAAATGACTAGAAAAGATTTTAGTGTGGAGACTCGCTGAGGTTACCGTCCTCACAGTGTGAAATATTTGTAATCTAAATGGAAAATCTAATAGTTAAAAACATTTTGGAATCTTGATATTTGATGTAACCGTTTTAAAAACTTAATTTTGCAATAACGTTTTTGCCCAGTTTTGAAGAGAAATTCATTTTAAAAGGATTTAATAAAAAATATACAAGAATAGACAACACACTGAATATCAGCTATTTAAAAAATGTGCAATATTTCTTCTTTCAGCGTGATCTCGGGTGGGTTGAATGGGCAAGTCTTATAACTGAAACTCCATTCCAGAGCCCAGCTGTTCACCAGTTTACAGATTGTCAACTATGACCTCCTACAGTGTCCTTAGAACCAAAACAAGTCCTAAAACACAACCTCCCAACGCTCCTACTACCTCTCTACTCAATGTTCAGTGTGTGTCTGTTTCTGTGTGTGTTTGTGTGTGTGTGTGTGTGTTGTAATAATGGAAGGCTAATTACCCACCTCCCATGTCCCTGGACAGCGCCACAATGTCTGGGTTAGGTCTCTGTGTGGGATGGTTCATGGTGGTAATTAGCTTGATACACACACATACGCTCACAGACAAGATAAATGAAGGCTGGGTGGGTGTCTGTTGTTGGACAGTTGATTGGGCAGGTACGAGGGGAGTGTCTGGGGCCTCTAGAGCATGTCCGCTCTGATAATTATGTGCGTATGTGTGTGTGTATTTGTGTGTCCTCCTCCACTGCGAAGAAGCTCTCAGCCCAAATTGCTGTCTCTTGTCTCATTGTCAGAGTGATTATGAAATATTGTTTAATTTACTGGGTGGTAGAGTCTTTGGTGATTTTGATGAATCGGACCTTTTATTTCTTCATTCCCTTTATTGTCTAGTGGTTAGGTGTTGTGTATTTCCTCGCTCGAGTGTGTTAAATTCACTGTTGGTACCCGTGGACCTGCAACATACAGTATTGCAACAGACCAGCAGAAGTGTGTGTGTTATGTGTGTGTGTTATGTGTAGAAATACTTGATCCATGGAGCTCAGAGAATAGATGTTGCAAGAGATGCCTTCCTCAAAGGAAATGGAAACGGTAGTACTGTTATCAGTATACCAGCTGTGTCAATTAGGAGATTTGGAGGAGTTATTTATTGTCATAGTTATGAATATTTAGCCTTAATGAAATGTCATTTAAAAATCCAGAATTCCACCAATTTTGACACAATGAAATTGTTAATAGTTTTGGTGGTTATATGTTGGCTGTCTTTGTGTCTAAAGCTTAACAAAGAAGTCTGGCTTCTTTGTTAGCCAGAGTAGTTGTTTTTTTGTTTTTTGGTTGTTCTTCTATTCAGGCTGGACATATTGCTTATGTATGACAAAAGGACAAAACCAAATTGGTTAATCAAGAGAAATATAACTTAGTGCTTGTCAATTAATCTTCTGACATTGATGTGACTTAAGTTAAATAAATTAAATCAGTTCAATTTAATTTTATTTATATAGTGCCAACAACAGCATTCAGTTCAAGGCGCTTTACACTGTGAGGTAAGGACCCTACAATAATAGAGAAAACCTCCAAAACCCGATGACCTCCTATGAGCAAGTGATTGGCAACAATGGGAAAGAAAAACTCCCTTTTAACAGGAAGACGGCAGAACCATGCTGTTTGGGGAATGACAGATAGGACAAAAGACACACTGTAAAAGAAAGCCAGAAATTAATAATTAATAATTTAACTGAACATGTCACGTTAAAGAAACATTTCATGGGACTCTGTGAAGTGAAAAACTACATGTACAAAAGTACATCCCAGGATTCAGTAGCACGTAGAACCATATTTAGCAGCATTAGCCTGAAGTCATTATTTTCTGTGTGATTTTATCAGTCTCTCTTAACCTTTTCCCACATGAAAATGACTTCTGACGAGAGCTAAGGTCCTACCACAGCACTTCAACAGGGTTGAGGTCAGGACTTTGACACTTTGATCATTGTGGTGTTACAAAACTCAGTTTCGGCCAATTTGGGTTTTAGCAACAGTCAAATGTTAGCGCCAGATCACAACAGCATTTCAAAGCACTTAACATTGTAAAGTAAAGACCCTAAAATAATACAGTAAGGGCTCACATTTAACTATATAATACTTTAGTATACAGAAGAGTTCATGCAAACTTAATGACTGCAAGGTGCCCAGGTCCTGTGGCTGCAAAGCAAGCAGAAATCATCACCCCTCCAGCGCCATGCTTGACAGTTGGTGTGAGATATGAAGAAATTAAGCTTTTTTCTGTCTAAATTTCCAAAAAACTCATGCTTGTTCAGTCTTTTTCTAATTGTAATTATTATGAATTTTAACATTTAACATGCTAACTGAGGCCTGAAGCGTCTGAGGTTTTTTTTGCAGTATTTCTGAGAATTGTACTAAACTTGAAGTAAATTTTTCAGTCCACTCCAGATAATGACTGTGTTAACACTTGCATTGTGTTAATAGTGCAAGTGTGCTGGAGCAGA
The DNA here is from genome assembly GCF_051167445.1 of Perissodus microlepis. Lineage (NCBI taxonomy): Eukaryota > Metazoa > Chordata > Actinopteri > Cichliformes > Cichlidae > Perissodus > Perissodus microlepis. The sequence goes on from NC_140480.1 coordinate 21,186,607, forward strand.
CACACTTGAATCTAATTGCCCGAACTTCTGCTTTTATAAAGGTGCTGACACTTGCTAATGATCAGTTTATCAAGTGCATTTCCAGTCACCTTTCTCACTCACTATGTATTAATAGACCTCTCTGCATTGAATCATATCTGTTATTAACCTCTGTCTCTCTTCCGCAGCATGTCTTTTATCCTGTCTTCCTTCTCTCACCCCAACCGGTCGCAGCAGATGGCCGCCCCTCCCTGAGCCTGGTTCTGCCGGAGGTTTCTTCCTGTTAAAAGGGAGTTTTTCCTTCCCACTGTCGCCAAAGTGCTTGCTCATAGGGGGTCATATGATTGTTGGGTTTTTCTCTGTATCTATGAAGCGCCTTGAGGCGACTTTTGTTGTGATTTGGCGCTATATAAATAAAATTGAATTGAATTGAATTGAATTAGCAGCACCTGGCTGCTACTTACCCCGTAATTACTAGAGAAGCAGTAAGATTGTACTTAGTTTTTCATAGGACTGCCTAGAGTCCTTTTTCACATAACTGTATAAACATGATTCATCAGCCTGGAAGTCATTTGAAAATTAATATGTAGTCCAACATATGTCCAGCATACTTGTTACTTTGAGCTTACTGGTTTTCATTTGGGTCCAGTTAGTAAGATTGACCTATCATGTTCCTGCAGGCCTGCTATGCATGCTGGTAAATAATTGATGTGGAGTCAAACTGCAAATTTGAAACCATAAGGAGTTATCTGTTTTAATTATTAGAATCTGCATATTTTTTAATTAAAAGAAATATTTCATGAAAAAGAAAACTGAATGTTAACTTTAAGTTAACTCACATTTTATTAAGAATTTTCATTATTTTTTTAGGTTGAATTTCATTATTTTCATTAGTGGGTTTCTGGGTTTCTTATGTTTTGGTATATCTGTACTAGCCAGTAAACAGACAGCCTAGACTAGTTTTTAGAAACTGATTTAGAAAGTGAATGTGTGAGACAGAAAGGTAGGTATAGGTTCACTCTAATTGATTATACCGCTATCGACAAGGATCCAGAAAAACAGGCACTCACTTTCCCCTTGATTGAATTAAACACCTTTTATGGGGCAAATCGATGGGATGGAGATGATGGTGGGAGCGGAGAGTGGGCAAAAAGAGGGGGGGGGGGGGTAGCCGAGTGTTATGATATGTGGAGGTGAGATCTGTCTTTACCTTCTCTCTCTGACACACATTCACTTACTTACACACACATGCAGGCTCACTCAGAGCACCCTGCAGACAGGTGAGAGGTCTGATTCCATGTTGTAATTCAAGCAAATCAATTCTTTTAAAGCATTTAGCCATGCCCGGTGATGAAGTATGGCAAGAATAGGCTCACCAAGCAATATATGCCCCAGACCCAAATCAATCATAATTACAGGCTGGGACAGTTCAGTGAATGAGCAGAGGGATGACTGGACCCCACTCCTTCATTCACTCCTTTTATAGTTTGATCAAAGATGAATAGTAAAAAGAGGATCGTGTCTCAGATAGCCACAGAAAGTAATACAGTATCTGGATTGTGTCTGTACCGTAGGTACTCAGTTTGGTAATAGGTCTTTTTTTTAATAGCCCACTCTTTGACTGGTTACAGCTTGAAAAGTGCAGATATTGTTAAATCAACCACTCAAGAAAAATGGTTTCTGTAAAAATGTTAATTTTGCCTCGGTCCATGTGTTTTCCCGGTCTGTACAAAGGACAGGATCAGCAGCACAGATGATTTAATAGCCACAATGGGCAAGAATACCTGAATAGCACATACCCTTTGCTGATTGAGAATTTTACACAGTATTTGTGTTCTTGTGTGTTCTTCAAGCTAAGGTCCTCTACCAGAGGCCTCGGAGGTTGAGGGTTTTGTGTAGTTCCTAGGACGGACTGCACTCTTCTTGACAGAGACCTTTCATGATGTGCCTGGAGTCTGGAGGAGCCACTTTTTCAGTTTGGTGATTACAGCTCCTGTTACCACTGGGACCACTTTACACTTCCACATCTGCTGCAGTTGTTCCTTCAGCCCCTGGAACTTCTCTGGTGTCTCGTGCTCCCCCTTCCTGATGTTGTTGTGTGTTGGGATTGCCACACCAAACACAACTGTGGTCTTCTGCTCCTTGTCAACCACCACTATGTCTGGTTGATTGGCAAGCAGCTGCTTGTCTGTCTGGAGCCCTATTGTTTTAAAACCCACTGGGGGTGTCTACCATAAAAACTTGGTGATTTCTAGTCTTTAAGTTGCACAGATGATCCTATACACTATCTTAGCTTCTTGGCTGTGCCTGTCAGTGTAATCAGTCCCAGCTTGCATCTTACATCCTGCTACTGTGTGTTGGGTAGTCTCCGGGGCACCTTTGCACAGTCTTCTTCTTGGGTCCTGTTGACTCCTGCCTTTATGGGGGGAGAAGTCTACCATAGCCAATTTATCCTACCAAGTTGCAGTCTTAGGTGCTCAGAGTGAGGAGAGCCTCTGTACTGTCTTTTAAGTTGGCCTCTTCTAGTCAGTGGTAGAATTTCTTCATGTCAGCCTCTTCTTCTAATTGTCGATGGTACATCCCATGCAGGAGCTTTGTTGTATCTGTTGACGCATTGTTTTCCACTGTCTGGGGCTTTTCCAATATCCCGTTCTTCCTGTGCCTGTATGGGTTCCTCCCAATGTTTGGTTAACTGGTCATTTTAATTGTATATGTGAGTGAGAATTATCTGTTTTTCTGTACTAGCTGTGCTGGCAATCTGTGCAGATTCTACCCTGTCTCTTGCTCTAAGACAGCAGGGTTATCTTTCAACCACACTGTGTGTCTCTGTTAGATAAGTTGTTAAGAAAATCAGCAAAGAAATGGAACTTGTAGTCTTTTGCCAAATCCTACATTACATTCAGTTCCTTAACATGACTTTCATCTACCCTTTTTTCATGCATGCTAGAGTATTTTCTTGTATCACAACAGACTGTAATACATAAAGCTGGACTTACCTTTTAATTTTGATCTATAAACCACTGATGTCAGAAATCATCAAAACCGCACCTCTCCAAACACCAATAACAGCCATGATAACAGATCCAGGCAACGTGACATCATCCCCACAGACTGCTACAATCAATACAAACCACGGGTTGCTCATTTAAAAACTCAGCTGTCTGCTGTTTACTACACACAGAGAGTTCATCCTGTCTATGATGTTCATAAACCTCGCAAGTAAGTCACAGGACATTATGACCTCATGTTGCCACAAGGATACCTCCCTAGCCAACGCCCATCCTAATCACCACCTCCGCCTGGACTCTGGGTCCACTATGACCAAATTAGTCAACAGCACCCTACTACTGACCCCCACAAACCACTGCACTAACTTCGTAGTCCAATCAACAATGCTGTCAAGACAAAACAAACCAATTAAAGTGTCTAATGAGCATCTTGTATAACACTAACACAGCCATTAAGGAGTGTTTAAAGACAGCACAGGGGTATCGGGTGGAGGGCTGTGGGTTAGGTGTCATGGCTTATTAGTATTCAACCAGCGTTTGGATTCCATTAAGGCAGCGTTCACAAGTGCCTCGGGTGACTCAAAGGATTCAGCGCCAGCGATTTGATGAGTCACACATCCAAGATTTTACAAACAGCTTTCACATCGATGAAAACAATATCCCGCCATAAAGAACACTTTTGATTTCATTTGCAAATAAGGAGATAAGCAAGAACAGAATGAATAAATGAAGTGCACATGAAATGTGTTTGAGAAAACAGTGACTTGACAGTATTACACAAGCACTCAGTTTAATACCCAGCCATAATATTGCTGAGGGAACAGGCCCAAGGCGCTACTCTCTTTTATTAGCCATTCACTGGGATTATGGACACATTGCTTCCATTACCTAAGAGAGAGGAGCAGAAGCCCTGTCCCCCTGGGGATGGCCAAATAACTCTCTCTGTCTTTCTTTCTCTCTCTCTCTCTCACACACACACACACACACACACACACACACACACACACACACACACACACACACACTAACATTAACATTAACATACACTATGGCTTAAATAGATTTGAGCCGCAGTGTGAAGGCATACTTACAAACACATGTCATCATTAACATAAACACAAGCTCGTAGCCCTTTTAACGGTAACATAATAAAGCCAATACTGCATACAAATAAATAGCAACTAAACAGATCCATATAAAAGTTGATGAAAGACATTAGATCACAAATGTTTGTTTGTTGCTCTCCATCTCTTTTTGTTAGACTACTTTTCATGTGTGCAGTGAGTTGAAATCTGGGCTTTGTGTAGAAACATTTAAAATGAGTATTATGTCAAATGTGAACGCTAAATCCACACAGACACGTGCAAGGACACACAAGCAGCCTGCAACAAACACATACTGGGTTTGTCAGCAGTGATGCAATGAGGCTGATGGATGGCAGCAGAGAAAGAAACATTTGGCAGATGAATTTGATTTGTCTTAATGCAGCTGAGGTGGATGGACTGTACATCAGCGTGTTACAACTTTAACTGTGAATGCATGTATCAAAGTAATTCAATTACCATTAGATACAATTCTTTCATTTGCATAGATTAGGCTGTTTTAAGCAACCACTCTGTTTCTGTGTTTTGCCCCTAGAGTGCACGCTCGTCATCTGCACTCTTTCAATCCATCATCCCACCATCTCGCCACACAAGCTCTTTCACTTTACTATGACATCACTCACAAAAAAATGTAATGTGCTCTGATGACAGAGATCCTTGGTGCATGTTACTATTATTTTACATTCAGAGCTGATTATTGTACCTCTGCTGGCCGTTTGCCCTCTTTTTCTAATTTGTATTGATGGCAGTAGTTGAATAACCTTAATAAACAACTGAGCAAAATCACAATAAATAACTACACAGGAAGTCTTTTAGCTAGATATAATCATCCTGAAAGGATGTAATTGGTCTGTGGATCTGACCCTCACTTACATTAAGCAAGAAACACGCTGACCAGGCTGCTGAACACCCACAAGGCTGATGCATAGAGACAGCCATTTATGTTCACATTCACATGTGAGAATTATTCATCTAACAAACACTATCCATGCCACTCTTAATAAACACAGAGTTTCCACTTGGAAAAAATTCATGAGTTACATGTAAAACAGAAGTAAGTGGAAAGTTTAAAAAATCTAATATATGTAGGGTTGAGCACTGACACAATGAGATGAGATGACAGGAGTGGGTATGTGTCCCTGTATAGTAAACAAAAATGGTGCCACGTGTCTGTTATGACAAAGGAAGTTGCAGATTGAATGTACTGAATGAGTCAGCGCTTGAAAAATCCTAAAACATTCCCACAAACTGAATGGCAGTATTCCAACATTTGTCATTTAATAGTAGCGACAGGAGCATGAAAACATGAGCAGGGAAAAGTAGTCGTCTGTAGACATCAATTCAGAGAATTAATGTGTTCCAACAAATCTTGTTGTTTTATTTCCACCAGTGCCTCCATTATGTGCTTTTAGTAACTGGGGTTGATGCTTAATGATGGACACAGAGTTAAAGTGCACCTCCAGTGCATCGCTTATTGTGACCTGCTTTCATGTATGGCACCCACATGTACACATCCATGTATGTGCTCACACATTTTAATATTTACTCTCTTAAACACACAAGCACACAGCCAATCCACCCACTCTCCTAAACCCCTATGTGGGCATAAATTTCTCCAGCTGTGACTTAAAAGACAAATAGCCAATAAAAGTGCCAAGAGGTGTTCACACATACGTTTCTGGCACAATCAAATCAATTTCCTCTAAGTAGCTATAAACATGTTCTCTTGTAAAAGGTGAGAGAGGGGTCCTATTATCCCCAGGCCCCCTGGCATGCTCCTCCACCCCAGAGGTCTCTCTATAGGGGTCAGCATCAAGGCCTAATCTGTCTCAGTCCGCTAGACCTATCTTAGCTCCCAGACACAGAAAGATCAGGACCTCAGCCACATCCCAGTCTTCTGATCACAAGAGTACATCCATTAATCAGTGGCAGGCAGTGCAGTGACAAAAGGATCGCTTGGCAGGGGGTTAAAGTCTTGAGAGTTACCTTGGGCCTGCTTCAGGGCCTAGGCTCTGCTTTGGGCTTGAAGAGGCCTGTATGAGGGACCAGACAAGAGCCTCTGATGTAGTTAATGTTATTAATCAGCAACTGAAGTTACAGATCTGTGATTTTACTGATGTTTAAATTCTAAAATGTCTAAAATCTGTACTCCTGATATTTTGTCCCCATCCTTCTTGCACCAGTATGTGTCCCATTGTAATGCACTGTTACTGTAGTGGCTTCAAAGGGGGTGCTAAGACTACAATTACCCTGGTTGTCCTCCCTGTGGTGAATGATTGTAATTATAATTGACTAAATCCACTTTTTGCATATAAACCTCATGTTAAACATTCTACCCCCAACTTGCAAACACTCCCCGCCCCCCCTCCATCCTCACTGTCGCTAAACCTTGTGCCTCAAGCTTACACTCATGGGAGTTGACACTCTGCTCCTACAAATCCAGTTAATATTCAGTGGCTCATTAAAGATTGATTGTGAGCTGTGAAAGGGAAAATCACACATATAACAGCACAAAATCCTGCCTTTACCTTGTAATTGTGCTTTACAGAGGAGCTTTGGTCCTGCTGCTCCCTTGGTCCTTGTTAGTGAATGCTGGGGATCTATAGACCTGCAAAGTGGAGCCCATAGTCTGGCCCAGGTCGACCCGGATGCACCCAGGAAATAAACGCCAGACCAGGGCAATCAGGCACAAGATTGACCCCCTGAGAGAGTAGTTCATTTCTGCTACTGAAATATTTAAGGGCTGAGCATGCCCGGAGAGACTAAGAGTAGCAAATCTTAGACACAGCTGTGTATATATGCTGGAAGGAGTAATTCCTGTACATCTCAGCCCAGGTGAATTAGTGTTTGGTTAAGAAAAAAATTGGGTCTCTGCACATTTTTTTGTGAAATTGCTTTTAAAAAAATCTTTATAGTGGTTTAACCTGTTTTTAAAACTGTATTTTCTCTGATTATCTGTATTTTTATTTTTACAGTTTTTTAATGTTATACATTTTGTCCTTCTCATGTTCATTCTGACCTGCTTTCTTCCTCTCACTATTTACCTGCTCCTGTTTCTCAAGCTCTTCCCGCCTGTCTACCTGACCTCTGTGACCTAGCCAGTTTCCCAGGAGTCCCTGGCCTAGGCAATGCTGCAAACACAATTTCCATAATGTCATTTGCAGCATGGATGGAGGAGAGAAAGTCTGGGCTGTCAAAACCACCTCAGCGTTGCAGTGAAGAAAACACAAACCGACATATGACAGATTCTTAGGTTTGTACAAATGGACAGTTCCCCAGCTCCCCTCCTTCTCACTTCAAGCCTCTCACTTCTGCTATCCTCCATCCAGCAGCACCTTACACCTTCCTTGCCCCTCATGTTTTTCTTCAAAATGTCTACTCCCCCTCTCACTCAACCACTTTCCAAATGTCATGCCCCTGTCCTTTTGCCTCAGAGTGTCACTGCCTCACTCTCTCCCTGTCAACTGGGCAGAAATTACTGCATTATTAACTATGCATGGAGTGCCAGGTCACATCATCAGAACTAATTTAATCAGGCTGTCACATGACTCACACTATCATGGTCATAATGCACAAATACAGGCTAATCCACTTCTACATTGATATGTCTATGACACTTAAAAACAAGTGACAAAAATGCTAATGTGGAGGCAAACGCCTAAAACAGTAAGTGAGGAGATTATACTCCTGTATTCTGTAGTCACCATTTTCCTTCATGCTTTATCCACTTCAACCTTCAACTCCTCCTGTTCATAAAATAAGGGTAGGACCCTTTCAATCATTGGCTCAATCAATGAAGATGATTGGACCAGTGAACAGGAACACATTGGGTTATAACACCTCCAACCTGCTCTGCACCTGATGTGACCCACAGCCACCCAGAGTGCGCTCACATCCCATTTGTCACTGCAATTTTTCCTGGAACAGGGGGATAAGATTGAATGGGCCGCCATGGAAATATGATTTTCAGTACGCATTGTTAACTCGCCAGGGAGAAGCTTTTGCCAAACTCCATCAAAGTGTGCAACTGTGTATTAAATGACTATCAAAAGGCCACCCATCATTTTTCATAGCGTAACCACGGTGTCCGCAGGACTAACCCCTGACTACTGCTATTGATCCACTGTGAAAATGTGTTGACACTGGTTGTGACAGTGCCACAGCCAAGGAGGCAACACTGTTTTGAATATGAAGTCATGGTTAGTATATCAGAGGGCTGTATGGCGCGTGCAGAGGGCTAGGTTAATATAGCCAATTGCTCTATATACATCAAGACGGGACCCCAGAGCCATGTTTCTTCTTTACTTCCCACACTTTGGCCAAAAGTTTGGTGATCCATATGGAAGCAGGTGGGCGCCAGGCCATGAGTGGGCGAGATGGGGTCCCAGTGGGCGGGGGGTCATGGATCCCAGGCTGACGAAACATCAGAGTCTCCCACAGGAGAGAATGGTGTCTTAATGCAGTCTTCAGTGTGTAGGATGAGAGCTGGTTAAAGTTTAACCAGGCCCATCCTGTTCCCCACAACCCTCCATCAGCCAGCCAGAGCCAGAGCCAGCCTTATGGCCTCCACCCCCACTGACCCCCACTCTGCTAGGGACAGAAGTGATGGATCGCCTCTCTCATTGTGCCCTGTGAGGGGACCAAAGCAAAGAGAGAATCCTGGTTAATCTGACCCTCCCAGTCATAGTAGACAACGCAACACATTATGACAACCCCCCGCTCCAAAAAGCAAAAAGAGAACAAATGACATGTATCTGAACTCGCCCGCCTACGTACGAGCCGCAGCACTCTCCTCTCCTCCTTTTTATTTACCATATTTTCACCCTCAGCCTCCATAAAACCATGACAGGAATGCTTTAGAAGCTGGGCACATTTGGTGAGGGGTATAAAAAGAACAGAGGAAGTTGGGCAGAAAGAGAAAAATGAGAGGTGGAGGGGAGAGACGGCAAGCAGCTGTGTGGAGTGACAGGATGCAGCGCAGATGACTAATGTTGCTGGATGAACTCGTGATATTGATGAGTGATCAGTCATGTCCCGATGCCATCTCTGCCCCAAACCATGTGTTCAGTAGCTCAGGGTGTTGTACTGTTGCAGCTGCTTATTCTGTTTTGTTTGCATGAAAGAGATATATCAATTTGATAGCAGGCTTATGTTTTAGATTAAAAAAAAAAACACAAACATGTGCTAAAGAGTTTCTCTGAGCTTATTTTTATTATGTAATTTTTGTTTTACGATGACTGCTTCTACAATTTTGTTTTTAATTCTCTAACACCATTTACAAATCAGTAAAACTTAAAGTGTCAATAGAAGTTTATCTTAAACTATATTTTCTGCAAAAACCTACACATTTACACATAAAAAAGGATCACAACTGCAATAAGTGATCTGAGAAATGCTTATTATGATGACAAAAGAAATAATCGTGCTAATTCGTAATGGTCCTCCCCTTGATTATTACATGTTTTCCTTGGGGAGGACTGGCAATGTTCATTTTAATGGTTTGTTAAGGGGACAGGATGTCAAACCCTCACAAGCAAAATGTAGTAATGCAAAGGACATGGGTCAAGTTTAACATTTGGAGGAGAAAAAAAATCTTTTCCCTTGTTTGTGACAGTGGGGTCAGTGCTCCTCCCATCTGGGTCTAAACTGGAGACGCTGGGTGTCAGTAGGTGACAGAGAGGGGCACCATACTGCCTGAGTTCGGAGACTTGATTCAGGGAAGGACGTGTGTATGTGTGTGTGTGGGTGGAGGGTTTGACACACACGCGCGCTACACCTCTCTCAGCTGACGCTGAGAATATGTTTGTGTGGGACAAGTCCACCAAGACCCATCCATCAACCGGGTCCAAATACGCCCTGCGCCACTGTTGACATGGGGTTAACAACTTGACACTGACAGAGGTGGGTGAGGCCTGTGGCAGAATGGAGGCTGGGACGGAAAGAGAGATGGATTGGGCCGTGATCGACATTCAATTTGAATTATTGCAAATATTCCCATTTAGCGGAAAAATTAGAACATCATTGAGCGCGCATGCTGTTGGACAAGTAAGAGCGATTTTCCAGAGTACACAGTTTTGATCAAAAGTGTATCTGTGAGTAGTCAGTGTTCACTGCTGCAGAAGTGAAAACAAGCAGTGACCTTGTCCTTAGTTCAGAATATTGCTTTATGGCTAAATAGACGGGCTTGTCAACTTGACTGCGAGAGATGAGTTATGTTAGAATTGTTCATGAAGACATTAAACTTCCTTCCCCTCAGTAATGAGCGTACATTATTACACATTAAACATGCACTAATGTACAATTGATCAATTCTGTGGTAAGGCAACAACCAGAAAATGATTAAAAACTTTTAGGGGGCATTGATTGAAAAACTACTTTGTGGGCTATATGGAAAAAAAAACAAAAACACAGGCTGTATATAAAGTTGTAAATCAGTGCTGATGTACGGGTCAGGATGTTCCCCGATGAAAATTTCTGTCCAGCGGGGGCTGAAAATGTAAAGCAAATGTCTTAGTGGCTGTGGCAGGAATGCAGGTGGAGGAAAGCGCAAGGGAAATGTAGCGTAATCTCAGCTTCAGCCACGTTATCGGCTGGGCTTTTTAACACAGGGGCCAATTTAATTGCACTTAAAGCAGAATGGCAGAACATCAATCTTGATGAGTGGATCTGCATCGCAGTTCTCCCAAGCCAATCTATCACTATCTATACCTCTGGGTAGCCTCAGCCCCCCAATACTAACAAACTCATATATACCTGCACATCCTCGCCGTCCCATCTGCACCTTATCGTCACGTTACTTTTTTTAAATAAACAAACCATACATTTTTATCTCTTTTGCTTGATCTTTATTTTTTAAAATCTAGAATCATCTCAATCTTAACATGAGTTTTGGTTATATTTAAAGTATAAGGATGACAAGATTTTGTTGTTTTTCCCATTGTCAGCAAAAAATGTGTTTGTCCATCTTGCCTCTGTGACAATGTGAGTCTCTGGGTCCTGGTGACAGAAACTTCATCTTTAAAGCGTGAATGTGAGTTTCCTTGTGGATATCTTTGTACCCTCCTATTTCTTTTTGTAACTTTGCCAAATGCACCAGTAAAATCCAAGAGCTTGTGAAAAGCACGGATGTTTAATTGTCTTTAAAAGATGGTCACAGACATTTTGTATTCTATTTTCTTTAATTTCCCAAAAAACAATGCATTGTGGATTTTTTGGAAAAAGGAGAAAACGTGTAATTGTTTTGTTGCTGAGTATTTACAGCAGCTGGAGGATGTGTGATGAAAGTTGGATACACAAATAATCTTTTTTCTTAAGATCGCTTTATTGCTAGTTTTTGCATTTTTCATTGGATTTGATCACAATAAGAAACAAACATCACCCCTCATATTATTTAATACACTTCATGCCCCCAGGAAATGCAGCCGGTTTGACGTTAAGCCTTGTAAAGTTGTGGTATCACACAAAAACCGGCTTAAAAATCAACTGACTATAGAACTTTTCATGAAGTCAGTGTCTGTTTAGTCACCATCAGTGGTGTCCACTGCGATGAATCATTCTTCTAACTGACCAATGTGAATTAAAAGCCAGCACAGTTAATGCTGAAGTAAATGTAGGGGAAATACACACAAGCATTAGGGCTTAAGGCAGTGATGTTGTGGTTACAGAATGGTAACTACCTCCTGTGAGGTAAGCGTCTCGAACTCCTAGTGGCTATTGAACACTTAAATACAGAGGGTACTGGATTCATCAAGGCCATAAAGCATAAAGAGTACCTATCTAGCATTGAAAGCTATGGACAGAGCCTATAGAGGAGTAATGATCCCTTAATGCGGTGGCTCTCTCAACCACTCTTTCTGTCCACCCCCTCCTCCCACTCCCAACTGCTACATTAGCAGGGATAATAAATGAGACTCCAGCATCACAAGCATAAACTTTTTATGACCCACCTGACCAGCCTTATCAAATGTGGATGTGATTATTCCACCAGGTGACAGATGGAGAGATGGATGGACAGCATGCGAAGGGAGGGAAATGCAGATGATTTTCTGATGGAAATAAATAATTATTTAATACTATGTTCACAAAGGAGTGATGAGTGTGGAAAAGCGGGAAGAGGAAGTGTGAAAATAAAGGATGAGGAATAAAAAATGAGAGTAGAATGAGGAAGGTGAGGAGTGGGAGGATGGGAGTGTCTAAAGCGCTGCTCTTGGTAGCCGCTCTGAATGGGCTGGTAAGATGGAGTGGACAGGCTGTATAGGCCTGGTGAAAGGCACCTTTCTCCTCTACATGATAACTTTGATCCCTCCTGTTTCCGCACACCAGTCAGCAATATTGTTAAGCAGCAGTTGGTTAATACTTTAACTGAGTCGCGGTATTGAGACGAGGGGTGTAGGCACCCCTCACCCCCGACCACCGCAGGCCCATTAGCATATACTACTCTAACAGTAGTATTCGTTAATTTCGACATATTCCCATTTCTGTTTACTGTAAACCAATTAATTGATCAAAAACAACAAAACTTCAATTACAACTCTAATCAGATACAAAGCATTAAAAAATACTCAATGCTCATGCATGCTTGTGTATAAAAATTTGACGGTATTCTCTAGATGTTATGAAATGAGCTGAAAAGTAGAAATTGAAATTTCTTAATCACATGCATTATTTTACAATATCATGAGGAAACTGGGACGGAACACCAAATGAAAAAAATCATTAATTACTCAGTATAGTACTGAATATTTCTGTGCATAAGCATAATGTTGCTGTGGTTTCTGCCTCCCAATGTAGGGCAGGGATGTCAAACTCAATTTACATCACTGGCCCTCTTTGTGCGGGTCAGGCTGGTGAAACTGACCTTTCAGTAAAGAAATGTAACTAGACTTTTAATCCCTGTGATGCTTCAATATAAGAAAAATAAACAGTATGTCTAAGTTTTTTCTACATGACAAAGAAATACTCTTGTAGTAAATCAGTCAGTACAAATCTTTAGGCTTAAATTGCAAGAAATATGTAAAATTGGCAGCTTATTGCCTAGACTGACCTGTAATTATAACACAGAAAGTTTCTGTGACAGAAAATGCTTTAAAAAATGCAAAACTGTGGACCCATTGTAAAAAAAAATGTTTTAACACAGTGAAAAACAGGAACTTTTCTCCCTCCACTGTCATTTAATTGTGTATATTAGTTAATTACTTTGCAGTGGGGAGTTTTGAAAATACAGCAAAAAATGTAAAAAAAAAAAAAGCCATATTCCAGCTGTCCAGTGGGCTTAATTTAAATCTTTTTCGGGTCAGTTCTGGTCCCCAGACCTTATGTTTGTCAGCCCTGTTGTAGAACAACTTTTCCATTAAGTTTATTTTTTATTACGTTAAATAATAAAACACTGTATTTAAGAGATTTAAGAGAAGTGATTTCCAAAAATCATTTTAGTTTTTAATACAGAGTCTAATGCTAATTGATCTAATACAGAGTATATATATGTATATATAAAATGCAATAGAGAATAAAGGGGAAAAGTTCCATAATTGTTTTTCACCAATGATTTCAACTTTCTGCTGAGCAGCAGCACTCTTCATGAAGTCACTGAACATTTTTCCCATGTTAACTGTGTGACTGATAGCACGGATACAAGCTAAACACGTGTGACATGTAGTTTTTGTTCTGCCTCATTAATGAACGGCCCGAGTATGAAGACATCAGATTAAAGGTAATTAAAATGACAAAAACACACTATCATTCCTAATACAGCTGTAATGAGGGCCTAAGTGTAGCTGAGTGCCAGCTCCCTCCACCTCTTTCTCTTCCCCGTTCCTCCCACCGTTCATCCCTCTCTCCAGCTCAGCTGTGGCTGCAGAATCATTAACCTGGCTCTCTGAGAAGGATGTGCTGACAGAACACTCTGCTATTGTGTTTCCTGTCATCTTCAGGAAATCAGGTCTTCCCCCTGCTGTCGAGGTAAAGGACCGCTGGGTGATGAGCGACGGTCCCTCTCTTCGTTCTTCTTTTTATTCTCTTCTCTGTTTCTATGTTTATCTCATTTTGTTAAGCGCTCTTTATGTTCGTCCTCATAAAATGCTTACACACACACAAAAAAAGTATTTTAGTAAAATAACATCCCGACTCCCAAGTTTAGCAGAGAAACTCACTCCCATTTAAAGGCCTGAAATAATGAACAGATTTTACCTTTCAGCTATAAACACTGGCCAAAGTTCCTCTAGTTTTAAACGTGGTTTCATTTGTGTCATCTCAAATAACCAACACTAGTCCCTTAAACCAAACACCAAGATAAAATATACTGCATACATGAAACATAACCGGAACGACTAAAAAGTGCAGTGTGCGTGTGCATTTGTGTGTCTGATTGCATGTCCTGATCTAAGTGATGGAGTGGATATACTCTGTCATGAGCAGCACAGACTTGACGCTTCCTTTACATGGCAGCTGCAAGGCACCAGTGATGTATCAGAGTCAGCAGAAGCATTGATCAGAACCGGGTTAATCATTGCTCCGGGAACCCAGAAGAGATAGAGGCTGCCTGGGGAGAAGTAAGGAGGGCGAGTGGGCGGCTGCTCCACAGGAGGCCTACAGCTCTACAGTAAAGGAATGCAGGGAAGAAACACATACACGTGTGTTCATCTCTCTTTTCAACTATCAGCTGGTCATATTAATAAACAGCTAGTTGTGTATGCATGCATTTCGTTGTGTGTGAATGTGCATAGGGGTGAGGGCACCAGCAATGTAATGTGGGTGCTTGAGAAGCCGGTTCTGTGCTGTGTCTAGTCAGCAGTACCCATTCACCCCGGTGAGCTAGAGAGTTAATAATTCAAAAGAAAGCAGGAAAAAGAGGTGATAGGCCTGAGTGACAACACGAAGAGTGGAAAGAGTGGAAAGAGTGACCACAGAAGGAAGGAAGAACTGAGCGGAAGGACAGAACTAAAATATATCCATACTATATCTCTCTGGAGAAAGCATGACGTGGCATAAAGTTGTCCCAACATCCAAACTGCACAGATCATTTTACTGGCAGAGACCTTCCCTCCATTTAACTTCCACCTCTTCTGCTCTGGCCATTCTTTTCTCCTCTTACTGCCCGTCCCTCTGAGTTTTCACTGTGACCTGCCGTCATCACTATCACTGGTGCCAACATCAAAGTTCAGGATGCTCTCTTCAAGAAAGCACACGAGGATATGAAGGAAACAAACACGGCCCTCGAAACTACGACTGGCACAGACACCACAAGCCTGCGTGTGTAGATATATATATGTACACATACACTCACACATACACACAGATGCTTGAAAGGAATGTCAGCAATGCCAGTAGGAAGGATGAGGGGCAATGGGAATACAAAGAGGTTCATCTCCTCAGAGGGAAGAAAAACAGGGCAATAAAACCGTCATGTCAAGCCAAGAATCTGCTGATGGCACACATACATATACACAAGTTCAGAGAGACAAAAGAGAATCTGTCAAGCAGATAAAGCCATCACTTCTCCTTTTCATTCCTTGTTTTGTCCAGAGGCGTCCCCCTTTCACCTCTTCTCTGCCCCGCCAACACTTGTCAGGCAAGAGAGTCATTAATGTTTAGCTGGGCAGTGATGACAGCACTGACAGCACTCATCTGTCTAAGAAGACAAGATGAGAGACAGGGACAGCCCATCAAAGCTTGCCACTTAGAGAAGCGAGAGGGGGGAAATGAGGCGAAAACGGGAAAAAGTGTGGCTGGACCAACAGGAAAGGGACTCATCTTTTTATGCAAAGTTAAAGGTTACGTCACCAAGGTGGGCTATGAAATAATGCCATTGTCATCTCTATCCTCCCCTCCCTTTTCATCTTTCTATCAATCCACCTACACAGTCCCCTTCTCCCCACCCCTCTGGTCCCCTTCATGTGCTTGTCAGCAGTTTGATTCACTACCTGCAGGTTAGTTACTCATTGAGCCGAGGAGGTACCGGAGCCGATGGAGGTATATGGACGACAGTTTGTTGGGCAGCGACTGGTGGTCGGGGGCTGCGGTTTGAGTGACAGATCTGCCTGGATCGTCCATTCCCTCCTGTAAAGACTCAGAATACAAAGCACAGGAAGTGTAGGGAGGCAAATAGCTTTGAATATGAATGGTACAAAACAGACATGGTTAATAATTGGGAAGTGTTGGACTATTAATCCGGGAGAGACAAGGAAATGCTGTGCTGCTGTTTCTTGCCTTCACTTTTGAAGATACAGTTAAAATAGGAAATGTGAAAATCTTTCCCTGGTAGCTGCATTTTTCTTTTTACAGTTATCAACTATTCACTAGTTGTTCTTTATAATTTAAATAATTGATCATATTTTTTGTGCAAACATAAGCACTTATGAATATTTGGAAATGCTTATAAGTATTTCTTTTTTTGTTTTGTTTATGTGTGACCATTTATGAGTGTGATGCTATAAATCAGTGTTTTCCTCCATCTTTGCCTAATATGCCACAAGTTTAGTGAGAAGGTGCTTTGACTGCCATGACAAGTTAAGTGGAGGGAGTGGGAGCATTGTCTTTCAAATCAGCTGTCAGTGTGTTTATGCTGTCAGCAGTTTGACTCAGTACCTGCCTGGTTAATCATCGAGCTACTCGCCGAGCTGCGAGCTGCAGGAGGTGTGTGGAACACCGTCACGGACCCCCATCATCGCCACAACAGGACAACATCTGATTGACAGATTAGCAAGCACTGGCGCTTTTATAAAGAAAGAAGGGGGGAGAGAAGTGAGTGGAACTGAAAGAGGCTTGAAGAGGAAGTGTGAGGTCGAGGAGGTGTGTGCTTGTGTGGGTAGGTAGGATGGAGGACTGGAGGTTACCAGGTCTCCCCAGTATGTAGGCATGTGATGAGGCATTGTAAAGATACAAAATGTGCTGTATGAAATTAATGATGTAAAAGAAAATGGAAGAGAACTGAGAGATCCTAATTGAATTGAGAGGATTTACTGGACTGTACAGATGTGTCTCTTTTTGTAGCAGTGACAGTTAGATGGACAGATTAAAATATCAGATTTAAAACAAAAAACAACAACAACAACAACAACAAAAAAAACACCCAATCAAAATAATCAAAGTTATGTTTCTAAGCTAAAAAAAACAATGTTTTAATGTCATGCAGTTTTCCCACGGGCCATTCTGGACCATGGAAGAAGAAGTGGGCAGACACTTTAATAACAAGCATTGCTTTGAAAGTGAAATTGCCTCCCCTATTGGACATTAATACTGCTACAACTAACATTTGTCCCCCTCACACACTCCCCCAATCCTGATAAGGTTATCCCCACTGTAGTCCTCTCCCCCCTCCTCTGATTCCCTCTTGCATGCCCGCTGAGGTTTGATTTCAAATGGAAAAATTAATGGGAGAATAATAGCCTTGGGCCTCACTCTCTTCCACACATCTTAGTTGGTCTAAAATGGTAAAGTGAGGGGGGGTAAGATTTAGATCAGATCGCCTCACTTGGCCTGATACTCCACTGTGACATCAATGCACACATGCGCACATACACACCAGGGATTTCGCCCACCCTGCCGCTTTTTTTTTTTTAAACACCTTAGAGGACTTAACTTTCAAATATTAGTACAGCGGCTGTGTGAATTTCAAATAAATAAATAAATAAATGAGGAAGCAATGATTAGCAATTCTCCTGATAGTTATATCAACATGCTTCATATTCATTTTCACTTCCAGGAGAATATTTCTGCAGAGACAGTGATTTTTCAGAACTTTCCAAGCTTTTACAGGGTCTCCTAAAACTAATGTAAGGGCTTTTTTTCACGATGCTTTTGCAGCCACATTTAGGGAAGGACATACAGTAGCTTCAGAAAAAATTACAAAACTTTTGCTTGGATAAACAAAATACATGCAAAAACTGTTCTTTCCTTGTGGTATATTGAATTACATTTCCCATAAAAGAAAAATGAAGTACACAGCAGTCTTTAAGAGACAATAATAAAGATAAACTATGTTGTTCTTACAATTCTAAGTACCTCTGTCATAACATTGGCAAAAGTCAGGGTGCAAAAATAGAACATGTGCACAGACAAGATATGCAAGTTTCACTTAAGCTGATACAGGGCCAAGTTGGTTGCAGGCGTTATTAAATCAAAGTTAAGACTCGATGCTCTTAGGCTAGCAAGACAAGAAGTGTGTGTGCGCGTGTGTGTCTGGTTGGGGTAGGGGGTCGGTTGTTAAGAGTTTAAAAGCGGAAGATGAGTTGGTGTAGAACCAGTATTGATGTCGGGGAAGCCCACTGGCACTTTGTTCAAACATTTGAGAGGACCGACCTGCTGAGCTGCAGCACCCGGGTGGCAGGATTCCCGCTCTTCCTGTTTCTCCTGACTTTGAGGAATATTTCGGTGAACAAACTCCCAGTGCTCTCCTCACATGCCCCGCACCTCATCAGAGATACCTGCCTCAGCAAAACTGAGAGGGAAACAGACCAAGACAGAACTTTCCAGGCATTTCAGGAGTTCCTGTCTGTTGTCATCCAGTAATGCATTACATGTAATGTTAGAAAACTATTTTTTAAAGGTGACCGCTACATATGTAGTCACTCTATATGCTGTATCTTCCACCAAAAGACCAAGGTGATGAACCTTACCTACCACTTCTTTTTCTCTGAACAAAACTTTTTGGGCAAAACACAGTTTTAGGGTTTTGAAAAAACCCTAAAACTGGATGAAACCCATCGTTCTGAGTCTGTTAAAACATTAAATCGTGCTAAAAAGCAAACAGATGAAGTCTTGCTTCGCCCCTTTTTCTACAGATTGGTTTCACGATGAAGTGAAAGTCTGAAAAGAGTGCAATTTCACTGATGTCACAAAATTGCTGGCTGAATTTGCAGTGTTCAAGTGTCACTGGTGTGGGGAAAACAATTTAGACAGCTACCAGGCATGAACAATATGGACTTCATACAAGTTCAGGAGCGATTCTTTTTAATCAGTGTTCAGGTGAAAGAGAAGGTTTACAATACAGTGAATGAAAACAAAAGACAGCAAAGAGATGTCTCGGGTATAGTGATGGTACGACACACATAAAACGAGCCACCGTCCCCACACCTCTCACAGTTTGCCTTTGGGCACATGTAGCATTAATTGCTGCCTCTACAGAGCCTGCAGACTGTACGCACCATCCACTGCTCGCATCAAAGAAACCACACACTGAACTTTATGAAATTTTTATTCAATGTGTTCACTTCTCTTCCCTTTTTCCTATTCCCCACCTTGGCCCCCCTCTCCCTTTTAAGCTGCGCCACCAAACAGACAAGAAAGACTTCTCCCTGCCATGTTTTTCAGCTCGACTTCCTTCCTGCCCAGAAGCACTCGAGTATCTCGTTAGTTCTCTCACAGCTAACATCACTCCTCTATCTGCCAGGAGCAAAAACCTGATTGGGGGAAACGTAACGAGAAGAAAGGATAAGAACGGGGGGTGACATCAAGAAGTTTGGTGGATGAGATTCTCAGTAGAGCTAGGTGTAAAGCCGTAATATCATTTAGCTACAGTAATTACAGATGAAAGAAACAAAAAAAAGGGAGGAGAGATGAGAGGGTTTTCTCTCTCCGAGGACAATGTACACTGAAGAGCCCCGAGTTTCATCATGAAGTTACACATACATGTAAAACCACGCTGCGAGATCTTTGTCGTTATAACACGACCCTGGCTTGACTTCAAATGTACAAACAAAGGTTTGCAGAAAGCTTGCCTTCCTTCATCCACAGTTTGTTTCCCCTCCACTAACACACAGCTTTTGCTCATAGCCAGATTATGACAACTGGGCACGTCCGGTTTTCGCAGCGCTGTGAACAGTGCTTTCTGTTTAAATCCTCCCGCTCACACACAAATACACACACAGTGGTCATCCATCAGCACCGAGTGTTGTTTCTTCCCCCGCATGTCTCATACACACAGGTATAAATCACTGCACCTGATTTCTGGGGCCAGGGTTTAAATAATTAAAGAGCTTTAATTTATCAGGATTTAGCACCTGCTGACAGTAGGGCTGACAGAAGAGAATGAGAGATATATTGAGAAAGAAAAAAAAAAAAAAAAAGAAGGAAGAGTTCATTAAACATTAGAAAAAACATATACAAAATTATTACACATTGCACAAGACAGAAAGAAAAAAGAAAATATCTAGTTCGAAGTGGAACCAAAGACTAGGTGAGAAGGCATTGAGGTTCTGCTCTAGAGCTACTTAATCTGCTGTGTTAAGATTTTTGTTATTTACCTGTTGGCAGAAGACAAACGAGCCTGTTCTACTGTTCTATGTGGGTAATCTTACAACTAAGTTGAAAGAATCATTAATGTAAAAATAACACAATTGCAAAGAAAGACCCCCCCCTCCCAAAAAAAAAAAAAAAACAAAAACTCCCCCCAAAAACATCCAGTAAAAAGAAGATCAAGCAAAGTTGTACTGATTTTTTGTTTGTTTTCCTAACTGCACATGCCGTCTTTTTGGAAGCATACATATAAATGACCATGGATCTTTATGTTTCAAAGCTGTTGAAGTAAAGGAGAAAGTGATAGCCACAAGAAACTGGAGTGTTTTTAGTAAAGACCATCTAAGACACTGGGCATGAGAAACACACATCAATAAGTTACATTTAAAGTCTTTTGTTATGTCACTTCATCAACTGCACAAACCGAAAATGTGGTTATTTTGTTTTAACAATGACAAATAACCCCACCAAAAACCTAAATATTGAAATACCAGTGATTTTTTGTATTAAAACAAAAGTAATAAGTGGAGAACAAAGCACTGGGTAAAGCACACTTATAGAATGAAATCTGTCTTCAATTATGTCCTGCAAGAACCAGCTGTTGTCATGTTGTCACAGAAATGTAGAACTCTACTGCCCTCTTGTGGTTTAGACACATGCAAATAAACTCTCACATGAAAGTGACCAAATGAACCCAAACACAGTTTTTTTTTTTTTTTTTTTTGTTTTTTTTTTTTTAATACTTGCATCTGTAGATTCACTGAATGAACTACTGTGTTAGCCCTATGAGTTCTGGAAGGTTGAAAACAAGATCTACCAGCAGGCACAAAGACATAAGGGAGAAACATCACAAAAAAGCAAAAAGGCCATCTCTGGCCGTGTTTGACCCTCATTGTTTATTCTTACCAGTAGATCTGTCAAAACAGAATGAACACACCCAGCCACACTCTAATACACAAACACACGCGCTTCAATCAAAGACAGCACTGAAAAGACAGAGTTTTTTTTCCCCCATCTGCTGAAAAACTGTGGTCAAAAAAAAAAGAAAAAAAAAAAAAAAAAGAAATAAAAGTCCCTTTACCCTTTTTAACCTTTTGCATAAACATGCGAGTAGAATTAGTATAATATATTTTTCTGTTACTTGAAGACTTCACGGAGTGAAGTTTGTTGTCTGCTGGCAATAGGTAGCCACCTAGTGGTTAGACCCTCTCATAACATCAAGTATTGACTGCAGAATTTTTAAATCACAAGTTTGGATGTTTTGTTGCTAGATGACACTTTGTCATTGATAAACAAACAGCTTAAACATAGTTTAGCAGATACCTAACAAACTATCCAGTCTACAGACTCAGCTGGGGGGAGGGGAAGATAAGTGATTATCACACCAGAAACACAGTATTACTCCTAAATCAAACAGTACAATATGTTTTTGTTTTTTTTTTAACCATATTGCGTGATGTATTTTCAGAATAATAAACCTATATATTCATAGTTACGATACCAGTTCCCTATGAAAAATAATTACCCATAAGTCAGTACCACCATCCCCATTCTAGATGAATGATGACACTGTGTGTTTTTGTCTTTTCAAGACCATCATCCCTTCATTTCACTGGATTCCCTCCACCGGTGGATTGTTTTCACACTTCAGTGGTCCATAAGGGAGCGCTGTAAAGCCTCCTGAATCATTGTGTGCTCATCTGTGGAATAATCCTGGGAGGTCATAAGCATGAGAAGGGGAAGAAAAAAAAAAAATCACTTAAATTCTTATTAACATAAAAAAAACCCAACAACAAATAAACAGAGTGCTTTACTTACAACAAATGTATCATAGGAGAAAGTGTGTCTGATCTTCAGGTGCTGGAAAAAGTCAGCACTCCTGTAGTTAGGATCCCCCCAAGGCATCGAGGCACAGATGGGGCACACCTAAAGAAAACATGAAGGTAATAAAACGATCTTTGAAACACATTATTAACCCAGCTGAAGCCAGTAAGTGTGTGGAAACTCAGTATGACTCAGAATTATGACAGAATAGGTTTTGTTTTGTTTTTTTACCACTTGGCGTGCATCTCGAGCATGTTGGGTTGTGCAATGTTCAACCAGGCCGTCCTGGTCGAGGTTCTGGCAGTTGCAGTAGGGGCAGGTGAAGGTGTAGCGATTTGGCACTGAACTGTGGCAATGAAACAGAAATAATAAAATGTCACAAGGTTTGGTTCTCAACTACATGAATATTACACTTGAAATGTAACAGGCATCAGCTTATGAAGAAATAAGTGGACATTTACCACAGTTAGTGGCCAATCTTTATCTATTGTCACATCAACTTTGCACCAGCTGAAAGAGCTTGAGAAAGACTTAAAAGTGACAGTTATTCCTTTTTCTTTTTAATAATAGGAATCTGTTTCATGGCACAAAGGTCTGGAGGGTTAAATAACAAAATAAATAAATACTGGGATCGGTTTCTTACTTTAAACAGTGTTGGAACAACATGCCACAATGTGTGGATTATTAGTTTTAAATGCTTTAAAGTTTGGGTGGAAAAAAACCCCCCCACAGGCTACTTCCTGATTAGTCATAATAACCTCATTACAAGCGACGGCTTCTCAAACCATCTTCTCGGAACTTTCTCCAGGAAGCACAGTTGTCATAAATACTTAACATCCATATATGATAAAAACCACATCCACTTCATACAACTTGACTAGTGTTTTATGTTTTCTAAAGATGAATGTTGTACCGTTTTCTATACACTCTGGAAAAATTACAATCAGAAATTACGACAGGTAAAATACAGAATACTTAGCATATGCTTGATCATACTTTATAATACTATTTTTTCTTGCAATCAAGATTGTGTTCAATTTGAAATCCCGTTTGTGCTAAAACTTCTATTTATTTTATTTTTTTACTTTAAGTGCAAAATGTATACACTACATATAGTAAAACCGCAAAAAGAGAGCTTTTCTTATTTGACTGACATGTTAGGCATGCCAGTGAAACAAGGCAGTAATAGAGTCACGACTTTGGAGTCTTATCAAACAACAATGTACTGCCAAGAGTTTATAATACTATAAACATAGGGAATTTTATATCACGAGAAGATATTATTCCATCATTTGTCACAATGAACAGGTCAACTGTTTACATTTGGCACTTAAGTTACAGTGAAATCTACCATAAATCATATCATTGAATATATTTGATTGGGCCAACAGAACTCTATTTCCTATGTACAGTACTTTCTGCTGCATCAATGAAGCCCTCTCACTGAAACTACTGACAGGGCTGCACTCTTTTCCTTTTTCACTTTGGATTAGTGTTGGTCCAAAGGTGACCTTTAATTTATACAACCCAACAAGCAGCAGTAATTGCACGCAAAGTCTGACTCTACAGTGTAAACCATTTTGCTTTATTATGTAGGGAATAGCAAATAATTGTTCTGCTTCTTTCCCCACCTGACGATGGCAGGCTGACTCTGGGCAGTTGTCCTGACTCCCTCCTCAATGTACTCCTGGTATTTTGAACAGGCAGCTGTGTGGCTTCTCATCTTAGAAAGCCCAACCTAATTGGGGGAGGAGTGACACATATCAGTAACTTCCAGTATATGACCATCATCACAAAATTGTTGCTATTATCTAAATATAAAAACAGAAATTTAGACACAGCAAAACATTAAGATTATGCATGTGCAGTTATTGGATCTTCACCCTCTGTGATTGCTTCATAAATGGGAGTCAGTTCAGTGATATTTTAGCTTTTGGTCTGTAGTGAAACTTACCTGTGTGCCACAACCCTTACAGGCTGCCACAGAAGATTGAATGAGTGCCTCAAGTTGAGCAGCTTTAGTCCAGTGGCCCGGAGCACCTCGACATACAGCACAAACGGGCTTCTGTGGACGCAGACATTCCTGCAAACAACTGTGGCAAAACCTGTCAAGAGATGGATGAAAGAATGTGATTGCTGCACAAGAGAAATCAACTAAATTGTCAGTTTTAATTTGAGCTCAGGTTACCTTAGGCTTTTAAAAATATATATGAAAAAAAAAAAAAAAAAAAAAAAAAACACAAACCAAAACAAAAACATGCAACAACTCTGTTTGCATTAACACATGGCCTGCCATGAGAAAAAACAAAACAAATACTGTCACTAAAACAAACCTTTATTATGCTAGTGACTGGACCTTCCTGTAACTCATATGGAAAGTCCCCCACCTCGAGAATAGCCAGGGACTTGTAGTTCTTTAAAGTGGTTTCAAGAGTTAGAGCAATACACATCCAAACTACAACTCCCAAGTGAGGCCTCCTTTTTGATGTAAACAAAACTGAAACTGATTTAGCAAGCTGGAACTGTTTTTGTCACATATTCGAGAGAGAAAAACAGAAAAACGGGGTCGTAGCACGAGAAGACACTCGCGAGGCCGATATTTTGCAACTCTGGTGTGACGACAAATTTAAAGTGAAGCCCTTTCCTCCATTGTTTTTGCCTCTTTTCACTGCATCGTTGGTGGCAGACGCGGGTTAGGGGGAGGGCGACCGAAAATAAACGGCAAAAATACTCACGTATGTCCACACTGTGTTGTCACGGGACTGTCGAATATTTCGAGGCAAACTGGACAGACGAATTCGGACACGTCGTTGCTCCCGTCCGAGGCGTTCTTCTTGTGAGGTGCTGCGCTAAAGCCTCCGAGCATCGCCATTTCTTTTCTTCACTGAGTCGGTTCCACCACCAGCACCAACCGTCCCCGTGACGACGTCATCGGGTTCTTGTTCTTTTTTAAGCGCGAGGGGGCGGGGTCACCGGCGAAAGTAAACATCGTAACACATAATTGTACGACATACTAAATTTGTGACACACCCCTCCCACTAGATTTTGAAACCCCCCAGAGACATTGAAAATATTACAATATATAGTTATACAAATAAATCAAAATTATTCAGGCACTAATACAACGAAAAAGCAGGAAATCCACACCACTAAATGCATACCTTCGGCAAATCATTATGAACCCGGAAATCTGTCTCTGCGCGCACGCGAGCCTATATTTTTTTCCCCGAGCAAAACAAAAACAAAAATGAATGAAGACTGTGGATGATGTAGTTGGGGGTCTGTATCCCGTCTTCCCTAGCACGTGGGCTCCTGATGCTGATGAACTGTCAGGATTGAGCGCATGCGTGTTGTTATACTGGGAATTTCCAACAGCTGAGGAGGCGTAGCTAGCCATGACTAGCACTTGTTAAAGGTAAGATTTGCGAATGGTGGTATTTCTGTTTGAAAAAACGTCTTGATCTCCTAGTGGGAGCGCATTAACGTTTGGTCCCAAAAGAAGGTCACCTTAAAAACTCGCTGTGTCTTGATATTTTATTTTAAACTGGCGAATAATGTCTGTGTAGCGATGGAACGCCCTGCTAGCCGAAAGCAATTGTTAGCTAACCAGCTACGCTGAAATGGGCGTTCACTGTTTAGCTTATATTCAGTAGGGGGGCCATAGCAGTGGCAGCATCGGGTTTGAGAGTCATGGAGAATTAATGTATACGCTCTAGGAGTATTACTTTATATTGCCATTGGTCACGGTGGACTAAATTTGTTGTAGTAGATACGCAGTTGTAAAGCATGCGTCTGGCTAAGGCTCATTGGTTGCTAGCTCGTTGAGCGGATGTTCGCAGAGATTTTCAGGTAACAGGTATAGCCAGCCAGCCAGCCAGCTTGCAAGAATCTGAGAGCAAAATGTTTGCTCTCCTGTTGTTCAAGCCTCGTACTATTTTCACGATGTGTTTGTTTATGAGTTTTGAGTTGAAGCTAAGCTAGGGCTAGGGTTAGCGCCACTCTGGTTTACACGCATGTAGTACCAATAGCTGAAACGTTCACTGGCGCAAACGTGTGAGAGGGATGTATACATCAGTAATGAGTTCCTCTCTTGCTTATTTAAGCTATAATTCCACTGGCCTTTTTCTTGGTTATGTACATTGTAAAACAAACAAAAAAAAAAAAAAGCCCTTTCACTATGTGACAGACAAAAAACCCACCTACCCACCCACCCAAACGAATCCATCTTCACATCTCTACAGAGATGGTCCTGGATTAGTGTATCTTCCGTCTTATCTGAACCTCTAGATATTTCAAAACATGCTTAACCACAGTTAAATTGCATTTTCATTTGGCTACAACCGAAAATGATATTTTTATCTTAACAGCTATTGCTTGTGTCATTTCAGCTTGGACATGGCTGACAACAACCCCAAGATCATGAATCTGTCGTCTTGATGAGTGACCTTGAACTCTACCAATGCTGAAACCAAGCAATGGAATAGATGCAAGTCTGTGTGCCAAGGAAAACCTCCCCCCTGACGTTATCTTGCATGACAGAAGCCTGTTTTTCGGGAAACAAGTCAGGCTTTGAGCCAAAACCAGAGATGCTCATACCAAGGCATCCTTATGGGCTACAGCCTTGCTACACCAACTGAAAGCACTAGAAAACTGCACCTCTTGCTTAGAGGATGTGCTACTGAGTGGATGCAAAGACTGACTCCTCTGCCATCTCTCCGCAACATTAACAATTAGTGTATACGGTTTAAAAAATGGTAACCAAAAATGGTGTCTGAATGTGGCATTTTGTGGTTGGGCATGCTAAAAGGTGTGAGGCTCTCTCAGAAAAGTATAACAGCTGACTAATAGTCTGCTGCTAATAATGGATGCCAAGTTAAAAGAGGACCTGTTCCGGAGGTATGTGACAGCACTGGAGAAGCGCCTGGAGGAAGGAGGGGATAACAGGGGGACTGGAAGTACGCAAGAAGGGGAAAGAAGCAGACACAAGGACAGTGAGGCCTTACTTTCCACAGCCACAGCTCTGCTAGGAGCCTATCAGCCAGATCCGGCACAGCGATTTCGCATGGTGCGTTTCTATGAGGTAGTGGAGAACTCCCTCCGCTCCCAGAGAGGAGTTAACCTGAAGGGCCTGGAGAGAGCCTTCCATACCCTGGAAACCATCTGCACCAACCTCCTGCTCTTCCCTTGGAAGAAGGAATTCAGATGTATAAAGGTGACTTTATTTTATTGATGGGATATTTAATATACTTTGCTTAGATTAGTTTACTCTAATAGCCAAAATTTCACTATTAATACATTTGTTATAACAGAATGAATCATTATTGTCCAGTCTTGAGCTTTGAGATACTGAGCTTTGGCAATTAATCAGGGCAGTGTGTGTGTACACCGAAATACTTTTGTGAATTTGCATATCTTTCAGACTGTCTTTTGCAGGCAATATATATGAATATCTTTCCTGACCTTTAGTATGGAAGCAAAACTTTTATGTTTGTGTACACATTCTCAGGCTTTATGCAGATATCAGATATCCGCATAATCTTAAGAGATTTGTGTTGTTGTACCTTAATTACTTGTTGTCTAATCCTAACATCATAAAGTGTGTATACAAACAAAAGTTTGATCCCACCAGCATATCTGAAAGTACATGAGTGGTTCTCCCCTGTCTCATAAACTGCTTGACATGTTTTTTAGTAAATTAATATCTAAAAGTAAGAACATTTTTCTGAAACTGTTAAAATTTGTATAGATTTGTAATTTTAGTGAACACACATGCAAAGAGGACCTGCTATTATGATTGCTTCTGCTCAGTGAATAAGTGACAAATTAAAAGGAAAGCTGTAACTCTTGACCCCTCTGTTTTGCTTTGGGGATTTATGTTGCTGGCATTCTTTAGCTCTACTTGTCTTCTTAGAGGGAAAGCACTGCAACTCAATACGAAGTTGTTTGGTGTGAAACATTTCTAACCTAATGGGAGAGGGAAATGTCCTTGCACACAGAGCCGAAACCGTTATGAATGATCTTATGGCGTTCACCCTCACAAGATATCAAGTTAACTGATTGTCTATGGGAAATTTCTGTACATGTTAGACAGCCTTCTGCCACCCAAAAAGGAAAAAAATAGTTGTGTCCCCACTTCTGGTGGTTTTCTAAAGCACTTTGTTTGTTTTCCCCTTGAATCTATCAGCTAATTCTATCTAGAACTATATCTAAAATAAGTATTTGTTATTAGAGAGGTGGCCATTGCAGCTTTACATTGAGGTTGTTGTAATTTGTGCTAATCATCTGTTTTTTCATATAAAGATGTGCATTTCTATATGTTTTTGTCTTTATTTTTGGCTTCATGTCAGCTTGTTTTAAACAACTGACACTTATGCTGATTCTCATTTCTCTCTTTAAGACCTTCACTGGCCCATATGTGTACCATCTGCAGTCTGCCATTTCTGATGCTGAACTCCGAACTTTAATGCGCACCATTGGCTACACCTGTGACCATGATTCGCAGTTCCATTTGCAGGAGCATCCAGGAGGTGCAAATCATCTGCGGCAGTTGGCATTTGAACTCTTCCTGGCCCAGGCAGAGTGTCGTCTTCTGGGAGAGGTAGTGGCTCTGGCCCGTGGTTCAGCGTCAGAACTGGAGGCCCTGGAGCTCCGCAGAGGTTGCAGAGATGATGCAGCTGGCTGTGCTGAAGCGCTCCGCAGACGCGACAGCCTTGGGGCAGATATGGCTCGGCTGTCCGTGCGGCCATTGGATATAGAAAAGCCTCATGCCCACCACCTTAGGCGAGGTAGCCGACCATCTAAGTCTGTGGATGTTACAGATGGGGCTGGTCACTGGCATGCAGCGGTTAGCAAGCCTGTCTTGAAGGCTTCACTGAGTCTGAGGAAGGAGCCTCTATTTGTGGATGCAGAGGAGGATATGAAGGATGAGATCATCAGGCCCAGCACCTCAATATCTCTTTCCTCTGTGGTTGCTCCACCTTCCTATAGCCCTGTTGCAGATTTCTTCCCAATTCAGTCACCTCCCCCAGCGGATCCCTACACATCCTACCATCCATCCTCTTTAGATGAGATTGACTTGTACACAGAGAGGGGTGGGGCTGGCACAGGAGGAAGGCAGACCCCGTCTCGACCTCTATCCAGAGAGCCTCGAGATGGAAGGGATGGGTGGCTGCACAAAGGTCATGGTAGTGTGAAGTGCCAGGGTTGCGGGCTGGGCTGCACCACAATGGCCTCCTGCCAGAGGTGTGACATGATCCTCTGTTCTGCCTGTCATGATGTGGACCCCTCCCCTTGCTGTGGCCTCCAGGACTACCATCCAAAATCTCCACGACCACTTGATGGATACATTCCTGTCAAGGAAAAGCTCTCTGTCTACTCTAATACTCATACTCACTCCCATCTCCATCCACACCCCCTCACACTGACCCACTCACATTCTCATCCCCACCCTCACCCTCAGATGGTGGAGAAGCCCCTCATGTCCACTAAGCTGTTTCCCAGCAAGTCTGTTGCCTTGACAACACCAAAGGGAGGCAGCAGTGAGCGAATAAGCATGGGGGGATCGCGATGCGGGTTTTGCAACAAGCCAGGTGCATCACACACCTGTGTGAACTGTTCGAAAGTGTCATGTGACTCGTGCATGGGCTTGTATGCAAAAGATATGTGCACGCGAAAGAATCCTCAGCACAACTTTGTGCCCAACCATCAGCTCAACTTCAAAACTGGCACCATATCTCACCTGGTGTACCGATGAATCAGGCAGACAGAATATTTTTTTTCCCTTCCACTCCCCTCCTTTAACTTGCAACATAGTCTTGCACGATTGCTTTAGCTTTCTTTCCATTTAAATCATTCATGTTCTTCATCTCAGTCCAGTGCTTTATTTATTTTTTTGGTCTTAGTTTTATTTTTCCTAACCCTCTTTTAAACTTTGTACATTTTCTCTTACTGTTGTAGGGCCATTGGATGCACATGCCACAGAGAGCCATATCGTCTGCCCATCTCTCTGCCTTGTACAAGTTCAGGCCTTTTATCTATTTCTTCTTCCTTTTACCTTGCTACCTGCTCTTGAGTAGTCATGTGATGTTGTAGCGCTTCCCAAATCCCTCAAATCTTGTCCTCATCAAAAAGGGAAACTGGAGAAAGTTTAATTCCTTCTCATTTTGAATGAATTCCGTCCAAATGAACATAATCTACTTTGCCTAATTTCTCAGCTAAAAAAATCTTCTAATATATATAAATATATATATAAATATACAGTATATATATATGTGTGTGTGTGTGTGACTGAATGAGTGAACGTGTATGCGTGAGTGAGTGTAGAAAAGACCTCTGAGCTTGCATTGTGATAAAGGGGTCTTTTTAACTTGAAAAAAATATAGGAAAAAAGAGAAAACATACACTGGAAGTCAATAAGTCAATAGTATATATTTTTAATCTCTATTCTCTAGAACAACGTGAGACTGTTAAATGGGCATGAGGCCTGGCATTAGGAATTTTGGGCTATAAACTTATATATGTGGGTATGGGGTGGGGGATATCTCAAGGGGACACACTGAGACAATGGTCGAATGCCATAGATTCTATTTAAAAGATTATGCCTTGTAAATTAATCCTCAATTGTTTCTGGTTGTAGGACTGAGGTTAAATGCTGCTGTTGACTTGAGACATTGAAGACAAGCGGCGTTGATTTCTTTCTGGTAGTTGTGTCAGTTCCAAGCCCCCCACTCCTTTTCATTACACTTCTCAAGCCTTCATGGATCATGATGTTGTAGTGCCCCTGCACTAGATCAGTGGTTCCCTATTAGTCTTGGGTGGGACCATAGGAAGTCTCACACTGGGCGAGAAATCTAAGGATTATGATTCAATTGAACAGTTTGTCAGACTATTGATAGGATAGGTTTTAGGCAGTATGAAAGTACATACTCTAACATGGTTTCTGTCTACCTCAAATGGCTTCAGCTTATACACCCAGTATGACATTGTGGTTTTAAACTAGCCCTAAGATCTAAAGATTGTTTGTTTATTGCATCTTTCATTTCTAATTTATGTTTAAGCACACTAGAAAGCACCACCCTTTTACAATCAGCTGAGCCTGTCAAGTGGTAGAGGCCAGCAAAGACATCAAAAATGTTACACATGCAAACTTTAATGCGGTCCAGTATTATGACGAGTACATAGCAGTTAAACACTTATTGCAGTTTTGCTGATGAACTATTTACCACATTGCTTTTTGCACTATATTTCACAGAGCTTTCTGCACAGCACAGTGGCTGCAGGCTGGAGTTTTTGATTTATTTCTTGCTAGTTAGTTTTGACAACACATTTTTAAACACTAAATCTGCATCTGTTTGATGTATGGGGCAGAATGGGAGGTAGTTATGCTAATAAACTAAAGTAATGATTAAACTGCATATTTTAAGGGGTAGATATATTCTGCTTACATTTGAAACTGAAGACCATACATTTAGTGTTTACCTTTAGTAATTAGACTTTAATTTTCATTGTAATCTCAATTGTAATATTTTATATCACAGTTGATCGTCACCAAGGGCTAATTTTAAATCACATTGCATTAAACAAAAAAGTCTGAGTCTGGGTTATTTTGACAGACTGCTTAGGCTGTTGTAGCCTTTATGTTCTGTCAGGAGTAACCTCTAAATGCCTTAAACTCATTCAGCTGTCTTATCCTAGTGTATTTAAGCTTTTGATGTTGTTGTTCTCACCCTGTTTTGTCTTTAACCAGCCTGTAGGTTTAAAATTAACATGTGGTTAACAGGCTAGAAAATGAAGTTCACTTCTCTGATGGTGAATTAAAATTACACCTAAGAGTATGGAGTATGTGTTGAATACAGAACATACCTACCATGTATATTAACATAAATATGCAGCAATGAACACATTGTACATCTGTAAACATTGTAGATGTTTTGCTTGGAAACAGGTTTGGTATATATTTTGTTTGCGTAGAGATATTACCTTAACACATTGGTTTCAGAAAGTGACATCTGATTTCATTCTTTTCATTCCTTCCCTTCAAAACTGAAAATTGTCTTTTGTGTCTTTATCATATTAAAGAAGGGATCTTTTGATACCAATTAGATGTAGTTTTAGCGGTTCTTTGAAAGATGTTCTTGTGCTAATTTGGGTATCAAAAAAAAAAAGAAGTCTTGAGTGCCCTTATGGGAGGTGTGCAATTTTTCTGTTTCCATCAAAGAAGACTTTCTAGATATTTATCATAGCTATATTTCAGTTATTCAATTCAAATCATACCAGCAACAAAGACAACTTTCAGATGTATTGAGCCATGTTGAGTGATCATATTGCCAAATGAAGAACAAATATCTTACCGGAGGAGAAAACAAAATTATGTGGCTTGCCTGGATGTACAGTTAATGTAACATAAATCTGTGATTTTGCTAAAGTTTAGCTTTGTGTCTGTAGATGTTGGCCTTTTTAAGAAGCCTAGAGAGAACCCCCCCCCCCCCCCCCCCCCATCAACATAGATACCTACTCACACACCATCGGATGTGTCACTTGAAACAGTGGACTGATAACTTGTGTAGGTCACTACAAAGGGCTAAACAGTCTGCAGGGCTGCTGCTAAGTTTGTGGGCACTGTTTTAATGAGAAACTGACAGATCAATATCTAATGTGGGGCTTACAT
The DNA here is from genome assembly GCF_051167445.1 of Perissodus microlepis. Lineage (NCBI taxonomy): Eukaryota > Metazoa > Chordata > Actinopteri > Cichliformes > Cichlidae > Perissodus > Perissodus microlepis. The sequence continues at coordinate 21,219,417 of NC_140480.1, forward strand.
TCATCAGTTGTTATGAATTACTGATGTTGGGAAAACAAATGTCATGGAACACTGAGCCATTTTAACATGATTGGTTTATCCCACACTTGAAACACTCAAGTCATTGTGGAAGTGAATGCTCCCCTTTACCTCTGTGTGGTTATCTTACTGATATTAGCAGTCTTGGTGTAGTTAGGCAGCCTCTACCCATTTCCCTAACCTTCCTCTTGGCATGCTCTGTACAAGGCCCATACCCATACCCACACCCCACCCCACCTACCTTGGCACTGAGGATCATCGCACAATGTATTTGAAGGGGTATGGACCTTGTGATCAATATGTGGGCTTACATGGGGTGGAATGGGAAAATAGCCAAAAATTGTTAATTGGTGAATATATAAAGAGAAATGAAATGAAGCAAAAGGTAAATGAGATTTTATAAATTAATTTAAAGAATAAAGTTCTGAAAACAAAGTTTCCTATCTTGAATTTTTTTATTACTGTTTGTTTTTGGTTGATTGAAATTGAGTTTGTACTGTCAAATCTGTACACATAATTCATTGTTTTTGAACTACTGTAAGCACTTTTGACAATCCGAATTTGCAACTATTGGATTTGCTAAATTGTCATTTTGTTCAGTGTAATGTTAAGAAAAAGGCCAGAGTTTAGGACTCAACATCTCAGCCTTTTTAATCTGACGTGTCGGTACTGGGGAAAAAGAGGTAATTACGGCTCTTTTTTTACTCTTACCTACTCGACTTGACTCAGGTTTGGTCGCTCTCATGGCTCATTGCAACACGTTCTCACTCCCAAAGCGTAACATGACACCACTTTCCAGATAATTGGTGGTATGCAGTCTGTTGAGATCACATTTTTGATTAACTCCGATCAGCCGAGTTGGTAATGAAGAAGTACAAGGTACTACCACACAATGGAAAACCATAAAAACCTAGCCAAGTCAACTGGGTGCTAGTGGAAAAGGCCTATAGCTGTCGATGTAGGTAAGAGCCCTTTAAAGTAAGATCCATATCAGACCCTTGTACTGCTCTTTTTTTTAAATCCGTTTTTATCCATAGGTTTACAGGTTTGATGTTCCTAGTCTTTCCCTTCAACTTGTAAAGGAAAGCCTTAGTCATAATCATCTATTGTTGTTGTTTTATGTTGTTGTGCAGTCCTTTTGTGTCATTGTAAATTTCTTTCTCCTTCTTTTCTTGCAGCCAGACTCAGACGCTGTTGGCTGGTCCAAATGATTAATCTTCTGTGCTGAATCAGGCTTTTAGGGCCAATTATGTCTCCCTCTAATACTGAAGGAAGACCCTACTTAAGGTCCATGGAAGTTTGAAGTTTTTCCTCCGATAACTCCACTGACCTCTCCCCTGATTGCCCATGAGCCCACCACACAAACATGTTGTTTCTTAATAGGCTAGTTATACCTGATGATTATTTGAGTGGTTTCACACTTACCAGGAAACAAATTCAAAAGCAAAACCCACAAACTCAAAACTTTTTTCCTTTTGAATTCTCACAGGCCTCCAATTAGTAACTATGTTTTATTGCCTTAAGGCATAGTGCACTTACATAGGTTTTTATCATTTATATCAAGTACATAGTTTACAAGAAACAGATAAAATAAAACTGTCCTCTGTCCTCCACTAGATGGCATTGTATTACTATTTTATGACTGCGTGCTGTTTGCATTGTCTGTGAATTTTGCGGGTTCTCCCACAGTACATGTAGGAGACATATATACAAGATTCTTTATTGATTCTAAATTGGCTGTTAGACTGTGAGCGTGAATGGTTGTCTGTCACTCTGTGTTAGCCCTGTAAGGGACTGGTGACTTATCCAAGGTATGCCACGCATCTCGCTCAACATCAGCTGACACAGTTTCCAGTGCCTCAGTGACGCTGAACTGGATGAGCAGTGAAGAAAATGAATGGGTGGACGAATGATGCAAGTATAACAATTAGTAAAGTCAATATTCCTTAAACTGTAGTTGCACAAACACTTCTGCACGAACAGAACCCTTCATTATTTATACTAAATTAAGCATCATTACTAGTAATATATTTCACACATTATTTCACAAACTAACTGGCTGTTTTAAATGGGCCCCTTGCCAAGTTTTCTGCGACATGGTCTGCTAATAAGTTCTCCTCATGACTCAGTGATATCACAGTTAAAGCAGCTGATATTCACATTTACAAATGCTAAATTAAACTAAAATAAAAACCTCAATAAAAAAAAACACTTTCTGTCTGTCATTTTTATTTTATTTTTTTATTTTTATTTATTTATTTTTACAAATTTTCTTTGGTGAAATTCACCCTCATAAAGCAGCTTGTTACTGTGATCATATAACATTTTATTATAGCTCTGCTAAAAGTATCAGAGGAAGGTAACAGTTACAATTATGTAGTTACTTGTATTACAAATATTCTTCTTTTATCTGCACAGTGGACAGATAGAAACACTGTCTGCTGTCATCTTTGTGTTCACACTTAAGACTAGGAGAAAGATTCTGAGTGTGTGTCCTCATTAGGATTAGGATTAATGTTGTGTGTGGGACTGTAGCCCAATATTTATACTGTTAAATAGTAATTAGGACTATGCATCTATAGTTATGTGACAAAGTAATACAAAAATAAAAAGCAGTGAAATTAGTTACTTTCTCCAGTGACTAATTTGTTTAATGCATTCTTTTTTTAAAGTAATGAATAATATGTAATACATTATTTTTCTTTACTTGCTCTTTTTAAATATCTACTCCTGGTAATACATTTTCTGCCATAAAGTATCTTGCACATTTAATAAACTTAAACTCACTTCCTAGGCTTTAGATAGTAAAGTAAATTTAGATCACAAGCAAAAGACTTTACAAGATCCGTTGCTTGATTACAAGTACACCTCCAACAGAAAAGGGAATATCAGAAGCTAGGAGCATGAAACCCAAGGGTAGGGTTACTGTGCTTTTAAATGACATATATTGCAATGAACAGACCAGTGCTAGGTGATTTGTGAGGTTTGTGTGGCTCACACCTTGTAAGCATTTCTGAATTAAGGAGCGAGGACATAAAGTGCATTAAAACAAGTGTGGGCAGTGGTTTTTGCTTCATTAAAAGCCAGTGACTTTGTAAATGGAGCCAACAGTTAGTCATCACAGAAGTCTGTGTACTCTTAAAAAAATCTTAAAAGCATATTCTAGCGTTTCCCTTTACAGTGTTACACCATTACTGTATTTTTTATCATTATTATTATTAATAATTATTACTGCCTCATTTCAGTCACAGTGAATGTGATGGCTTCACTATTTTGTTATTTAAATTATACACATCGTAAAAAGGTGTCAGTGAAAAGTGAGGAGATTTCTTTTTTAAACAAGTCCCTTTATAAATAAATCTGTGTTAACAGTTATTATAGAAATCCAAATTACTTGTAGAGATGTAAGCAAAAACCATCAGTTTTCCTTTTGTCCCCACTCTCCTTTTCCATCTCTGAAGTCCTCAAAATTTTTTAACGCTTTTCTTATTGCATCACATCTCCATATCCTAAAAACCATCAGACAGCTATTGGGCGGTTGTCATTGTCAGCCTCACAAAGGTTGTAGCATGTCACCTTTTATACAATGCAGAATCAATTTCCCCACACAGCTACCCTGTGGTGATGTGATCAATGGTAGTAATTGTGTGGATGCTTTAAGGCATCCACACTATTGAGTTCCTCTTGGGACTTCCGTACACTTTTTGGCACTTAACTACTTCCACAATTTTCAGCCGATTTTCACCGTTCAAATTTTAAACTATTCTGCTATTTCTGCTAATGTGTGCTATGTCTTTTGGTATTTTTCACTATTATACTTTTTAAAATATTAAGCTTAATTTGTCCCATTGAAATAAATGGGAAACTTCTGCAATTCTGCTAAAATTTGCTTGTTTTTGAAACTTAACTACTTCCTCATATTTTCACGTAGAACAACCATTCAAACTTTAAAATGTTCTCAAATTATTGGGCTATTCAGGTATAAATCAGCTTTTTCAAATCTTTTACCGTTTTACTTTTAAGCCTCTTAAAGTTTTCAGTTGCAAAATTGTGATTTTTCACAAAATACATGCGTTGTTATGGTTGCTATGCACTTGGCTTCCAGTGTGCCACTGAAGGTTTTGCAGTCTTCTCTTCATGTCCGAACAACTTCTTGCTACTTGTTCAATTTTCACTCAACTTCCATAAATTATACATCAAAACGTAGGTATTTTTGCTGGCTTTCCGAAAATGTCACTATCATTGTTGTGGGATTTATAGAATTTTGGCAAATCTCCTCAGACCAACACAAAGTCGCAAAACTCTCCATAGAAAGTCAATGGAGAGCTTGTTCAAAATCACCGCTTGATTTCTGTAATGAGAGGCATATTCGAATCGTCATATCTCCTTAACGAAGTGAAGTTAAGACATAAGGCTTGTCCCAGTATATCTTCAGACACTCCTGACGCTCAAAATTCAAGAATTATTTTCTCACCTATTACCGTTCTGAAATGAGTTAGACTTGTTTGAGGGTAGGAAATTCGTCCTTCGCTCAGATTTCTTCAGATTTCAAACTCTGGAAATGAACCACTTTTTTCTCTCGTCATATCTTTTTGATGGATTTCCACAGAGACCTGAAAATTTCCATGACTGTTCACCAAAGCCTGCTGTCTCTTACGCTGAAAGAATGATATCGATACTCCAAATAGATTTAGAGTTACAAAGCGTTGTTTGAGGGCAGGTCAAGGCAGTTTTTGCTTCGCCTCTACTCAGTTATGGTGCATTAGAAGTCAAATATCTTTAATAATTCATATTTTAATGATAAATTGTCAACACTGGAAGATTCCCCCATCTCTTCTGAACAAAACGGTGTAAGAATGACCGTTCTAGCCCCTACGGTTAGGAAATTATGGTCATTTGTTTGAGGGGAGTCGCCATTATGAGAAATAGACTGCAAAAATCCTGTGTCTCTCTGTGCTGCGTGCACCTGTTTTGGCGGGAAAAAGTGCACAGGCTCTCTGATTGGTGGATTCAAATTCAGCAGCTCCCAGGCTTTGACCTAGAAACTTACTTCTCTCTCCCTGTGTGTGTGTGACAGAGAGAGAGAGAGAGAGAGAGAGAGAGAGAGAGAAAAAGCCTTTTTATGGGATGATCTCATTGTAAGATTCAAATTCAATATATTTAGACTGGTTGACTGAATTGGATCTTGTGTGTGTGTTTCCTTATGTGTACATATTTGTGATTGTGTGGCTGTTATATATTTTTTTGCTGATTTTTTTCATTTAACAAGTATATTTGAGGGACCCTCAGCATGTTCAGCATTTTTTCAGCTGTCCATTTTGCTTTTCCAATTTTTCTGCTTAAGTTATTACTATTGTGCTAAATCATACTATTTCTGCTATTTTATAAGATTTGTGCCAAAGATAGTATTTCTGATTAATTATAGTTTTTCTACCAAATCATAGTACAGTATTTTTGCTTTTTATAGGATTTTTATAGGATATTTATATTGTTTAATATAGTATTTCTGCTTTTTATAGGATTTGTGCTTAATATAGTATTTCTGCTAAATTATAGTATTTCTTCTTTTTATAGTATTTGTGCTAAAACATAGTATTTCTACTAAATGTAGTATTTATGCTTAATCATACTATTTCTATATATTTCTGCCAGGTCCCCAGGCAGCCAATCCTCTGTGAGGACTGAGACATTCAAATTTTCAAATCAGGGCCTGCACGGCTTCCCAGCCAGCCAATCATATATGTGGGCTGAGGCATTCAAATTTGCATATTGGGGAATTCGTGGCTTCTAAGTCAACAAGTCATCCATGTCATATATCTCTACAAATTCATATTTTAATGATAAATTGTCAACACTTGAAGATTCCCCAATCTCTTCTGAACAAAACGGTGTAAGAATGACCGTTCTAGCCCCTACGGTTAGGAAATTATGGTCATTTGTTTGAGGGGAGTCGCCATTATGAGAAATAGACTGCAAAAATCCTGTGTCTCTCTGTGCTGCGTGCACCTGTTTTGGCGGGAAAAAGTGCACAGGCTCTCTGATTGGTGGATTCAAATTCAGCAGCTCCCAGGCTTTGACCTAGAAACTTACTTCTCTCTCCCTGTGTGTGTGTGACAGAGAGAGAGAGAGAGAGAGAGAGAGAGAGAGAGAGAAAAAGCCTTTTTATGGGATGATCTCATTGTAAGATTCAAATTCAATATATTTAGACTGGTTGACTGAATTGGATCTTGTGTGTGTGTTTCCTTATGTGTACATATTTGTGATTGTGTGGCTGTTATATATTTTTTTGCTGATTTTTTTCATTTAACAAGTATATTTGAGGGACCCTCAGCATGTTCAGCATTTTTTCAGCTGTCCATTTTGCTTTTCCAATTTTTCTGCTTAAGTTATTACTATTGTGCTAAATCATACTATTTCTGCTATTTTATAAGATTTGTGCCAAAGATAGTATTTCTGATTAATTATAGTTTTTCTACCAAATCATAGTACAGTATTTTTGCTTTTTATAGGATTTTTATAGGATATTTATATTGTTTAATATAGTATTTCTGCTTTTTATAGGATTTGTGCTTAATATAGTATTTCTGCTAAATTATAGTATTTCTTCTTTTTATAGTATTTGTGCTAAAACATAGTATTTCTACTAAATGTAGTATTTATGCTTAATCATACTATTTCTATATATTTCTGCCAGGTCCCCAGGCAGCCAATCCTCTGTGAGGACTGAGACATTCAAATTTTCAAATCAGGGCCTGCACGGCTTCCCAGCCAGCCAATCATATATGTGGGCTGAGGCATTCAAATTTGCATATTGGGGAATTCGTGGCTTCTAAGTCAACAAGTCATCCATGTCATATATCTCTACAAATTCATATTTTAATGATAAATTGTCAACACTTGAAGATTCCCCCATCTCTTCTGAACAAAACGGTGTAAGAATGACCGTTCTAGCCCCTACGGTTAGGAAATTATGGTCATTTGTTTGAGGGGAGTCGTCACTATGAGAAATAGACTGCAAAAATCCTGTGTCTCTCTGTGCTGCGTGCACCTGTTTTGGTGGGGAAAAGTGCACAGGCTCTCTGATTGGTGGATTCAAATTCAGCAGCTCCCAAGCTGCTTGACTGAGCTAGAAACTTACTTCTCTCACCCTGTGTGTGTGTGTGTGTGTGTAACAGAGAGAGAGAGAGAGAGACCCACTTTAGGGCAGCATCTCATTGTTGGAAAAACATATAATATATTCAGACTGGTTGACTGGCATAGACCCTCTGTGTGTCTCTCTCTCTCTGTGCATTTGTGTATACATATTTGATTTTATGTGTATCTGTTGGCTGTTCCTTCTTGTTTTTTAATTTATTTTTATTTCTTTATTTTTTTTTCACAGGTGAACAACAATTAGTTTTGAGGGAACTTAACCATGTTGTTTTTTTTTTTCATCTTGCCATTTTACTTTTCCAATATTTCTACTTCAGTTATTGCTATTCTGCTCAATCATAGTATTTGTTCTAAATCATTGTTATTATGCTATATTGTAGTATTTAAGCTAAATCAAAGTATTTCTACTATATTATATTTTTCTTTCTAAATATAGCATTTCTGCTATATAATTGTATTTCTGCTATGTTATACTATTTGTGCTAAACCAGAGTATTTGTGCTAAAACATAGTATTAATTTAAAATTACAATATTCATAGTTCATCACAGTGTCTCTGGTAAATCAAAGTATTTCTGCTATGTTGTACTATTTTTCTAAATCATAGTGTTTCTGTAATGTTTAAGTATTTTTGGCTAAATATATTCTTTCTGTTATCTTATACTATTTCTCCTAAATTCTTGTATTTTTGAGAAGTTATCATGTTTCTGGTAAGTTACAATATTTCTGCTAAGTTCTGCTATGCTATTGCATTTCTGCCAAGTATTATGTTTCCTCTAAGATATTGCAGTTCTGCTGAGTTTTTCCATTTTAGCAAAGTTCCTTTGCTTCTGCAAAGTTTTTACAATTTCTGCAACTTTTCAGCCTTTTCAGCTAGTTTTTGCAGACAGCTTCAGCTTTAAAGCATCCACACTGCATTTTCGCAGGAAATGCAAATTTTTCTAGTTTGTTTAGAGAGCGACAGCAACAGCATGAATGCCCCATTTCACTGTAAACAACTTTTACACTTTCATATTCAGTAGTGTGATGTGTAAAGGAGAAAGATGAGATTGCTTTCTGCTTTCCTCATGAAACTGAAGGAGAAACTGAAGGGGAACTTTATTAGGTACAGCTTGCTAGTACCACGACCCTCTTCGGCTTTCAGAACTGACTTAATTCTGTGTTACAGATTTAACAAGGCGTTGGAAACATTCCTCTGCGATTTCAGTCCATATTCTCCCTCTCCAAATTTTGTGAGGCTGTGTAAACTGTAGCATCAGTTTTCTTTCTTGTCTGACTCGAGTTACACCTGGTGTGGTCTTCTGCCCATCTAGTTTAGCGTTTGACTTATCCATTCAGAGATGCTCTTTTGTATATTTTGGTTATAATGAGTCGCTGTTTGAGTTACTGTTATCAGCTTGAAACAGTCTAGCCATTCTCATCTGACCTTTGGTATCGACAACAGAATGCTCCAGTGAACGCTCACTCACTCTGACCATTCTCTGTAAACCCTACAGACTGATGTGTGTGAAAGTCCCGTTAGAACACCAATTTCTGAATTACTCAGACTATCGGTGCACATTAAAAATCTTTTTTTTTTTCACCATTTTGATTCTCAGTTTGAACCTCAGTAACCCATCTTCACCATGTCAACCTGTCTAAATTGACTTAGATGCCAATATATGATTAGATTTTTCCATTAACAAGCAGTTACGACTGCTATGGTTTGATTTTAATTCTTCTTGATCTGAGCTCAGCATTTGGCACAGCTGATCACTCTGTTCCAGAGTACCTACCTCTGTTAAGGTAGCACATCAGTTTGTGACCCATCGGGAACTGGTGGTAATTTTTTTTTAAATTATTATTATTTTTTTCCAATATTAATTTAATTATTTACTTTTCTGACAGGAAGTGCTGGATGACCTGCAAATTATCTGAAAAACATCTGCAAATATTATAATAATAAATTAAGATTTCCAGCAGTTGGCTGAAAAAATGAGCTCAGAAAACACACAGTCATATCTCCACTGTTCTGACTGTTTAGATAGATTTAGAAATTATATAAGATGTTTAGGACTTTTTGGCTCAACACAAGTTATCAAGTTATGTGGCACTAATGAGACAGAGCATAGTCTCAGATCTCCTGCTTTTGTATTTGGGGCTTAACTGTTTTGGATTTCTCTGATTCTGGTGGCACGGTAGTTAGCACTGTTGCTGCACAGCAAGAAGGTCCTGAGTTCAATTCCAACATCAGGCCGGGGTCTTTCTGTATGGAGTTTGCATGTTCTCCCCGTGTTTGCGTGGGTTCCCTCCGGGTACTCCGGCTTCCTCCCACCGTCCAAAGACACGCAGCTTGTGGGGATAGGTTAATTGGATAATCCAAATTGTCACTAGGTGTGAATGTGCGAATGAATGTGAGTGCGAATGGTTGTCTGTCCCTGTGTGTTGGCCCTGCGACAGACTGGCGACCTGTCCAGGGTGTACCCTGCCTCTCGCCCTATGACAGCTGGGATAGGCTCCAGCGCCCCCCGCGACCCTGAAAAGGATAAGCGGAAGCGAATGGATGGATGGATCTGAGGTTTGCATAACGTTGTTTAAATTGCTTTTTAAAATGCATCTTTTAAAAAAAGAAAAAGCATGCACATTTATCAGTTTTATTTCTGTCTTGTCTGATTTATTATTATGTTTAATAATATTTTAATCTCATATTATTGTTATATATGATACGTTTTTATTTGATTGGATTTTAATTAAACAATGTGATTAAACTGTGGTTAAACGATACATAATTCTTTGTAACTTTATTTTGAAAGGTGGTGAATAATTGTGCTTAATTGTAATTATTATTTGCATTGTTGTGGGAATGGGATGTGGAAGCAAATTAAATTTAAATTGAAACTGCAGTAATTATGAACGTCACCAAGCACAATCTTGTCTGGCATTTGGACACGTCTGATTAATGACTACTACGAAAGTATTGTGGTTTACACATTTGCCTAATAGGCAAAAGTTCTCTGGTTTGATCCTGTGACGAGACACAAATCTTTGGGGTTTTGTGTCAGGAAGGACGTTCGGCATAAAAATTCTGCCAAATCAAACACATGGAGCTACCTGCTGTGGCGACACTTTGTGAATAAGGGAGAATCTAAAAGTAGCTTCTCTAAGTAAAACTGATTCACAGTTAGATGGATAATGATGTCAAGCAAGTTCTTTTGTGTGTGTGTGTGTGCTGCTGCCTGGAAATACTTCCAGCTGTTTGAGCTACTCAATAAATCATAAAGAAATCTGCGGGACATCACTTTCTGATTTGTTGAGAAGACACAATCTTTGTCCATTCTAATTATATGTGGCAGCCCTGTATTCGTCTTTAGCATTTAACAGCTTTTTTAAAAAGACCTTAAAAAATATGGCCCAACAGACCAGCTGTTTTACTATTTACTTCTGCAGTAGCTGTACTGACTAGAAAGTAGCTTACAAAGTGTCATGCTGCTAACATGATTGGAGAGTGATTTGTTAGACTTAGAGACTTAGAGCTTTTTATTGTCATTGTGCAGTTTCTTGCACAGCGAAATTGGGTAGCTGGACCACAAAGGTGCTAAAGTAAGAAGAAGAGAAACCAATATACAAGAAGGTGGAAAAAAATAAAAAAAATAAATAATTAAATAAATAGAATAAAATAAAAAGCAGTGTATATGTATACATATATGAGTGGAACTATATACATGGTGTATGTGTAGGAAACACTGAAACAGACTGGGACCAAAATAATTGCACATGAGCCAAAAATATTGCACAGAACATGGAAAGACTGAGATGTTGCACATAGATGATCAACAGCAGTGTCAGGGTGGATGTGTTCGGGAAGTCTTTACACACTCTTAGTTTGCATTAAGAGTTCTGACAGCCCATGGGAAGAAGCTGTTCTTTAGTCTGTTGGTTTTGCACCTGATGGATCTGAGCCTTTTTCCAGAGGGCAGGATGTTGAAGAGGTGGTGGTTAGGATGGAGGTGGTCCTTTATAATTGCCCTGGCTCTGGAGAGACATCTTGAGCTGGCAATTAAGTCCAGGGATGGGAGTGGACAGCCGATCACCTTCTCTGCAGTTCTGATGACCCTCTGTAGTCTCTTCTTGTCAGCTGTTGTGCAACCAGCGTACCACACGGGGATGACGTGCACCAGCACACTATCGATAGTGGCACGGTAGAAGGACACTAGGAGTTCAGTCTGCAGCCATCTCAGAACCCTCAAGAAATGGAGGCGCTGCTGGGCTTTCTTTACTAGGGCTGATGTGTTCATCAGCCCTAGTATCATTTGTGACATACAAATGATTTGTGCATTTGTATGTCACTTTACTCCTCACCCCTTATTCCACATAATTACTGCTCTTCTACTTTGTGCTTGCACAGCTTTTATTTTAATATCTGTAACTTAGCTTTAGGAGTCAGTTTGATCTTTCAACACTTACCAAAGATGAAGGAAAAGAAGAGTTTTGTCCTGCTCAGAACACTTTTGCATCATAGCTAAATGAGCACAAGCCATACACATAGGATTAGCTTGCTCTTGCAAATTACCAGAACAGTCAAAAAGTAGTTCTGAAGTCGAACTGTTAATGCTTTTTTATTTTTTTTATTTCACGCTGCTGCACAAACGACAAGCTTCAGAGTCCAGTGTCTGATGTCTACACTAACACTTTTGCTGTCAGCATAACTTGTGATTTTGTTTTCATAAGCACCGACCTGAGATGATGTACAGCAGAGGTGGATTCAGATTTGACAGAAGGATTGTAATAAATGTTTTATTTTATTTCTTTTTGTTTTTCAGTTATTGTGTATTGCAGTTTTTGTATCTATAATGTGCTGTATATCTATGAAATTGAATACTACAAAATCATGTTTGTGTATTTCTATTGTGTATTTGTGTGGATGGAAAAGTCGAACTAGAGACAAGGGCTAGATGTTGGCAATAGCTTTGCACTTTCTCATGCGCTGTATTTAAACTGTATGTTAAACTGCATCAATACTATCCCATAAGATTTAATGATAAAAACTATCTCTGAGATGTTTTTCTCTCACCACTTCAGTGAGCTGTTTCGACACACCCAGACAGTGTGTCATGATAGACAACTGCTGCTTTGAAGGTCTAGGTCAGTATTTATCAAACTGATTTCAAGTTGACAGTGCAGTACATGGAGAAATGTAATGGGCAGTGCAACAAGTTAATACGTAAAATTTCAGAAGCAAACACAAACAAACAAAGACAGAGTTAGTGGCAGTTTGGGAGTAGCACTTTCTGTAATTATACATAAATTTAAAAAACAAGTAAATAAATAAATAAATAAAAATGTTATCCAGAACAAATCCAGTGTATTCATACATGTAGTTTCATAGTTTGAAGGGAAAACTGACAGATATGACAGATCCAATCTAAGAAATGTAATATCAGTGGTTTAAGACATCAGTATACATGTATTATATGTATCATCATGCCTGAACATGTACCTACTGGCCAAGGGTTTAAGTAAGAAAACAAACAAGGAAAAACAGTCTTAGTGAAGAATCTCAGCGACTGTGAAAGTTGACAGGCCGAAAGAAAATCCATTTTTAAATCTTTGGATGCATTTGCAAGTATTACCTCTGCTTTGTGTAGGCTAAACTACAACATGCTCTTTCGTGACCCTCGCAAATTTTTTTTTTTATCAGACTTATTACTCCATAATCGTTTGGCTCCTGAGAAAGCATCGACAAGAATTGACATTTTCTTAAACATACTTTTGAAAAGTTGAACAAAGTTCTGAGTTCAACTTTTACATACAAAAGAATTAAAAGGCATTTAGTACGGATAAATCACACTGATATTTCTACTGTCTCTTTTTTGTCTCTTCATCTGTAACTTGAAATCAACTGTGTGTCAAATATGTGTTCTGGAATCAGAACATCATATTTTTGAAATCTTCACTTAATAGCATTTCACAGGTAATAAATGTAATCACTATTAAGCATGTTTTGTGTCAGAAACACAGTATATGTTCACTGATTGAGGTTCCAAACTACTGTTTCAGGTATTATTACAGAATGTAATTAATGAGCATGGACACCTTGTGCTCACTCTTTAGATTTTCCCATGTGTACTATTTTCCTCTTTGTCCAGTGGACTTGCACCTTGATTTCAAATAGAAGAAAAGTTGGACTGGTTTTAAAAACTTTGCATTTCTCAATCTGGTCCTGGTTCAACATACTCCCCTTTCTTTGCTTCTTATATTGACTCTTACTGGGGATTTATGCCTCAGCAGGAAATCTACATCTATAGATATGTCATTATAACAAACCCCTTTCAAACCCTACAAAGTAGCTTATGGTGCAACATGACATGCATCTCCCTAGAAATGCATGTCAGGTTACACTACCCTTTGGGTCAACGCATTTGTGATTGACCTCTTCTTTGCATTTCCAGGTTTTCACTGCAGTTTTATAATTAATCAGTGAGAGAATACCAGTCGCTAATAACAATCAATATAAGAGTCAATATAGGAGAAAAACAATAAATATAAGAAAAAAATAATAATAGCATAAAAGTCAGAAAACTCCTGGAGAGAGAATGCTGAAACAATTTCTCAGAATAGAAATAAGAGAATGTACAAAAAGAAATGGAAAAATTTTTGAGACGAATTTGTTTACCCCTATGAAATATTTGTTTGTGATGGTGCATTATGTATTAATAACATTGTGGTCCTCCCAAATGTTTTTTTTAATGCGGTGCATGCCTTTGTTGTGATCAATTCAAAAACTGCAGTGATGCATTAGATTAGGTTCATTTTTTAGCATAGCAGGAACTGACGATACTGAACAAAGTAGTTGTGGACAGTATCGACCCAACATGCAGTTACATTTCTGGAGAGGTATATGGTTGGTTAGACTGGAAGTTACAGCATAGGGTATCAGATAGGTTTGTGGTTACAATTTCCCTCTGAAGTATAAATCCCCAGTAAGTGTCAAACTTGTCAGTCCCCATTTACAGAAGCATGCACAGACCCAGAAAGCCAGTGTTAACAAAGAAAGGTGATAACCCCTGTTATGATAATCGATCTTGGATTGCTTATATGGGATTTTGTTGAGTAGACTAACATGAAGAAAGCTTTCCTAGATCCCTAAAGGTAAATCAAAACAGTCAGAGAAAAACAGACCATTTCTCACTAAAGGTGAGAAAAATATGGGAAAAGGAAGTCAAACAAACCAGCCCCCATGAGGGTCAAGATCTTTCTGTTAGCCAATCAGTGCTGAAGGGATTCAATACAGTGTCTCGCTTGGCTGATTGCTGAATAATAAATCATGTTTTATAGTTAAACATGAAATGTATACAGCTGCAAAGATGAAAATAAAAATAAATACAAGACAATATCTCAGCATTACATTTGTGTTCTTGGAATTTCCCCTCATTTTCCCTTAACTTTATTTGTTTAATTGTTAAAGAGGTTCTTTTTTTATGCAGCAGTGATTCACAGATCAGTATTAAATGGATAAATAAACAAAAAAACCCATCCCTCTCAAAATAATCAGGTACAAGAATTGGATGAAAATGGGTGAAAAGCAGCCAGTTTCCCAAAAGTCTAGGAAGCCTGTAGAAGTTGCTCAAGATGACCATAAAACTATTACAAAATCTGGCTCCTTGGAACCAATATATTAAAAAAACAAGGGGTGTATTAAGACTTTTGCACAATGCCGTATGTAAAAATGTGCAATTTGTTATGTAATGTGCATCATATAAGCAGCAAAGGAGCATTATGTATGTTGGACACAACAGAGTGAAAGTCCAACGTGAAGTATGTGTGTGTGTGTGTGTGCACGCGACAGTGGCTTTACATCTGTTGTTGAGTATAAGTTTAGGTTAGGCCGTATAAGAGAGAACGAGAGAGACGGCTTGATTTTGCATTTCTTGATGCGTAAGAAACCCCTGACACGTTCTGAAAAAAATGAAGAGATGAGACATAATAAGATGGATATAACAATCCAACAGAGAGCAAATAGAATTTGAAGAATTTGCTGGAGAGTGAGAGAACTGAGAGGCAGTGAACAAGAAGGAGATGCAGATCAATAGAAGCAGTCAGAAAAAGAGCTGAGTGATGTGTGGAAATGGAGTCAATGAAGGACAGATGTGCTGACAGAGAGTGAGACGAGGAGTGACAGCGGAAGAAGCCAAGACGGGGAGAGGGAGAGTGAGTGAGAGAGTGAGGGTAGGCAGGAATAAAACAGTTGGATGAGAAGAAGGGTGGAAGAGGGACAGACCTCATGGCTACAAGTCAGACTTTCACCGAACATGAAAACAGAAAAACTAGATTCCTCCAAATCATCATCAGACCAATTCTGCTGTTGTACCACATACAATAATACTGTGAGACATCTAACACTTCATAAAAGTAAGAACAGTAACATTCTAGAAATAAAATAAAATAAAATAAAATATGAGGAACAAAAAGGAAAGCTGAGAACTTAAACCTCAATAAACCTCAATAATCTTTTATGTTTCTTTGGCAAATGTTGATGCTTGCAAATCTGAAGTATGTAAATATTGCAAATATTATACTGTGGCTTTTACAATCACCAGACAGAAAACATTTAATAGACTTTCTTAGAGAGTAGCCTTCACACTTTCCATGTTTTCTTACTAGATAAGTAACCTTGTAAACCTAGATACACCTAGATACCTTGATAGAATTCATCCCTCGGCTACAGTTTACCATTGGTGCTTTTAATATTGGTAAGTGCTTCTTTTATTACAGAAAAAAAAAAGTAAATTTCCTTATTAAACACCCTTTGGTAGAAAACACCTTCAGCCTTGTTCTGCATTTTACAAGCTGTTTTATGTATGAATTTTTAAAGCAGACTCCTTAAAAACACATGCACTGCACTGACAAAAATTCACACAATTTCATACAATGTATTTTGTTACTTTAGAAATACGGGGAGGGGGGGGGGGGACACATCAATAAATCAGCAACAGCTGTTCAAGTTTTGGAACAGGCAATAAAGGCAAACCTGGCTGCAAGGACACAGTAAAATGTATGTCCTGATCAATAAATATTCCATCATTATTACTATACTATTGATTATACTGTTATTGCTCTATAGGTGGCCCAAATAAAGTATGACATTTATCTAGAAAAAAACTATTTCAGTTTACCAAGCAGCTGCATGATCAGCAACACAAGGAGGGGCCCATACAATCTTATTTAACTCATATGGCAATGTTCTTTAGTAGTTTAATTTACTTTAGTGCCAGCTGTTCCTGTGTTGTTCTGGTCTTTGTAATATTGTGGAATAGAAATTGTGTGTGACTGAGTAAATCAGATTTCATTCATTACAGTTGCAGCTGATGCCTTGTGACTTCTAGTAGGTGGAACAGACCTAAAGTCCTTAGTGGAAACTTTAAGAGATTCAGTCTAGTAACTACTATACTTCTCCTCCAGTACTGACGTACTTACGTTATTGTGTCCAGGCAATGGGCATAGATAAAGTCAGAAATAGCATGAAAGGAGGAGCTATGGTGTAGAATGCATGCCGCCTAAAGCTTCTCATTTGTGTCCTCTAAGTGAGATTTATATTGGAGGATATCAACTAAGCTATGACCTAATGATAGCTTAGCTGAAACCAGCTGACATGTTGGAGCTTGGCTTTGTTGTCTGCCTGAATGAACAACATGATGACCATGTGGAGTTGTCTGGTAAACAAATCAAAGTCAGATTATACATAATTCATGATCAGAGATGGGCAGTAACGCGTTACTGTAATCTGATTACTTTTTTCAAGTAACGAGTAAAGTAAGGGATTACTATTGCAAAAACGGTAATTAGATTACCGTTACTTTCCTGTAGGAACGCTGCGTTACTGCGTTACTAAAACCGTGATTTTTTTGCGACAATGTCTCATGACAGTGACGTAAGCGAGTGCAACGTTCGTGACAACAGCTGTGTGTAGATCAACAATGGATCATATATCGAGTGCGGGAGAGAGGGTGTGTGCGTGCAGCGTTTAAAGCGTGGAAGTACTGACCTTATTTTGAGTTTGATTCCATAAAAAGTGACAAAAACATTAACGTCTGTTGTGCGTGGGAAGAAAACTTCTTTTTACAGCGAAAAAAAACCCCCCTAAACAAGCACCGAGTGCGCTACCACGTAATGTGAAATTCACAGAGAGGCCGCCGTATCCTTCCACTGACCGCTGCGGCACACCTGCACCAGAGCACACCTCCGTCTACCCTACTCCTGCTTTACA
This sequence comes from Perissodus microlepis, assembly GCF_051167445.1. Lineage (NCBI taxonomy): Eukaryota > Metazoa > Chordata > Actinopteri > Cichliformes > Cichlidae > Perissodus > Perissodus microlepis. The sequence goes on from NC_140480.1 coordinate 21,236,829, forward strand.
GGTGAAAATAGAGCAACAGGACCGCTGAGTCTTTGGTTTTATTTATTTTCTGCTGTGTTTTACTTGCATCTATTTGAAAGACTGAGTGTAAACACAAAAAAAATATTTTATTTTATGTGCTGGAATGTGCAGAAAATAGGTTTAAATGTTAAACTAATTTCTTCAAGTCAGAGAATGGTGCATATAATTTAATTTTTGCTTGATGCATAAAGTTAAAAGATTAAAACTGATAAAACAAGTAAAAAAAAAAGAGACTTTTCCATTTGATTACATTTTGTATGATGGATTATGCAGAAAAAGTAGAATTGGGCTGAAAGATCTATCGCTTTATCACCTATTCAGGTTGTAAATCGTGTTTTTAAAAGTAACTAAGTAACTAAGTAATTAATTACTTTTGAAAATAAGTAATCAGTAAAGTAACGGGATTACTTTTTTGGGGAAGTAATCAGTAATTAGTTACTGATTACTTTTTTCAAGTAACTTGACCAACACTGTTCATGATACTGCAATTATAGAATAGAATAGAATAGAATAGCCCTTTATTGTCATTGTGCATGTACAAATTGTGGGCGCTCCACACCAACTGTGCCAGAATAAAATATGAATAGTAGACAGCAGGAATAAATAGCAAATGGGAGAAATATGTACAATCAAGAGGGATATATACAAAAATAAGAGAAATGCACACACTGGAGAACAAAATAGTTGCAAAGTGCTCGGAGGAAGTGGAAAGAAAAGACTTGGTCTGAATTGGATTCATGTGTGAATGGCCAGAATGATGAAGGTAACAGACCATGGCTCAGATTAGTGAGGTGGGTGGGCAGGGGTGGGGTGTCGGGGGATGGTGTTTGTTGACAGCCTGAATTGCCCTGGGGAAAAAGCTGTTTGTGAGTCTATTGGTGTGGGACCTGATTGACCTGAGGCAAAGATCAGAGGGCAGCAGGTTAAACAGGTGGTGGGTGGAGTACAAGGGGTCACCTGTGATGGCCCTGGTTTTCCAGACAGAGGAGGATCTGGTGATGGTCTCCAGGGGTGGCAGAGGGCAGTGAATGATTTTTTTGGGCGGTGTCAATTTCCTTCTGCACAGCCTTCTCTACAGAAAGGTGTTTTCAACCACTGCTCCTGTGCAGTCCTGTCAAATCCCAACTGCATGTTGCTGGAATAGAGAAGAAATACCAAAGAAAAAATTCAGATAAAAATGCAGTGTGAAAGAAACAGACAGTGGCTTCAGTTCACACTTTTCACTGTTTTAAACACTGTTTCACTCTTGACTTTACTCAGCACATACAAAAATGCTCTAAAACATGATTAAATTTGGCTGTTTTGACTGAATGCAGAGTTTTTTTTGGGTTAGCACTTTGGCCAAAAATATAAGATCCTAAGATCCTAATATGACAAAAACACACTGGATAGATTAATCAAATAAACCAAGAAAACAGGTGTTCTGTGTACTGTGTTAATGTTAGAATAATTAAGACATTAGCATGCAACCGCTGTAATGATGCATGAGATTATTTAATCATTTTGCATTAAAATTCATAAAACTATCAACTGTGTCTGTTATCTCAGATAGTGATTCCAGTAAATTGCCTCCTGTGTGAGAGGTTTCTCTCATCCATGCCCTTTATTCTCCTTCACATTATTCATGTCTTCTGTTGGGGTCACGTTTGCCTGCATGAGCAAACGCGAAAAAAGATATGTTCAGTAAAAAGCAAATCAAGATAAGCTGTAGCTTGATGAGTGAGTAGAGAGATTAGGACCACAACTGCTCCACTAAGAAGTTAATTGTATAGCAGCCTGTAGTGGAAAGTAAATCCATATATGGGAGATAAGTTATATTCTGTTTGACAGCTGGAAGCCTTATCACTGCACTGTTGCGTAATTAAGAGGGGATCATTTCTAAAGATCCCTATGAAGGCAGTCAGAAGGGACACAGTGTGTTATGGAAAAATCTTCACTCTATTTATATCATGAGCAACTCTGTCTTTGCATCAGGCCACTTTACCAAACTTGTATTTGAGAGAAGAGCTTGCACATCACCAGGTTACTGGACATACTGGACATTTTAAGCTCATAGATTTTAATTTTTCCAAATGAAAAGCTGCACAAAAGTCATAGTTAATGTCTTCATCAAAGCATTTTTTTTGTATCTTTGATATTTTATCAAAAACCAGATATTTTCCAATGGGGCTCTTAATCTTTTGTGCAGATTCAAGCAGAATATATTTATGACGTTTTTATTTTTTTTCTGCAAGTGCAAGAAATTAGAAATAACTAAATACATAATCATGCTTTTGATTCTACAGAGTGGGCCATTTATATGGATACACTGTAATAAAATGGGAATGGTTGGTGATATTAAAGTCCTGTTTGTGACGCATTAGTATATGTGAGGGGCAAACTCCTCAAGATGGGTGGTGACCATGGTGGCCATTTAGAAGTCGGCCATCTTGGATACAACTTTTGTTTTTTCAATAGGAAGAGGGCCATGTGACACATCAAACTTATTGGTAATGTCACAAGAAAAACAATGGTGTGCTTGGTTTCAACGTAACTTTATTCTTTCATGAGTTATTTACAAGTTTCTCTTTGTTCACAGCCATTGACATGTCGAAGAGGTTTACACGTGAGGAGCAGATCGAAATTGTGTTGATATCTGGTGAACGCAGTAACCGGGTCATTGCAGCAGATTTCAATGCAAGACCCCCTACGAGACCACCCATCTCCCATGCTACAGTTAGCAAACTGCTTGATAAGTTTTGTGAAACTGGTTCAGTGTTGGATTTGCCAAAATGTGGACGCAAGAAAATTGTCACTAATGAAGAAACATCAGTGGCTGTCCTAGCTTCATTCAGCAAGAGCCCAGTGTTGGATTCAGTGAGGACCAACTCCTCTGACTAAAAACCTCAAGTGACATATAGTGTCAGATTTTACAAATGCTAAAAGTTTGCACATTTTTTTTCCTTGTCTTTTTGCACAGTGTGTACATTCCCTTCGGATTTGCAGTAGTAAATCTGTGAGGTTACTCTGGGATACCACGTAAACTAGGGGCTGCAATCACTGCACATTCTTCAGGGAGCTACTGCACACCAGCTTATGACTTGCAAACACTCAAATTATGCATGCACAACTAAGCTCGTTGACAGTTTGTGTTAAGGTCTCGTTTTTGAAAAACACAGTGAAAATCAAAGTTCGACACCAGTAAAATTAGATGGCATTCTTGGTTTCAGTTTCTGGTGAAAATAGGCAGCACTGATACTGCTCTTTCATTCAGTCACACCAAAACCACTCACAGCAAACCGCCATACAAGGGACTGTCATATTTATCAGAAGTCTCTGGAGTTCTGCATTTCGTTCAGGGGCATTTTGACATGTGGACCGGAGGGGCTGCCCTCAGTTTTGGAAAAAGTGCTGCAATGCTCTGTCATCCAAACACCAAACAGAATTATATTCAACTGTTCAAATACAGCTCAGCAAGTACAGGTCTGAAACATGGATGTGCACAAGGGCAGCATAAATAAATATTTTACTCTGTGTTCCATATGTTAAAAATGTGATTTCCCAAATATGATCAAAACAGGATGTGACTCATAACACGCGGGGTGAAAGTATGTCATTTAGAAATTCACTTGTAGTGTTATGAGTCATTACGGGGGTTGTGAATGCGGGGTGAAATGGGGAGCAAAAGAGAGGGACAGAAACAGAGACATATGGTGCTGTCACAGTAACAGACGGGGTGTAGACATGCGGTAAGTTGCGGATGTGAACAAAGATGCAGGGTCAGCAAGGGTTTCATACACACATACACACATACAAAAACCACATCTCTTCATCTTGCAAAGCTTCTGTATTTAAAAAGCATAACAATTCTCCCATTGACTGACAATAAGAACTGCTAAAAAAATTATTCAGCTTACTTTTCATTATGCACATTTTCTAAAATACAAACAGAGTGAATTATTGGGGTTTGGTTCTCTAACTCACTGACTCCATGGCATTATTAGCATTATTCTTCCTGTTTGCATTCCCAAAGCTTCCAAATTATGGAAATAGTAGTTCCAAAAATCACAGCATGATGATCCACCAACCATAAGTAATGCAAATAACAACAGGACTGGCAAGTCCCTTCATATTGTAATTTTTGTAATTACTCTCCATTATTATTTTTTCATATATTACTGTAACTGTAGCACTCTTATATATTAATTTCTAAAGTACAGCTGCTCTGCAAGGTTTCAGAGATTGATGGGGAGTGTGTTTGTGTGTGTGCCTGAGCGCGTGTGGTGGTGGTGGGTTGGGAGGCTTTTCTAGACTTTCCAGAGCATACGTGACCCAAACTGACGCAAAAGCGGCCTCATGATCTGTCAGATCAGATGATGCATGAGCCTGGTTCATGTAAAATGACTGAGGCTGAAAACAGAGCAGTGATGGGAGAGATGAAAGGAGAGGCATTTACCCATTTTAAGGTCTCTGTGGAACAGTTTGAACCAGGGGTGTCGAACTCCAGGCCTCGAGGGCCGGTGTCCTGCAGGTTTTAGATCTCACCCTGGGTCAACACACCTGAATCAAGTGATCAGTTCATTACCAGGCCTCTGGAGAACTTCAGGACATGTTGAGGAGGTAATTTAGCCATTTAAATCAGCTGTGTTGGATCAAGGAAACATCTAAAACCTGCAGGACACCGGCCCTCGAGGCCTGGAGTTCGACACCTGTGGTTTGAATAGTGTGTCCTAACTATACCAAGCATGCAAGAATTTCCATTCAAAATGGTCTTCTCTGTAACCAATAAGCTGTTGAATAATGGAACTCTTCTCACTTCAGAATTTGTTTCTCCAGTTAATATAAATTCATTGTCCTGTATAATACATGTAGCATTATATCAAAAATATGATACCTTTCCAGTATATAGGATTAATGTCTATGTGTATGTCCCAAAACGGTTGATTCTGTTTTCTGGTCGTAGAGGTTCTTCACTTGAATGAGTGACAAACCGCTACGACCAGATGAACAGAATCAACCTTTTGGGATTTACTTACCTGGATGATTGAGCATACATCAATATATCTGATATGATCTGCAATGCGTGGAGGTATTATTAGATGCTTATTAGATATTAGATATTATTACATTAAAGAAACCCCATGTAATATTAATTTAGTTGTTGTCTCCATAGCCCTGCTGTTATATGCAGTAAAGGAAAATAAACATAGAATTGGCTGATACTGCCAAAGGATGCCTGCTCTGCAAGAGAGAGCCACTGTAAAATCACAGCAGGAGGCATCACAACCCTGCAGGGACATCAGGCAATTCCACTTCAGGCGTAGCAGGACCAGCAGCTGCCAGACATGTATGTCATTTTATAATAAATTTGTTATCCATCTCCAACATTTGTTTGGCTGTGTGAAGGAAGTTACCAGAAGGCAGAATGCCTTGTACCAGTTACAGAGAGATTATAATAGACTGGCAGAAATTCCCCTTAGACTTTCCCATGTGAGCACCTCCATCCCAGACTGAATGGGAATGTTACGCTCCAGCAAACTCCATAGTAGTATGTCCAATACCATTACCATCCTGTGGCTATAGAGCACTGGATATTCACTCACCTGGAAATAAATAAAATTTTACTTTTTTTTTTTCCTGGCTGTCTTCAAGCCCAGATGGCATTCTGGCTCCTACAAAGAACTATTCAAAAGTTAAATGCTGTGTTCTAGAAATGCTGCCATGAGTTTCTCGAAGACTCCTCCAACGGTAAACCCTTTGGTGTGAAGACAGACACCAACTTCATGGCAATCGTGGTATATATGAGCAGTCAGCCATGTCTCGCATAAAGCTAAAACAAAGTGCTCATGTGAAAATATTACATCTACCAGAAAAAACAGAAAAAACTGTACTTCATCTGCAGAAAGCTTTTGCAATGTGTGGCATACCATAGGGATACACTCACTGTGCAAAAACTATGAAAGACCTTCAGAAAACCTCAAGAACAATTTTTTACTTGAAAAACTTACAAAAATGCCCTAATAATTCTTGGAAGAAAAGCATGAAGAAATTAGGGATGGTTTAAGATTTTTTCACAATACAAGGCAAGGTTGTGCCAAAAAAGAATACTCTTTTGTTCATTGTTTTAGTATGCACACCCTCTCTTCAGAAAGTATTCATGGTACTTATTCATTTTTCAAGTTGTACCTTGACATAGAGATAATGGCTTATGTTCACAGAAACTGTTTTTCAGTGAAAAAAAGTGCATTTTTGTACCAGATATAAGAGGTACTTGGCTTCTGTGCCAAGTGTCTTTGATGGGCTTGAAATCATCACACTTCATCAGACATCAACTGGAGACCATTTAAAAAATTAAGGCCTTGATCTTGGCCTTAATTTGTTCTGTCCTTAAGGACAGAACAAGATTACAGTTTTAGTGACATGGCGATAAAGTGCATCAGATATCAGATCTTGTGCTCCAAATAACAGCAGATGTTTTTCATGCTAGTCAAAGAATCCTTTCTTATCCTGAATCAAATGCTGCATGCCTAAAATTAACAATTACCATGCCACTTACTTTTTTTTTAAGATTCTACAAGGAGATACTAGTGACGATAAAAAACAAAGAGTAATTAGTTACTTCTGACTGATATGTTAAGCATCCAAATTTAACATGGTACATTATGTTAATAAAAACATAATCAAGGTGAAGTAACATTTGTAGTAAATCAGTTTTATGTCAGGGGAATATAAATGTTGTTTATAGGAGGTGGCGTAGAAAGGCAGATGGGCTATATTTAAAATAGAAGCTATAACTCAAAAGAATCAAAGAAGCCATGATCAAGACAATCTTCTTGTCATATAATGCTGAATTGTACACTTAAGTCATGTGTGCAAATGCAAGCTAATTAGACTGGATGTTAGGTGAAACTGGAATGGCAGATGTGCTTTATGAGGCATGTCTGCCTACAGTGAGGACATTAAAACATTCAGTTTAAATCATAAAATGTTCTATAGCCTGCTCAAATAACACAGCTGACAAAGTAGCTGTATTAAATCCTTTCTAGGCAAGTGGGACTTCAGCAGCTCATTATCTGAATCAAGCATTGTGGTGGCTCAGAGATTCTGACTCCTGGTGAGGCATTTCTGTGGGACTCTGCATGCAGGGCTGCACAAGAACTAGAGTTGTCCCTAGGGCATCTCCTAAGATTTCATAATGATGTAAACATTTCACACAAGTTGTAAGCATTTTTAAAAACAGGATGAATGCTATTCATCATGTTTTCTATCATGTCTAAGTAGTCAAAGAACAAAGGATTTTTAACAGTCCAGAGTGTAATTATTTTCTGAAGAGACAGCACTGTAAGCTGTGAATGTCCTCCACGTGACTGTGTGTGTTATCTCCAGGCACTTTCTCCTACAGTCCAAAGACATGTGGTTAGTCAGGTAAACTGGTGAGTCTAAACTGGCTGTAGGTGTGAATGTGAGCGTGAATGGTTGTCTGGCTCTCTGTGTTAGTACCGTGACAGACCAAGTGACCTGGGATATGCTCCAGCCCCACTATGAGCTTAAATTGGTTGAATGGATGTATGGAAGGTGTATCTGGTGTTGTTTGTCTCTTTAACCAAGAAAAAACCCATATAAACAATAACTATTTATAAATAATAAATAATAAAACTAAAATAAATAAATAAATAATAATAATAATAATAATAATAATAAAAAGAAACAAACATGTTCTCTCACTGTGACTGTAGTGAATGTTGTTATTGTTTCTACTGGTCTTTACTTCCTCCATTAACATGGTCTGACTTGTATCACCTGATTCATGTTAATGTACATGAACAGGGTTAACATTTGGAGGCTTGAGGCTAAAGACTTCAGAGTTTGATGTGTCATAAATTATTTTGTGAAATAACCATAGTCCCCACACGCAGCTGATTTACATTTCATTATCTGTGTTTAAGTTAAAATTCAGGGACTGACACTTTTTTCTCAAAGCTTTGGTTCTTGATTGCCATGGTGATGAGTGCCCTGTGGAGAGTCTGAAGAAAAAGTACATGCTGCACGGATGAAACATACTTCCTCTTGAAATACATTCGTTGTTTGCTAACTGTATCCACCACATTGGTTATTACACAGTCAAGATGTGATTGAAGTGCAGACTTTCAGCTCTATTTCAAGCAGTTTAACAAAAGTATTTTATAAACTTTACAGACATTATTGTCTTTGAAAACAGTCATTATCAGAGGCTCAAAAGTAACAGGAAAATTGTATTGTATGAGTAGCAGAGTCCTTTTTATTCCACGACAAACTAGGCAGACAAAAGATGTTGAGTTGAACTTGTTTTTGTTAGCAGTTCACTGGAAGTCAATGATAAGTTGATGCACGTTAGGGAAACCATCATCATTAATCTGACAAAATACAAAACAGAATAAACCTACTCGAGAACAATCAACAATCTGGTACATTCTCAAAAATGAATGAATGCACTGGCCATGATAACGGCCCAAAGCTTGGTGCAAAAGTGGCCCAAAAGTTTCTCAAGGCAAATAAATTAAATATCATTCAACGGCCAAGCATGCTTTTCAGATACTGAAGACAAAACTTAATGCAGAAAGACCCACAAACAAGGAGCAACTGGAAGTGGCTGCAATAAAGCAGAGCATCTCAAAGGAGGAAACACAGCATTTGGTTGTGCCCATGGGTTCTAGGCTTCAGATGGTCACTGACTACAAAGGATTTGAATCTAAGTATGAAAAACAATCCTTATATTTAACATTATGTTTGTGTGCCCAATTAATTTTAAGTCTCTGAAGACAGTGGACTGAACTGGGTCCAGTTCCTCAAGAGTTAATGCAATATTTTGTTAAACCCTCTGCATGTCAATCACATCTAGATTGTCTTAGTTAAAATTAAAAAATGTCCAAAAAGTTATGAACATAAAAAGCTAAAACCCTTTATGGAATATTATGCAGAAACACAATATTCCTCAAAATTGGAAACATGTCCCAAATTACTCCATATTTGCTACAGACTTTATGTGAGTATTCTGATCATGTGTGACTTTATAACTGACAGCAAAGAAGTAAAATGATGGTAATGCGTCAGACTGAGAGCTTAATTTACTGCTTGTTAGTAAACTGTTGTTGATTTGTGAATGAGTGGATAAAGGGATGATTTTGAACACAGTCCAGAGGTTTTATTAAATCAAGTAATCAGATTTTCACTAAATGCTATCATGAGAAAGTATAACATGTTTGGCTGAAGACTGACAGAAGCTCTTATCCATGGTCAAATGAAGTGTTTGAGAGATGAAACAGAGATATCAGCGGTGGAGAGAACATTTACTTTATCCCCCTAAACACTTACTTGCTTAGGTCCTGTCCTGATCCTGAAATGACATCCTGAAATGACCTGTATCCCCTCAAAAGGAGTCCTAGAAGTACACATACACACATCTGTTAGTGTTTAAGAGACTATTTTGAGATGCTCTCCAGGCTTAAATGTTTAATCCAGTTAAATTTGTACTTCTCAGATTGTTAAATCCACCATGTGGAATGTCAGCTGAGTGTACAAGGTCAGCAAAACGTTGAAAGTAATTATTCAGTGAAAGAGTAACACACTTTTTCTCCTGCTTCTGCCTCAGCCAGAACCAGTTAAACCTAGTTTCATTTACTGCCCCTACATGTTTTTCAGTAAAGTGAGCTTCTGCTACCTTTATAAATACAGCTTTAAGCCTGTAGTGATCAGAGCACCCAGAAAAAAAACAACGCACGATCTGATATCGTCGTGTTGGTGTTGTTCCCACATCATCATGAAAATGTTGTTCCAGGTTCAACATTGCAAGTGACCAATCAGAATGTTGTGACGTCATACTTTTGCGACTTCAGGAAAAACCGCTGTAAAACAAAAAACTGTACTTAAGCTGCGAGAAACCGCCTCTGTCCGCCGATCAACGGACCCTGACCCTAACCCTAACCCTTTAATAAACGGTAAGCAGAATTGATATTTTCCTTGCAACATTGGAATTTCATAAATGCACGAATGGCTTGGCGCGTCAAAGAATAACGTCACAAGAATGTGATTGGTCACTTGGAATGTTGAACCTGGAACAACATTTTCATGATGATGTGGGAACAACACCAACACGACGATATCAGATCATCCATGTTGAACCAACCCCTTTTTCTCCTCCTACAGAAGTGACTTTCACTTTCCCACACTGTCAAGCTGATCGTGACATCACTGGTCTAATCCAATCATCTTTCTGCTGACCTTCTTCTGGCCAATCAGCCTTGACACTGCATAAATCTTACTTTGGATCTGTCATTCTCCCTTGCCGACGCATTTGTGCAACCCACCTCCTCCCCATCACCGCATCTCCATCATCACTCAGACTCCATTCAAGCCTCCATCTTCATCTCCAGCACCAACGTCATGACTCCAGGGAGTCCTGCACTAATTCCTATCACTGCTGGGATTCCATTCTGCTGTGAAGGGCCGTCGGAGTCTAACCACAAAATACCTCAAACTGAATTCTGTACATCAATAAATCATTTTCAGTTCCTTCTAATGGCCTCTACTTATTGAAATACAAATACTAATAGTAAAAATGTTGTATTGTTTAAAAACTACACAAAAAACACTGAAAAGTAATAAATAAAGTGGAATCATTGTACAAAGAACAAAATGGAAACATTATTCATAGAACATTACTATTCATAGTATAGTATAAACAGTAAATTACTATCATATTCAAAGATAAACTGAATGCAAAGTGTAATGTGATTCAACAGTAAATTACGTCTACTGCAGTTACAGAAACTGTACTAGACGGTTGAAGGACTTTAGCAGGAAGTTAATGAACTGAGATCTCCAAATTTTGACAGCATCCACCTCTCTACATCTGTATGCAGAGGGTAGAACTCCACCCTCAGGACTAAGCTATTGCCTACCTTCACCAGACCACAGCATAGAAAACAGCATTCACCACCACAGTGTTAAAACTTTTCACAGCATCTACTAAAGACTCACTTACTCATATTGAAATTTTGAGGCATTGCCGGCATTGAAGTTAACATGCCAAAGCTAATATTACAGTTTTTATATTTCTAATCACTATTGTCTGTGGCCTCATATTTATAATAAAAGTACTGTAGATAGATAGATAGATAGATAGATAGATAGATAGATAGATAGATAGATAGATAGATAGATAGATAGATAGATAGATAGATAGATAGATAGATAGATAGGTGGTGGTGTGGTGGTTAATACTGTTGCCTCACTCAGTACCGAGTTTGACTCTACCATCTCCACCACAGTCCAGAGATGTGTAGTTAGTGGGGTCACGTTAAATGGTGATACTAAATTGCCCATAGGTGTGAATGAGAGTGGTAATGGTTGTCTGTCTTTCTGTGTAAGCCCTGCAATAGACTGGCGATCTCTGGCCTTATGACTGTTGGGATAGGCTCCACCCCTGAAAATGTTGAATTGGATAAAGGGAAGAGAATGGATGGATGGATGTACTCTAGATACTTACATTCTTGATCTCTCATATATAAACGGCTAAACATCCTTGAACTAATCAGTTATAGTGCATTTTAGGAGGCACACATACTTTCCCACACAAATTTCACAGGCTACGATTTAAGAAAAGGATTTAAAGATTAGAATGATGGAACAAGACAGATGGTCAACTTTATAGCATTGCCTGTCCAGTCCTGATAATCACATCTGACACTGACATGCTATTATGAAATCATATCATCTCACTGCAAGCAAAATTCTGTTTCTGAACTGCATGAATACTGTTGATCGTTGCAAAATGATTCCTTGTTCCACCTTACAGTGAAAAAACAACGACCAAAAAACATGCAAATATTGCAGATAATCATCAGGAGGATTTACACACATCAATAAGTAACTGCAGGCACTGACAATAGTCTGCCCAAAGAGATGAAAAATACCTGCTTCTGGTTTCCAAATCTTACCTTATTCTACCTGAACATGACAGCATTTTAATGACCAATCATTTTCCCCAAGCAATGACAAGTGTCTACAACACCTATATTATAGATGTATCATTAATATTAAAGACATACAGTAGATTAGAGGCATTGGCACTGTCACACATCATTTGTAAAATTAGTTTTGAATGTCTACATGAGGAAAATATGCCCTGTCATTCAGTAACTAGGGGGAAATTACATAATGTCCATGTGAATAACAATAGGAGCTTCTCCAAATGTGGACCTTAACATGAGCGTGTATTATTAAAAATAGATCAGAAATGGCCTCTTTAAAGCCTGATCCATGAAATAATTGCCATAAAAACATGTTTATTGATCACTCTGACAAATTAAAAAAATCTGGGGAGGGGCATCACACTGGTGATGTATGTAGAAGTGTCAAAACTCACAAAAAATGCCGTATCAATATGTCACACATGGCATTACAAGATTATACACCAGTATAAACAGTATGGCAAACAGCAGTAATAGTATAAATAGATGTTTTTTCATTTGACAGTGGATTGCAAGTAGTTGTGGAGTGGTTGAGCAACATCCTAAACATCTGGTTACTGCTTTCAATCGATTTTAGATTTTTGTCTAATTCATAAACACAGACAGTGCAATCAGTCTGAGACAGTCTGCACCAATAAGTGTAGCTTGTCTGGGACATCTGTCTTTGCAGTGGGGGACTGGACTGAACGGGTTTCCAACAGGTTGGATTCTGATTATATTTCCATAAAAATGAAAGCTGCTGTGTGCCTACTATATGGTTTGGTTGCTACCAGTTGACCAACTTGCCAACCGGTCAGAGAGTAGACATGTTTCCTTAGTGATTGGAGGTTGCCAGGGGTTGCTGACTGGTCGCTTGGCTTATGTGACTAATTGCTTATTTAACTTCACTCAATCATGATTTATTTAAATTATTTAAAAAAGACCCTGTGGCTGCTTATTATATGGGAAATAATCACCAACCTTAAAACCAGAATATTTATTACAGTGTATTGTTTTTAATAGTCAGTGTTTTGGGCTCGAGTCTTAGAAAACCATTTAGCCTTTGGCACAGTTAATTATACAGTAACCTCAGTGGCTGTGTTGTTATTGCAGCTGCAGACTGGTTCACTCATGTGTTGCACTCACATGTAAAAAATTTCTGTTTGTGTTTCTGTATATTTTAGGGCGAGTTACTGCAAACTACAATTTACGTACCACATGCTATTTTCTAAAGCACCCAAAATGTTTTGGGAGTGTATAAATTAAATCTCATACCAATTAATCTGTCAGAGCAATAATTTGTAAGTCATGTACAAATTATTTTCTTCTTTTATGCTCTTTGCTTAAGCACAGAAAGGTATGAGTTTTCTTCTGAAAGTCTGGTGGGAAAACATTAATGCTTAACACAAGCATGCTACAAAGTAGGCAGCATCTCACTCTGTCTGAGGCACAGGAAATATCCATAAAACCTCTCAGAGGTAACAATTATCCAAACACACTGATGAGCTCAGAGTACTTTGAATATCACTTAATTTCTACACATATTCTCAAGATATTAACGTTTGTTGAAACATTCTGGGTAATCTTTGTGTTGAAAAATGTAAATCCTATTTAACTTTTCCTTGCAGGTTGGGAATGTAAATAAAATACATAGTGTGGCTTGGACCCAAATTTGATGTCAGGAAAATCTTCAGAATGAAACGAGTGATTCAGTTTGGCTTCATATCACTGTCACCAGGGTGCAGGATCTTAAAAATGAGCTAACTGTTGTTGGCAATATTATGACAGATGTGACTAGAAGAGACGTACTGGCCCTGGATGATGCTCAGGCAACTGAATGGGAAGATTAAAATGACAGTACTTCTTTGGTTTTCAGGTGGGTTCTTCTTTGTTCACTACCGCTGGAAGGAAACAAAAATAGTGTTTCTATTACAGCTTTTTAATTAACTCTCTGTCCTGCGTTACTGTCTTCCTCTTACTTGATTTGTGGCAGCATGCCTTGCAGGTACAGGAGGGGAGGTGTTGGCAGATGATAACACCTCTAAAACTGACAACACCTGAGCACAGTGATCCATTTAAAACAGTTCTTGAAGCTCAGTTTCTGTCCTAGCTGACACTTTTTTTTGCACCATACTGCATCATACTCAACATTCTATCCCACCTATCTTCTCACAGCTTGTCTTAAACAAATTGGCTTGTTCAGTGACTTCTGCAGTGACAGACTTCTACTTTTACAAACACAGCATACAGAAAGAGATCACCATTGTGTTCCTTTGTGAATTGGTCAGTTATTTCAGTTGTGTCTAACCTACTTTAATACTCTTCCAGCTAGAAAATCTAATTAGACTAATATCCTGTGTTCGTGGATGACTTATTCATGTATGGGAGATTGGATATTATTATTCATTGATGAAATTATTGTTACTGGCAGTGTAGTGTAGTTTGGGTCACTACAGCATGCAGACTGTGGAAGTGAAGACAAGGGTAGGGATTCTAAATGAATTTTAAGCAGGAAATGATGACTTGGCTTAGGTCTTAACGAGGACATTTTTCACATCATAAGATGTGGAACCAGGATCAAGAGAAGAAAGAATCCAACAAGTAAATAAAATGCGAGCATAAGTGTGAAAGCACAAAGGATTTGATCCCTGAAACTATTAAAAACACTGCAAGTACTGGCACTTGGAGAAGAAGTTTATGATTAAAAGCTGTCCCTGAAACTGGAGCCTTGTTAAGATTAATTGTACTTCATTACTTTGAAATAAAGAAGGAGGAAAATGTAATAAATTCACATTTTGCTGCTTTTTGCTGCCAGTGTATACAAGGACCTTGGGATTCATCTACATATGCTCAGCCCTGTTTACACAGCTAGTTCACTCATTATTTGGCTCACTGAAGTAAATTTTCACATAAAGGGACAACAGTCAGGCACCCTTCCTGGTGCCTTGGGCAAGATTAGGATTTGATGTGCAGCGATTTAGGTAATTAAGTAATTTATTATTTATATTCTTCACAAAACAAACCAGATGATGTCTGTTAGTCTGGATTCTTATTGATCGACCAGCTGCAATTACCATCGTAACACAGGCTGTGGGAAAGTTGCTAGATGATAGTGTTGTCAATGTATCAGGACAAGAAAGCGGAGGACAAGCTTGTTGCAGATGGAAAAAGTTTGCTTTATGTGTTTGAATGTGAAGTGAATGTGTGCCTATATAACCTGTACCTTTTTATTTTTAGTAAATCTAATCTCAAAGTTTCTGATAATAAAAACCTACAAAGTAGCAGGATGCATGAGATATAATCTTGTTCCTTCTAGCTGAAAATCCTAGTTTAAACCACCACCTCATGTGTCTCCAATTTTAAACTTTGCTTAGTGTGTTTGTGCTTTCTCATTTGCATTTTGCTTTATTTCAAAGTACTCCCCTGCAAGGGGAAAAAACACTGCTAACGGGGTACCCAGTTCATTGAAGTATAACCAAATGGGGTCAGAATGTGACGAGCCGGCAGTGAGGATGTGTTGACTTAGCTTCTGCAGTCACTCCACGATCATACTTGCCTCCCCATCCTGCTACTGGCAGAGTGTAGCTATTTTGGCAGATGGCATTCAGCAGGGACATCTTGTTAAGGTGAGGTAGCCAGATCACGTCCATCTGTTTGCATGGAGTGCAACTGCTCTCAACTATATCTAAATCTGCAGGGTTAATGCAATAAGCCAGGTGTGCAAGGAAAAGAATGGGAAAAAATGATGGGCAGAAACAACAGCAGCTGATAGTGTTTTCAATCTCCCATGAAATGAAATGGGGAAAAAATATTTGGCTTTTTAACGTTGTTTCAAGGTCAAAGATGCTGCTAAAACATAGATTTAAATATATGAGCTCAATTTATACTGTATGAAAGCCTTTCAAGAATAATTCTTTTTCACGTTCATAATATATGCACGCGTACAAGAAAGGAAGTTCATGTAAAAACCTCTCATTTTAGGTGAATAGCTGACAAATAATCACCACTGTCAGTCAGGATTCGTGTTTTGGAAGTGCACACCGCTGTTGTAAAAGTCAATTAGGACTAAAAGTCCATGCCATCCTCTTAATGAAACCCCAATAAAACATGATGTGCATGTTTGTGTGTGCACACAAGCAGGACATAATACAAGAAAATAGGGATAGACACAAGTTACAAGTTAGCAGGATTGCTGAGACAGAAAGAGGCTGACCTTCACCTCAGGCAATGCTTTTCCTTAGAACATTTTTTTTCCTCAAACTGAAGGCTGATGCTCAAAAATACACGGATCAGTAAAGTAATCTAGTTGGCGGTCGCTTGACAGGACCGTCTGAGATGTATGGCTACAAGCTGATATGACAAAAAAAAAAAAAGTCTATTATTGACCTTTGGCCTAGGGTAGTGACAAGTGCACTCATGAGCTATTTCATGCTTGAACATGATGTTTGCGATAGCTTTTTAATGCTTAGTGCAGAACAATCAAAAGCTGCTATGTTTTAGGTCAGGGAGGCCATTCTTCCCATTACTAACCTCCATGTTTTTCCACTGAAGATGAATGAAATCCCCACATAAAGACAGATATATGGAACTACTACCAGATCATGGTAAATGGCCTGTATTTGTATAGCGCTTTACTAGTCCCTAAGGACCCCAAAGCGCTTTACACATTCAGTCATCCACCCATTCACACACACATTGGTGATGGCAAGCTACATTGTTGCCACAGCTACACTGACAGAGGCGAGGCTACTGGACACTGGCGCCACCGGGCCCTCTGACCACCACCAGTAGGCAACGGGTGAAGTGTCTTGCCCAAGGACACAATGACCGAGACTGTCCGAGCCGGGGCTCGAACCGGCAACCTTCCGATTACAAGGCAAACTCGTGGTTGGTAAGATCCAGTAAGTTAAAGTGAGGTAAGGCTCTCCAGGAAAAACACCAGAAAAGCAGTAGTGATCAGCAGGGGCTTGTGGCTATCCCGTCACAACAAGAAGCCCTGCCTATGTCTGATGCCTGAACTGCACTGGACCCAGTTTCAGTGTTTATGGTTGGAGGACTAAGTTGTTTCTTTTAGGGCTCTGTGTATAGTATTCAAAAGTAGTTAAAGAAAACCCCAATTAAATACCAAATAATATTTATTTATCATTCCATTTTACTTCTGAACAAATGATATTGCATTGGCTAAATATACGTTACACTTTTTTTTAAAACAATCTTTAATAATTTTAAAACAAGAAACAAAAGCTGTAAACATTTTCACAGTGCATCTGAAACATCACTGACAACAATGAGAATAATTTAATACATCTAACGCATTTGTTCAAGCCTATGTAGTTAGACAGAATTGTTTTCATATACATACATACAGACACACATATACATATTTACACAACACATTCAGCTTTGTTTGTGTCTAAGAAGCTGAAGAAAGGGGCATCAAAACTCCTGGTGTGTGTGTTCTCATGAACAAAACTGCATCTCAGAAAATAAAAAGGGAAACATGGATTGATTTAAAGACTTGGCTGTTTTAGTCAGAAAATTCTAGTTGCATTGCTCAATTACATTAATCTTTATTTACAATGCATTAATACAGCTATATGGACACAGTGCAAACAGAATGTAACATAATATTCTGACCAAGCATAGACTCAAAGGTCTTTGCCATGTTGCCAGGCTGTATCTTGACAGAATATAGAGATACAGAAGATACAGATACAGAAACCTCCAGAAAGAAGGTTAAGATTAATATGATTAGCAAAAGTTTTAACACACTCTAATGGTGGGAACAGGATTTATTAATGCAAGGACTAACTATAATTGCACCAAGCTTGAACTTTTTCAGACAGCTCAGACATATTGGCACTAAATGTAACCTCCCTCATTGTAAAATGCTCATATAAGCTTGTTTAACAACATTAAAGCCTTCAAAGTACTTAAATCTTTCAATTCAAGTTCACCAGATGCATGCACATTAACATCATTATAGATAAGTTTTCCACTTGGATAATGGGCTTTATATTATGGCCAATTGAATATCCAGCCTTTTTTCTCTTTTCTATAGACATTAGAAGGGAAAAAAAGGAAGTAAGCAGCTCGTTTGGACTGAAACCTTGTTTGGACTGCATTTAAAACATCAAGAAAATAAAAATCATCACCATTTCAAGACACTGCAAGGTGTTGCTCCATCTCTATTTTCATGTTTTGACTGATATTTATAATAACATACATCATAATTAGGCATTTGAACAAACACGTATTATCTTCATCCATGCAAACAATCTACATGAAATCCCTGACGTCAGATATATACAATGCAATATTATTTGAAGGAGTAAAGCCAGTGTAGATTACCCAGGTGAATGGCTAGTAGTACAGACTGCA
Source organism: Perissodus microlepis (assembly GCF_051167445.1). Taxonomy (NCBI): domain Eukaryota; kingdom Metazoa; phylum Chordata; class Actinopteri; order Cichliformes; family Cichlidae; genus Perissodus; species Perissodus microlepis. The sequence continues at coordinate 21,255,197 of NC_140480.1, forward strand.
CACCTAGGTACTTGCAATATTTGTTCATAGAGTAGAACAGAATAGAAAAAATAGACATCAGAATCAGATGTTCACAGTTATGTTTCCTGTTTTGAATGTCCTTTTTTTGCCCAAAGACTGTGGGCAAAACAGAGCCTATCAAGCACTGGACTTGAAGCCGAGTCTTTGATATGTTGTTTTTCATTTTCTTTTCTTTTTTATTATGTTAACCTGGATATTGGTAGAAAAATATGACAGTCCAAGACAGTATTTTTTTGGCTTTGACAGTTAGTGTAAAGGTGACTGTAACCTTTGGTTGCAGCATGACAAGCAGAAAGTTCACACACTTCAGTTTTTATACTACTTTTCTCATGTTTAAAATGTTATAGTTACTATGAAACCACCATCATTAGTCACATATCAGAAAAATAAGTACAATCATTTGTTTCTTTCTAGGAAATGTTTACCATACCATCCTGCACACAGTTCAAAGGCTTTGTGTCACTTTTTTTTCCAACCTGGAGGTTGTGGAGCAAGAAACAGCAATGAGCTGCTTACCCTGAACATCCAGGAAATCTTTGATATATAAATGAAAAGCTGGAGATAATGTTGTCTACAACATCCTCATAAAAAATAAAAAACTGACTCTATGAGTCCGAGGAGAGCCTGTTGTTGTCTTTGCAAAGGGAGCAAGTTTTCACATGTACATGAGTCAGCTGAAATAAACTCGAGCTCCAGACGGCCCGAGGCTTTCCTCACCTCATTTCACAGTTAGCTCCAGGTTCAAAAGATTCTCAAACTTGAACTTCACAACACTTGACGTATATAACTCTTTTAATATGGTCAGACTCGAGATTTTCCATTGCTTTTATTCTCGTGAAATCTCATAAAATAGTTTTAAGAACAATCAGAGTTATATCACAGCAAATACTACAGATCTGGGCTTTGTAAACTCTGAGCTGAAGGTTGCCTGGGGTTATCCCACTTTAGAGACTGAAGCAGCTGTCATTTGGTGTTCAGCCAGGAAACAGCACTGCAGTAGAAAACGCAAAAGGCTGCACTGTTGGTGGTGTGTTGCATGAGGATGAAGACGCACCAACCTAGTATCATATTGCATTAAAGTACCTCCTGACTGATCTTTAGTGTCGGTGTGGGAGAGTTTTTATGCGATGCAGAAAGTGTTGACCTTATTAGCTTTGATTAGTCGCATAACCAAAATGGATACAATCATACTTATGGCCTTCCCTTATCTTAATGACATTTTAGTTAATGAATATTGTAGGAAATTATATATTCAATAAACTATTAAGATGTGACTAACTAATAAATAAAACCAAACTAATCATAAAGTCAGTAGTGGATCTGATTGAGTAACATATTCATGCAAAGCTGGTTTAAGTAATAGATGAGTCCCATCAGATGGCAAAACACTGTGAAGTAATTCCTAACACCGAGACAAAAGTTAGAATTACAACACTATGAGACATGCTTCTGCAACCTACCTCTCTCATATTCTGCATTGCTGTCACATATTTAATGGGTATCTAATGAGTTATCACATTTAATCACTATTCTGCCCTAACTTGTGTCTTTTCTTTGCAGAAGTAATTTCTTTAAAGGTGGAGAATGTGGCACTTGTTCATATCTGTGACATATATAAGTAAGCATGACTTAGTGCTCATACGTGTTTCAGAAAGAATTCTGCTAATATTTTAAAAATTCCTGGATTTTGAAATAGTTAATAAGTTTGGCAGTGTTTTTTGGGACAATTTTATTAAAGCTGCTTAAAATAAATTGGACTTCCCCCTCCTTTTCTTTCCTGGCTCATCCAAGGTTATACAGTTTACTGCCTGTGCACAGTACCAGAGCAAGTGAGGAAATACTGTGCAGCTGCTGTTTTCGGCATCGTCCACATTTGAATAATATTGTGTGCGGCTGTGCATATTCATTTTCATATTCAATAGACCTCAACACAAAGTTTTACATGCACAAAACCAAAAAGAGAAGTACATAATTCTGCTGAATCTCCCACGTATCAGTGTTCTAGCCTCAGCAAACTGAGCAGTGCTAATGTCAGCCTGAACACAACTTAAGTTCACAACTGAGAAATAAGCCTTGAGCTAACAAGCGTCTAAGCCCAGGGCTAAGTGTCTTGTGAAAAGCCCATGTGGAGTATTATAGTTCAGGTGGTATTAGTAATTTTGAATCCATTTCTCCATAAACTGTCCCGACTGAGGCTAGAGGAGTTATTGTAGCAAACAGCAGAATGCACCACATGTGCTGACCTGGTTGTTTTGCATGACTTTAAGCTAATTATTCCATGCCAAACTGAACGTGAAAGCAGAAAATCTGAAATGCTTTTGTAGTTTTTGTGTGTGTGTGTGTGTGTGTGTGTGCGCGCGCTTGTGTGTAAACTGCACAGAACTGCAGTCTTTGGTCTCAGCCTTTCTGTAAGAAAGGAATCGTGGTATCAAAGTCATGCCAGTTAATCACAAGTTGCACTCCAGCACATCTAATTAATTTTGCCCATGGCAGGTCGTTTTGTACTTTTGAGTTGATGGCCTATGCTGTCGGGAGGGAGGGGGTATAAAATTGCTTGTTGGACAAACATTTCAGTTAACCTCATCCATCCTCACTATGCTTTTTTTTAATTTTTATTTTTTTATTAAAATAATGTTGATGGGTGCTGAGGCAAAGCCTTGTGTCTCTCACATTAAAAACAAGCAAAAGAAGTACTAAAGGCAAGCGTTCTATCCACAGGCAGGCTTTTTTCTCCCATTTTGTTAAAATGGCTCTGATTAAAAGATCGCTCAGCTTTATTACAATTTTGGGTCTTAGTCTCATAGGTTTGGTGCTCAGTGAAGCCAGTAATAATAACAACACACTAACTTGTTTATTTGCGGAAATTTGGAACTGGACAACATTTTTTTAGTACCCTAATTAAAGCCTCTTTCCAAGCCTTAAGGCAACCAAAGTTAATGAAAAAGTTTGTTTTTCTAAAGTGCTTGTTTCAAACCAAATAACCATCTCACTTTTTCCTTGGCTAGTTGGGCTTCATTGTAGAGATGCTTCTGTGACATGAAAAAAAATCCTAACCCAAAATATGAAAAATAAGCTTTTAAGTTCTAAATGCTGCAGGTGTTTTGTTTTGTTTTTTCATTTTATTTATTTATTTTTTCTTCTTCCTTTTGAAAAGAATGAAAATATGACCCAGCTCTGCTGCCAAAGGCAACCTTATAATCTCAGGCTCGGAATTCAAGATAAATAAATCATCAATCAGCCTTTTAATTAGTCTTTTCCACAGTTAATGTCATAAAAGATACTAATTCATTTGCAGCAGAAATTCTGCACAAAGAAATTTCTTTTTGCTCTTTCAAACTAGTCTTCAGAAACTGCTAAAACCACCCAAACAGAATGACTGACAGAGTTCAATGTAGTTCTGATCACAAACAGGTAGTGTCCATAAGTATTTGGACAGTGTTTTCTTTTTTTTTGTGGCAATTTTGCCTCTGCACGCCATCACGGTGAGTTTTAAATCAGACAAGAAGTTTAACAAAAGTAACTGCAATAACCTAAAGCTTAAGTTCAGAAATTACAGTCATTTTTATTGTATTGTATTTTATTTTATTTTTTTCAATTTTATATGTCCCTCAATTTTAGAGGCTCAAATGTAACTGGACGATTTACTGTCAAAAGGTTTCATGCCCAGATGAGACCTGTTCCATCGTTACTCTACGACAAATTAAAACTGATGAACGAATTGGAGTTAATTGCTGAACATGATTTTTGGTAGCTGTTCACTCTAAATGTTGATATTTTCATTGTACATTAGGCTAAAAAGTCATATAAAATCTATCAAAGAGATAGTCTAAGGAGCTTGGAAAGAAAGTGGCTGAACTTCTTTAAGTTTTGTGAAGATGTTGCATGAAGACTTTTCACCTCTTCAGTTCTGAACTTCAGAACTGAAGGAGCGGCTTGGATGACAGGTGAAAGACCTTCACAAAGAAGTCCAGTTGCTTACTGTCCAATCTCCTTAGACTACCATGACCTGGATTACTGAGAACGTACATGGACATATCAGAAAAAACATTAGGACTGGTGAAATCAACAACTTGGTGACGTCCATGTTCTAGATTTCAGGCAATGATTGACTGCAACGTATTTTCATCGAAGTATTGAAAACAATAAAATTATGTTAGTTAGTCCAATTACTTTTGAGTCACTGAAAAAGGGCTTATTATAAAAAATGGCTGAAATGCCTAAACAGCTGACACTCTCCACTCCATCAAAATCTTCTTGCCTGGACAGAGGTGACTAGGAAAAATGGAAATAGAAGACAACATCTCCTCCCTGCAGATATACCTTCTGGACAAAAAGGTGGCTCACCAAGCCACATCTTTCCCTAAGTGCTTTGTATTAACACCCAAAGTGTCTGCTTTAACTATAGGAGTAGAGGTTTTGATTTCTCCTCGACAATGAGGTGAAAGCACTCTTTTCATTTTAGATACAACAACAAAGACAACAACAACAATAACAATAACCCTGTGGTCCTTCAATTTGAGGCATACATAAATACATAATATTTAAATACAGTACTCGTAATAAACAGATAAAATGTGGTTCAGGGAGTAGGAAGTTTCATCGTCAGTTCCTCCCTCCAAGTCCAGCGTAAAATGACTTGCATGGTGTCTCTTCAGTCTTGGTTTACACTTGAACTGATCAGATAGTTGCTGACACTTGTTCATTTGACCTGATAAAATGCTGATGCACACACCAGTGAAATGTTTGGCTTGCTTATCCTCCTGTATTGGCTTTTAACCACATATTTTTTTTGGCAGTATCACATATTTGAGGCATGAAAGTAGTTTTAAACTTTTTTTTTTCTTTTAAATCAGTCTTACCATTTTTGTTTGTTTGTTTGTTTGATTGCATTTTCACTTTCCCCCCAACTTGCACTTACTGTTATTTGGGCTTCATTCGTGCCACTTTTTGCTTCATACTTCATTTTTACAGTGACTTGTTGTCTAGTTCCTCCACTTGTTCCTCTAGAGAAAGTCACTCTGCATCTCATTGGAGAGCTGGCTGACAGCCACTTCACTGTGCACGGATCCTTGAAGAATCCTGGCGGTTTGCTGAGGACTGTAGTCTATACAGCTTTCTCTATTACCGGTGTCTGTTTCTGGGCAAGGACAGTGTCTGCAGGTCCTGTGGTTCTCTGGTAACCCATTGGATAACCTTGTAGAGTTGCATTCTTCTTTGTGATGGGACTGCCTGCAAATTCCCTTCTCTGCAGAGCCACCCTGGCACAAACATCCACAGAGTCTCCTTCTGCAATTCGCCACATCTCGACACAAGGACTTGCGAAAATTGGGCTTGAAAGCCAGGTAGACGATAGGGTTGTAAAGGGTGGAGGACTTGGCAAAGATAGCTGCCACAGCAAAAGCTATAGGTGGTACAGTTGTTGAGTTACCAAACGCTGCCCACATGGACACAATAGCATATGGACTCCATGCTGTCAGGAAACCGATGCAAACTGCCACTGAAAGCTAAAAAATAGACACAACACAGCAAATAACATGCAATGCAAACATGAATTCATGAAGGAAATAATATTTAGTATAAGTCATTTGAAAAGAAAATAATGCACGTACCTTAACGATAAGCGTTTGTGCATTGGTGATCTTGTTCTGTGGGGACATATGCTGCTGCACAGCCTGGTGTGAGCCACGGACAGTCAGCAGGATGAATGTGTAGGAAAGAAAAATTATAGTGCAGGGCAAAATATAGCAGAAGAAGAAGAGACAGATGATGTAGCTCATAGCTGCAGAATTATAGTTCGGCGCATGCCAGTTGATGCAGCATGCTGTACCATAAGGCTCAGGCCCGTACTCTCCCCAGCCCGACAGGGGACCGACAGCAAAGACTCCAGCGTAGCACCAGATGCCTGCAACCAGCAGGCATGCATGGACATATGAAAACTTGTTACCTAAAGAAGAGTGTAAGAAGGCAGAGGGAGGACAAGAGAAAAGAGTTTTAGAATTGATTATTGACAGATAAGGACATAAAGAAGATATAGTAGGCTCCATTTAAGATACACTGTGATTTATTAACATACTACAAGTAGTACTGCACTTATCCAGCAAATAAGGGGCTCAGAAAAAAAATGCCAAAACAACCCTGGCAACTAGTGATGTGCGATACCACTGATTTCCTTTCCGATCCGATACCAAGTAAAATTCAGGGTGGTATCGGCGATACTGATCCGATACGATACTTTGTACAAAAACTTATTTTATTTATTGTATCTTTTACTGTATCTCAGATTATAGCTTCATAATGATTACGGGACATCAAACTACTTGTTCTTATCGCTTAATAATGCAGAATTATCATATAGAAATAAAAAAGCTGAAGTTGTGCCTATTTGAAAACTTTGCCTGCAGCACTAAAGGACTCCGTGAGAGACGTCTGTCTCGCCCTAGCAGCACCTGTCCCTGTCCCCTCCTCCTCTTCAGTTCGCCTCAACATACGCTCGTCATATTCTGTGATATGATTTACTGTGAGGTGTTTGACGAGGTTAGTGGTGTTGCCACAACACCTCACTGTCTTACCACATGTATCGCAAACCACGTCTCGGCTGTTTGTGGAGGTAAAATACATCCACGCATGACTCCATTTACGCTCAGTCATTGTTGTGAGTGCGCACGCCAAGGGGCTGCGACACATTTATACAGCCGTATTTCGCACATGAGTATGAAAGGCGGAACAGGAAGTAGTTCCTTCAAAAGTAGACAATTATATAGTTTCTTTCCATTGTGTTCCTGTTAAAGATAAACTACAAATTTAGTTTATCATTACCAAAATATCGATATTTTAATATGAGAATTGATTCTAGAACATAAATGACTGGACTAGAAGGAGAGAGCATATTTCTCCTGTTTTGGCTTCCCTTCATTGGCTTCCTGTTAAATCCAGAATTGAATTCAAAATCCTGCTCCTCACATACAAGGTCTTAAATAATCAGGCCCCATCTTATCTTAATGACCTTGTAGTACCATATCACCCTATTAGAGCACTTCGCTCTCGCTCTGCAGGCCTACTTGTTGTTCCTAGAGTATTTAAAAGTAGAATGGGAGGCAGAGCCTTCAGTTTTCAGGCCCCTCTTCTGTGGAACCAGCTTCCAGTTTGGATTCGGGAGACAGAAACTATCTCTACTTTTAAGATTAGGCTTAAAACTTTCCTTTTTGCTAAAGCATATAGTTAGGGCTGGACCAGGTGACCCTGAATCCTCCCTTAGTTATGCTGCAATAGACGTAGGCTGCCGGGAGATTCCCAAGATGCATTGAGTTTTTCCTTTCCAGTCACCTTTCTCACTCACTATGTATTAATAGACCTCTCTGCATTGAATCATATCTGTTATTAACCTCTGTCTCTCTTCCACAGCATGTCTTTTATCCTGTCTTCCTTCTCTCACCCCAACCGGTCGCAGCAGATGGCCGCCCCTCCCTGAGCCTGGTTCTGCCGGAGGTTTCTTCCTGTTAAAAGGGAGTTTTTCCTTCCCACTGTCGCCAAAGTGCTTGCTCATAGGGGGTCATATGATTGTTGGGTTTTTCTCTGTATCTATGAAGCGCCTTGAGGCGACTTTTGTTGTGATTTGGCGCTATATAAATAAAATTGAATTGAATTGAATTGGTATCGGAGGAATCGATATTTCAGTATCTATTCGCACATCACTACTGGCAACACTCTTCTAAAGTTGATTTAAGGGGTAATAAGTGAAGATAAGAACAGAGGAAACCTTATCATGATACCACACAGCCCCTTCAGCAGGATGCCAGCCCGTTTTTATGGTTCAAGCTGATGGTGGGGGGAGGTCATTTTGCCCCAAGGCACTCACTCAACTGTGTCAGCAATTACAGTTGGCTTTTATCTGATTTTGGCCACCCATTTCCCAATCAGAACTCCAGCTATCCACGTGGCACATGAAGGAATTATTATTTCTAAGAAAGTCCACAACTCTCCCTTTTATAGTCTAACCCACTGGAAGCTATTAGAATCATTCTTACATAAAGTAGCGTGAGGCCAAGGATTTCTGAGGAGCAGATATGTTGGAGGCTTGCTCTGAGTCAATAAATTACACTTATTCTTGGTCTAACGTTCTGCAAGCAGATGGGATAAGTTGGTGTGAAACTCCTGTCACTGCATGGTTGCAATTATTGTCTGGATCCAAACATCCACATTGTTTTGTTTGTGTGCTTGTTTGACTAGGAGGGCTGTGTAACAGTGTATAAAAGCAAGAAAACAACACATTTGAACAAAGTTTCTTGCAGGAAAAAATATATGACAGTGTAATTATTTGTGCTCATTTGCATTTCAAACACATTTTCTTGTGAAGCTTGTAGTCTCTTGGCTTTTATTCTCTGCATTATAGACTGCGCGCCACTAAAAAACAGACAAGAGGAGCTATTTCATAACACAGCCTTCAATTATAATGTGCCTATTAGCCAAAGTTAGGACAAATCCTGAAATATCTGCATCATATACTGTAAGTGGACACTTTTCATTAGATGTATATAATCTCCACCTGCATCTCATAACTCATCCGGCAGCACTACATTAGTTTTGTGCTCTCTGTGCTCTTTTTTCCATTTGTTTTGATTTTGTTTCTTGAACAGCTTGACCTGCTTTCCTATTATATTATAGTACTAGAACATGCCTGTTAGGCAGGGTTTTACCTAGTGGACTATAAAGATGATCGATGCAGCTCCCAGTTCTGTGATCCCTGCAGTGTGTATGGGCAAGTGTGCAAAGGATATAAATGAGAATATTGCTTAAATCTGGCACTTAATCAGCACACCCATTCATCGAGTGAGGATAGTAATAAGGGTTCAAAATTAAAACTAAATTACAGGTTATCAATTAATTTATACTGCATATATAGTGTTTTTTAAAATTATGATTTATGAATTATAAATTATGAATTATAGTCAAGTGCTGCTTCGGATTATCAAAGTTTCAAATATTAAAGAAAAGGATGGTTTAATGAAGCACATACAAGTAAATGATAAGTCTTGAAAATTAACCTTTATCAACCATGAATTCAGTGCTTTTTGGATGTGCTAACAGTGTATTGAAATGTTACACTGACCCAGAATCAGCTATTTGTGCTGGTTTGGCTTAGTCATAGACAACTGTGTAGAACAACACATTCTCAGAGCCCACAAAACGTAACTGTGCTTTTTAACATTTTGTGGAGGAGTGCAGCAGCAGAATTTCCCCCAGTTTATAGTGTCCCATAAAACCCTTGGTTTCTATGGATTCAAGAGGAAAGGGCACCATATTACCATCAGATTTGTAGCAGTACAAACGCCAGCATGATGGTGAGAACTAAAGAGGTAAAATCCAGGATTAAAAACAAAATGCAAAACTGTGAATAATTAATATATATGACACAATGAAATTTTAACTGGTTTATACTGTCCAACTACACAAACATGAATGTTGCAATAAATGTTTCTCTTCCCTAATTCTGTTCCTGATTTTAGAATTTAATTTCAAAACTTTAGCATTTCTAAATCTGGTCTTTTTTTTCAATAATCAGTCTACTTTTACTCTTTTACTGCTGCTAATTAGCAAATAGCTGAACCCTTTTAGTTGTGACTGGAAAAAATCTCATTATTCTATCTGAACTCAATGGGAATTTTATCTAAAACTCCTAACCTTGAGATTTTTAGACTATGGATGCAAACCCACAAATAAAAGAAGGTGAGTAGAAGTATGATTAGTGAAGCTTCGCATAGCAATAACACTGAGAGTTTTGAAAGGTTGAGATCAAGGAATCAACACCTTGATTTTTAACCCAGAATAAAGATGCCTTTGATGCTTTCATGATATTTAGATAACTGAAATACTGAAATGTTATATTCATTACAGTTTTTAAGAACAATTACCAGTTTTTCTATAACAAATCATACTGATCTGAAGTGGTAAAAATGCACATGTGAACAACTAACATTTTAAAACACACAATGAATGACAGGAAACACAAACTTTTATGTATTAAAATTATTTGGATTCATTCAAGTCATCTATAGAAGCCTTTCTTGCTGCTAAAGCTGCAGTCATTAGTTGTTTTCGGACAATGACACATTTCGCGTTGTAATTTCTGTCTTTGTACACACCAGAGTGGATGATTAAATAAATTGTGACAAAAGTGCAGACTTTCAGCTTTAATTCAAGGGGCTTAACAAAACCATTAAAATAGTACAGCTATTTCTGGCCTTCATAATTTTCAGTGTAACTACTAATATAAACCTTGAGGAAACCCTCTTGTTATCTAGTCATGAAGACATTTATTGACTATAGACATATCGTGATTATAAACCTTGACAATGACACGCAAACTACCGTGGAGATGGAAGAGTTTTTCTTAACCATGGAAATAATTCTGTCATCATGTACTTTAGTTCTCTTCTGTGGTCTCTCATGCCTTTTGGCTGTTGAGCTGAGCAGTGCATTCCTTCTTTTAAAAAATATACCAAACATTGAAACCTTTGCTTCAGGAGCATAAATCTGATGGTTTATTTAGATTTTTCAACCTATAGATAACCCCTGTCACTTACATCGACAACTCTTGGGATTGTTTATTGAGAATTCCAGTGGAAATATATCACTAGAATTTTCAACATCAAATTTTCAAATTTTAATTTTCAAACTTTTGGAATAATAAGTTAATGAAATACTTTTTTTAAACCCTCTAAATTAAAGCTGAAAGTTTCAATCACATCGAAAGTGTTAAAATTAAAATGCAATGTGGTCCAAGGAAGGTGAACTGATGAAGCAACAGTGGGGACATTGGTGCCGATCTCTTCTAGGAAAAGAAAATGACTCAGGTTTCAGTACTGTACTATCCTGTAAAAGACCAACACAACTCTGAATTTATTAGTAATCCCTACAAGAATGAAGCTAAGCATGCTGCCAATAAATTGTGAATAACTGTGTATTTTTCAAGTATAAGACCTTGTTGGAAAATACATGTTTAAAGATGGGGAACATTTGAAGGCCCAACAAACATCTTCTTCAATAAATATGATGAGGCTGCAAGATGTTATAGCCTTGAAAATTAACATTACTGCAGCATGCCCCCTTACACTGTGTAATGAACTCTTGAGTTGCTGATGCACTTTGATTAGTTTCTTTTTCCAGAATCAAGGATTTTGCCTTCAAGGGGGGGGGGGGGGGGGCAACAAACATCATTATTAACAAGGATCAATATGGGCAAAGCCAAACTTCAAAAATAATTACTGTCAAAAAAAGAATACTCATAATATTTGTAAAGTGCCTAGTTTGTTGGCAAATGTGTACTTTTTTAATGTGGGCTAGAGCTACCATAGAGTGAGAGGAGGAGTACACCCTGGACAGGTGACCTATTCATTTATTAAACTTGTGTACTGTGTTACAGTACACAGTAGCTTCTTGTACAACATAGAATTTCACATCTATATGAGCAGGTTATAGAGTTAGATTACGAGATTAAAAGTGACATTTATGAGAACTGTCAGTGTCAGGAATAATATCACTTTGCATAGTGGCCCTAACAACATGTTAGGACATGTTGTTAGGGCCACATTATTCATAATTTAAACATATACATATATCACACAGAACCTTTGGGGATGTATGATACAGAATAAGAAAAAAACCCTTCTGAAACATTAACTTGTCTTGGTCTTCTTAGAGCTAAGGAGGAATTAAGCTATATCTACACTGGAAGCAATTTGGACCAGAGACCATTTGGTGACTTCAAGTGACTATTGAGTAAATGGAAATAACTACTGGTGATGTGAATGTGGCAGGATCACAGATACGTTTTTCCCAACTTCCAGGCAAACAATTGGTAAATAGTTTGGTTTTTGCACTTTTTTCTATCCCTAAGTGCTTTCTATCTAACATTCACAATATCATGAATCTATAGATCAACAAAAATGCAGACCAAACTCCTAAGCTACAGCCAGCCCTTTGATTCCTTGACCAAGTCAAATAAACAAGGTAAGGTATTTAGTGGCTAAGAGGCCAAATGTGGATATCAGATATGACTTGTTCATCCTAAACTGTAACAAGAATGGAACAAAGTATTTAATCATGTCATTCAATGAAGAAAGAAGAAATATCTGTTAAATGTGCAGGATTGAAACAGGAAAAAAAAGAGATGCATTAGCTTGGTCTCATTCCAAGGGCATGAAACATTGATGTTGTGTCAATTTGGTAGCATCTCACAGATATGCTCCACGTGCCATTTTTTTGTCAGCGCCTTATGTGCACAGTCTAGGCAGCAGTGAGACAAACCTCTCACTCACATGTTTGTAATAGACTCCTGCATATCATTTTAATGGAAGGGGTAAACACGCATTGAGGTAATTTCCAGTGCCAAAGCCTATTTTCTCTATCTTCGCCTAAGGAAGTACTCTGTACAGCACAACCTAACCAATAAGTTAAGTCCATCCATTCATTCTTCCACTCAATCCAATTCAGGGCTGGAGCCTATCCCAGCTGTCTTAGGAGAAGAGGCACCCTGGGCCTGGACAGGTTTCCAGTCTGTCACAGACCTAACAGTAGAGACAACCACTCACATTCACACCTATGAGCAATTTAGATTTACCAGTTGACCCCAATAATTGGATTTCTTTGGACTGTGAGAGAAGCCAGAGAGAACCCACACAAGCACAGGGAGATGCACATGCAAACTCCACACAGAAAGGCCCTGGCCTGATGGTGGAATTGAACTCAGGACTGTCTTGATGTGAGGCACCAGTGAGTCAGGTGAGAATAAAAAATAGCCACAAATGAAACAAATAAAAGGGTTAAAACAAAGCCAAAGCTCCAAACTCAAATATCCAAAAGGAGTATAAACAAGAAACTAGCATACTCCACCACCACTCCTCTCAATGCAGACTTTTTCTAGTAACATCCAATAATGCTGCTGCTTTGGCAGCCACTTAAAAAACAACAACGACAACAAAAAAAGAACAAAACAAAACACCTTCTGGATTTGTTTGTGATGTTATCTGCGTCTAACAAAAGAATATTACTTGATGCACTGCAATGTGTACGTGTTGGGAGTGTATGTTGTCTCTCTGTGCTTTTCTTTCTCTCTTCTTCTCATACTCCCCAATGGCTACAGCAGATTGCTCTCCCTCCCTGAGTCTGCATGGGTCTGCCAGAGGTCTCTTCCTGTTAAAATGAGTTCTTCATTCCCACTGCAGCCAAGTGGCTGCCGGGATAGTTGGATTGTTGGGGGGCCTTGGAATAATACTGTAGAGTCTTTAGTTACAATATAAAGCATCATGAAATAATTATTGTGAAGTGATACTGGAAAGAGGCAGGGACACTTGCGTCTTATGCCTGAGAACTCCCATAGAGAAACAGTTTGACACAGCAAAGTAGTTCATGTGAGTGAGTGAGCATAAGTTTGGTTGTGATTCAAAATGAGTTGCAGAATGAAAAAATGTTAAATGGAAAACACCTGAAAACTTGCTAAAAGGTTTATGTAGATCATCCATGGAAAACAACCAATAATGGAATTACATTTCAAGAAAACTCACTGGGATCACACATGCCATTAAAGCGACTCACACAGAATCTTATTTCACTGGTTTCACAATAACCCTAAACAACCATGTCTTTGATTTTCTTCATTGCCTCAGTTTGGGTCATTCTCGCGGATCACTAAATTCCTTAGTATTAAAATAGTGCATTGTTTCACTATTATGATGATAACTTTATGCTGAATTGCAATGTAAAGCATTAAAAACTGGTGTTGTTACCGTAGTTAGGACAGCAGACCTTGAGCCAGCAGACACAGGAGAGCACCGTTAGGTTGGTCAGACTGCACAGGCCAAACAAAACACCACAAAAGGCATACACAGTACAGGTTGTCTCATTAAACAACCACCTGAATGGAGAGAGAAAGAAAACAGAACATGTGTTACTGTGTGATATTAAGTGAGGGTTTGCCTGCAAATTCCCTTTGGTGAATTTCAGTCAATGAGACTGCAATACATTTTCTGGTCTCCTGGGTCATATTCAACTGTAGCATGCGGTGAAGCACTCTGACCCAATAGTGGTGCATATGACAGCTATCAGCAGCAAATCATCAGAGAATAAGACAGCAGGCAGACAATCATAGGAAGAGACAGAAGACAGACAAAGGTATTATGTAGGATGCATGAACAAAGGAGGCATAAATGCTTTCCACATTATCTAAAACATTTTTATCAGTGCAACACAAAGAAAATATTACAAAAATAGGAAACATGTTATTGTCCAAAGCTCAATGACAGTGGAGTTAAAAAGACATTTGCATTGTTTATTTTTTTGCACAAATACTACTTAAAATCATACACCTGGAAACTTCACACAGAGTTAAACTGAAAATGCTGGCTTTTCATCTGCACTACACAGGGCCTTGCTATGCTACTTGTGTCTTTCTCAGCATTTTTTCCAACCTTGAGTAGCATCTGTAGTCATCTTTTCAGGCTGCAGTTGGCCTCAACAACCTTGTAAAGCCTCAGAGGCAAAACTCTGGCCAAAAAGTCAGAAATCACTTACTGCTTCTTCCCAAGGTCTATGCTATGAGCACACAGCAAGAATTACAAGCAAAAATGATCTCAAAATTAGAATATCAACGTTTTCATAAATGTGGAGGGTTTTTTCAAATTTTGATTATTGAAGACACTGAAGACATTGCTCTGAAAGATTAAAGTGACAATATCAGATATACCATTAATGTGTTGCAAATCTAGCATGATAGTATATTTCCACCTCCATTTTATACACATGGAAAAATCACAAAATCCTTTAAAAATGCATTTATTTGTATTTTATCTGTCGTATCCACAAACAATCAATATGATAAATTTATGTCTGCAAGCATCTGCTTACAAAACCTTAATTTGTCTTTTAATGCATGTCCTAAACTACTGCTCAGGCTGTTAAAGCCCTGGTTTTCGTCGGCAGCTACAGCCTTGCCTTTCAAACCACTCCTCTAACCTCACTCTTCATCTGTCTTTTTCCTTCTATCCTTGTCTCTCATGAAGATAAAAATGTGAAGATGACATAAAAGAGGACTAGATGAAATTTGAAAAAAAATTGAAAACCTGAATTGTCACTCACATGTGTGTGTAGGTTGAAGGTATTGCAAATGGAAACAAGGTTACGGTCATGCTCAGGTCACTGATGGACAGGTTTACCACAAAGAACTCTGCTGGCTTCAAGGAGGACTTCTTTCTATAGGCCACGAACAGCAGGATGCCATTTCCAAGCACCGACAGCACACCTAGGACACAGAGCAATATAATGTAAAGAGCTGAAGAATTTGAGTCCACATTAAAAGGATTGACCTTGGGGGGATAAATCACTCACCAAAAATGGCGTAGAGCGTTCCCATGATGAAGTCATTGTCTTTTGATATTTTAGACATGAACAGAAATGTTTCAGAGGCATTTCCCATCTAGAACAAAAATGGAAAAACAGACAGGTATAATAAAAAGGAAGAAAAACACAGAGAATATGTGTTTTCACCCTCAGGCATAAAAAAAACACAAAGCAAAAAACACAACGGCAAAAATATCTGCATTAAAATGTTACATACTGATATCTTTGGAGGATTGAACACAACAACAAAATAGTTCACCCTGATCAACACTGTGTAAATAGGAGGCCATATCAAGCATATTTCCTCATTTACATCAGACAGTCATTAAAATTCAGTGACAAAATGAAATGGGTTTGCAATTGTATTTAATGTAACTCTCTTTCACCAACTTTCTGAAAGTGGGAACATATCAGCCACATAAGTAAGAATTCCTTGAAGTTGATGTGTTGGAGGGCAAAAATGGATAAGGATTGTAACTTAAGGTGACTTTACATGTCATGTTGGGGGCTGCTACTAATTTTCATGGTTAGTACCTTCCAAACCTTGTCCAAGGAAGATCAACTGATGAAGCAACAGTGGGGACATTGGTGCCCAAGGAAAAGAGTGCCAAAACTGCATACTGCAAACCATTTTGTTTCACACTTAAATGTGCTTGTGATGGACATCAGGACTAGACCATAGGTCAATGAAAGACAGTGAGGGTGGTCTGATGAGTCATGTAATTCTTTTTCAGTATGTTTACAGGCATGCTGCTGAAGTGCTGGCTTGTCCTTTCAGTTCTCCAGATGTCAGCCTGGTCATGCATCCATTGCATGTGCAAAAAAGTTACCCTTGTACCTTATTTTTCTTGCTATACTTCAAGAGACCAAAAGTCTTTTGGTTGCATATTGTGATTCTACAGAAGAATAGGCAAGTGGCTTTAATGCTTCCCCCTGCTTCTTTTTGAAACCTTCAGAAAATTCGCGCAGTCTCATCAAAGACTAGAGCAGAGAAGAGAACAGAAGATGGTGCAGAAATCCGATGCCACCCTTCACTTCATAATCACTCTTATCTTGAAAAGCAGGCAGAGATGTGCATACACAGCATGACCCACTGCCAATACAGTTTTCATTGTGACCAACACAAGTTGCTGAGGTAAGCTTTCTAAAGAAAATTATGGGCGGAGATAAGATGGAAATATATTCATAGCCTTTCTATTTACTCAATTACTTCACCTGTACTGAGGGGCACAGGCAAGTTAAATCACCTGGGGTTAAGAGTTGAGCTGCTTGTGTATAAATCCCTATAACCATTCACACTAGAATTTATCTTCAAAGAGCCAGAGATTTCTTTGTGTGGGTTTTCTAATTCAATTTTATGTGGCCCTTATGTGGCCAAGCATCGCTTGTAAGTAGATACAGTGTTGCTCAAGTTTGTGTGTAAGTGTAAATACTTGCTTTAGTATTTGCATAAGTATTGAGATATGCAATTTCAGTATTTAATTAGATTTTTTTCTCATAAACTGCTGGATGTAATATGCGACAAGCTGTAGTTACTACATCAGCTGATATGTATACTTTCAAGCCAGCCATGTTTTGTGACATATGATTTTTCGCCTTTTCCCTTTTCATTTGTTTTTTAAGATTAAATAGAAATATTACCTGAAACATCATATTTTAAAGTCCTAAAAGTTAATTGTGAGAACCTAATTAATCAAATTATATGAAACCATTACACTTGTTCATTTATCTAAGAAAAATAATTATACACTTCACGTTTGCAAAGGGCCATAATAAGTGAATCCCAGATTTATCAGTATGTTTGGTTAAATTAGAATTAAGTGTTTTCAATGGCACTAGTGGCAACTGTTCGTAGGAAACAATTTTTATTTAAGAAAGAAGGCTCTAATAAAATTTGATCTTCGCTTCATACCATGATGGAGAAAAAGGAGAAGGCTGGTCACGTACTTGATAAATACTCCACTTAGACAGGGTATACACATGAAGGAAATTCAAGACTATTGATCTGCTCTTCATGAGCGATCAAACGTCACTCCAGAAAGAGTTCACAAGCAACTACAAGCCTGTCCCATATTTGCTAATGTTCGTGTGTCAATAATCGTGAGAATACTGAGCAACAATAAAGCACTGCGTCCCCAAAAGAGCACTTGTGCACATCTGTTTTCTGCTAAAAATGAAATGATAGGCTTTTGGAATAATGTTTTGAGGACTGATGAGACAGTAATAGAACGTATTGTCTTATGTCTGGGGAAAGAAAACCACTGCATTCCCATTTGTGGAAAATGGTAATGGTTTTCAGCCTGGAGCTTGAACACAGAGCAAGTTGGAGCAGGTTATACTGTATGTGGAGCATAGGCTACCATAGTGATATATCCTAGTAAAAAGTGATCTACCCGAAGATACCAGACTAAGGGTCTAACCCTGCCACACACTACAGGCCCATTTTGAAACGGACAGCTGTAACTGAACCTTGACAGGGTCGTACAATTTGAAGGTGGAATAGAAGACAATACTAAAATACAACTAAAAATGGGGAATAAGACACCAGTTCTTGGTAATTGGGTGGACAGTAGCCAAAAGAGGGATGGAAACCAGGGAGTCAGGGACCAAGCTGAGAATTAAAAAGTTGATTGATATACAAATTTGTTTTTCAGAGATTCTAAAAAAAGAGGCAATCTTTTTTTGCATGTTTTATAATCAGGTCCAGAGAATGGTGGTTCAATTTTTGTATGATGGGCAGATAGCTGATTACAGTTTTTAGTGATGAAGAAAATGGTCAGCATGCAAACACAGAGGTATAAAGGAACCCAGAGTGAATGTATGCTGACCTCAAGTCCAGTAGCGAGAGCAAGAAGAAAATACTTACCAATGAATAGCAGAATTAATGAATTAATTAAAATACACCAGAAGTTCATCAACTTCTGGTGTATGAACTTCTTCAAATGAAGATGCATTTTTTTTAATATTCATTGAAAACAAAGTGGTTTTTTTCTCTTGATAAGTGAACAATTACATAATAACAATTACTCTTATCAAAAATAATTGTTAAATTGTCATCATCACTGAACACGTTGCTGTTAAAAAAACACAAAACAAAAACAAACTCTGCTTTATACCTTGTCTTTTTATTCCATTTATGTAATGTGATCCCAAAGCAAAAGTATGCTGCATTTTCAATCTCCTTGATTGACCTGAAATTTCAGAATCAGTTCAATAATCCACAGAATGCTTAAATCTTCTGCTTCTCATTCTCCTTCATCTCAACCTGACTCAAGTTTGACGACTTTTCACCAAGGCAGCACCAAATGGATATCTCATACATGAAAACAAACAAATGCATATTTATACCCTTTTCCTGTTTCGCGTAAAGCAAAACATCCCAAGACACAGCATTTGAAAATGAATGATGGAATAAATGTGCTCTTGTTGTGCACTCAGACTTTCAGACTACATTTTATGTGCAGTTCTGAGTATTTGCAACAAGCGAAGTGTACATGGGAGCCAAGCCAAACTTCCATTAAGGTTTTTTTATGCTTTAATGAATAAACACTGAATATTCAGCATTCAGACATTTGTATTCAGACTTCATACCATGGCTGGACTATCAGCAAGTTGATTCTAAATGTTTGCAAATGATAAAAAAAAATACTCTACACATCACATGTTGGAACAACATTTGTGCTAAAGCAAGGATATTTTCACATGGGCTGTCTATGTCTATGGCCCGAAGGGAGGTAAACTACTGTACTGGTCAACCTGAGTTGTTTGTGACTGTGATTATGGGTCATGAATGAGGAGATACTAATGATTTTATTGGCTAAAAAGAAGAAATAGATGGTTACGGTATATGAGAAGAAGAATGTGAGTTTGGACAAACAAATAGGTATGGACAAATACTTTATTTGTAACACTTGGGTGTTGCTGTTCACTCTCCATTATATCATTTAAAATTTATATTAGTCTTAATAAAAAAGTGTGTTGGTAGCTCTGGTTTCAAAAACATATATTTCAATTGGCAGTCTGTTCAGGAAATGAACCATTTAAATGAAGAATGTGGCAAAATTGAAAAGATCAAATAATGACATACAGCATACCTGGGCCTCAGAGACGCAGCTATGCAGACCTTCTCTACTAAAATGTTAACAATTTGGTGTGATCCATTTTTAAAACATTTTCATGTTTGTTTTGGTTCTTTTGACGAGTTGTTAATATTTGTTATTGCAGTAAAGCACTGCAGCTATAAAGTCAGACCATCTACAGGTTTAGTTGATAAGAAGCCTGATGCACTCAAACAGCATTATCGAGTGGAGGAATACTGTAAACTACACAATCTTTTAGCTTACAATCACCTATCACTCTTCAGGAGGAATGAAAGATTCATATATGTGCAATTTTTTAGCACAAAATATTAGGAAAAATGTTTTCTGTTACCATCTATAATTATTTATGAGTAAACTAAGAAACTAGTCAGGTAAGACACAAATAGCAGGAATTTCCACCGAGATTACTTGAAATCATATCACCACCTCTCTGTCATTATATTATTGTATTATTAAATAATTCAGGTTCATCTTGTTGATCATTTCAGGTCTTGGGCTACTAGAATGACACATTATTTAGGTTACAACTAAATATTACAAAAAAATCTAGCTGTTGTCAGTATTAACAAGCAAATGAAGTAGAAGTACTTCATATATTTGTTATAAACCCAAATTTACTACTCTTTTGTGTATAATTTAGGCTATTAAGAAGAATGTCCAAAAAACTGCTTTATCCATCTATTTTTTGCAGCCACGACACCTCATTTCATTTAGCATGCTTCCATAAAAATCAGACATCAGCTATAAACAAAAAATGCACACAGTTCCCTGTAAGGGGTAGAATTTGAAGTGTGATTTCATCTGGTCTACTCTAATGAATGCAATATGCCAACAAAAAGAAACACTGAAAGAGCACAAAACAGAAAAGAAAATTCAGTACAAAAGGTTGAAAGAATGTAAAGCAGCTTTAATACGTGTAATTTTAAAGAATCTGGTTAAAGATAGACAATAACAAAAGCAACAAGGTTGCTCATTGTTTCAGCATAATAGGTGGTTTATGTCAGGTCTGAAAGATACCTAATAGCAGGGCTGAGCATCTGGGGTTGCCTAAGAAATAGATTAGAAAAGTTGTAAATGAATCCTTTACACAAGACAGGATTTGAAGGTTTCTTTATTGAAAGGATAAAATTGAAGGTTTTCTTTAGCACGTAAACAAACAAAACAAAACAAGAAACAAAAAAAACAAACAAACATCTTCGCTACTGCTGAAGATTTATCCCAAAAAAAAAAAAAAATAAATAAAAGAAATCAGACTACCATCTAAATCTATTGGGTCTACTGCTGAAGATTTCTAAATCCCTCATCTTTAATTGCATGTTTATGCTTTTGCATACAGTTTGAAAAGAGCCAAAGAACTGACTGTTCAGTTTTTGTCAGGCTCTCATAGGAAACAAATATAATAGTGGCTGCAGATTTGGAGCCAAGTTATGCAGTTATTCTCAAACGATTTCAAAATGTGAGAATATAAGCAGTGAAATGACTGGACTTTGCATTGCTGCCACAAGATCTGGGCAAATTAGGCACTGAGCTGACCATGAATACATGTCAAAGTTCCTCTACAGCAATGTGAAAGACTGATATGGAAAAATAATACTTCAAGTTATTGCTGCTAAAAGTGCCTTTATAAACTGTTAGTGTTCTTAGATTTCCATACACTGCTTTTGTACATTGGCTTAGTTTTTGTTAAATAAATAATCACACTGTGGACCAGATATTTTCTTATATGTCGTAATATGTAAAACTTTAGAATTAATGGAAGGTGTAGTTTCTTTTTTAACCATGGTTATACGTACTGGTTTTACCTTGAAAGATCAATAATGGAAATGTTCCACGTTAGGTTCTCTTTCTATATTTTAGCAATTTATTGGCAGTCTTGAGTATGAGAATGTCAAGCACTGGCACTGGAAGCTGATCTATATCAAGCATGCTGATTTATGGAGGTGATTTATGGATTATATGTTATCAATGAGACCAGTATGAAGGTTCATAAGATCTCACAGAATGTGATAGTTTAGTGTGAAACCATTTCCTTAAATCAGGGTCACATCTAACAGAAAACATAACTCTCTGCTGACTTCTTATCAACACTGTGAAGGCTGCTAAAACTGTCTGTCTTCAGCTTGCCCTCTTTCCATACAAGTGACAAGCTTCAAAACAGAAGTACTGTACACACAGAGACAGAGACACACACACACACACAGAACAGACCTTCACATGACACCACGTCTGCCTGTCTTTGTGATTATTTACGTTACCTCCCACTTCCTCCCTTTTACAATCTGCTCTTCTTGCGGCAATGTCAGGGGTACAAGGGGCAAGACTGGATTAGCAGTCTGAGAAGATGAAGAAGATGAAGGCAGAGACACTTAAAATGAGAAAATGAAAGGGGAGGGACGTACAGCAAGATAGGAATGCATGCTCACCCCCATTAGTTTGAAAAGGGGAAAGTGCAATAAAATGTAAGAGAAAGTCATAACATGATTGTCAGCTTCTAGCCGAGTTGTGGAATTGGAGCTAATCACTGTAGAGAACGTCTTGGGCAGCTTAAGCCTTGCTGTCACACAACCGGAACTTACAGTCTTCACGAATTACATGTACAGACACACAGTTCAACAACAAAGAGCAAGGGCAAAATTTTCTAGGAGACAAAGGGAGGTGGAAATGTTATAAAAGGATTGTAGGCCGGGACAAATAGGCAAGGACAAGTGTAGGATGAGAGAAATCCTATAACTGAAATTGTCAGAAGCATCGAGGGCAGAATGATGGAGATTAGTCAGAAGAAATATGAGACAAAGAGAAAATTTTGTAGAAATGAAAACATCCACGCAGCTCTCACATATCATTGAATCCCCTTGTGGAAAGAAAAGTGATTAAGAGAGCTGGACACTAAAGAGTCCAGCTTTTCTTCTGAAGTTATTTGGAAAACAGATGACTGTTTCTCATCCACTGAGTCCGATATCAAAGACAGCAGTAGGGGAATAACAAGTTGCACATATTTGAATTTGCAAGTCTTGAGTCTTTGGAATAGGGGTGTTTAGCTCTCTATGGCATGGCGTCGCTCTCAGGCAACAAACCACATTTATTTGATGAAAAGAGTTTGACCTTTGACCTGAGTGTTTATTCTTCAGGAACCAAAATCTGCACAGGATACAATGTCAGCTACTTCTAACGCTAATATCATGTTTGAAATAAGTATACAAAAACATATGTGCGTGTACATGAATATATGAAGAAGAATATTTTGGTGTTTTAAAGACAGATTTTGATTTCATTTATTTATTCAAATAGCATATTTTTTTAACCTTTGTGTTCCAACATTATGCAGTTGGAACACTTTTTTAGGGCAATGATGCTGAAGCAGTCAGTGATTGATATATCAATCCCAAAAACCCCAAGCTTCTAAAAATGAGGGTGAAATATTTTTTTCTCAGAAAAAGACAAAAACAAAATTTAAATCATAGCTTTGAAGATTAGCAAAACCAGCTTTTCTTGAGTTGTTTATAATACTGTAAATTGCTTTATTTGTTCTTATATATGCTGCATGTAACAGACAATACATTTAACTCTACATATCTTGCTTCTCAGCAACACTGTGCTTTAACTGTGCTCCACCATTTGACCTTAGAACTGAAGAAGCTTCTCGGATGAGAGGTGAAACGTCTTCAAGTAACTTAAAGAAGTCCAGACGCTTTTCTTTGCAAGCTCCTTTGACTACGATGACCTGGATGACTGAGAACCTTCACAGACACTGTGCTTTAATGTTACTCGCTACTGTGATAAGGACAGCATAAATAAACAACATCACATTTTCCTGAGTGAAATGCTTGATTCACAATGAATAAAATTATCTAGGGAAGAGCTATTACACACATGATTGAATTAGCATTAGTGTTGCTCATAATTAAAACATGCTAAAGAGGCAACCTGATAACAAATAAATTGATGTTTTGTTTTGGAAGAAATTACTGCTTTAATCATCTTTGGTAACATGTAGTCTTCAATTGTTTGCCTTCTTTCTTCTTTGTGCAAAGGGTTTTGATATTACATACTGAGATTCTGCAACCTTCTATGCCTGTGTTGTTAATTTTTAACTATCAAAGAACTTATTGATTATTGGTTTAATCATTACTGAAGTATTGTAACAGAATATGATTTGCATGTAAATTCTATGTTCACTTTTCAACATTTATTTTTTATCATCTTCTATATGTGGTGTGTATATGTTAAAATTGCTGTGACATCCCTTATGCTCCAGTTATGCAGGCCTAGCGACTGGTTAACTACTGCCTGGTCATCACTGGTTGCTAGGAAAATGCTTATTCCCTGACCGGTTGGGAAGTAGTTGTGGGAGGTTGCTAGCAGTAGCTAGGTGATCTCAATCACAAAGGAAGAATACAATGTTGCACTGAAAACCTCAATCTGATTGCTTTGGTCACTTGCAGTTTGCTGTGGTCATCCTTAGTTAAAGATGCTGACTTTAATTCACTTCAATTCAATTCAATTCAATTTTATTTATATAGCGCCAAATCGCAACAAAAGTCGCCTCAAGGCGCTTCATAGGTACAGAGAAAAACCCAACAATCATATGACCCCCTATGAGCAAGCACTTTGGCGACAGTGGGAAGGAAAAACTCCCTTTTAACAGGAAGAAACCTCCGGCAGAACCAGGCTCAGGGAGGGGCGGCCATCTGCTGCGACCGGTTGGGGTGAGAGAAGGAAGACAGGATAAAGACATGCTGTGGAAGAGAGACAGAGATTAATAACAGATATGATTCAATGCAGAGAGGTCTATTAATACATAGTGAGTGAGAAAGGTGAGTGGAAAGGAAAAACCCAATGCATCATGGGAATCCCCGGCAGCCTACTGTCATGGTCCCTGTGCCACGCTGGTCGACCCTCTATTGGGCAATATGTTTGTGGTTTGTTTGCTCTCTCTCGCTCTCTCTCGCTCTCTCTCTTGCTGCGGCGACGCTCATTGCGGGCTCCCGCTGCTGGCCCACACACCTGCTCATCACCGCACCGGCCGCTGATCCCAGCTGATTACTGCACTACTTAGATGGCGAGTCTGCACTAGTCTTCGCTGGATCGTTGAGCTATCAGCGTCAGTTAAACTTGTGTATCTGCCAACCTGTATCTTGAAAGCCTTTTGTTATTATCCCGCTAACCCGACGTTTTGTGTTTAGATCGTTTTTGGAACCGGATTCTGAGAGGAGTGACTGAGGAGGAACTTTTGTGCAGAAAGTGTGGAGCACCCTTCCCCCTAACCCTGTTTCCCACGGACCCTGGCGACCCGGACCTGTTTCCCCTGCAAGTTGTATATAGCCACTTGGTGATTGTGTTCACTGTGAATAAACGCACTGTTCTTCGCTTAACGGAATACCCTGGCCTGCGCCTGAGTCTCTTTCGGAAACCATATCACCTACGTCTATTGCAGCATAACTAAGGGAGGATTCAGGGTCACCTGGTCCAGCCCTAACTATATGCTTTAGCAAAAAGGAAAGTTTGAAGCCTAATCTTGAAAGTAGAGATAGTGTCTGTCTCCCGAATCCAAACTGGAAGCTGGTTCCACAGAAGAGGGGCCTGAAAACTGAAGGCTCTGCCTCCCATTCTACTTTTAAATACTCTAGGAACAACAAGTAGGCCAGCAGTGCGAGAGCAAAGTGCTCT
Source organism: Perissodus microlepis (assembly GCF_051167445.1). Lineage (NCBI taxonomy): Eukaryota > Metazoa > Chordata > Actinopteri > Cichliformes > Cichlidae > Perissodus > Perissodus microlepis. The sequence continues at coordinate 21,280,375 of NC_140480.1, forward strand.
AATAGGGTGATATGGCACTACAAGGTCATTAAGATAAGATGGGGCCTGATTATTTAAGACCTTGTATGTGAGGAGCACGATTTTGAATTCAATTCTGGATTTAACAGGAAGCCAATGAAGGGAAGCCAAAACAGGAGAAATATGCTCTCTCCTTCTAGTCCCTGTCAGTACTCTTGCTGCAGCATTTTGGATTAGCTGAAGGCTTTTCAGTGAGTTTTTTGGACATCCTGATAATAATGAATTACAGTAGTCCAGCCTGGAAGTAATAAATGCATGAACTAGTTTTTCAGCGTCACTCTGAGACAGGATATTTCTAACTTTAGAGATGTTGCGCAAATGGAAGAAAGCAGTCTTACATATTTGTTTAATATGTGCGTTGAAGGACATGTCCTGGTCAAAAATGACTCCAAGGTTCCTCACAGTATTACTGGAGGCCAAGGTAATGCCATCCAGAGTAAGAATCTGGTTAGATACCATATTTCTAAGATTTTCAGGGCCGAGTACAATAACCTCAGTTTGATCTGAATTAAGAAGCAGAAAGTTAGTGGCCATCCAGGTCTTTGTGTCTTTAAGACATTCCTGCAGTTTAACTAATTGGTGTGTGTTATCTGGCTTCATAGATAGATAGAGCTGGGTGTCATCTGCATAGCAGTGAAAATTTATGCTATGTCTTCTAATGATGCTGCCTAAGGGAAGCATGTATAGTGTAAACAGAATTGATCCTAGCACTGAACCCTGTGGAACACCATAATTAACCTCAGTGTGTGAAGAGGACTCTCCACTTACATGTACAAATTGGAGTCTATTAGATAGATATGATACAAACCACTGCAGCACAGTACCTGTAATACCTACAACGTGCTCTAATCACTCTAATAGGATATTATGGTCAACAGTATCGAACGCTGCACTGAGGTCTAGCAGGACAAGCACAGAGATGAGTCGACTGTCAGAGGCCATAAGAAGATCATTTGTAACCTTCACTAAAGCTGTTTCTGTGCTGTGATGAGCTCTGAAACCTGACTGAAACTCTTCAAATAAACCATTCCTCTGCAGATGATCTGTTAGCTGTTTGACAACTACTCTTTCAAGGATTTTTGATATGAAAGGAAGGTTGGAGATTGGCCTATAATTAGCTAAGACAGCTGGGTCTAGAGATGGCTTTTTGAGTAAAGGTTTAACTACAGCCAGCTTGAAGGCCTGTGGTACATAGCCGATTATTAGAGATAGGTTGATCATATTTAAGATCGAAGCATTGATTAATGGCCGGACTTCTTTGAGCAGTTTTGTAGGAATGGGGTCTAAAAGACACGTTGATGGTTTGGAGGAAGTAATTATTGAAGTTAGCTCAGAAAGATCATTTGGAGAAAAAAGAGTCTAACTTAACATCAATGGTACTAAGAGTAGCTGTAGATAATATTACATCTGTGGGATGATTATTGGTAATTTTTTCTCTAATGATAAAAATTTTATTTGTGAAGAAGTTCATGAAGTCATTACTAGTTAATGTTAAAGAGATGGTTGGCTCAAAAGAGCTCTGACTTTTTGTCAGCCTGGCTACAGTGCTGAAGAGAAACCTGGGGTTGTTCTTATTTTCTTCAATCAGTGACGAATAGTAAGATGTTCTGGCTTTGCGGAGGGCTTTCTTATAAAGCAGCAAACTATTTCTCCAGGCTAAATGATGATCCTCTAAACTTGTGACACGCCATTTCCTCTCCAGCTTACGAGTCATCTGTACTGCAAACGCTCACCAACGAGTGCTAAAGAAATGGCCAAAATTGCAACGTAAACTGGAAACAGAGAGGGTTTGCCTTCAATCTCAAAATTGAACCTTTTGAGATAAGTTGGTTTCATTAGGAAGGTGCAATGCCAAGGTGTTAGCCAGATGTGCCACAGGGTTGTAACAGGGTCAGTTGTAACAATTTCTGAGTTCCCATTTCTTGCATGTAATCTTTTCACTATGCTCTGTTTCTGAATATAGCAAAAACTTTCTCTTTTACACCAAAACCCAGTTTGCACTGCACAACACGTTAGTAAATCTGGAATACCCACACTATAGCAAACATCTCCACACAGCCAGTTAAGGACACCTACTTTTACAGCACCGAAACTGATAATGATTAGAACAAACTCACTAGAGAACTGGACTCACATGAATCTTTTACAGTTATGTTCTTTTCAGTGATGTATATTCTCTGCTACATTAAACCGACCCTATTGTTCTTCAATACTGGATGCCAGTATGAGATTAAATAATGATGATCTTGTTCATTTCCTTAGGGACTCATTCATCCAGCTGGCCTATATCCTTTTCAGCTTGAAGCCATAATGTATTATTGTATGCCTCATTTTGTTTTCATGCAGTTATCCTTCAGAAGCGCTATCTCCAGTATGCAGTTGGCATACTGTAGTAGACAAAGTTACTAGATGAACAGAAAATGAATGATTGCCTTTGAATGAACATTTCACCTTGGAATGAAGAGGATTGCAAAGAACTTTCCTGCTTTCCCCCCTATTTTATTATGATTTTCATACCTTTATCATAGTTTTTATTCATGCAGTCTCATTCAGAATAAAAATGCAATTTTCAGAGAGATCTAAGGTTGAAATTGCAACAATTATTACACACGTTAAGAAACAATTCAACTGACATTCAACACAGACAATTAAATACAAAGATCTGATTCATGTGCAATTACACATGAAGAGAAAAAGCAACACTCGCCAAAAGAACTATTTACTCAATCCTTTAAAATGATTGAAAACTCATTACCAGTCCTGACAATTTGAAGTCCTTGAAACAGGACAAGGGTATTTAAAAGCCTTTTCCCTCTTAAAATTATTCTGATTCTCAGGCGAAACATTTGTAAAATATTGTGAGAGCTGTGCTGATTGTACATTTTACACATATATGCAAACAGATTGGAAAGAAGCAGCCGAAGAAGAGATTTGTATATAAAATTCAACCAATGGGAAGGTCTGCAGACATACAGAAATGACCACTTAGCAGCGACATACATAGAACAGGGATATATACTCAATTTCCACATCCACTAATAAAATGTAAAGCATACTGGTCTCTAAACTCTTTAGGTTACTGACCAGGTGCATTCAAAAAGAGCAGATCACAGTAATACAGTAAAGGTATAAATAACTGATAAATAAATAAATAGTAGAGACATTAAGTGTTTCCTTACTTGGAGAGAGAGAGAAACAAAGTCCTTAAAAAACAAGAAATTCAATTCAATTTCAATTCAATTTTATTTATATAGCGCCATATCACAACAAAAGTCGCCTCAAGGCGAATGTAATTTAAGTTTCAGCTTGGACTTACACACTCCTTGTCAAAACACTTGGAGATAAAAGAACATAATGAAACACTGCAAACAATCCTTTGTTGAAAAAAGGCTTTTTGCCAACAAAAACATACACACTTTGGATTACTTTATTAAAGCAGTAATAACACAGTCATATATTTTAGACAAAGCCCTGCTTTCTTTGTACACTTTTTAATTTTTGTCATGCACGCCTCTGTGAAGACTATCCAGAATTTCAAGAATATATTTAAAAATTAAAATTACAATTAATTGTGTTATTACAAAATGAAAGACAAAAAATACTACAGTACAATGGTGACTGTGCTGTAAAATTGTAAGGGATGAGGGTGGATGGACTGAAGTGATCTCAAAGGATACACAGCTACCATTTTTCTCTCATATTCTTATATTTTGCAACTTTATCTTTAAAAAGAGATGAGCTACCAGGGTTATATTTGCAATGCTAAAGCTCGTTCACGTTCATGTTTTCATGTGTGCATTGTTTGCCAAGGTGTGTTTTTCATTTGGAGTAGATAAAGGAGCTTGCAAAGAAAAGCGTCTGGACTTCTTTAAGTTTAAGTTTACTTGAAGACGTTTCACCTCTCATCCGAGAAGCTTCTTCAGTTCTAAGGTCAAATGGTGGAGAGTCCCAGATATAAACCTAGTGGGAGTATCCCCCCACAGAGGGACAAAAGGACCCCCTGATGATCTTCTAATCGCCTGAGCCAAGGTGTGAAACTGGGTGTGGGTCCCAATCAGCCAGAGTTTCGGGTGTGTTCATTGTGAAACCTGGCCCCACCTTATCATGCGAATTCCTGAGGTCAGATGGCCCAGGATGTGAGTGGGCGTTAAGGCGTCTGGGAAGGGATCTCAAAACTGGATTATAGATGGCAGAGAGTTGGTGTCGTAAACCCCCGCCTCTGTTCAAAGATGGTCGCTCACAGTGGACATAGATGGCTTCTTTCACTCCTCTTTCAAACCATCTGTCCTCTCTGTCCAAAATGTGAACATTGGCATCCTCGAAAGAGTGTCCTTTATCCTTAAGATGCAGATGGACTGCTGAGTCTTGTCCTGTGGAGGTGGCTCTTCTGTGTTGTGCCATGCGCTTGTGAAGTGGCTGTTTGGTCTCTCCAATGTAGAGGTCTGGGCATTCCTCGCTGCACTGTACAGCATACACCACATTGTTAAGTCTGTGTTTTGGCGTTTTGTCTTTCGGGTGAACCAGTTTTTGTCTGAGCGTGTTGCTGGGTCTGAAATGCACCGGGATGTCATGCTTGGAGAAAACTCTCCTAAGTTTTTCTGATACACCGGCTACATAGGGGATGACAATGTTGTTGCGTCTGTCCTTCTTATCCTCCCTCGTTGGTGTCTGGTCTTCTTTTCTGTGCCTCTTTGCTGACTTTAAGAATGCCCATTTAGGATAGCCGCACGTTTTGAGTGCTTCCTCTCAGGAATTCGCATGATAAGGTGGGGCCAGGTTTCACAATGAACACACCCGAAACTCTGGCTGATTGGGACCCACACCCAGTTTCACACCTTGGCTCAGGCGATTAGAAGATCATCAGGGGGTCCTTTTGTCCCTCTGTGGGGGGATACTCCCACTAGGTTTATATCTGGGACTCTCCACCATTTGACCTTAGAACTGAAGAAGCTTCTCGGATGAGAGGTGAAACGTCTTCAAGTAAACTTAAAGAAGTCCAGACGCTTTTCTTTGCAAGCTCCTTTGACTACGATGACCTGGATGACTGAGAACCTTCACAGACATTTGGAGTAGATGCGTTTTCCTAATCACTGCCACAGGTTTAATTCTTTTGTCAAGTGTTTAATGTCAGAGTTTTGCTCAAAGTGAATTGCTGAATGGCCAAAGTGCAAAATAGAAAATGGCTCTCTCTGCAGTAGAGTATAACTTCCTGTACCTGTTACACAATGGTGTTTTTGTGTTGCTTATCTGCATAGCCAATTTAATTTAAAAACTATAAACAATGTCTTATTTCACAGTGCAATATTCACGTGCATTATCCAAAGCACACTCTCTGTTGATTCACCTGCTAATTATATTCACAGTAATCACTCACTGTAGCTGTGTCCCAAAACCTAGGCCACATCCTTCGGAAGCCACATTTGTAGACCGATTACATCACAGCCAGGCGACGAAGGCTGTCCCAATTCGAAGGCTGCTCCAAACGTGGCCTGTCACTACCCGATCCCTACCGGAAACCCAATCGGTTCCACGCATGCGCAAATCTTATGTCACTGCCTCTCTTTGCCAACATTGCGACAGTTAAAATATTTGAATGACCCAGCACCCAGTTAGCTCCTAGCATTTCTCGACAGCTCTGCCTCGTTTTTGACTGCCCGGGACATTTAAACAATGGATACCTCCGTATACAAACAAATTCATGCTTTTCTCCTCAACGGAGAATAACAGCGCTGCAAAATAAGAAGAATGGCGCCTAATTACAGACTTAATAATACAGACTTGGTAATATTACACGTGAAGATTCATCAGCCAGATTAGGTGTAGGGATGGGTACTGGTATCTGACATAAACGGTAGTAACCAGACCGAAAAGCAGCGCACATTTCGGTGCTTTTTTTTTCTTGAGATGTCATTCTAGCCAATCATTTTACCTTTCCAAGGATAGTAGCAGGATAGCAGGTACGTACGTTCTTTTAGAGCAGAGCTACAGATTAAAAATGCCCAAGGCGAAGCAGTTAAAAGTCTTGCTGTACTTCACAGCAAAAGATGCAAACTCAGCAGCCTGCAACAAGTGCTTTAAGGTGATACTGTGCAAAGGAGGTAACACCTCAAATCTGATGAAACACCTGGCGATGCATAGCATTTTTTTAAAAGCTGAGAAATGCACCATATTTGATAACTTGCTGCAAGACCTCACACCGAGCACATCTACTGCGGGTGCGGTGCCTGTTATCGGACCCAAAGTTAGCAACATCCCCCAAGAACCCGAAGATTAGAGTCCTGGCCCCTAGCCCTGCCAGTGTAGCAGAAATGATGACGGATGATGATGGCAGCAACAGTCGTTCTTCTCTGGGTCAGTAGCTTAATGTTGTTCGTGTGTAATTTACGCTGAGTAGGCTAACCACATTATTAAATTAATACACGCAAGGTGAACTAGCAAACACCGTCGTAGTTACATGCAGCTGTCTTCTTGTTTGATAGAGTGATACCATATATGCCCTATAGCTGCAGAAAAGGCTAACATTGTTATCTTTTTAGTAAAAAAAACAGCTAAACATGAGAGGTTTTAGGACAAAGTTTGTGTTTTCCATTGTTTAATTACCGGTGCCAACCAAAGGAGTTATGTTGTATCAACAGAAAAATTTTGCAGAAAAAAAGAGACTGCTAAAAATAAAAACATAAGAGGTTTTTGGACAAAGTTTGTGTTCTCCATTCTTTAAGCACCAGTTCGAGCACCGGTTTAAGCACCGGCACCGTTTCAAAAGTACCGGTTTGGCACCGGTATCAGATAAAACGATAACCCTAAACGATACCCATCCCTAATTAAGTGTTTACTGACAATTGACAGTGATAGCGGACATCATCATCACAATTCCAACAATCCTCTCCACACAGACGAGCATAAACATACTCGACTATCACTAAATCAAATTTAACATGCATACACAAACACGATTTGTTATGACGCAAGTTCAGTTCACAATAGCGCTCATTTGCTCGGTCAGCAAGTGGCGGTATGCTCATACACTGGGGAGTAAATCACCATTAAACGAAACAGAAAAAGAAGAGAACATCTGCACATGCACGGTACGGATCGGGGAGTCCTGATCAGTAACTATCTTTTTATTTTTCGTTTTTGTCTACATTATATTGAAAAGTTTCATTATTGCAAACATTTTAACAGATACTTATTATTGTTAACATCTTAACAGATACTCTGACCCGTGACTATCGTAAAATGCTTAGAACGGAAGTAGACACCTTTCGCACATGCGTGGTACCGATCGGGTTTCCGGTACCGATCGGGTAGTGACACGGCTGACAAATGGGCCTGAATTTGAAGGATGGGTCGGGTGTATTCTTCGTGGCCCACCATATCCCAGTATTCAAGCCAATTCCAGTTTCCAACAATGGCGGCAGCTACTTAGTTTTAATATTACTCATATTACGCTTTCTGGGTCACAAAATAAACTTAATATATTTTCAGGCGAGAATGTAGGTGTGTAAACTTCAAATATCTGCTTGTTTTATCAAGACATCACATATATGCAGAAGTGATCCGACGTTTTCGGACATGTCTGTTACCGACCACATCAATAGCTAGCCGGGGGTTCAAGGGTCACTAGAGCTGGTAAGAACAGCGGATTCCCGGCACATCCTTTTCAGACCTTCCACGGTCTTTCGCTTCTCAGGTTAAACATGATATATAAGTCAATTAGATAACTTAAAAATTTTATTGTTTGGCTTTTTTCAGTGTTTTATTTGTTCCTGAGTAAATCGGTTTGGCTGAGATTAAAGTTATTAGATTAGATTAAATAAAACTTTATTAATCCCTTGGATGGGTTCCTCCGGGGTTTTCACACAGCTGAGTAAACATCAAACAGAAAACTGATTAAACAGAAGCGTGACATGGTCGAGAATTTACACCAGTGTCCTGTTATATTTTAGATAATAAGGAGCAGACGGCTGAATTTATTAAACTCCACCAAGACAATGGTACGCAAATCTGAAGGCTAGACCATCCCATTTCACAGCCTCGTACTTCCGGCCTTCTCAGTCTTTGAAGGACCCAGTCCACGTAGACTGCGAAGGCTGGGTCCTCCGAAGGATGCGGCTTAATTTTTTGGACACAACTTGTGTCTTTACGGTTTCTCTAGCTTAGCTTACCTTGTAGTCGACTCGCTAGCAGCATGGCTTCTTCACCTATCCCTCCTGCACTTTCCTGCTCATTGCATCAGATGTTTAGTTACTCCTTGGCAGTAATCATACCTGTAATAAGTGTAGCCTGTTTGCACCTCTGGAGGTCAGGATCACTGAATTGGAGACCTGGCTTTGCACCCTTAAAAAAAAAAACCATAACTAGCCAAGTCCCTGTGGCTGGTGCAGCCGAAGGTAGTGCAGGCCCCGCTAGCTGCCCCCCCGACAGACTGTCCTGAGCAGCTGGGGAAACAGAATGGCTGGGTGAGGAGGAAGCATAATCCTCAACAGAAGTCCCTGGTACACCACCAGCCCATTCATGTGTGTAATTGTTTTTCCCCACTATGTGACACACCCACTGGGGATCAAACTCTGGTATGATTCTGGACTGAGACATGTGAAGCTACAAACATCAGCAACCATAGTCACAATTGTCTTCCAGGGGCCAGAGCAGGCAACATTGAGGGAAATTCAAAACTGCTGGCTAAGGGTAAACGTAAATTCTGTAAAATTATAATTCATATCAGCAGAAATGACACCTGGTTACATCAATCGGAGGTCACTAAAATCAATATTGAATCACTGTGTTACTTTGCCAAAACAATGTCAGACTGCAGTTTTCTCTGGTCCCCTCCCCAATCTGACCAGGAGTGGTATGTTTAGCCGCATGTTCTCCTTAAATTTTCTGAGTGGTGTCCAAAAAACAATGTGGGCTTTGAAGAAAATTGGGAAACCTTCTGGGGAAAACCTGTTTTTTTAGGAGAGACGGCAACCATCCCACTTTGGATGGAGCATGTCTCATTTCTAGAAATCTGGCTAAATTCATTAAACCCCCCAAAACATGACTATTGGGCCTCTCTGCAGTTTCTCTCCTCCTGTTATCCCCACAAAACCCTTTAGAGACTGTGTCTGCTCAAAAAACCAAAAAAATCACAAAGAAAGAACAATATTGTATCCACAGCTGCACCAAAGAGTAAAACAGTGAAATGTGGATTATTAAACATTAGATCTCTTTCTTCAAAATCCCTGTTAGTACATGAATTAATAATTGATCAACAAATCAATTTACTCTGCCTTACAGAAACCTGATTACAGCGTGATGATTATGTTAGTTTAAATGAATCAACACCCCAGAGTTATACTAGTTGTCAGAGTCCTCCAAGTGCATGCCGACATGGGGTGGCAGAAATCTTCCACACCAGCTTGTTAATTAACCAAAGACCCAAACAGAATTTTCATTCATTTTTTGTTGTTATCTACTTTACACAGAGTTTTTGTCTGAATTCTCAGATTTTGGGTAAGTGCTCAGCTCAGATGAAATGGTGATTGTGGGTGAAAAATGACAGCCTCAACATGGCATTTAATTTATTATTAAGCTCAAAAGGCTTCATTCAAAATGTAAAAGAACTCACCCACCACTTTAATCACACTATTGTTGTTATTTGTTGCTATATAAAAATTTAATTGAAATACAATTGAAAAAAAAAAAAAATTGAATTGCTTTCGGTTAATTTATAAAGGGTATCACACTGGCTCACTACTGCACAATCACATACAGGTACAGGTAATACTGCTGATGCTGCCAAACTCAAGGCAACATGCATGTGATGTAGAGAAAGTCTTATGACCAGACTGTTAACCAGAATTTCCTTTTCATTTCTTTCTTGCACATTTTTTATTTCTTCTCCTTCACTTTGTTGTCTGGGTACTCTTAAATATAAATAAGCCCACTCAGTGTAGGCAGAGATAAGTGTTAAGTTATTGGATTTTGATAAAGCTATACAGCTGCATACTGGATCAACTGGTCTTTCTGGTTTCTACATCAGTCCAGCTGTGAAGTAAAAAGAATTTACAAGTCCATTAAAAGACAGAAAAGAGAGGAAACAGGCGCGCGCACACACACACACACACACACACACACACACACACTTAGTAGCTGTGTGAGGTCAAGCAACTAGAAGCTTGGCACTTACCAAGCCATTACAAGTCTAGTTAAACTTATTATTAATAATTGCAAATCTTGCTACATTGACCCTAAAGTGTGTATGCTTTAAATCCAAATGCACAAAAAGGAGCATAAATAAAATACCCAGCCCGAGGGATGCATCTTTGAGAACTGAGCAGAGTCTGAACCAGAAGGAAATGATACAGTGGGAGCTAGTTACAACAAATAAGCACGATTATGTAAACAGGACATGAGTGATTATCTCCCAAAGCCCCCCTCCATCCAGATAAGAAAGCCATGGAACATGAAGAATCCAGTCCTATGATTGCCCCCCCCCCCTTTTTTTTTTTCTTTCCCAGTGTTTGTGTCTTACCCTTCTATGATTAAAAACTCATCAATCATTCTTTACTCCGTAACCCAGTAACAAAATGCTGATGCATTCCTTGTTGCAACTTAGCATGAACTTGTTTAAGGTGTGGAAGGTGACCCGACCTCCCTCTGGTCACATCACTGGTAGATTTTGAAAAATCACGGTTGTCAGAGAGCCAGAAATGTGGATATAACACATCATAACTCACAGTAAGTGTCACTGTGAATGCCATTTCATACTTGCAACATTGGCAGTTAGAGCCAGCAGTATTTTCAGTGTCCAATGATGTAGCTCAATCCAGGCTTGAGCTACATCATTTCTGACAGGGCCACTTTATCAATAACATACAATACTGTGCAAAAGTCACGAGTCAACCCACATTTCTTTGTACTTTGCTTCCAAGGAGCCAGACTTTCTGTCAATATTTAAAGTGTACGTAAGTAATAGCTCTCCAGGCACTCTGGAGGTCTTTTAAAGTTTTTCTTTGAACATTTGCTGCTTTTACGACTCATTTTCACTCTTGTCCTTGTGCCTGACCATTTTGAGTGGAAAGCTTTTTTTTGTTTGCTGAACACTGACCTATGAATCATTCAAGCACAACATCCAAAGAAGAGCTTTGTCCTTCAAGAAGCCTTCAGAAGATTACTAAAAGAAATTACAAGATAGTTTAGATAAGGATAAAGGTGGTCATACAGAAAGACTTTAAAGCTTAGTAGAATTGAACAAACTCTGTTTTTTTGTAGTTCCATAGATATTTGCAGATGTTTCCCTAGAAAAACATAAAGAAATGAAAGTTGACTGCACAGTACTGTGTATCAGTTATTGAGGACAGAGGATAAACTACCCAAGACAAGCTCCATTTGGGTTTATTCCCTTCATTCCTCATCTCTGTTCCTGTTGTTGCTTCCTGCAATATGGTTCTTGATGAGCGAAGGAGAACGAAAAGAAAAAGAAGTTAAAATGTTTGTAGATGTATCCCATTGCTCTTCTTCCCTACCACAACCTCTTGTCTTCATCATTTAACCTGATGTTTCATTATCCCTAAGGCTATTCATTCCTCTAGCACCCTATTTCAGCCTGTTTCTCTTACATAAATATGGTTCCATTCTTTTTTCATCAGCCTGATATCAGTTCCATTGCTGTGAAGGCAGAGTAAAAAAAAAATTCCATCTACATCTTCTGTTAATATGATGTTAAAATGGGGACAAGGGTTGAAATGTAGCAACAGCCATAAACTCTATGTACAGCACATCAGTTTCATTCTCCATACTGGAACTACGTTAAACTGCATTTAAAATAAAATAAATTAAATAAATAAATGAAATGAAATATGCTTAAACTGAAAACAACACTCATGGAGACAATAGTTTAGTGTCTGTGTGAGTGACTGAGTATCTTGAGGACTGAATTTGTAGGCCACTGAAAATCACTGGTGTGTTTTATTGACATCACCTGTCTCTATTCATATTCATTAAGTTTTTAAGATACCTGGTGGTGGGGGAGTCTATAAATTTGTCCAAAATATGCAGAAACTGTGCAATTAAAGAAAAAAATCTTCTCTGAATACCAACACATGTATTGTTTTGTAGTTTTAACAACAATATAATTTAGGTAACATTTTAAGCAGATTTATCAAGTTTTTTTTTTTTTTTTGTCTTTTTAGATGATGATGGTTTAGCTTTATAATTGTCATATTTTTGTCGGATTATTACTGAGAGAACTACTATATGTCTTGATACCAGTTGTTAGAAAATCTAATAAACTGTAACTGTTAGAACAGAGGAGTTTAAATTGAGAAGGAAATGCTTCCTTGGTCTTGTTCTTCACTCGTATACACATCCTAGTATAACATGAACTGTTGATGAATGAAATGTAAAGGTGTGCATTGTTTCTTTTTTGCAAATGGGCTGAAAGGTGCACAAGGGTGGCATTGTCAGAACCCTGGAAATAGGTAAAGAGCTGTTCCCTTATTTCATCCCACGTGTAACCTGCTTTCCTGTCATCTTCCGCGACCACTTTATAGGCCTTTTTTTTTTAAATTCATATTAGTTTTGCCTGTGCATTTCCACTTGCCACCCTGTGATTAGGTTTGAATAATTACTTCAGTATTAGTACATAAATGTACAGCTCAATCCTAAAACACAAGCAAAAACACACAAGTAAAAAAGAATTAATAGGGAGGCAATTACGCTGACTTAAATTGATGGTGAGCGAAGACTGTGTTGTTGTGCCCGGCTGGGTGCCAGTGCAAGATGGCACACTGGCATGCTCCATCATTGAGTAAAACTCCTCAGCGACAGTTTGAGCCTGGGGGACTGATTCACAAGGCTCTTGAACACTTGAAAATCAATTTAAAAAATAAACAAAGTCAGATTGTTCCAGGTCCCACTCCTACCCTGATACAAAGCAGGCATAGCCAGCCTATGCAGCCTAACATTGGGAATATCATCAGTGATAATCCTTGAAATGAAAGTCAGGTCACTTTGACAAAGAACTCATGTTTTCTTTCTACCCAGGTCTGTGATTCTCATGCACAAAGGGTCAGAATGGGAATGCCTGGAGGAACATGTCTAGATTGCTAAATGCATAGCTGCCATGTGATCAGCTGATTAGACATTTGCATTAAAGAGCAGTTGCTCAGGTGTACTTCACAACGTGTGTAAGTAGTGTGGATTTTTGGCCATGTTTAGTGTAACTGATGTTAGCTGGATGCATCTGTTTCCTGATGTCTTAAAGCCTTTCTGGGGTGACAAAGAAAATAGAGCGACAGGAATATCCCACTGTGCTTCAATTAATTCAGTTACCAGTAAATATCAGTAATTATAATTTAAGTAAATATCAGTTGACTGGCACATTTCTCTAATGAGCAACCCAGGCCCAGACTTAATCTTAGGTTATGAAACATTGCCACATGAAAATACAGGTTTGCATGTGGGGGGTCGAGTAACAGCAGAATCCAAAGCTTTGATCCTGCTGCATAGCTGCTGGTTCCTTTTTAAATGAGAATAGCTGCTGACAAGACTTGTAGACTGAGAGCTGTGCTGGCACACAGCCAGTATGCTGTATAAACAAGTGAATTTCATGAAATTAATTACTATATGCAAATGTGTAGTTAATATATATTATATGTAAATCATTTTCATCTTGAAGTTGCAGTAATTTCAGACTTTTTCACTTTGAAGTTACTGTAGGGTGTACTATTTTAGCTATTAGCAGTTGGCTAATCATTTAATTAGATCCTGGACTGGACTGGACTCGCCACAGATCCAATACAGTGGGTCATGTTTTAAGTTAACTAAACTTAAAATTAACAAACCTTTTAAAGTAACAAAACTTCAGTTATTAAAGATAAGCAGACTGCACTTAGTTCCTACGTGATATTTTACAACGTACCTGTTCCTCTTTTTGCACATCTCTTCTTCCATTTCATTGTGCCTGTTCCCCCTTTGATCCACAACCTGCTTTTGACATCCCTGACAGTATTCCTTTGTTGGATTTGTTTGCCCCCACTACAAATCCACCAGGATTTGTGGGATCCCACACCTGGCAATAAAGTCTTTGAACTGTTCCTGCTTCTTAGATCATCATTACTTCAGCCACGTGTCAGGTACATTCAACCAAGACATGATTCTGTTTGATTATTTTTGCTTAAGAAATCTCTGGAAATGCTGACTGTTGATTTAAATTACTTTAAATTAATGTGGGAAATCGAAACATTTTGTCTTTTAATGGCTTGTCCAAGAACAAGTGCAAAGTGAGCTATGACATTTAGGTAAACCATGTTTTTAGTTGTACTACACTAAATCTTTTTTTTTTTTTTTTAAATATATTCACACCGATCAGTAGATAAGTCTGTCTGATCTTTTAATCCCTGCAGATAACTGAAAAATAAAACATGCCCTGCATGTTTATACCTGCTCCCCATGCAAGAATGTGAGTTTTGGAAATAACTTCTACACATGACAGCCAACTGTGTTTGTATTTATTATGTCCAAATGCTTCACACATTTCAGTAGACTGCTGCAGCTTCCTGTTCCTGTTTTTTGTAGGGGGCACCAGATTACAGAAACAAATCTGTTTTGTATCTTATTGCTTCTTTTTTGAGCTTTTTGTAGCAAAAGTAACATGTTTAATAAAAGGTGTGTTAAAGATTCAACATTTAAAAGTAAAATCTAAAAAAATGATAATTAGATTACAGCTGAGAAAGTAAAGCTTTAGTTCATGGTGATGTAGATGATCTTATTCAGATGATCTCATTCAGAACAAAGACAGTAGTGTAAAAACAACAGAATTCACATTTTTCTTGAATCACTTGAAAGCGAGTGATTCCAGCTCATGGTCATCTGGTCAGCTGAGGACTCAGATGACTGAACTTATCACTAACTGCTACGGTTGACTCTTTTGTTATGTCACCTCAAGATAGCCTGCCTGTCAGTGTCATGATTACCAATGTAGTGAAAGCAAGCTCTAGGTTGGGCAGATAAAAACCTGAAAAATGGTCTTAAATTATGAACAGAATAAGCAGGGTGTTACAGAGATTTGCCTTCAGTTGATCTAAAAGAAAATGATATGATAGCGATCATATAATATGCTGTAAGCTGTATAAGTGACTCTAAGACCATGAAATGCTTTCAGATCCTAAAAAGTACATTTACTCCTTAGCTAATAGAGTGAAACACAGTCATCATATTATTAAAAACAAAAAACTGTGTTTTCTTTTTTGATGGTGTGAGTAAATTCACACAGCATGTAGTGATGCTCATTGTCCAAAGGTGCACAACCTTCCATAGTGCATGACACCATGTGTGTGTTACTCCAAACAATGAAGCTCATGTAAATCAAATCCTTTGCTAGGGTTGCTTGCGCTACACATATACCCTGACTTCCACCTGTTATATCTCCATCTGTTCACCAGTTTGTCTCTGACAAATCTCAAATGGCACAACAACACTCATCATTAGTGATTCCTCTTGGTGTTCTTACGTTGTCTGTAATATCAGTGAATCCAACAAGTCTTTCTTTACTGAGACGATAGACGGGGGCGATCGTGGCTCAAGAGTTGGGAGTTCGCCTTGTAATCGGAAGGTTGCCGGTTTGAGCCCCGGCTTGGACAGTCTCGGTCGTTGTGTCCTTGGGCAAGACACTTCACCCGTTGCCTACTGGTGGTGGTCAGAGGGCCCAGTGGCGCCAGTGTCCGGCAGCCTCTCCTCTGTCAGTGCGCCCCAGGGTGGCTGTGGCTATAATGTAGCTTGCCATCACCAGTGGGTGGATGACAGGTTGTGTAAAGCGCTTTGGGGTCCTTAGGGACTAGAAAAGCGCTATACAAATACAGGCCATTTACCATTTTACTGTCCCATCTGCACACCTCAAGTTAAGCTTTGGGCTGCTGTAAACACAAGGCTTGGGTATTTGTTTACACAAGGGTTTTTTTTCTTTGTGGCAAAGACATATAGATGTATCTTATTTGTTTGTTTTGTGTGTGTGTGGTTGTGAGTGAAAAGGAACAGGCTAGACTTGGGCTTCATTTCTCATAGAAACAAGAAAAGAGTTTTTGATTGTTTACCTCCGAAAACCAGGGTTCAAGCAGCATCATTCAGAAATAGCAAGTTCTGCCATGTGTACAAAAGAGTTTCAGGCTAAAGGAGAACAAACATTCTTCTCCTCCTTCATAAATCATCTTCATGTTGCTGGCTTTTTCCTACAATGTGCTCTCTTTCCAACCTCTGAGTTGAAAGGCAGCAAAGAAATATACTTATGAATAATTGTCTGTTTAAATTTCAGTAGGTTAATCTAAATATGATAATTGCATGGCACAGAAAGAAGGAAAACATTTCAGTTTGATGGGCAGTTCTCCAACAAACCACCACTGCGGAATACATCCCAAACAACATGCAGGTGTTTGGTAAAAAGAGAACGTCAAACCTGAATCTCATTACATGCTGAAAGAGCAGCATGCAAAGAAAAGGGATAAGGAACAAATCTGTCACAGGTGGAGACTGCCAACGAGAGAAAAATGTTTATGTCCCAAAATGCAGTTTCACAAATTAGAAAGCTGATACGTTTGCTTCTTTCCAACTTTCTACAAAATGTTAAACATTTGTTTGAGAAAATCGTGATTAATGCGGATTGATCTGCACTTAATGAATTATCAGTTACTGTTAAACCAGTTTAATTATGATACAACCAGTCTTGTTGCAAGGCAAACATTAATGCTGTATTGTGTTCAGGGGAAGTGCTAACAACAGGAAAGATCAAAGGAATGGGTTACTGGATGGAGGGAGAAACATTTTCCAATGCCGTATTCCTTACATAACATATTTCAAGTGCTTTGAGTGTTTCAAAATAAAGTTTCCATCTTTAGTTGGCGTGAGTGTACATATTTCAATTTTGCAGGAAAAACTAAAGACATTTTTTCATGTTCAGAATATATATATATTTAATAACTTTCTAACATGGCAGATACCTTTTTTAATGATGTATTCTTATGTTAATATAAAAAAAGTCACTTCTCATAACATACTTGCTGCTACAAATTTCCAGTTTCTCCTCCAAAGATAATTACAGGAGACAGATTTGCCGGAGGAGGGTTTTGTTCAGATTGGTAAACAAATTTGTTGTTGTTTGTTAGTTTGTTTTTCAATGCTGTCTTCAATTAAACTACAGCAGCGAACTACTTCCTTCATCTCTTATGGGAGGTTTGTTTAGTTCATTGCACAAATGTGACACCATATAAACACAGTATTGTTGCAATGAAACTCTCTAGAACATCATACACACTTTAAATACACTGTGAATATGTTTACCGTTTCTATTACAATGCATATACTCTTGCTGAGGGTTTGCTCAAGTTTAACTGGTTGACGGTAGGCATATATGATAATTTTAAAACTTAATGGAACATTGTGCAGTATGGTGGTATTTTTAAAACTTCAGGGTTTTGCTCGTTATTTTCCTGCATGCCTGTATCCACCTGCTGCCACTGTTGGCAGCTTTTGAGAAGCTACACTTCAACCACAGCATGCATCTGTCGGGTCTGAGTCTTGTGTTCTAAAGGTAAATTACGTGAGGTTAAAGTCGAGTTGCACATACATATATATTCCATGTGAGTTGGTTATGTTAAATGCATTTAACTGGCCTCATGCATGCTGTATCACATTAATATTTACATTATTTATGAGCCTTTAGGAATTCCTGCTTCTTTGCAAACGTACATTTATGCAATTAAAAGAAAACACTGAACGAGACTAAGACTGACCATACATCCATCTGCTAAAGGAGACAGAGTAAACGCGAGACATCACAACTGTTATGGAGACCAGTTTTAGTCCCTCAAATGTGAAAGCTAAACCTGAAGACTTATTGTCATAATATCAAGAGAGTTATCCTTGTTACAAAAAACAAAAACAACAACAACAACAACAACAACAAAACAAAAATAAATGAAAACAGAAGCAATTTAGAAAAAAATAAAAATGAGTCCAAAGGAAATGAGGAGTAAACTAGAACATCCAGGGAAGGCATGTCAGCAGGCAAAGACCACTGTACAAATCAGCAAAGAACAAGAGGATGACTATACTGTATATACACAGACCCATAAACAGTGGAAAGAAAACAGATGAGTAATGAGAAGTAGTGATAACTATCAGAATACAGTGAACACAGAGACAGGAAGTAAAACTTACACACAAAATGAAAGAAAACAAACCTTCCAAAGTAAAACACTGTAAAACTGAGGAACGCTAACACAGACATTCATACCAATACAACACAAAAACAACCTACAGGATACATACTGAACACGACCACATGAAGACTTACACTACACCTAAACATAGAAATGACACACAGAGGGACAGAGAAAGAGAGAGACAGACACAGAGAGAGAGAGAGAGAGAGAGAACAACTAATACCACAAATATTAACAATAACTAGATTTAAAAGGCTTTAAAATGACTTAGGATGAAAATCAAAACAGTAATCCAAACCCTAAGAATAGAAAGCCTATAATATAGCAAAGACTCTAGATTCAAAACAATGCTTAAATCCTTTTGTGGGAATAAAGATAAACAGAGAAAGACTAAGGATAAAACAGAAAGAGAAATAAACACTGCAAACAAAGTGTCAAAATTAGGAAGAAGTAAAAAAACTCAAGGTTACAAGTACAAAAGCATAACTAGCTCTTACAAAGGTCAAACTTTAGATATGAATCAAATCTAAAGTGAGAACTGAACTCCATAAAACTTGAAACCCTGGAAGGAATAAAAACTTCACTAGAAATAAATCAAAAACCAGAAACTAAGAAACTAAAAGCCCAGAATCCAAATATTAAAGAATACTAAACTCAACACTTAGTGACACATGCCACCAGTGCACTATGTATAAAGTTCACAGTTTGGTACAAGACAAAATGAATAAGTTTAACATTTGTGTAACATTGGCGTATTAGAAACACTAAATCAATCTCTAATAATATTTTTTCTCAAATTCTATAAAAAAGTCAATTCAATATTGACAGATTAATTTGTTGATCTCTGGGATTTGAATGTTTTTTGTCTTCCATTCTCAGCTTTTGACCACTTCTGGCTCTGTGATAAGGGTCAAGATGTAATACAATGTAGTTCGCAGTAACTAAGCACACACAGTCTCTCACCGTTTATCATTGTGGTCAACATCTGGTTTACAGTAAAAACAATGCAAATCAGAAGAAAATAACTAACAAAAAAATAAATAAAAACAAAAAACTTGCATGACTGTCATTTCTAATTCCTCATCTGTCAGAATCCAATTTCATTTCCCATTTCCATAAAGTAGAAGCACACTTCTGTGCTTCCTGAAAGGCCGCACGAAACAACTGTGAGAAGAGCAAAATACATGCACACAAGGTAGAGATTAAAAAGAGCCATGTCTGGAGTGCAAGTAAAATATATAACTTTGTTTAGAACTGGTAATTTTCTTAGAAGTCCTTGGGCTTTAAATAATGAAATAAAGATAAGACAGTAAAGGCAGCGTGTCTCTGCTTCTGTTTCTTGGCATGTGGCTGATGGCAGCCCAGACTGCGCTTTTATTCTCTAGTTGATATCCTGAGATCTCAGTGCAAATAAAAAAGCTTTCAGAAACACTGCACCACTCCTCAATATACAAACAACACACACATAACACAGCCTGCAAGATTAGCTTTGAAAGCTCATTTTATCGACAAGCGTGAGCCAAGCTGAGAGACAGATATAGGTACGGCAGTGAGGCAAAGAAACATACTTCCGCACTGCTAGACAGGACAGGTGTGTATTTGCCCACATGCTTTGCCTAAACAGTGTATCCATATCTCATAAAAGAATGATTTGTTACTAATTAGAAGCATGATTCATTACTAATCAAAAAATGTGAACATGACTCGTCACCACATGCCCTGCTTGTTTGTCATGGCATTAGGGTATTTTTAATTCTACATATAGTGATTGAAGACATGTTTTTCACTTGGAGTGCTTAAACTGTGCCTTTACTGTCACGGCGTGGCCATCAGGAACAATAAGTGGACCCAAGAGCAGATTCAGAATGGAGGCTTGGTAGCATGAACTGAGTGCTTTGTTTACAAAGTGAACACAAAAAGGCATCTTGAAAACATGAACTAAAGCTCTGAACAAGATTATGAATGGTTAACATGAACTATGAGATTCTAGACTGAGGTTAACTAAATGCAATACACATGGACAGTGAGGTTCCGGGCTGGGGCGACTGGATTCAGGTGCTCGAGCTTGACAAATAAAATGTGGTTCGAGAGCTGGTGGTCTAGGCCACTGAAACAGAGGGAGAGGAGAGTCAGGGCGGTTCCGAGGATTGAATGAATACTGGTCCGGTTGTCTGCAGGTGAAGTGATGCAGGAGGAGGAGGACGTGAGGTAGAGACCTGGGTGAGTCCAATGGAGAATTGTTCAAAGGTTTTCAAAACAGAGGAGTAGGGAGGCAGGCAGGTGAGGCTGAAGAGCATGCAAAGAAATGTTACCAGCTGTGGGTGAACAGAGGAGACCAACATCCAGGCGTGAGAGGTTATGGCAAGGTTGGTTAAGTATTTTCCATGATCCGAATTGGTTAGCAGACAATCTGGCAAAGGCTGGTTGAGAACAGTCGTCTTAAATACAGCTGATCTGATTCGCTCCAGGTGGGAATCCTGGGAGGAGCGATGAAGGCTACACCCAGAGGGGGAATTACTGTGACTCACCCAGACCATGATATTTACTTGTTTTTGCTAATGAAGAAAGGTAGGCCTAAGAAGTACAACAAGCTGTTCATACCTGAGGCCTTAGAAACTCCCAAGCAAATACTCACAGCCTTGACAAGCTGTTCTCCACTGAACCATCCGAGGTGTACTCTCAGTAATAATCTGAGAACAGCCCCACCAAGGCTGGAGACGGAGCAATACTGGAAGAGCATATTGGAGGACACAACCCATAACAACAACGCCCACAGACCACAGCAACCTTCCTGAACAGAATCAAGTAACCACCATAGCTGCAGACATCCAAGAAAGAATCTCAAGCATGAAGAGTTGGACAACACTAGGCCCTGACAAGATTTACCCCTTGGCTTAAGAAGCAAACTGCACTCCATGAGAGTTCGGCAACAGAAATGAACCAATTGCTAATGGATGAGACACACCCAGAACTGCCAAAAGCCAGTCAGTTCTGATCCCCAAGGATCCACAGATGTGATCAGTCTATAGCCTCAGCACAGCATGCAAGCTCCTGTTGGACAGGCACATTGCTCAGTCATTACATGAGCAGCGTTGAGAAAGTAACTGGCAAAACACCAGAGGGAAAACACCAACTACTAATAGACTGATAGAGCACCCACTGAAGAGTGTAAGACCAGACAGTGTACTGACTACAGTAAAGCCTCAAAAGAATGCCTTACACATTGATCCTGGAGAGTCCAAAACTATACATGATCAACAGGAGCAGTCTCTTCGTCTACCACACCAGGAAAACCCCCAGACAATCCATCACATGCACATAACAGCAGGGTTCAAGATGCTAGCTGGCAGAGCATCCAAGATCTCTGTCCAGAAGAGCGCAGTCCTCAGGAAAAGCAAAGACAATGCGCAGGACCCTCAAACTCCCAGGCCTCTGGTAGAGGACCCAAAGTTAAACATAAAGACGGCACACAGGGGCAAGTGAGGAATTAAAGTTTTCTATTGAGAGAGAGAGAGAAAGTGAGAGAGCAATCAACTGCACTGTTGCTCAAATAATAGAAAGACCTTGATCTGGTCACACACTTATCTGGTTGTTTTTTGCAGTTTTAACTTCATCCTTAACTCGAATAAAGTTACCAAAAATAGTTTAGAGTTTCAGTTTAGACAGACAGAATAATAGATTTGTTGTGCAGTGTAGAGCTGCATCTGCATGGTGAAAAAGACACAGTGCGACAGTTCTTTGGATTGCCCAATGCTTTGCTGTAAGTGGCACAAAAACCTGGTTAGCTATTTAAGAACAAGTCACGGATGAAGCAGGAATGACCTGACTTTTAATGAGTGCTTTATCAATACTAACTTCTGATCCAAAATTTAGATAATGTTGATACCAATTGTATACTAAAGAATTGATGGAGAGATAATATTTAATAAACGTAATAATTCACAATTTTCCCTTTTATTCATTTGTCATTTCAGACATACGAATTCTTTTGAATTATTTTATCCTGAAGTGTACAACCATCTCGTGTTTTCAGAAGGACTAATGGCATTGACCATTTCTTTTAGCTTATTCGTACAAGATACGTTACAAGGTAAGTTATTAACTGTGCCCATAATTCAGTCATATTGCAATTCAGTCAGAGCATGCTGGAAAAAAAACTTTAGCATGCACCCATGGCTTACTCTGAGGCAATGAGTATAATGTGAATACGTTTTAGTACTTTAGATATATTTAAACTTTTCTTACTTGTTTTTATTTCTTTACCTTGTATAACTTATAATGTACGTATAGCTCCGAGCAGAAAATACTTCTCCTGGGAATGCAATAATAAACGGTAAAGCAGACCAGATAGCAGATCACTCTTTCAAACTTATTTTAATTTAACTGTGTAACCTACAGTGTTAATTTCATTTTGTATAGCCTCCAGCGGCTCTGTTTGTAATTACACCCACTGTAATCAGTGCATAAAAATTTGCATTTCCAACATTATGTTCCTCACGCCTTGTATGCTCCATCCTGAACGCTACCATAAAAAATAAATGTTTTGCTGAAGTGAAGTAATGAATTAATTAGGTGTTGTAATAAGTTTTAATTCAGTTTTAATGCACAGTTTTAAATACCACACCCCTGAAAACAATATTTTGTACTCTTAAATGTTTTCATGCATGCAAATAAAAAGAATTATGTTATTCTGGCCAATTTATTATAAAATAGTTCACTTTTTATGACTGTTATTTGACTGTTATTATAGCCTGCCAGCAGTTTAGGAAATTTTTTTCTGATAGATTTTCCCTGGGTTATCAGCTTGGAGTTAAAGAAGACTCTGTTCACTCTTGCAGACAGAAACAGGCCACTGGCTTCCTTCACTAAGAGTTAGAAACAGTAACTCTAGTGAGCAAATAACAGCGTCAAACTGTGGCTGATCATGTGGATTTTATGGCAGATCTGTGCCGTTTCGATGTGTTCACTAGGGGAAGGTTTTTGACATCTGAACAGAGGGCCTTTCAGGAGCACTCTCTGACCTATGGAGAAAGGAAAGAAACACAGGGACAGTCTCTTCTCATATTTTTTTGGATTTCTGGATACACAACTAATTATGGTAAAAAAAAAAAAAAAAAAAGAACGAAAAAGTGGAATTTGAATAATATGTCCCCTGTGAATAAGTAAATGCCTACCTTATCATCTCAATGTTTTCCAATTTCCTTGGCTTGAAGGACATTTGTGGTGATGGCGTGTGAAGATTAAATGTCAAAGTTTAGTTGCTAGAGCCTGGGTTTGTTTTCCACATCAGGTCTCTTTAAAAATAATCAAACTCTGAACAGAAGATGGTTTATATGAAGCTGTTTTAGTAACTGGCCAGTTCTGTTTATTATTATTGTGAAAAAAGGAGGGTCTCAAATGAGACATCAACTGATACACTCTTCTGACTGGGCTATCATGCACATAAAGTATCATGTGCATGATAAACAGAGACTCTGTATCTGGCTATTAAAGTAATATTGTATGTTTGCAAAACATGCATTTAACTGTACGAATGCATTAATGAAAAGCTTAAATTTAATAAAACAATTCTCGCCCATTTAATCTTTTTCTTGCTTTCAAAACTTCAAATGTCTTACTTGCATGTACAAAATTACACAAAAACGTCCATAAGGTTCAAGGCAGTATAAAGAAAAAGCATTCTTCTGTTCTGGCTGCAACTTTTTAAGCTAATCTGTTGAGTGCAAATGCCAGCCCTTGTGACTGGAGTTGAGGAGCAACTTTGGCTCAGGACATATAATGGGTGCTCAAGTCTCCTCTTGTCTGGGCAGGAGACTGAAACCTTAGTTGCCCCTGATGCGACTGATGTGTGAATTTTAGATTAAAAGTGCTCAGATGTAGAGAAAGAAGTGATTGTGTCAATGAGGCATGTTGTACAAAAACCCTTTGAGGGCTCAAATAGAGTTGAAAAGTGCTACACAAGTACCAGACTATTTACTATTTAGTACACTTAATATAGCATGAGTCATCTGTTGGACATCTGGTAGATCATGACTCTATTGCATCTGACAGCCCAGTTGGGCTATTGATGTCACATGTGATATGTGACATCAATAGCCAACCCCTTTTTGACATTTCAGTATTTGAATGTGTGCTGGGAATACTTTCTAGAGGGCAGCGGATGTGTCAGACAGCTGCAGAAAGTTAACATGTGATTAGTTAAATTAAAAAGCTGTCAGTGTCTGCTGTGGAGTGGGGTTTTTCTGTCTTGTTAAGGTCAATATTCATATTACTGCAACTGTGTACTGTCAGAATATTAGATTTTTAAAAAAAGTCTTGCAGTTGTCAGTGTTTTGTGGTCTTTGTGGGCATGGATTTTTGCATGTGTGTGTGCCTGTGTGCATTGCTCATTGTTTTGGTGCTCTGCATTGCTTTAAGTGTTTTGGGAATCCAGGGTTTCAGCCTTTTTCCATTATGCTTCTGCATGAAAAGAAATCAAACAGTGGCATTTGGTGCAGAGAGAAGCACAAGTCTCAGGTGTTATTTTATTCTGAGTGGTAGAATGATGGTGGTTGATGGTGATTCTAACTATGAGTGATGGACAGGTGTTTATTTCTAACACCTGCTCTCACCTGCTCCTCAGCACGCAGAACTGTTTAAGTCAAATCCCCAACTGCAGTTTTGTTCAGGATTATTTTCTTATGCACCTCTGAACTCTCTTTATTGAAACTGCTGTATTTACGTCTCTTAGTGGAAGTCTTGCAATGTGCCTCTGCAATGGGTGCTGGATCTTCTCTAGTGTCAAAACAGCAAGAAAAATAGTAAGAAAGATAGTTACGGGTAGCTAGCAAACGATTCAGTAGGAATTTTAAAAAATTGTCAAAATGTCAAATGTTCTCACCAGGGGCGATTTTAGCCAAAATGAATCAAAGCACCCCGAAAGATTTCTTACTTTTTTTTTTCACAATATTTGCTGTTTGTGTGACACACTACTAAAAATATAAAAAGATTACAGTACTTGGTTGAAACGTAACATTTCAACAACAAAAGTATAGATACCGCCCCCCCCCCCCCCCCAATGTTCCCTCTAATTTTTCATGTGTCTGAGCGAACACACAAACTCCCTGAGCGGTCCCTTGGATCACTGTGAGCGACATCAGACGTGTGCACTGTGGTCACACCGGCATCTAATCCATCCAAATTACATGGTTTATTAAAATAATCAAATTACAGTGTTTACATTTATGTTAGACTATTTTTAATTAACTGCTTTAGCCCACTTACAATGAAAATTTAAAAAAAAAATCTAGTCATTGACCTGTGTAGCATGTTAACACTATTGGAAGTAAAAATAACTTGAACTCCAATTTCGAAAACACAACTTACTTTTTTCTTTTCTTTTCTTTTTTATAAAGCTCTGACTTGTATTATGAGTATGAGTCTGTGGTCTGGGAGAGAGTCCTGTCTGCAAAATATAGTATATAATGACCAATGCTGGGCAATTAATTATATAGTTACTTTTTCAAAAAAGTAACTCAGTTTGGCAAACAACAAAGTTTTTTCCAGCTATATTTTTTTAAATGCAGCCAAGGCATTTTTAAATAAACATTTCAAACTATTTACAGAACAATCAGCAGTTCTGCGTCAAATTTGATGCCACACAAATCATTTGTGCCACTCCAAAAAATATTTCTGTCCACTATGAGATAAAGAAGAACAACAGTCTGATACCTGCAGGCCTGACAACAGGAGATGTGTCACTCCTGTAACACCTGTAACATTCAGCAGTCGCCTCATTGTTCTGACACACACAACAAAACTGCATTACACACTAACTACACAAGATTTGCGCTAAACGTCTCAAATCTCTCACATCTCAAAGCACCGCCGTCACTCCTAAAACTTCCCCCCGTTTCTTAATAACTAGATGCCACGTTGCCATATCATTTTTTGATTGGTCGACATGGTACTTTTTTGGACGAATAGGAAAGGGAGAGGGGGGTGGAGCTTGTTTTTGCTCACAGTAGTGATGGTAAATTTGATTCTTTTTACTGAATAGAGTTTTAATGAGTCACTCACCAAAGTGAATCGAGTTTTTTGAGTCATTTGGTTCACTGAGTCAGTCGACCAGAGAGTGCAAAAAATGTACATTTTCACTCAAACTTAATTTGTTTCTCTTTTCATGTAAATCCTACTGCTAAGATGAATGATTCTAAAAGAAAACAACTATTTTATAGAGCAAAAATTTTTTTGTTACGATACTGGATGTTGTGTTTTTCTCCACAATTTTAATTATAAGCTAGATACATTGCTGCTAACAGGAACAGGGATGAGTCAGTGAGTCAGTTGGGCTTGTGAATCATGATTCATGAGTCAGTAAAGTGATTCTTGAGTATTGAACGATTCGTTCATGATTCGCGCATCACTAGCTCACAGGCTTTTGAGCCTTTTTTCTTATAAAACGCCGTTTTTACCGTTTCTTCCCGCAGTAAATATAAACAACGGTAGTATTCAGCAAGGAAACCAAACATAGCAGATATTTTTTATCATAACTCTGGTTTTACGTGGCCTATCAACACAATTTAAAAACTGGTATAAAGTCCACACTTTTTCCGTTAATTGTTCCATCTGTCCTGCTCACACATCTCCAATGGTTGTCCACGTTGTCATTAACGTGGCTTCACTCCACATCAGCACGCCGCTTTGCTAGCTAAAACACCGGTGTCGGCACATAAGGACGCTGTCATAGCCTGTCAACAACGTTGATTAGCTGCATATATACGAATGTAAATCGCATTATTGGCTGGACTATGGGATAAGGTGGCATCGTTCTAATCCCATACTGGAGCAGCCAGTCACTTACTGACTAACACTGCAAAACAGAATTGTTAATTGTGCGCCACGCAGATTGTCTGTGCGCAGAGACCGTGCCAGCAGTGCGCAATTGAGGGAACATTGCCCCCCCTTTCCCAAAATGGTTTGTTTTGCGGAGCAGAGGTGTTAGTGCCTGGCTTAAAACAGGACATATTAGCTGCATTTAACCTTCAGTTACTCTTTATATAGTTAGGTAGGAGTCAGAACATGCTTCTTTTTAGCTGAAAAACATTACACCCAGGTAACCTGCAGTGTTGAAAACTACGATGTTTGCTACCCTACAATCCGTCCTGCTCTGTAGTTAAATCAGCGACATTTGACCGTCCTGTTGCTCCCATTGAAATTTATATAACCTATTTAAACTCTAAAACTTAAAATTGTCCGTAGCCTACTGTTGTTACCACTGTCCTGTTTGAAATGGATACTGTGGCGTGGGTGTGGTCTCTGGCCGGCTGCAGAGGAGGGGTGACGCAGTCAGCTCCCGGGGCGGTGTAGGGGCGGGGTGAACAGGTGTGCTGAGAAGTGAAGGTGATTGTCACTCTTTATATGTTCGCAGTGACAGTCGGAGGCGGAAGAGTGGACGTGACAGCAGAGAGCGGGAGTGACTGTGTCCCAGTGAACTGAAAACCACAGTATTAATAAAAGTATTGCTGTCCTCACACCTGTGTCCCGTGGATGCTTTACAGGACAAACGTTACAGATACTAACGCTAACTGACTGGATGCCCATTAACCTTATAACTCCTGTTGTGTGTGTGTGTGTGTGTGTGTGTGTGTGTGTGTGTGTGTGTGTGTGTTGTGTAGAAAGAGACAGCCAGGTTCATAATGGATATAAGGAAGCCACATTCAGGTAAAAGTGTAAAATCAAATGATCCGTCAATCAAGAATAATGTTGGATCAGTGTTTCAATATTTATATCTTTTATTAGATGTTCATGTGGTTTGGTTATTTGCCTTTTGGTTGAAAGTACACTGAGAGAGGACTTTTTGTTAGTGATCTTAATAGTTTTTTTTTCATATTAATGTAATTTTTCATCTAATTGAATACAATCTATTTGTGTATGATTGTCAGTCCGAACAGGGAGAGAGGAAAGAGGGGAATGTGAGGAGAAAGGGCAAGGTCAGGAAGAACCAGGTAAGAAAACAGACAGGGAACAGTGACAGGCAAAACAAAAACTGTTAAACTGACAAAGAGAAAAAACCTGATTTTACTCAACACAATCTGGAAGTTGTGTTCTCCCTATATTAAAGCTGCTATACAGAATCTGCAAAACAAACTGGGTTGAAACATTTTTGACCCTCTTTAACAACATTCCAACATAACACTATAATTGATTGGGGAGATTAAAATTAATTATATATTTGTATGTGGTTCAGCCACAACTCTACTAAAACCTCACCCAGTAATAGGTAGGCCAACTTTTGGACCGTCCAGTTGTCTGTATGACTGCCGCAGTACGTACGTGAGGAGCTGTAAAGAGAAGCAGAGTGCTCTGTTTATATTCTAGCTAGCTTGTTTCAAAGATTCTGTACAGCAGCTTTAAATGTTTTCCAAAAGCACACATACACTTACCTTATCAGTGTTTCTCAAACTTTTTACAGTGTGTACCACCTGATAAAAAATGTCAAGCTCTCCTAAGTACCACCATGAAAGCATGAAAGTCATAAATCTTACAACACAAAATTAGTATTATTAAATTAGTCAAATTAGTATCTGCAGTAAAGATTTTTTCATGCATTGTATACGTTCTACCACAGGCAAAGTTGCCTCTATTTTTATATATATTTTTTCTATATATTTTGTAATAATTTATTTGTAATAATTTATTCTGTTTTGGGATTGTTTTTTCATGCATCTGTATTGGATGCATAACTGATGCAGGGACTGACAGAGACAGGGAAGAAGTCTCATTTAGGGCTGGGTATCGTCACTGTTTTCTAGAATTGATTCGATTCCGATTCACAAGGTGCCGAATCGAATCGTGGATCGAATCGATTCGAGCCACGATTCAATTCAATTCGATTTAAATCTGGGAAATTTTGCCTCAGACAGTCAGGAATATTATAATTCAGATCAGTACATTTACATATTTTTGTATCTATAAAAAGG
The DNA here is from genome assembly GCF_051167445.1 of Perissodus microlepis. Lineage (NCBI taxonomy): Eukaryota > Metazoa > Chordata > Actinopteri > Cichliformes > Cichlidae > Perissodus > Perissodus microlepis. The sequence goes on from NC_140480.1 coordinate 21,309,551, forward strand.
AAGCTGACACTTTCCAGACTTTATCAAAGGTGTGAGCATCACAGCAGATGCCTTTGTGTCAAAGTAGCTGAAGATAAAACACAGAAAAACATGAAGGTGATTTTCCTGGCCTGGGATTTTATAAAAATATTCTGCAGTACATCAAAAACAAAAGAAAACCATTAATCAACATATGAACATTATCTCTGAAGTAACAGCGGTTTTATTAGAGACACAGCGTTTTGCATTTTGTATAATTTTAAAAAGTTTAAATTTGTTCAGAAGCCTATTGAACAGCAGTAATGAGGCTTTCTTTTCAGAAGTAAGTAAAAGGAAAAAAACAGCGGCCGACAGCCTGTAAACAACGGTAGACTTGTGCGTAACAAGCAAGCGAATAATGCAGAAAACAGATTTTTAAACGGGAAACTGTTCTTGAAGTATACTGAGAGAGCAAAAGAGAGAGAGAGAGAGAGAGCTGTGCATGAAGTGTGGTGGAAGCAAAACAGCAAAAGTCAGAGGGAATTCATGACGATGTTTTTGTGAAGCGTAGTTGGGATCTTCTTTTGCTGCTGGTTCGGTCAGTATTGTTTGGAGAGAGATAAAACTAACAGCTTTAGAATCAGCGCAAAAAGGGCGTAAACACAAAGTGCGGACCCGCCGAAACATCAGAATCAGCGAGCTGTCGGCTTTCAGCCCCGACCGTGTCCGTGCCATCGGGTGAGAAAGGTGACATCTCACTGATTCTGATCTGTCGGCGGGTCTGCGCTTTGTGTTTACGTCTTTGTGCAGAATCCGTGTACCTGCTCTCATTTACTGTTTTAGCTGTTTGGTGGTTGTCGAAATTTTGTGAGGTTTAACCTGAGATTCTGGCGTTTCGGGCAAAATCGATTCAGGATTTTAATGAATCGACATCACGTTATCCAAGCCAGAATCGATTTTAATCGATAAATCGATTATCAAAACCCACCCCTAGTCTCATTGTGACAAGTAAAGTGTATCTTGGCTGGCTGGGCAGCTCTCTGGGTGCTCAGCACCCCCAAAGCTCTGATCCTAGAATCGCCCCTGGTTCTCACCCTTCACCTTCCACACTATGGTGGGCTGTTTAACTGAAATGTTTTTGCTGTAAACGGTTCTCAGTGATCATCCTTCACATTAAATTCAGGTCAGTTTGAAGCAGAAGTTGGAAGTGGTGCAGCAGTTCAAGTGGTTAGAACGTCCAGGGAGTATCATAAAAATAAGAACCACCCTCGAAGCTTTCTGGACATGTCTGAGAAGATAACCATAAACTTTTGAAATGCCAACTGTCTGCAGAGAACCATTTCAGATTGGAAATCAACATTTTTGACATGCACATATTTCTGTCATGACAAATGCAAAGCATAAAGGAACCAACTTAAATAAGTTACAAATACTAAGGACTTTTATGGGGAATATTTATTCTGTTTGGGTATTCAAACTGTATTGTATAGTACTGTATGCACACCAGCCACACTATCAAAACCACTGACGGGTCAAGTGAATAATGCTGATAATATTAATACGAAGCTATTTTCTGCTGGATATTCTTGGTTCCTGACATTCATGTCTATATTATTTTGGCATGCATCTAAACTCTGTTTCTCGCCAAGCAAACCCACTCATGGGAATGGCATTCCCTGACACTAGTGACCTTCCTCTAGCATGATAATGCACCCCACCACACTGCTCAAGAATAGCTAGAAAAAACAACACAGCAAAACTGCCCTGATCCCCATCCGACCGAGTGTACAAGTGATGCACCAGAACAACCCTGATCATAGAAGTCTTTACACACAGATCTGCTGCAAACATGTGACACCCACTGTGGATGTTATCAGTCCAGATCCTGTATCCATGTGTCAATGTGTCAGGGGCTGTTTAGTCATGTAACATGACCAGTGAGGACAATAACTGTATCATTTCACATCATCACATCACCCAATGACAGTATTCTGGTAAAATAAAAAGCATTTCAAAAACAGGATCACTTGCCAAGGAAACACTTTTGAGCATGTCATTGCAATTACCATGTAAACCACATCTCTGCAAGCCACCACAACTTTTAGTAATCCGATTCCCTGATTCGCTACAAAATGCTCTGTTGTTCTAAAATAAATAAATTATAAAAAGTTTTTTTATATTACATTACAAGTTAGCCAGTCATGAACTTCAGCATAACAGCCTTCAAGGCTCTAACATCCTGACTGCAATGGAATGAACAGAAAACAAAAAAGTAAAAGACGACTTACTAAATTAATCATAGAAGACATTATCACTGTAACCTCAGGCGGAGTCACTGCTCTACAGATCTCCTTAGATGAGGTCAAGATAGATAAGGTTGAACACTTCAGATCAGTGCTTTATTTTAACCTCACAATAAACAACAAATTAAGTAATTGGCCTGCTGTTTTCCACGAGGATATCACTGCGAAAGAATAAAACCAAAACACACAATAGCATTTTTGTTTGTTTTCTATGAACTGCTGAACTGACCAGTTACACAAAGAGGGGGGAAAAGGGGGTCACAAATGCTTTTATAATATACAAGGAGCCTTGTGTAAGACAATAATGAAGAAACTGTTTCAAAAAGCGTGCAAATTTCATAAGACACTGCTTAATTTTGTAATTCAATAAGTAAAACTTTAACGACAATCGCATATTTACGTACATCAAACCCATGTTTATATCATGGTTAAAAGTTACAAGTATCTCCATATTTCACTGGTTATAAGAACAGGCTGTGAAGGATTACCAAAAAAAAAGGCCCAAACATACAAACACATCCAAAACTTGCGTGCCATTTTCCTTGTTTGATGGACACTATTAAAAATGTTTTCTTAAACTCTTAAACTATCTCTTTGTTAAACTATCTATGCATTTCATCAATAAGATAAAAGAGAAAGAAGGACAATTTCAACAGCATCTCTTAGTTTCTACATGATAAAGAAATGCTCCTGTAGTAAATGAAAAAAATTGTAAATTTACTTCCTAAATTGTAAGCAGTAAAATGGAAAATCACAGAAATCTATAAATTAATTATCTTGGTGTATTGTGAATGGCTATGGGGGAAGTCCAAAATTTGTCCTACTTCATATTGTCCGAAGCCATCCAGCGGACCGAAATTGAATCTTTATCAGACCAATTCTGACCCCCGGACACTAGATTTGACACCCCGGCTATTCACCCTAAAAGGTTATGGAAGCCAGAGAACACCTTTATAATAAGACACAAGACAAAAATATCTCATACTTGAAGGAACGTATACCTTTACGTGTACCTTTATGTACTCTCGAGGGAGACTTGATAAGAACACTGCATATGAAGGATTCATGCATTCAGGCTATTGTATAACATCCACATGGGAGCTGAACAATAGGCTATACTGTGTCATACGAGTTCAGCCAAAGGAGTCTTCGTGAACTATAATGGTTAATTCAGTCAGCTGATGACAGAATGAGGACATTAATGGGATCTTTTTTTAGCAGTATTACACAATCAATGACTTTATTCAATGATGTGGTTCTTTCCGGTACAAAGAAAACTCAAATCCTTGTTTGGCATAGTACTTTCTTCCCTTTTTCCAGAACCTTTGCACTGAATATGTCATACGCTTTAAGTTATAAAATATGTATGATGATGTATGCGGTTCTGCTTTTCAACCGAAAACACTGACTTTCAATCAAAGCGATAAAAATATATTCTGTTGTAGTCAAACTGTCGAGTTTGTACTTAAAACTTTTTTTTTTTTTTGCGTTTTTATTTTAAACTAAATGTCAGCATGCTAATATACACACTTTGCAATTATGCTGATGTTTACAGCAGGAATAGAGATTACAATGCATTTTGCATAGTGAGGATCACAAACCACAAACAATTAAAGCAGAGGGAGTCATGTTTCGTACACAACTTGCTATGTTCCATAGTGCTGGAAAGAATGTAGACCCGCTGATGGCTCTTCCTGAAAAGTCAAAACCTCTTTTAAGTTGTTCTTCCTGAAGGAAACAAAAGCTTCTTTTTTCTTATTCTTTTTTGTGGGTTGCAACAGCAGAGTCATCTACCTCCATTTCACCCTATCCTCTTCTGTCACGCCAACCCTCTGCATGTCCTCCTTCATTACATTCATGTATCGTCTCTGTGGTCTTTCACTTTTCCTCCTTCCTGTCAGCTCCATTCTCACATCCTACACTTAAAACAGTCATAACACCTGAAATAAGATTTAAGTCTGCTTTTATTGTACAGTGCAGTGAAGAGGAGAAAGAGAGTGGGGGAAGAAAAGAAAACAAAGGGCCTTGGGTTGGAGTCAAACCCTGACTGCATTCAGCCTTGCAACCCAAAGTCACCTGCTAAGCCTGTGAGCCCAGCCAACTCCCTGGAAAAAGGATATTTTAAGGTTTTTCAAGAAAATGAAATTTATCTGTGGGTAAGGTTGCAATTGAACTTAATTTTTAATTTATTTACATCTAGCTTCATACATTAAATATGAAGCTAGATGCTGAAATCCACACACAAATCGTCTGACAGTTATTATAATCACATTTATAGTTTATAAGCATTTTACCATGTTGGCTTGGCACATTAGAATACCAACATTATCCAACACATAGTGTAGTGTCCCAATTCATCCTCTGGCAATGATAAAAGCCTGTGTTACACTTAGAGTACTGACAACCCACACAAGATATTCCAGTTAAATTAAAAAAATCAGACTTGCTATGGTATAGTAAAAAAAACATATCAAAGGTCCCAGTAGCATTCTTCTCCTGTCCACAAAATGTAGAAAATTTCATAACAGTCTAACTAATAGGCCAACATTCCCTGGAGCCATGCCACTACACAAAAAGCAGAGGTGTCACAGCGTGCCTTCAAACAAACATCAAACTGATTTCAGCCTAAACAGAAGGAACAACAACACATAGAGACAATCCTGTTAGTGTATCCAGCACCAGTGCTTACGAAGAGACAACTTGCCAGTTTGCAGTGTTTTCCAAATGACCGCAAAACAACGCATCCAAGTTTTGACAAAAAACACCCACAGATACTGACTTTTAAAGGGGATTAGCTGGGAATTATATGACTGGTACTTTATGAGAGCTTAGGGAATCACACATAAGCTTAGGTATTAAACCTGTATGCTAAATATTTGATGTTTTCTCTACTTCAACCAATATATAACACAAATCGCCATATAAAAAAAGATGTATGTAAAACGTATGACTATAAAAACTATACAATTTTTACATTTTTATCCAGTAGTAGCCGTGTGTTTGGTGAGTATATACTTTAACAGCGATTTGTTCCCTTTGAAACGGCACAGCCGCACTATTCTCATGTTGCAGAGTGAAGAAGTCATTTATTATAGCATTCAGTGACCCAGAGGAAGGCTTACACTGAAGAATCTAATTTTGGTTAATCAAATGGCTACAATGGAGAAAAGCTACACCTCATTTGCATTGTCTGTTGGCTGATTCACGGTAATGGAGTGAAAGCTGGAGAACATGTGCATGCGAAAAAGCTTCGAGAGATAAAGTGCTGGCAAGATGCCAGTGTTTGCTCACACCCAGAGCTTGCTCATAAATGTAATTTACACCCACCTCAAATCAAGGTCAGACATCTATAAAAAAAATATTTCACCGATGTTTCACTTCTAATTTCAGACCCTTTCTAAACTCCCTTCTAATTACTTTACAAGCTGGGTTATATTCAAAATTGTGAATTTGTGGAAATAGGATTTATGGTGACGGACAGCTTGACCCTGAATCTTGATATGAAACTGACCAAAGGAAATGAAGTAATTGATAAAGGGGGGCAGAAGAGAAGAGATCATTAGACTGATTCAGTGGCAGATTATTTCTTGGACAGATGGTGACAGAATACTGAAATAAACACATTAAACTAGACTCTTGAGACTGCTCATTGAGTAGATTTACCAAAGTAAAGCCATTGACTTCCAAGCATTTGCTGTACTTTGAATTCAGGGCTGTAACCAGGGAATTACTGAGGTCCAGAATTTTGCCTCTTGATCCGTCATATTTCAAATTTAGCACCTGTGGTCCAATAAAAAATGGATAAGGCTATACTTCTAAAGAGACAAGATGCAATATAATCAAAGCCAGAAATTTAGAAAAGTCTGAGGGACTTTATTTTACACAGTTTCCCACTTCAGCTGGAGGAGCTGTTTATGTAGAAACATGAAAGATGAGTGTTTTTTGTATAAAACAAGGAAATAAAGTAAACCTTAAAAAGTTATTTATTCACTTGAGATTTAAGTAGCTCAAGAGCAAAAGTTATTCAATGTCTTTGACCCTACTCTGCCTCTCATTCCCTCCTGGCATCTAAACCAACCAATTATCATTCCTCATGAGTCATGCGTCAACCTAACCCTCTAAATACAATCAAATTAGAGGCACTGTGGAACAGGACATAATTTAGGAAAATTCCTGTTGAGTCTTTTCAAAGTAAAAGCTATCTCAATCCAGATGGATTATTTACCAGGTAGCTGAGGGAAAATATACATCCACAATGACAATGTTACAGTTACACTATACCTGAATAGAGCACTCACTCACAGCTTGTCACATACGTTGGTTAATAAAAAAACTTTGAAAAACTTTTATTTCAAAAATTATAGTCCATTTCAACATAAAAGAACCCCCCCACAAAATTTCAGTCATTGGTGATTGGAACACAAATAAGCTGTTGTTTCAATGTTAGGACGAGTCAGATCTTAAAACACTGGGTACCCTTTTTGCAATGTACAGTCCAATGGATTTCAGCAGAAGTCTATCAGATGTTGCCTTAGGCAACTGTTCGCTACTCGTAGTGTCAATGTTACAGTGAGTGTTGGTTAAAAGAAAGCCAGGAAAAAAGGCTTGCGTTTGTTCAAAGTTGTGACAGGATGCATTAAACTGAAACTATGATGCGTTTGGTTGTCTAGTGAGGAATAATTTCATTGGGAACAATCCTTTCATTCAGTCAGCATTTGTATCCTGCAGCCCAAAGACCAGTCTGTAGTCAGTGCATCAAAGCAAAATTATTAGATTGGCCATGAAGATTTGTGTTAGACAAAAACAATGCTTGTCTAGTTTCTTATTGAACTTATCTGACATTAATGTATGCACTGTTTTCATGTTGTGTTAAATGAAGATACTTATTACATATAGGGAGAGAGTTGTCTACAGGTGGATGGTAGGATGAAGGTGGAGGGGGTGTGAGAGAACTGTCAGATGGAGAAATTTGAAACTTTGCAGCCTAAAAACAACACAAAATTGTAAGGCCTGAAGAAACTGCATGTTACCTATGTATGATGCAGTGCAGCTTGGGATGTCTGCCTGAAAAAATCTTCAGGCTCACTCCATTTTGAATATCCAAATACAAACTGTTTAACCGCCAAAATACAAGTCAATAAACATCACAAATGTAGTGTAGCGTTGTTTTTGAAACAATCTAAGAAGCCAAAGGAAAAGAGATCATGTAGCCCTGACCTCTGTGTTACTGTTGTTAAGAGCTTTCACTACAATGTGAGGAAGTGATATTGCTGAAAAACTGATAGAAAAAAACTAAATGTCACAGCTTGCATTGGCAGACCGTGTTTAGGGTCGAAGAGGACCCAAATGCAGACACTTAGAATAAAACTATAATTTCACAAAAGGCGAGCAGTTTAGGCAGATGTAAACTGAGGCAAACCTGACTAGAACTAAACTGGCAAAACTAAATGCTAAACACAATAGACAAAGAATAAAACCATGCGCATGATAAGAACCTGGACATGGAAAAACCTGGATAAATGAAGGCAAAAACTCAACAGATGACCTGACACTAAACAAAGGACGACAGAGGACTTAAATACACAGAAGGGTAACGAGGGAAGTGGAAACACCTGGGAAACACAGCTGACACAAATGAACACTGCTGGCACTGCGGGCTTACTTGTTGTTCCTAGAGTAAGTAGAATGGGAGGGAGAGCCTTCAGATTTCAGGCCCCTCTTCTGTGGAACCAGCTTCCAGTTTGGATTTTAAGATTTTAAGATTAGGCTTAAAACTTCCCTTTTTGCTAAAGCATATACTTAGGGCTGGATCAGGTGACCCTAAATCCTCCCTTAGTTATGCTGCAATAGGCATAGGCTGCCGGGGGATTCCCATGATGCATTGAGTTTTTCCTTTCCAGTAACCTTTCTCACTCACTATGTGTTAATAAACCTCTCTGCATTGAATCATATCTTTTATTAACCCTTTAAGACCTACCATAGAACCAAGTCCGCCAGAGCTTATATTATATTTATACATGTTGTAGTGCCATTTTTGGGAGCATTTCAAGTTGATATACATCAATACAACCATTATAGCCTAAATTTTAATAATATGTATGCATTAAGTGCATAGTACTTACATAAATTGCAAAAAAGTGCAATAAACTACAAAAAAATTTAAAGCCGTTTTTGTTTTTTTAACATATATTTCTAGTTAGAGAAATTTAAGAGGCTAATCCCTCAAAACTGTAAATACAAAAAAGTTGCAGAAACTAGTTTCCCACCACAGGAAATTTATTTTAAGTGTCTTCATAGTTTTATTTTTGAAATACACCAATTTTCATATACTGCAGGAAAAACGAAAATAAATATTATCATGCAAATTTGCAAAATAACAGCATATGCATCAAAATAAACTATTTCCAGCAGTGCAATATGAGTCCTAAGCATCCCAGAAACGACACAGAAAGTCATAAAGTCAAACATAACTTTTAAAAACACCAGTATAGGCTCATAAGGCCCCGATGGTAAAAAACGACATTTCCGCAAAATGACGTCACTTACGGTTTCGGGCAGGTTATGGCGGACATGCGATAGTTCACGCTGATGGACGTAGGAAGTGTTATGAACAGCTGATCGGATCGGCAAAGCGTGTTTCTGGAATATTATGTTTTTGTTGCTGCAAGCGCTTTTTATGCAGTTTTTGCAAAGCTATATGTGGAAGGAAACTGTGACCTAGGACAAGCTGATGGCATAAGATGTAAGTACAACTCCTCCAGTTTCATATGCAAAAAAAGTTATTGCGCTAGCTTACGTGGTTGCAGTGCTACCAGGATTTAAAAATAGTTACGCAAAATGGAGCGTGTCCGCTCCGACCGGCTTTAAAGGGCTAATCTCTGTCTCTCTTCCACAGCATGTCTTTATCCTGTTTTCCTTCTCTCACCCCAACCAATCACAGCAGATGGCCGCCCCTCCCTGAGCCTGGTTCTGCCGGAGGTTTCTTCCTGTTAAAAGGGAGTTTTTCCTTCCCACTGTCGCCAAAGTGCTTGCTCATAGGGGGTCATATGATTGTTGGGTTTTTCTCTATATCCATTATAGGATCTACTGTACAATATAAAGCGCCTTGAGGCGACTGTTGTTGTGATTTGGTGCTATATAAATAAAATTGAATTGAACTGTATTGAATTGAACATGACACCACAGAGGAAGCAAAACTAAACACACTGAACATGGAAACAAGACTTTCAAAATAAAGCAGGAAACATGGAGAGACATGAACTGGGACACGCAAGCTTGACACAAGAGACAGAGAGAGGAGCAAGAGAGGAGGAGGGACACAGAGGAGAGAGACACAAGGGGAACCTACACAGACAAGGATATAATACATGATAAACAGAAAAAGACTCAAGTAGACATGGAGGATAACATAAACTAGACTAAACTTCAACTAAGACGAACTAATAATAACCCCAGAACTTAACCATATCTCATAAGTAATCAAAAAACACAAAATAACTCAAAATGCTGGGTCACAGTCCCAGCCCCCTGACACAAATATTCCCCTTTGAGGTTGTCACAAGGCAGATGCTACTGTCACTCAAAGAGCGCATTTATCCACTCAGATCTGATTATCTGTCTGTCAAGTTCAGTTATTCTCCACTTAATTCTCTGACTCTCTGACTATTCATAAACAGTAAATATATAAATTTGTCTTAACCTTTTAGATGCTGCAAACAGAGGATTCTCAATTCATGCTAGTCACAGAAAGTAGGAAGTAGCGGGAGATTATGAGACTTTGTGGCTTGCTCAAATGTCTCAACAGTTTTATGTAGATAAATAGAGTCTAAACATGTTTGACACTGTATCTGAATTTGTTAAGTCAAACCTAAGGAGTAAAACAATACACTGGGTGAAATCATATTTGTGTCACTGTTATTTTGTATTGAATTGTAGCCTCATAGGAATTTTGATATGAATTGGTTTTTTGTATGTATGCGTTGGCGTCCTAAATGGTGCACAGCTCCAAGAGACAATGGATTGATTGGAAACATTGTACAGGGAGTGCAGAATTATTAGGCAAGTTGTATTTTTGAGGAATAATTTTATTATTGAACAACAACCATGTTCTCAATGAACCCAAAAAACTCATTAATATCAAAGCTGAATGTTTTTGGAAGTAGTTTTTAGTTTGTTTTTAGTTTTAGCTATTTTAGGGGGATATCTGTGTGTGCAGGTGACTATTACTGTGCATAATTATTAGGCAACTTAACAAAAAACAAATATATACCCATTTCAATGATTTATTTTTACCAGTGAAACCAATATAACATCTCCACATTCACAAATATACATTTCTGACATTCAAAAACAAAACAAAAACAAATCAGCGACCAATATAGCCACCTTTCTTTGCAAGGACACTCAAAAGCCTGCCATCCATGGATTCTGTCAGTGTTTTGATCTGTTCACCATCAACATTGCGTGCAGCAGCAACCACAGCCTCCCAGACACTGTTCAGAGAGGTGTACTGTTTTCCCTCCTTGTAAATCTCACATTTGATGATGGACCACAGGTTCTCAATGGGGTTCAGATCAGGTGAACAAGGAGGCCATGTCATTAGTTTTTCTTCTTTTATACCCTTTCTTGCCAGCCACGCTGTGGAGTACTTGGACGCGTGTGATGGAGCATTGTCCTGCATGAAAATCATGTTTTTCCTGAAGGATGCAGACTTCTTCCTGTGCCACTGCTTGAAGAAGGTGTCTTCCAGAAACTGGCAGTAGGACTGGGAGTTGAGCTTGACTCCATCCTCAACCCGAAAAGGCCCCACAAGCTCATCTTTGATGATACCAGCCCAAACCAGTACTCCACCTCCACCTTGCTGGCGTCTGAGTCGGACTGGAGCTCTTGGCCCAGTCTTGACGTTTCAGCTTGCGTGTCTTGTTCAGTGGTGGTCGTCTTTCAGCCTTTCTTACCTTGGCCATGTCTCTGAGTATTGCACACCTTGTGCTTTTGGGCACTCCAGTGATGTTGCAGCTCTGAAATATGGCCAAACTGGTGGCAAGTGGCATCTTGGCAGCTGCACGCTTGACTTTTCTCAGTTCATGGGCAGTTATTTGGTGCCTTGGTTTTTCCACACGCTTCTTGTGACCCTGTTGACTATTTTGAATGAAACGCTTGATTGTTCGATGATCACGCTTCAGAAGCTTTGCAATTTTGAGACTGCTGCATCCCTCTGCAAGATATCTCACTATTTTTGACTTTTCTGAGCCTGTCAAGTCCTTCTTTTGACCCATTTTGCCAAAGGAAAGGACGTTGCCTAATAATTATGCACACCTGATATAGGGTGTTGATGTCATTAGACCACACCCCTTCTCATTACAGAGATGCACATCACCTAATATGCTTAATTGGTAGTAGGCTTTCGAGCCTATACAGCTTGGAGTAAGACAACATGCATGAAGAGGATGATGTGGACAAAATACTCATTTGCCTAATAATTCTGCACTCCCTGTATACAGTGTATATAAATGGCATCAATGACACACATATTCCTATCAATGCCCCAATGATACTGCACCAGCCGAAAGCAAATAGAGGGGGTGGCACTCTATTTTCCTCCGAGCCTTTGTCACAAAAGCAAGCTCCACAACCTCCTTTACTATCATTTGTGCCATGGATGTGCTGTATTTCTTGATCCCTAAACTCCCTAAAGTGTTTTTGCTGATCACAGGTTCACAGATTTGTAAGTGCATTGCTTGAATGTTGCTATATTTTGTTCAACTCACCCTTCCACAGAAATGCAAAAGAGAAGGTGGCAGTAAAATATGAGTCTCTAATATGAGATACTGGAGGTTGTATCCTTGTCTAAAATATACTGTTATTCACTGACTTGTATTTTTACAGTATTTTTTTGTTTTTCCACTATATAGAATAACATCATAAGAATATATCAGTCACAAGCTTTGTACAACAAACAATGTTCATTACACAAGACACACTGTGAAGGAGTATTTTTTTTACTTTGTCGGATGTCTGCCGCTGTGATGGTTTCTGGATCCTGGGCCATCGTAAGACCTCAGGCACCGGTGGCTTGGTGTATTTTTAGGCAGCCCTTTCTTCATCACACCTTTCTACAGTTCTGACAGTTGGCTAACTTCTCTCTGTGCTACCTTGATCTTGGCCATCATGGGGGTTACTGCTGCTGGGTACTGTTCATCTTATTGCCAAGCTTCTCAAGAATCACTGTTGCCTTGGTGTAAATCAGCTACTTTGGTTTCAGTGATGGATTGGCCTTAAAGCAGCATTCACATCTTCTAGCAGGCTTTCAGAAAGTACTTCATGTAGTCTTGGTAGTATATAGACTCTTTAAATAAGTAAATTGTGAAATTCTGATACTTTGGCAACAGTGACAGATTTCAACAACTAGAAATTACACCCCTGCTGCAGGTGGTTTTAGCACTTACATTTATGGGTTCCTGGAGAATTTTGGCGTGATGACATTTATTACTTTTTCCTGTGAACACTAATTAATTTTTGCTGCCTCGTGTCAAGAATTAATCATAAAACTTAGCTGACGTATGACTTCTCCAGGCCTCTGTAGCACTTTCATGTCTCTTATCTTTACGGTATGGTGTGAAGGCTTTTTAATAATATTTTTTGTTCTGGATGTTTTAGATTAGGAAGACATGAAGTCCCAAGTACCTTTGGTAAATGCCAAATCATTAGGTACAAATAACTAGGTAATCCCTGAAACTGCATAACTTTTGGAGCATTTATGGTCAGCAGGGATATTTTTTATGAGTAATTTTCTACAAAACCCTGACATCAGGGTTTTGTAGAAAGGTTTTGTAGTTTGCTGATAAGCTGCTGATGTCATACACTAAAAGGATCCTGCCTTATACATTATACAGTACATCTTTGTGATTTTCAGCTTTTATTTTATAGCATGAAAACATTTTTTAGTATATCGGACACAGGCAGTCATGTTTTTCCTAAACGGTGTAGTCTTTTAAAAACCCTATTCATGTGAGTGGAACAGCCAGCGGAAGCTGTTTTTCCTGATCTTGAAATGCATTTTTCCCTTGTAGAAAAATACATGTGTGGATGACTGTTTTGTGCCAGGATGTCCAGTGCACAGACTGGAGGTGCAAACAGGTAGGAGGTTCATTCATATCAGCAGGTACAAAGTGAGTTATTTGTATATTGGTGGAACGTGTCTGCTGCAGTGTGAGTTTTTCAACAGTTGGGTTATTTTCAAATTCTGGTTCTTTATCTGAAACTGGTGAGCATCATATTACTACATTTTTTAAAGAATTCAGAGTGTGTCACGCTCAGACTTGACACAAATGAGGTGGTTATAGGTTGATAGAAGGTGTGGGGTGGTACTGGGGATTTGGATCTGTGTCAGACATGAAAAGGGAATGGCAAGAGGGAGAATAGCACAGAGATGTAATGTAATCTTTCAGAGGAAAAGAATGTGAGAGATGAAGAGGCGACACTGTAAGATATGTGGACTGTTCTACTAACTGCTTGTCAGAATCCATAGTGAATCCTAAATGAATCACCTCGAAGTTTACGGCAATGGAAAGCCTGTGTGCATAACACATGTGGGAGAAACTCTGTGCACTGCAGCACAGAGTTTCTCCACCATAATCTGGTATTCTTGGTTTTATATCTTTAATCTTGCATAGGTGTTGCTGATGCTTTATTCTGAATGACTGGAGGGAGGATTATGAAAGACAACAAATGGGTACTTCCCATTTTTGTTGCCATGGATGCATCTTGGGAACAAATTTGTTGCTGTTGCAAATTGATTTTACTTGAGTGATTGGACTTGCTTTTCTTTGAAGATGGCAAAGTAGTAAATATTTAAATATATCCATATGTATGTGTGCGTGTGTGAGAGCGTATTTCTGTTTGTGTGTATGCATATGGATTTACAGATAGAAGAGAACTGAAAACCAGACAAAAGACACATACTAACAGGATGCTACATGCTCCAGCTGTAAAGACATGATAATCAGTTTTAAATCCAACAGTGTGTTGATTTTATTATACTTGCTGGCTAGGTTGTTGGATATGTCTATTCAGCTTGCCAACTTAAATGTGTTTGCCTAACATTAGTGTAGGCACATTTTAATAATCACATATAGACAATATATGACACACGCTATATGAAACACAATAATATAGTTATTGTATTGTAGCTTCTTAAGTGTGGGAGATTACAGCACCATATTTAAAGAGGAACGGAGACAGACATCTGGCAAGTATGAACACAACCTATTAAATTACCAATATAACTGAGTGTGTAAATGTGATGGAATTTAGCACACAGGTGTGTGTGTGTGTGTGTGTATGTGTTTTTATTTATGCATTTGCTAGTGTGCTGGTGTATGTGTGCAAAATCATGTTCATGTTGTCCTTATAGTCTAAGCTGAGAGTGACAGCCTCATACATAATGCATTAAGAACATGAGGATAAGGATAGTTGACATTTGGTTGCTCGTCATTTAGGATATTTCTTCCCTGGGGGGGACTACGCTCTCAGATAATCACACATGGGTATTAATACACACACACACCCTCAAAAACACACACAAGTTGCTGTACATAAGCCAAAGTATACAGTATTTCTCATCCGGGTACTGTAAATGGCAGATGTTCAAGTCAGAGTCAAAGGCTGGATTCAGCTCTGTGTAACCGTATTAAACAATAGCTGATTAAACAGCTTAAAGCACAGTGTGCATGCAGCATGGGCTCATGTGTCTACAATGCTTAGTCAAATGTGAGAGTTACAGTCAAATATGTATAATTCAAGCATTTTTAATTCTTATTTTTTGGTTGCAATTACGACACAGTTACATTTTTTTTTTTTCATTTTTATAATATTTGTCCAGAATGTAAAGTGTAGCCACACTGCATCAGTTATGGTATTTAGACCAGCATGTTACATAAGTTCATGTTGTCTACTGAAGCATATACAGTACATAACACACATAACTCTGTGACACAGACATGTAGGAAGCAGCTGCGCAGCCAGGGCTTACTGCTGCAAGAACACTTTTATTTTTAAACCGTCTGTTTATTTCATCAAGAGGAGATCAAATGTGGGGAAGGATATGAGCATGTCACAACAAAACTTAAATAGCTGTCTGAACATTTTAGATTTATGTTTGTCAGTCATTTACCGGTTTACTGTTTTGTATAGTTAACTAAAGCCGTGCGTTGGGTGAACACTTTTGATTATAGAGTTGTAAGGATAAAGTATGTGCCAGAAAAGATTTTTATTTTCAACCTTTGACTCACCTGAGTTAATCTCCTTGTAATGTGAGTAAATTTAATTTTAAAAAGGCAACACAGCACATGAATATTGTGCCACTTGCGATAATGTCAATATTGCACCATACTAAATACATCAACACTTAAGTTGTGTGCACGCCGAGGGCAATTTTTTATAGCCAGGGAACTTGTGAGTATGGGCGAGAGAACCACAAGAGAAGGGAAGTGGGTTTGGAGCTGAACTCGACTTACAGGTGAATATCAGCTTCAACTCAAGTAGCAATTTTGCTTTTCAAAAAGAAAACTATGCTCAAGAAAGGCTGTAAAAAAAAAAGAAAGAAAGAAAGAAAAGAAAGGCTGTACGACAAGCCGAGGAATTTCAGAAGAGAACGGTATACATGCGAACGGTGTGACACAGTGTTTAGAGAAAAAAAATGAAAAGATACCCTCCACTAAAGGTGGTTATGGTGTGAGCATTAGGCTGAGAGTTGAACGCTCTAATTGGAACACAGTTGGGTATTTAAGGCATTTACCATTGTCATAATTAGCAGACCTCTGGTACTCTTTGCCCTCAGTGAAAACTTTACCTGTGACATCCTCAAAATCCCAATTAATCTCTTAAGCCCCAAGCCTACCTGATCTCCTGCTTTTTGCCTCCCGTATCAGCTTAAGAGGTTAAAAATGATACCAATTAAAGAAACATGAAAATTACTTCTGTGCTGTTTAAACTCTGAAATGACTGTGAACACAGAAGCTTTTTTTTTTTAATGTTGTACACAGACCATTTAATGTAGGCAATTACTGTGGCCACAGTCTCAGCCTAGTAGATAGAATTTAATTCCACATCACATGATCTCTTTTTGTAAAGCTAGCAAGCAAGACTGTTTTTTCAGCCAACTTTATGAACATTGTGTAACCTGGAAATTTTTGTATAATAATTTCAATATAGAATTGAATATACTAACATACCAAAAGCCACTAAGCAGCCACTGAAATTCCTCATGGATTTCTTAAATTCACTGACTACAGCAAACATTAGGTTAACAATTCACAGTATAGGACTGACTGAACATGTGAGTCTTTATACTGCAGGCAGTAGTTGGCTGATGCTATTACTGTAACTTTATCCATAGCAAATTCTGCAGAATTTTGCAAAACTAAACCCATAACCAATTTGCAGCTACACAGCTGAGTAAAAACACTCTATTTGGACATTTAACTCTGATTAGCTGCTCCTAACAAAACAGCTTAAATGGTCCAATGCTGGAAATTACACAATTCTAGGGGAAGCAAAAAGAAATTGCTAATGTTTTGATGAGAAAGGGAGAGAGCAGTTGGCATTATTTCTTTATTCAGGGAACCATTATGATCTGATTTTATGCTGAACGTGAGCCTGTGAAACAGCAGGGCACAGTCAAAGGAGCTGGTTACCTTGCTCAGAAGTTGGATTCCGACTGTTGCCTGCAGCTCTTCATCTACACCTCAGTGTGGAAGGTCCTTCTTGTTCCACTTCACCCTGCATCATCTTAGACTGATTCACTGTTAAAATTGTAGAAAATGCCAGTTTTTTTGTTTTGTATGCAGCTTCAGTGATATGAGATCGCTTACAAACACACTGCAAAGTTTCCCTCTGACTACTTCATAATACAAATGCTTTTAAATATAGCTGTTGTTAAATGTGTTCAGCATGATTTCTTTTGAAATCCTGACTGTTTAATTTCCATTATCATGACTAAAAACATTTTGTATGAGGGACATCAGCTTGTAGTATTGTAAATTTTGCAGCATGTTTATGATAGCAGCATATTCTCAATCACCATTTGGCAACAGTGTAAGTCACTAATTTTATTTAGTCAATAATTTAATTTTGACATTTTAATTAAATTTCATTCATTTATTTTTTTATTTAATACGTATTTAATCGTAATTTGCAAATTTTATTTTAAAGACTTTAAAATTAATTAATTAGTTAATTAATTAATTTTTAAAGAATTTAGTTAAAACTCTTTCAACTTTGCCATCGATGGTGAAATGTTAGTACAGGTTTTGGATTCAACATGTTCTCATCCAGATAATTTCAGGCAAGGCCTTGCATAAACAACATACTGCAGCCTTTCGCCAACTGAAAATATCTGGTGGCATTTTCATGATGAAACAAATGGATACAGCTGGACTGTTGAGCAGCTAGACTTCTCTATCAGAAAATAATGGGACAACATTCCTCTCCCAAAAGTCCAGCAGCTGATCGCCTCAGTACCCAAACATTTACGTACTGTTGTTAAAAGAAAAGGGGAAGCTAAAGATGGGCAAACATAGCTCTGTTTTTGAGACATGTTGCTGTCATCAAATCGAAATGTCCCTACTTTTTTTTTTCTTTCTTCAAATGGTGCATTTTCCCAGTTTAAACATTTGACATCTTAGTCACCCTTTCTATTATTGCTCGGTAATAAAGTGGTAAAAGTAGGGTAACAAGGTAAAAATGAAATCTAAATAATTACTGCTCAATTACCAAAATAATAACCACTGAATATCCAAGTATCGTGGCAGCAACAGTGGTCACATTTGAGTAACATTACACTAAAATTAATATAATTGGATAATAAAGGGCCAAAAACTGGGTGTAATAATGTGGCTGCACTGCTCGGTAATAAAGTGGTAATAGTAGAGTAACAAGAATGTCATAATGTGTGATTTCTAAGTTATTACCACTAATTACCTGTGGTAGTTTCTGTGTGATAAGCAGGAACCACAGCTGCAAAATTGCCTTTAAAGTGATGCACACTCACTATTGACTTAATTAAATCTAAAACCATGGTAAAAAAATAAAATGTTCTGTGTACTTTTTTTTTCAGCCATAGAAGCACATCATCTAACGTGTAAATCTCTAACATCCACTGAATCGAGCAGTCTCCTTCTGTGTGTTGCTGTACTTTTTCTGAGAACCGATTATCCAGGCACACTGCTGGGGACTCAAGTAAGTGCACCCTGAAGTTAGAGGTCGGCGGTCTCATTTTAGGTGCCTTTTCGCTGTTGCTAGGCAATGGGTGTAGCCTGTCACTCTAGTTGCTAGGCATCATCACAATCAAAGGCAAATTATTTCATGTGATGATGTCACACCTAGTATTGTAGGATATGGTAACTCAGAGAAGTGATTTTTTTACTAAGCGTTTTAAAGAACCATTACTACCTCAATGAGTTGTCACAACTACTGTCAAATTACAGCCACTCAATGTCAATTGTTTTATTGGCGGGCATTTGACTCTTGCCTTACACAGTGTATATTCAGCTTTCAGAGTGTTAACATCTGATGAGAAGCAAGAAGTGCAATGTGTCTGCCTTCAGCAAACATTAGGTGTAAAATGCATGCAAAATATTACCAATTCAATAACTGATATTCATTGTAGGTTGGAGAATTGAGAGGATTTTCGGTGTGTTTGCAAAAGTAAAAAGTCAAGACATGGTTAATGAATGTCACAGAGCAGCGATTGCCCTACTGTACAACCCTTCACCACTTTAGTAACTCCAAAGTGGATTCATTTAATTAATGCTGTTAAACTGCATTCCTACACTCTGAAGTTGCAGATTAGGACACTAAATTGCAAAGAAATGCTTTTTTGGACACACTGAGGAAGTCAAGAAATTCTTAACTTTTATTAGCTCTTTATGTTTGTCCTTAAAATGCAATTTCATATGGTCCACATACAAAGCATAGAGTAGAGATAGTGCTGCGTACAAGGAAAAGCTAAGGATTTCAAATGAAGTAGTCTATAAATAGACTAAAGAGAAAAAAAAAAGGTCTTTTTGATGTAAATTGGGGTTCTCAGCCGTTCTGTGTATTTGTAATGTATTAAACTCTCAATATGGTAAGAAACAAATGAGAATGAAAGCAAAGAGTGTATTGTGCTCTTCGGTGTCACATTATCCCTTGGGCATGTCCTGTGATTTCTGCTGATTTGTGCTGGGAAGAAGGGGAAATCTTTGACAAAATTGTTATGGTCTTTAGAAGCTCTGAGATCAGACTCAAGCTAAAAAAGCTCTTTGTAGAAAACTATGTGCTTTACACTTGTTCTGATTTTCATAATGCCTTAAGCAGCATTTTCCAACTTTCTGTTTAAGACATTCTTGAATGAAGCTGGGATTTGTGATCTGTTATTTATATGGTTTGGTATTGGGTTTTATTTATTTTTGTTTTTTAATTTGGAAAAAAGTGAGCAGTGTTATTGGAGGGCCAGATATGTAAAAGATTTATTTTATTGATCCTGTTATTTGTTTTTAAGCCTGTAAAATTTCATATAAAGGATAACGATTATAAAAAGACTGTTTGAATTTTTTTAACAAGCAATAAATAATTTTGACCTTTATTACTTTGACTGTAAGATAATTATTGTTGCATTAGACCAAACAGAGTAATAAAAAAAAACGAGTTGCTGTTCTATCACCCAAGACTTGGACTGATTGTAATAACACAAAAACACTGCACAGTAGTGTGTCCATATACACTGTAACTGACTAAATGCAATTATAATTCAATTATACCTACGTAGTTAATTATGGTAGAAGCATATTAAGATGTACTAATACATCAACTACTAACAGTAGATTATCATTTAATTTCCTGTCAGATTCTCAAACATTCATTCTGCATCTTCATTAAATGTGCAAAAAGATGAAATTCAAATGACAGACATCAAGTTAGCAAAAGTAAATGAAACATGATTTAGTTGGCCCACAGCCACACGCTTGGTTTTACAAGTTAATGGATCAATGAGCCTTTCCGCCAGTTTGTGTGTGAACATAATAACCACATGTGTGACTTTCCACTGGAAATATGATGAATCTTCATTCATAATGCACTCCTATACACCGTCAGTGACCTCTTCCACTTACATCTCACCATAAAAACAAGGGTAATAAGGGGCAGGGATAGCTCAGTAGGTAGAGTGGCGGCCCCATGATCAGAAGGTCGGGGGTTTGACTCCACTGAACGGCTACCCTGAGCAAGGTACCATCCCTACACACTGCTCCCCGGGCGCTGCATTGGTGGCTGCCCACTGCTTCACTGGGTGAATGGGTTAAATGCAGAGGAACTATTTCCCTATGGGGACTAACACGCACACTTTTTTTTTTTTTTTTTTGAGTGTGTGCGTGTTCATGTGTGTGTGCATGCCCTCTTTATTCATAATCAATGACGTAACCTTGATTATCGTTCTAGCATGCTAGCACTTTCCCCAACTAAATAGATTACATTAATTTGTTCTGGCAACTCTTCAACCCATTTTAAAGGAAAGATGTAAAATAACAGGAGCAAATAGAGTAAAAAGTAGTAGTCCGGAAACATCAGGACACCAACATGATGTAATCACCTTGAAGAAAGAGCAGATGTGGTGAGTGGTCAATATAAAATATCACCTTCCTAATACAAAGGTACTTGGGAGTTCTCCTTCATCTGCTCCATAAACCTGATTTATTGTGGACTCAGTCTTTCACACCCACTGGCACGTCACTGCAACCCGCCTTCCCTCCCACATTGATGTGGAAACTGATGCTTGAAATAACACCTCCATAAAGTCACAGAGTGCGACTAGCTGGGCTATATCATGGGTTATAAATAAATAAAGTCAGATTCAGATGACACATACATACACGCATTCATCCACACACACCATGTGCCACAAATAGGTGTATACATAATAAGTAGGGCATCAACCAGCGATTATTATGAGGATCTTAAATGTCAGAAATGAAAGACAAAAAGATTCACCATTCACTAAAGTCAAAGGGATGTCTTCATAACTTCATGTTAGACCTGCAACTAATAGCTCAGTTTTTAAGATTAAAGAATCATTTGGTCTTTAAAATGTCTGAAACAAAAACAAGGTCACAAAGATCTTTGAGGATTCATAAAGAATTTCTGATAAGGCTGAAATTCTTGCCAGTCTGAACAAGACTTTAATTTTCTCTGGTTCTCTTAACATTACTTATCAGATTCCCTCTAATGTTTGCTCTAATGATAATATTCTCAGAAGTTATTCCTTTAATTTTCTTCCAGAGACAGTCCCACAGGTGCATAAAGCCCTCAAACATTTAAAAGCCAGGAAGTCGGCAGGTCCTTTTAACCTCAAACTTTTACTTTTTAAAGCTAGCAGTGGATTTTATTACTCTGCTTTTGCCATATCTTTTTAACCCTCTCAAGGCAGGCGTTGCCGATTTGCAACAGTTAAAAACTAACAACCTGATTACCCCACATACATATTTTATGAGTTTTTTTTTTTTTACTCAGAAGTACCACTGCAGGACTTGGTTGTGCATTAGCAACAAAAAGTTTACTTTGAGCCTGAGAGGGTTAATCTCTCTGTGGCAACTTATACAATTTATCCAGATAAAAACAGCATGCAACATTGAGCCTTTTATTGACATCTATAAAGCTTTTGACTCTGTGGATCAGTTTTAAACTGAAGACTTAAAGACCCATGTAGGAAGGCTTTGAATAATATCCTGTTGGGCAGATTTCAATGCAATCGCCCAGAGTACCACTTCTAGCTTCCTGGGCTCATCTGAAGATGTGCCCCAGAAATTGGTCCTCGTCTCCGACTGATCCTTCTATTCATATTGATTAAAATATTTGAAATTCAAATGTCAGCTTTTTTATATAGATGTTTACTTTGTAACTGCCTCTAGTCAGGTTGTTTAAGTCCCACTACAAATCAATACTCCACAGAATTCCCTGTTTGATTTAAAACCCTGTGTTATTCTCAAATGCTAAACCTTCCACTGAAATTCACTGAAACTTTAATTTATCAGTACTTTTTATGTATCTCAGATATTTATCATGTTCATTTTTAAAATCACTACTGTGGCTACGTAGTGTTTTGTTTGCCTCTACTGATATCTTATCAGTGGAGGCGTTTGTGGTCCTTGAATCCTTAACATTAATCTTTTCCCATGTCTGATCCTCATCATTATGCAGGGCATATACAACTACCAGCTACTGACAGGTGAGATTAATTAATACTGTTACAAAGGTGTCAGTTATGTGGAGGGGGTGGAAGCTGGGGTATATATCCTATTAGACACAGTCATTCCTTGGAGAGCTAAATGTGGGTAAGTGATAGGACCTAAGAGATTTTTGAAAAGAGACAAACTGTGATGGGTAGAAAGGGTCAGATGGCCATGTTCTGCAGAGGTTAGTGGAAGGAAGGAAAACCAATGCATAGGTGACAGGGATGTGGGCATAGTGATGTGCATGGGAAGTAAAGGCTGGCTCTGATCTCTAATGTTGTCACACTGCAAGAGCTGCTGAGGAATGGTTAGAGGACACACCAAAGACTTCTAGGCATTGACTTATTTTCAGTTTGATATATCTTCTGTGCTGTAAGAACAACCTTACAATGCGACTGCTGCTAAAGTCTTAGTGCCTAATGCTACAAGTTGCCTTTAGAGTCTTTGTTTGTTTTACAAGTCAAATATTATGCAGCTGGTTTGTATATAGCCTCCCTAAGTAATTAAATGTCTTTGCTTTGCCTGTCAGGCTTTTCTAGTCTAGCGATGCTGTGATCATCAAATTAACAGATGCACAAGCGGTTAGATTTCTCCCTGTGATACTTTTGTTTTTATCTTTAGCACTAAACACCTTTGATAAAGATTTTATCGAGCTGTGATTAAATTAGAGAACCAAAAAGCTTGAAGGCAATCACATTTGATTTAGCTATTTGGGCAAGCTTTTGCGTCATACAACAGTTCAAGAAGGCATCATTGTAACTGAGCAGAATTGATTAGATAAAATCAAATCGAGTATTCAGTTTGGTTAGCTCATAAGATAACCAACATAAAGGATTTGTTCTAAGCCCATTACCACGAGAAAGCCTTCGTTCACATTTGACCTTTCCGTGTCAAACTCTGATGGTAAACTCACCATAAAACACCAAAGCAAATAGAGTTAGACACACTGGAGTCTCAACATGAAGCGCACAGAGACAGAGAGAGATTCTGATAGATACAGCTGGCATTACTGAGGGAGCAAAGTATCTTTGGTCAAGCTCCTCAGGAGAGACACTGATGATCCCTATTTATGTTTTATGAGAGTCTTCACTACAAGTACATTCACTGACACAATTTACAAACACATCAACCGGGAAATCTGAGTCGCATGTATGGCAGGGGTACATTTTGCTCCATGTTACTCAAGGTTAATCAAAGTTTAATAGAATCTTCATCTTATAAAATATACTCGGTGTACAGAGTAAATGACTCAAATGTGTTTTAGCCATAGCTATTGTGAGTCACATGACAGATTTAAAGTGACTTTAATTCAATAGATGATGAAACAAGAAAACCAAATAACTCAACAGCATAATCTTTTAAACCTACACTTACACGCTCACCCAGTCACCTTTTATTGCATTAACTCCTTAAGGAAAAGAGTTACTCTTGGATGTAAGAACATATAGTAGGATTGTGTCTTCGTTAATTCGGTAATGTAAGAGCTTTGGGATTTCAGCACTTGATATAAGCAAGTCTATAAAAATGTGTGTACATGTTAAGCAGGTCAGACAATAAACAGTGAAACTTGAGCTTGGAACAAGCTTGGGACAAGCTCAAGATGTACTTGGCTACATGTAGTTTCTTTATTTAAAAAAAAATATTATTCTAAATTTACAAAGCTTGTACAGCAATACTTTATAATCAGAAATTCAATATTTGAGCAAAGAAACAGAAAAGTTGTACGAGTCTGGTTAGAACACCAAACACATCCAGTCAGTAAAATAAATGATCTCCTTACCTTAATGAGAGGGTATGCCAGGGTTGGCTGGGGATCATGGGTGTTGAGTCAGGTCCAGTGCGAAGCTGGTTAAATCTTCTCACACGTGTGGTAGTGCTATGAAAACCAGTAGAGTTGAACATGCATAGCCACTGGTAAACTCTGGTGTATACTACGCGCTCAAGTGCTCCCTCACCGAGTGAGCACACAAGTCGTCAGCAGCAGCAGCCCGACAGCTGTGCTCGGGGAGATCCAAGAGTCGTCAGATAGAAACAGACATGCTGCTGCCTTGTGCTGCCGGTCTCTGCTCTCTCCAGCACTCTCCTCTGTCTCTCAGTCTGCAGCTCCCACTCTCTCACCAGTCTGTGTTGCTCTGCTCTGTCTCTCTCTCCCCCCTTAAATCTCGCTCTTGTACACACATGCTTTTTCCACACTGCATCTGCTGCCTCGCTTTCTCTCACAAACACACACACATGCGCACATCTCTCTCAATTTTTATGTTCCAGCATTTTTCTTAACACACCACGTTCTCCTTGTAGTTACCCCAAATAGTCTTTAATGGTTTAATGTCTCTATATTTTTCGATTCGTTCTAGTTACTTTTCCTTCTTTACAATCTCTCCTCCCAGTATTTTTTTCTGTTATCACATTTTCACTTTTAGCCCTAACCCTTGATGTACATTGAATTTTAGAGATTTAACATACTATACAGGAGAAAGACAGACGCACTGAAGGGAGAAAGATGAAAACAGAAAGCTAACCGTGAGAATGCAAAGGCACAATGACACACACGCACAAAATGAATATCTTGATGTGGGGAGTTCTCGGGGGTGGACTGGGGCACAGGTTTGACTTTGAAGTGCAACTGAAAGCAAAATGTCATGCTTAATGTTCGCTCCCTTAGCACAGTTTATTGCTACCAGCAAAGTCACACTAGTGTGGGTACATTTGCTCCCCAAGTTGCTTGAATAGAATTTCACAAGGCTGGAGAAAAAGGGGTCCCAAAAGCTGCAACAACACAGAATTTGCAGACCACACTAATTATAAACTATTTACATTTTCATACACAAGATAAAAATATGTCTCGGCTGGAGTTAAAACGCATGAAAATTTCAGAAGATTGTGTGACAGGGGTGTAAAGTGGGAAACGATTAATTTCCAGTGCCCCTTATTCAGCATTCATGGGTCTGAGCGAATGCATCTCAGCAATAGCAACATCACCACGTTAACAAAATCTATCCACATACAGGCAGATATATATACATCTGCCAAACTACTCTCTGTGCTACCTTTAGCTACAGCAGGTGTCTTCAGATCCAGATTTTGCCACTAGTACACAAACACAGAAAGACAGACTGAAAACAATGCCAGCCATGCTGTCGCAGCTGGTTGAGATGTCACATCTGTCTTCATGACTTGAATGTGTGACATGACATACTGATGGGCGATGGCATTATGGAATTTTTCCAGTCTTTTGCCCTTGACCCCACTTTTTTAATATGCATCGCTTGCAGTGTATTGAAAATGTAGCTATGGCTATGAAAAAGTTAATATTTCTCAAATTAAAATTTCATATTTAGTCTTTTTCTTTCAGTTATTCGTCTTTATCATCTCCCTTCATCTTACCCTATTCCTAGCATCATCATGCTGTCACACCAACCCTGTGCATGTCCTAACAGTGGTAATAATTTAAAAAAATTCACTGTTGTGTGTCTCAAAAGGAGGCAGACTGTAATAGTTTTCCAGGCTTTCTGATGGTCTGTCAAAGTTCTTCCTGTACCTCACCATTTTCAGATTCAAATTACTGTAAATGTAAAAAAGGAAGTGACTAAACAGAGCCAAAAAGAGAGGGACAGATGCTCTATTGGTCTTGAACTGCTTTTTAGGCAGTGGTGTTGGCAATTTTGACAAAATTGATGGAATTATGAGTGCAATACAGTCAGTACGGTCAGATCTTGGTCCACCATCCAGTACCATATAGAAAACATCTGACTGGCAACAACTTAATTCTTGAGCATGATAGTGGTCCCAAACATACTGCAGTTAAAGCATACATGAATATAAAAACACACAACTGAGCAAAGTCTGCCTACCCAGAGTCCCAGGGACTATTATTTAAGCAGAGAATTGAACAAAAGGTCGCCAACACATTCAAAACACTTCTGAAGAAGAGTTTTGAATGTCCTTCAAGAAGCCCAGAAACTATTCTTGAAGACTACGTATAAATATTACAAAAAAGCTTATCTAACAGAGTTCAGGCAGTGTTGAAGAACAAGGGTGACCAAACTAAATGCTGACATTGAAGTTATTTAAAATTGTAAAACCCTTGCTTTATTTCCATTTATGTCTGCACCTATTTCCCCTTTTCCTAGAAAAATATAAATACATGAGGGAGGATTTTAGACTTTTGCATACTATTTTGTAGAATAAGAAAACTGTTGAAAGCAGAGTTAGTTCCATTGTAGACAGACATAGAGACAACACACAGTGTTGGACAGGTGCATACTTGACATGTAAACTGTAAGGACAGTTGAGACAGGCTCTAGGTAACAAATGCTGAGTGCACACATGGTGATACCCCATAGCCCATCACTGATAGCCCATCTAACACAAGAATAAGGATGTGCAATTCTTCTCTAGTACAGGGCAGAAGAGGGGCTAACAGTGGCTACCTGTCACCCACAGCAAAAAAGTTCTGCATTTGAATCTTCTGCAGATGGACCCTTTGGTACGGAGTTTGCATGTTCTCTCTGTGCCTCGGGTACTCTGGATTCCTCCAGAGTACATAGAATAAAGTGTTGTATGGGCAAATGTTTCTTGTAGTCTAAAGTCCTTTGAATGTAATGATTTATTTATGAATGAATTGTAAAAATTTGCATGCAGCGAAGGATTCCTGATCAATAATTTTTTGTTTATTCTGGGGGAGCCAACATCTTCTTCATCATTATCAGCACATTTTTTAATTTTAGTACAAATACTTAAAAGTGTAGTAAAAGTAGCCAAAGTGATAAAGTACAGACTCTGAAATGTACTCACAGTAAAAAGTCTTTGGAGAACATTTCTACTAACTATTTTTGTGCAAAGAGAACAAACAAAAATAACTATTTTTGTTATAATAGTATTTGTCTCCACATCTAAACAGACTCCACACAGCCACTGTGCACCAGGGCAACACAGTGTTTGGCTGTAAATTCAAGACAAGCTAATCTGTTTGTCCTAATGTTACATGTGAGCTCTAAATTTCCAATTTAACAGATGTTGCAGAGAAGTCCTCAACTTTAAATGTAACCTCTCTTCCTCTCCTGTCCTGCCTTTCTTACATCTTTCACCTTCTGTGAGTGAAGCCATCTCACACTCTGTTCTCTTCCTGGGAAATACAGCACCTGTAACTTTAGTTGGCAGACAAACTGCGTGAGAAATTGCACAATTCTGTGCTTTGTTTCTGAAATTTGTTGAATTGTTTGAACAATTGCATTTTAAATTACCTGCCACTTAAAAAAACATTGCTCTCTTTGCGCTCGCTCCTCTTCTGTAGCGCTAGCTTGTTTTCCTCATGAGTATTCACTATTTTCCATATTAGTACTAGAACTCATAATGAGTTATGAGTGAAGTATGTGATCTATGTTCCTTCACACGTTCTCATGCCAGGCAAAAAAGAAAATCTAAGGACAAATAAGCAAAGAAACAACATAAGTCTGCCAGACAGCCGAAAGGCTGGATCAAAAAGGCGGACCCAAAGGCAGACTCAACAGAAGGGAAGTTTCACAGGAATGGAAGGTTTATTTCATCTTTTTCTCAAGAGACTGAATCACAGGGGCAGGAAAGAGACAAGAGTCTCCTTACTTTGTTTGGCAGAGCTGTGGAGCTTTGAGGGGGAAGGGGAGTGTCCAGGTAAGTGTTGAGGTGTCCAAACAGAGAAGGATACAGGAGGGGAATTCCTTCGACAGGTGTTTGCTGGAGCAGAGAGCCGGGCAGGTGAGTGATCTGGGGAATCCTGAGAGCAAGTGAGCAGGTGAGTGGTACAGGAGCCGTGGATGTTGCAAGAATGGCCAGCAGGACAGTGATCCAAGGAGTTATTGAAATGTAGGAAAATATGTCCTTAGGCTTTGAGATTGTAGCATAGGGAGACGGAGTATTAACATTTGGAAAACAAACTTGAACTCATACATGGAGGCTGATTTACCACTGGGAGTAGCAGATGATCTGGCAAAGAGTGGAAATCAGCGCTGGCCTTAAATGCAGGACCGCTGATTGCTGCCAATGGCTTGCAGGTGAGACTGGGCTGGCCCTGGTGCCAGACTCCGCCCAAGACCAGCGAAGCCAAGGTGGAGGAGCCGAGTGGAAAAATAACAGAAACACAACACTTCCCCAGATAATGGCGAAGTAAGCTTGTTTTTTCTGTACGGAGTATTTAGTGAGACCTTTTCCACATTTCAGATCCAACCTTGATCCATAAATATCTGAGAGCACTGAATGGTTTACCTGCTTGAATTATCGGAGTCAGCCTCACTGGTTTGACAACAGGAGCTGAAGCAATGTTCGTTGCTTCCAGCTGTTTCAGTTAATAAAATATGGCGTGACACAGCATGCGAAAGCATTATCCATAACTATTCATTATTTCTAGTCAGAACTATCAATTACTCCCGAGATAGATTCTATCAGGACCTAACAGCAAATCAAAATCTACTCTGTGCAACTGAGACAGTTGAACTGTCACACAAAGACGTTTTATACACAGCAGTTGCCTTCAGGTTGAATCCTGAGCTCCATCATTGCTGTTGGGAATGTTTTACAGTCATGGGCCACTTTCTTAGACCGCTTTTGCTTTCAAAACTGCCTTAATTCTTCTTGGCATAGATTCAACAAGGGGCTGGAAACAGTCATCACAGATTTTGGTCCATATTTTGATACAATATCTTCACACAGTTCCTGTAGGTTTGTCAGCTGCACGTCTATGATGTGAAACTCCCATTGCACTATATCCCAAATGTGCTCTATTGGAATGGGATCTGGTGACTGTAGAGACTATTTGAGGACAGTGAAGTTATTGTGATGTTCAATAAATCAATTTGAGTTTTGCACATTATCCTGCAGGAAGCAGCGATCAAAAGATTAATATACTGTGTTCATAAAGGAGGGACATGGTCAGCAACAATATTCTGGGAGGCTGTGACATTTAAACAATGCTCAGTTGGTACTAAGGATACTACATTGTCCTCTGATCTCTGGCATCAGCAAGACTCAATCAACTCTTCAGCAAATTGTGTCTTATTTAATATTTTTCTTTTTTTCTCTGGATCATTCTCTGTAAACCACAGAATGTAAAATACTCAAACCAACTCGCCTGGCATAAACAACCAAAAGTCAAGGTCACCTAAATAACCTCTCTTCCCCATTCTGATGTTCAGTTTGAGTTTCAGCAGGTCAAATTACCGTGTCTACATGACTAAATGCGTGGAATCTTTTAAAACCAAGATACAACCAGTCTTTTGAGGTAGCAGCACCAATGTTTCCTTTATATTTCCCTCAAATGTTATTTAAATGTCTGTTAAAAACACATTTCTGTAAGTACGTTTGTTCATGATCTATATTTTGGTTAGTATAAATTTGACTTTTCATGAACATTTACAGTGTTTATTGCGTCTGTATTTATGTCTGTACAGTGGTGTGAAAAAAGTGATCCCATTTTTTTTTGTATGTTTGTCACAATTAAATGTTTCAGATCATCTAACAAATGTAAATATTGAACAAAGATAACACTTGTAAACACAAAATGCAGCTTCTAAGTGAAGCTGTTTATTATTAAAAGGATAAAAAGTGATTGCCCATTAATCCTAATAAATGGTTGGGCCACCCAAAGCAGCAACAAATGCAGTCAACCATTTGCAATAACTGGCAATAAGTCTTTTACTGCACTGTGAAGGAATTTTGGTCCAGTCATCTTTGCAGAATTGTTGTAATTCAGCCACACTGGAGGGTTTTTCAAAGATGAACCACCTTTTTAAGGTCATCTGAATTAGATTCAGGTCTTTGACTAGGCTACTTCAAAGTCTCCATTGTGTTTTTTTAAGCCATTCAGAGATGGATTTGTGTTTTGGATTATTGTCCTGCTGCAGAACTCACTTATAGACAGCAGACAGCAGAATTCATTGTTACATTTACTGTCCTGAAGCAGTAAAACAGACCCAGACGATCACACTACCACCACCACATTTTACTGTTGGTATGATGTTGTTTTTCTGAAAAGCTTTTACTTTTATGCCAGATGTAATGGGACACACACCTTCCAAAAAGTTCAACTTTTGTCTTGTCAGTCCACAGAGTATTTCCCCAAAAGTCTTGGGGTTTACCAAGATGTTTCTGGCAAAACTGAGCTGAGCCTTTATGTTCCTGTTGCTCAGAAGTGGTTTTTGGCTTGGAACTCTGCCATGCAGGCCATCTTAGCCCAGTCTCTTTCTTATGATGGAGCCATGAACACAGACCTTAACTGAGGCAAGTGAGGGCTGCATTTTTCTGGATGTTGTTCTTGGGTCTTTTGCGATGTCTTGGACAGGTTGTCGGGGTAATTTTGGTCGGCCAGCCACTGCTGGGAAGGTTCACCTCTGTTCCATGTTTTCGCCATTTGTGGATAATAATTCTCACTGTGGGGGAGAGATCTCATTTACTTTGTTTCTCATTTGTCCCTGAATTTCCTTGGATCATGACATGATGTCTGGCTTTTGAGAATGTTTTGTTATACTCCACTTTGTCAGGCAGGTCCTATTTAAGTGAATTCTTGATTGGTGACTGACAGGTGTGGCAGTAATCGGGCCTGAGTGTGGCTAGAGAAATTGAACTCAGCTTTCCAAAGTTGTGATACATGTTGTACATGATGTTATAGCAGATGTGCTGGTGGAGTGGGGGGCACAATCACTTATTCACACAGCGCCACCTGTGGGCCACCTTCATTTAGAAACTGCATGTTGTGTTTACTTTTATCTTTATCTAAATTTTAATTCTTTTGATGATCTGAAACATTTAAGTGTGATAAACATACAAAAAATAGGGAATCAGAAAGGGGGGAAACACTTTTTCACACCGCTGTATGTACTGAACAGACACCTTAAAATTGTTTTTGTTTGTTTTTTTTACCTACCCTAATATCTCGATCATGGGTGCCTCTCTTGGCTTATTGTCTGTCTTTGTCTTTGTCTCTGTTTTTTTTTTTCCTTTCTGTTTTAACGATATGAGTGCTGGGACCATCTGTGGTTTTTGACAAAAATCAGAAGAAAACAGAAATGGCTCCTAGGAATACGTGGAGTGTTTTGTTGAGGAAAAAAGAGAAGATTGTGGTCACATGTCAGTACACACTGGACTGTAACAAATCAGTAATCCTTGTGTCTCTCTCCAGCATGACTACAATAGGACACACACTGATGCACTTCCCATGAGCTTGTCAGGGGATTGCTATTGAATAATCCATTTGACTTCTTATGATTCTTAGACCAATAGATGTGGAATCATCATGACTGAATGCATATTTTCAGGTTTTGAGGAACCACAGCTTTTTCAAATTTAGCGTAGATAGTACAGAATCTTAGGCTGGAGAGTATTTACTACATAAACTATTTTCTGTTGTAATTATAATGCATCAGTGTGCCAGGATAATATCACTTTTATCTGTTTCCCTATAGCAGCCATAACAGCTTAGTACAATATGTGTTTTTATTAACTTCTCATAAAACATACTGGTTCAAGGATAAATTACAGGGTTTTTACTAAAATTATAAGACTTTTATACAGCACCTGAGCCAACTGAGCAAAAAAAATAAATACTGAGACACATTTTTTCATTTCTGGTTGCCTGGTTGTGTCTTATCTTTCTCTGTGTCACTGCAGGGTCAGGTAGGGCCCCCTCCAACCGCCGACCTCCACTACCCAGTTTCACAGAGAGAAAGAGAAACAAACATACAGTGACAGTGAACCAGGTGCAGTGGAGATAACACACCTCTCAAGGCTTATGGGTATTTTAGTTGTGTTTTAGTGTTTTTCTGTAGGTTACATGTGTTTTTTAGGTTCCAATTCTAAAGTTGGAAAATGAATTTTATTTTCATTGCTTTTTAAAAAGCTGTAAGTGCATAATTGAACGAACTTTCACACAATATAATGTCATGTAACAGTGTTCATTGTGACATATACATATTCAACACCATAATAACATAATAATTGAAAAGGGAAGATATGCTGCACAGACATTTGAGCATTACTATTATCCAGTGTAAGCTCCGTGTCTGTGATTCCAAAGTGTTTGTTCTCTGTTTCAGAAAGATAAATATCTTTGTCTTAAAATGGTCAAAAAAAAAAGATGTCAGAGGACTCCAGACTGAGAGTTGGTCTGTGTTTAGCTATTCATCAGTTAAACAATCTTTCACAAGTGGGGATGATTTATTATTGTGATACCGTTCCCTATGCTTCACTGGGCTGATTTCAAAAGAAAAATCTAAGTGTGCGATCAGCTAAAAATGAACCACAGATTACCAGCCAAAGGATTTAATTAATATTTAGCCCTTGTAAACAGCTATGTGCATGATTCTGCCCTAAAACAAACCAATCAACAGGCATTATGGTGTGAAGACAAAGCGAGTAAGACAGAGAAAGAACAGAGAAATCCAAAACACAACTGGGAAAATGTTCTGTAATGTTTCGCTTGGGATGATGAATGTTTTTGGGAGTATCGACTATGTGCCATAAAAAAGACACAATATACCATCATGAAAACATAATCCCACCAACAGTGCATTATGGTGGCATTATGGTTTGGGGCTGTCTTGCACCAACAAAAGGAAAAAAATTCCCAGTTTTATTAAGTTAGGTGATTACTGCAGGTCGGGATGTCCTTAATTTGAAGCTGAGTGAGAATTGCGTTGCGATAGGAACCACCAATAACTGCAAACAGTGAAGTAAATCTATTATAAAATGTCTTCAAACAAATAAAACCCTCCTTTTGTACCCAGCCATAGGCCAGAGATGAACCCAGCACACATGCTGTAAAATAACCTTGAAACAAACACTTACAGTAGAGAATGTTCTCCTCAGTATTGTAAAGCTACACACTACACACACACTACACAGCTATCTCTATTTATTTAAATATTGTAAGCCTGTTGAGCAGACGAGGCCTGTCCATTTATTAAATCCAAGTGTAAATTTACACTCACCCCAACGGGTCGCGGCAGATGGCCCCGCCCCTCACTGAGCCTGGTTCTGCCGGAGGTTTCTTCCTGTTAAAAAGGAGTTTTTCCTTCCCACTGTCGCCAAAGTGCTTGCTCATAGGGGGTCATATGATTGTTGGGTTTTTCTCTGTATGTATTATTGTATGGTCTACCTTCCAATATAAAGCACCTTGAGGCGACTGTTGTTGTGAATTGGTGCTATATAAATAAAATTGAAATTGAATTTAAAGCAGTGCAAATGTTTAGAGGATTTGCTAAATAAATCAACAAAAAAGCACATTAATAACATGTAATAAAAAGCAGCAACTGTCACCACTGAGCTATATATTCATATGTTTATATTTTTTCTCTTTTTGTTTCCATTTCTTTCCAAAATTTCCTTTTTTACTTTTTTTTCCTTTAAATATTTACACTGAAAATGTGCAGAAGAAAAGGTGGGCGGACTAATGAGCTACAACTGCAAAAAATATGTTTTTTTCAATTCAAGCCGTTGAATTTGACCTATGCATAGTGTCATCACCCATGAGGAACACTTTATTGACTTGGCATGGATGAACAGTAAACTAAGCGTTGGTTCTCGCAATCATTGTCACTGTGTAGGCAGAGTGCTACACACAAGCATACCTAGAGCCGCTGAGATGTGTCAGCCTTTCTTCCTGTAACACGTAAAAAAATGTCAAACCATTACATCCTTCAGAATAACAGTACTAGCACCATAATACACCATTAGCGTAACTAATCTGTCTTGGGCAAGTTTCCAACATGCACACAGGTTCTAGGAAGGTATCACTCAATGCAGAAAAGCAGAACATTATGTAGATTTGGAAAATGCCAAGCAGGTGATATACAGCTCTTTTATTGTGATATATAGACGAGCAATAACGTGGGCTTTGCACAGGCCACATACTGTAATGTAGTCATGACGATGATGAATTTGAATGTCAGTTCATCCAACTGAAACGAAATGATAAATCACTAATTGAGTTTTACAACTTGACAAAGCGATAAGAGTGACCTTGCACTGGAGTAAACAAGCAAGCGTGTCCCGAGTGTGATCAAAGACGCACACATGCTAATGACTAGTGTGTGGATGTGGATGTGCTCCTACATCACGGAAACCTAAACATAGCTAACATTCTTTAAATAGTTATAGCAGCATAAATATCCTTATACAGCATTTTGATAATGTATAGTTAATGTGTTTGCTTGACACACATATGCTTGTTTACGTGGTTGAATTTTTTCTCTTTAAGTATACTGAGGACAATAAAACAAACAAACAAAAAAATCCCAACAAGCTTGTCTCAGTTTTTGTTTTTTCAACCACACCACATCTCAGTCAGTCAACCCTTCCAGAGCTTCTCTACGTGTTTTGATGATTATTTCTGACACTTTCTCAATCCTCTGGCTCATTTTCAGTCCATGTCTCCATGTCTGTCCTCTATGTAGGTCACACATGCTACTTTAGCCACTTATTTGTCAGATGGTTGGTTCCAGTTAATGAAGCAGAAAGCTTTGCATCTATAGTTTGTTTCTTTTTACCCTTTTAGAAAGAAGAAAATGTTAAGGACAGTTTGTAAAAAAAATAAAAATAAGGACGCTTGTAAGTGGGTGGCAGAATGGTTCTGTGGTTAGCACTGTTTCCTTACAGCCAGGACGCATTGGGTTCAAATGCAGCCTGGGGCCTTTCTGTGTGGGGTTTTCATGTATTCATCGTGTCTGCATGTGTTCTGTCCAGGTACTCCAGCTTCCACCCACATTTTAAAGACATGCACAGGGTTAGATTAATTGGTGAATGTGAGTGTGAATGGTTGCCTGGTGCTATGTGTTTGTGATAGATTGGCCACATGTACTTGGGTCTACCCTGCCTCTTGGCCTATGACAGTTGGGAAAAAGCTCTAGCTCCCCTACTGTGCTGAATTCGGTAAACAGAAGAAAACAGATTGCTGGATATTTGTAAGCATTCAAAGCTTTTCTAAGGTCTTGCCATAGGATGTCAGTCATGTTGAGATCTGGACTTTGACTGGACCATTGCATCGACTTGATTTTTTTTCTTTGCTGGCATTTTATTTATCTGTCAGACACACATTCTACAGCTAGTATAAGTTGTTTGTGCTGATATGCTGTGTTTGGATTTTGCCAATGTGCATTACATTGCCAGACTTGTTCAGTTGTTTTCTGATTGCACTCTAACATCCTAACTTAAGCCAGTAGAGTCTGAGATGTAGTCTGTTTTCTGTTTTTCTTTGAGCATTGCAGGGTCTGACCTTGCAGTGAATTTGCAGGAATGTCCCCTCCTGGGAATATTGGCAACTTATTGTTTTGAATGTTTTTCCAATTGTAAATAATCTTTCTCACCGTAGAATAATGGCCTTCAAATCATTTGGAATGGCCTGATGACCATCCACAGACTGGTGTGGAACAACAATCGTTTCTCTGAGGTTATTTTTAATGTCTGGCATTGTTTTAAAACACACCGTAATGCTCCAAACCCCATAACCTCCCCAAATCACTGCTTTTAGAGTGGTGTTCATGCTTATTGACAGAGATGGGCAGTTACTGTAATCTGATTACTTTTTTCAAGTAACGAGTAAAGTAAGGGATTACTATTGCAAAAACGGTAATTAGATTACCGTTACTTTCCTGTAGGAATGCTGCGTTACTGCGTTACTAAAACCGTGATTTTTTTGCGAGAATGTCTCATGACAATGACGTAAGCGAGTGCGACGTTCTTGACAACAGCTGTGCACAGATTAACAATGGATAATATATCGAGTGCGGGAGAGAGTATGAGCGTGCAGCGTTTAAAGCGTGGAAGTACTGACCTTACTTTAAGTTTGATTCCATAAAAAGTGACAAAAACATTAACGTCCGTTGTGCGTGGGAAGAAAACTTCTTTTTACAGCGAAAAAAAACCCTAAACAAGCACCGAGTGCGCTACCACGTAATGGGAAATTCACAGAGAAACTGCCGTATCCTTCCACTGACCGCTGCGGCACACCTGCACCAGAGCACACCTCCGCCTACCCCACTCCTGCTTTACAGGTGAAAATAGAGCAACAGGACCGCTAGTCTTTGATTTTATTTATTTTCTGCTGTGTTTTACTTGCATCTATTTGAAAGACTGAGTGTAAACACAAAAAAAATATTTTATTTTATGTGCTGGAATGTGCAGAAAATAGGTTTAAATGTTAAACTAATTTCTTCAAGTCAGAGAATGGTGCATATAATTTAATTTTTGCTTGATGCATAAAGTTAAAAGATTAAAACTGATAAAACAAGTTAAAAAAAAAAGAGACTTTTCCATTTGATTACATTTTGTATGATGGATTATGCAGAAAAAGTAGAATTGGGCTGAAAGATCTGTCGCTTTATCACCTATTCAGGTTGTAAATCGTGTTTTTAAAAGTAACTAAGTAACTAAGTAATTAATTACTTTTGAAAATAAGTAATCAGTAAAGTAACGGGATTACTTTTTTGGGGAAGTAATCAGTAATTAGTTACTGATTACTTTTTTCAAGTAACTTGACCAACACTGCTTATTGATGATCAGCTTGTCAAGTATACAGTATTTGAATTACCAGTGCCTGTTTGCTACTTACCCTCTTAATTTCTGTGGAAGTTATAGCCGTAAGGATGTAAACTGTCGTGTGCATGCGACTGCATCTCATACTACTTATTAGCTTTTTGCCAGTCTACAGAGAGTCCCAGTTCCCTACTAAATCTTTGCAATCATCTGGATAATCATAGTCCTAAACATCTGGATTTCTCAGTGTTCTAATAAGAAGCAACTCTCATATTGCATTTTTCTTTCATCTTGCAGTCCCCTGACTCCAAATACAACAGTGCATCTCCAGGCACTCCTTTCTCAGTCTCTGCACGTAACTGGATTGTTTGGTTGCTGCCTGTATTTCAGTAACAGACTTACTGTCTTATAGTTTAGTAAAAATTGCTGTGGACAATTTGCACTGCAAGCATTGAAAGCTTGATTTATAAAGTAAAAATAACTGACAACATTATCCTCTGTCAGTATTTGCAGGTGTCATAAATG
This sequence comes from Perissodus microlepis, assembly GCF_051167445.1. Lineage (NCBI taxonomy): Eukaryota > Metazoa > Chordata > Actinopteri > Cichliformes > Cichlidae > Perissodus > Perissodus microlepis. Next base: position 21,347,094 of record NC_140480.1, read on the forward strand.
AAAAAGCACATGGTGTCCTTATTGTGAATAGGGCTGTGTGCGCTCTTGTCTCTCTACTCTCATGTAAAATACGACTCTGCTTGAGCACGTCTGGCTCTGTGTTAAGAGTAATGTTGGGTGAAAGTTAATTCAAAGTTTCCCACTGAGCTCTAAAATCTTCTGTCTGCTTATCTCCACACCTACACCAGCCAGATCTGCACCTGCATCGCATTCTTTCCTTTGTTTCACTCACCAATTCACACACGCATACAGAGATTTTTGTTTTATTGTTAAAGATTCTGTTGTGTTTTAATAACATGTTCTGAAGCCATCTCACTGCCATTTCATACTTTTTTCTATGTAATGTCATGGGTTAGCTCTAATATAATCACAACTGGCACCCATCATTTTATCTGATTTTTTACTTAGTATAGTGTTTTTAGGATTTCAAGACCCAGAGTTAATGATTTATGAGAATGATTAAGCCAATAAAGTGACTGGATTTGCATCTCTTTATAAATTAAAGCTCTACAATCTGGGTTTAATCTTTCATAAGTTTCAGTTATTAGATTTGGCAGTTCCTTAAAATTAAGGTGGTGGCTTTGATTTTTAAATAATATACTAGTAGTGGCTTTGCAGTACCTACAAAGCAGTATGAGTTATGAGTTTATACTTTTACTGTAGTGTAACATTGTGCAAAGGTCTTGTTACCTCAGTTTCCTTTACGTCTTTGTCTCCTTTAAGCAAAATACTGACTTTCTTGTTCATTCATTTTCAGGGAAGTATTTTTTGTTTGTTTTTTTAAGTTACATAAAAGGTACCCAAGTCAATGGATGAATCATTGTTTTGTCTTTTTATCTTTTGACATTTTGTTACTATTCAGTTCAATTCAGTTTTATTTATATAGTACCAAATCACAACAAAAATTGCCTCAGGACACTATATTTTAAGGAGTAAAGATCTTACAATAATACAAAGAAAACAGAGAAAACCTGACTAGTAATTAAATGCAGAGAGGTGTATAAACACACAGTGAGTGGAGAAGGTGACTGAAGAAGAAATCCTCCAGCAGCCCAGACGTATTGCAGCATAACTAAGGGAGGATTCAGGGTCACCTGATCCAGCTCTAACTATACACTTTAGCAAAAATGAAAGTTTTAAGCCTAATCTTACAAGTAGAGATGGCGTCTGTCTCCCGAATCCAAACTGAAGGCCAAACAGAAGAGGGGCCTAACTAATAATTAAATGCAGAGAGGTGTTGTGACAAAGTGGGCTGAGAACACCATTTGTCCAAAGTCTTAGTTAACATTCTTGTTTTGATTTAGCCATATCTCATATGTATTCTGTAATAGGTAAACATCTACTATCCCAGGTTTGTTTATGTTTTGCACTTTTACAGATTATATAACATAACATCTTGGTTTAAATCAATTCTGACAAAGTTTAAGTTAAAATGTTATTTATTTTAACTGTTAATTTGTGTAGTCTGAACTCGCCTTACCTACCTGTGTTCCAGGAACAAAAGGAGGAAATATGGTTTTATTTCCTGTATTTATAGCTTCCTGGTTAATCTGAGGTCACAGGAAGAGACCAGGTGAAGAAGGGAGAATCTTTGTAATTTAATAAAGTTCAGGGAAATGACCAGGTCAGTGTAGCTGTGTGCATTTTGACCTTAGTTTAGCTTAGTTTGATTTAAGTTCAGTTATGTTTATTTGTACTGAGTTAACTATGGAGTTGAGTTTCTTATTTATTTTTGTAAATATTGTTTGGTCACAATATGGTGAATGAATCGTTTCTACACTGGACAGCATCTGTCTCCTGCACTTCTTTGGCCACTTAAGTCAAGTTCTACCACAGGTGTATAAACACATAGTGAGTGAAAAAGGTGACTGAAGAAGAAAAAAATTTAGTGCATTATGAGAATCCCCCAGCAGCCTAGACCTATTGCAACATAACTAAGGAAGATTCAGGGTCACCTGATCTAGCCCTAACTTCACGCTTCATCAAAAAGGAAAGTTACTAGCACCCTATAACAAAAACACAGAATTTGCTCCCATTTCCCACTTTAAAAGTGCCAACGCTAACACAGTTTGACAGTCATGAAGTATTATTTTTGCACCAACAAGGTGATTCCAAAAGAGTAATTAGCGGAAAACCTGGAATTGCAGTGTGCCCTTAAAAAAATGAGGTAAGTGAAGGATAAAAGAAGAAGTGGAACCCGTAATAAACGATCTACACTAGATGAACAGTATCTGAAAGTCATGTCCCTGAAAATTCCAACATCCTGACGCAGGACCTGAGAGACACAGTTGACCTTCAGTTGATCCATCTGCTGTTTGCTGAAGCCCCATCGGAAATGCTGAATCTTAGTTACAATTCAAAAATTAGAGAACAATTATAAACTTAACCTCTTCAAGAAGTTATTTATTTGCCATTACTGCTGTTTCTTGCAGAACAAGGTCAAAGTGACGCTTCTTGGTGGTTCTAGTGTTAAAGAAATTAGAAAAAAGCTGCTCGCAGGCTGTACTGAAGAATAAAGTTGGGTCTAATAATAATAGAATAATAGTCTAATAATACCTCATTAGACTCATTTTTGCCTCATATACTATATTTCCATTTATGTTTGCATGTTGCTTCACCTATTCCCTATTTTCCTATCAAAATATAAAGAAAGGGTGATCAAGATTTTTGCACAGTTGTGTATATCCTGATAACATCTAGTTTCAAGGATTCTGTGAAGCTTTATTATTTTCTGCATTTCTAAAGTCTACATAGGCTCACTATCTTTTCTTATCTTTTCTATTAGTCTTCCAGTCTGTAGTTGTTTATGATAAGGATTAGCCCTACCTCGAGCCATTTTATCATTTCCTATAATTGTATGTCAGTCCTTTTCACCATAGTGCTGTTGTTTTCATTCTTCCCCTGATACACGTGTATAGTACAAGACTGTTTAAATCACTGATAATACCCTAAGCATTAAGGTGTAAAGTCATCTTCCTTTTTTCCACTACACTGAGAAATGGTTATTGTAATATTACATTTTATGACAAATATTAAGCAAAATAAGACTTTATTTAAACTGTATTTGGGGGATTAAATTAGTGTCCACTAAACTGAAGCAACTGGACTATTGCAATACAGAAAAAGCACAGTAAAACCTAAAGGCACAGTTTTGTCATGGTTTAGACTACACTTCTCCCTCATTTAATTTATTTCTTGGGGTTTTTTTTTTCTTCTTCCCTGTGTTATTGTGAGTCACCATTTTACACCTCGGGTGCACTTTTCATCCTGCTGCCAATTCATTTGTGCACCCCTGATTCACCTACCAATCCTGCCATTTGAACACTAAAGCTCTGTTCTCCACCAGACCATTCAGGCTGCCAGTGCAATAGCTTTTCATGCTTGTTCTTGCTACACAATCCTGTGTTTATCAGTGCCTCAGGTTCTCTTCCTTCTCTCCTTGCCAGGCTTTAGCCAGTAGTTCATCTCCCTCAGTCTGCTACCCTCCACCCTCATCAGTCAACCTGCTGCACTCGCTCTGGCAGCAGTATGTCTGCTTGGCACTCACCTGCTGCAGCACCTTCCTGACTGGTCGCATTACCATCGTCAAACAGAATTCCTGCATTGCTGAAAAGCCTTTGAACTGTTACCAGCCTTGTCTGAGCTCTGCATTTAGCTCCTAACAAAGTTTTAGATAAAACAAATGGATAGTATGAGTTTTAAAACTGAAAACACAGGAGGAGACTTGCTATAATTGTTAAACCAACTGGCTGGTCCTATAATGACTTGTTGAAATATAATTTAAATCAGCTTAATTTATCAAAAGGCTACTGTTTTTACTGTTTTTTTTGTTTGTTTTTTGCTTTGTTTTACACAGTGTATTAAGTAATCTGCATTGTTGCAAAGCTATTTGATTTTTGTGGTAAAGTGCTGAAAATGAATACTTACAGTATCTTTTAGTTGCCTTTTCTTAAATATTACTAACAAGCTCTGGTTACAAGAACATTTAGCTCAGCTGGCGTTACATGTCTTGTAACACCAGGCGACCTGTTTTTTTCAGCATCTACTGAACGTTTAGCGTTGACGTCCGTAGGACCTGTACTGGCTATTTATAGTCCAAATGATGTCTTTTCAACATCAAACTATACATGGTTTTTATACTGCTTCTATATGCTCTGTGGTCCCATGTTTCCAGAGGGTGGAGGACATGTTTTCTATAGGCTACTAATTAATTTTTCTGTAGCTTTGTTTACTCTTTTGTATGTGTTTCCAGTTATCATCTGCGGCTGAGAGAATGAAATGACGTTATTGGAAAATGATGTGGAACAATGTGCCACCTTCTGAAATGGGACTAGATCATATCATAGTGTATGAGTGAAGGAATGCAGAGTGATCAGCTGACATCTTCAAGGTGGCGCGGGCTCTTGACACTAAAACAAAAGTGAGCATCTGCACAGTGGATTTTGAGCAGAAATGTCCCCGGCTTCTCAAAGAGAGTTTGCAAAATGCATGTATTGACAAAGGCTGTCAAGCAGATAGTTCATACATACACATCTGCATAAACTTCTCATACTTTCCATCACAACTTCTCTCAGTCCAGCTACAGCCACATTTACTTTCTCTTACAGTCATGAGTTCTTCAAAATAAAACAGAATACCTGCAAAAATGAACTATATATAAATGTATGCAAATGCTCTTTTAAATTATTAAAAACATTGTACTCCTTCTCTAAATACTTTAACTATTATTATTTTACATTTTAACATGGATTTCAATGTTTTTAATATTTCTACACATTTTAATAAATGGCAGTTTTAACCTGGTTACTTAATTGGTTGATTAAATAATTACATTAAATTAAATAAAAACATGAAAATGTAAAATAGCAAAAAAACAACCCACATGTACCAAATAAATCAATAGACTAACACATAATAAACTGTGTTTGTTTATGGGTAATCTGTATTTATATGTATGATGTTGATAACAACAATGTTGATGTTTGTAAAAAATATATATATATTGCATTTACTAATGATTTAAACTTCCTGTACCTGTCATAGACATTCACAGGATGTTCCAAAAAAATTACTCAGTTCAAATGTTGAATATCACAATGCCGTTGGTGGTTGGATGTCCAAATTCTGGACGAGATGTCCAGAATTTGGACGTCCAACGGACTGGATATAGACATGACCTGCACATCTGTCTCGTGTCCAGTGTTTAGTGGGATTAATGTGGTCAAATCACAGATTTTTTTCCAGGAGCGCACAAAGCCAGTAGTACCTTTCAGACAGCAGCTATACACCGAGCCTGACAAGGTTTGATACCAAGACATTTATTGTGGGTACTGGATGAAAAGTAATAATTTCAGATTCTTGAATTGGTACTCCCATGTGATTACACAGTGTGACAGCTTGCTATTTACTCTGGATCCATAACAGTGATGGAGACATGGGAGCTGAGGGTTAAAGTCATCAGTTATGGTTTGTTGCCTTTCTTTCTTCTAGCTTGCTTTTTGCCCTCTAAACTTTTTTTATATTATCTTTTTTTAAAGTCCCTGCGGGTGTGAAATATGAACTTTCCCCCAAGCTCTCTTCCCATCTGTCTTTGTCTGCACCTCTACATTTCTCACTCTGATCCCTTAATATTTAATGTTAAAGGAGAATAAACAAGGACAGAGATAAATATTGTTTTGCCCTGCAGCAAATGAGGGATGGATAACACAGGTGAAGTTCAAGCATGATTGAAGCCAGGAAGAAGAAGAAAGGAGCCTTATAAGCCTTATCCTCTATAAGCATCACTTAAGGTTTTCTTTCATTGCTTGCTTTAATATCTTGGTATCCCTGCACAGAGCGTCTCAAAGTAAAACTCATGAATCAAAGATCAAACTAAAGAAATGCAAAGCATGCTGCTGAATTTAAATTAAAATTGTTTTGTTAATGTAATCTCAGTCAATTCTACACCAGCTTATTTTTAATTCAATTCAATTCAGCATTATTTTATCTATACAGCACCAAATCACAACAAAAGTCACCTCAGGGCACTTTATATTGTGAGGTAAACCCTACAATAATACAACAGAGAAAACCTCAACAATGATATTACCGTGGTGGCCCACCAGAGGGCTCCACTCACACCCAGGTCTGGAGGAGGGGGTTTCCTGGGTTTTGGCGCAATGTATTCAGTTGATGTTTGGTTATGAATAAAGTCTGAGGAAAAAGCTAGAGCTCATGTGTCGTCTGTACGTTCACCCCCACATTACCCCCTATAAGTAAGTGTTTTGGCGACAGTGGGAAGGCAAAACTCCCTTTTAACATTCTCGTGTTTTTCTAGCGATCTTCCTGTGGTAATCTTCTTGTATCTTTGTGAATAGATTTCCCTGGACCTGTCCTCGTGTTACCTATGCGACCGAGTGTGTGAGAATTGGATCGAGCTTTGTGTTTCTTGTGGATCGGAGGAGAGTGAAGAGGAGCATGTGGCGTGGAGCGTGGACGGAGTGTGGACCTAGGAGCGTGTGTTTAGTGCAAGCTTCTTTCCCTGTTCGTGTACGTTCCCGGAACCCATCTTTTCCCCCACTTTGCAAATAGCTCTCCAGGTGTTTCTGTAAATAAAGACTCTTTATTGTTCTCGACCCAGAGCCTGCGCATGATTCCGTTCAGTAACACTATGAGGTCATTAAGATAAGATGGGACCTGATTATTTAAGACCTTGTATGTGAGGAGCAGGATTTTGAATTCAATTCTGGGTTTAACAGGGAGCCAATGAAGGGAAGCCAATATAGGAGGAATATGCTCTGTCTTTCTAGTCCCTGTCAGTACTCTTGTTGCAGTATTTTCAGGGAGTTTTTAGGACACCCTGAAAATAACAAATTAGAGTTGTGCAGCCTCAAAGTAGTAGATGCATGAACTAGTTTTTCAGTGTCACTCTGAGACAGGATATGTCTAATTTTAGAGATGTTGCACAAATGGAAGAAAGCAGTCTTACATATGTGTTTAATATGTGCATTGGAGGACATATCCTGGTCAGAAATGACTCTAAAGTTCCTCACAGTGTTACTGCAGGCCAAGGTAATGCCATCCAGAGTAAGAATCTGGTTAGATTCCATATTTCTAAGATTTTTAGGGTTGAGCATAATAAAATCAATTCTATCTGAATTTAGATGCAGGAAAATAAATATCTTTGATTTATATCTTTAAGACATTCCTGCAGTTTAACTAGTTGGTGTGTATTGTCTGGCTTCATGGATAAATAAAGTTGTGTGTCATCTGCATAGCAGTGAAAATGTATGCTATGTCTTCTAATGAAACTGCCTAAAGGAAGCATGTATAATGTAAACAAAACTGGTCCTAGCACTGAACCCTGTGGAACTCCATAACTAACCTTAGTGTGTGAAGTGGACTCTCCATTTACATGAACAAATTGGAGTCTGTTAGATAGACATGATACAAACCACTGCAGCGTAGTACCTGTAATACCTGCAGCATGCTCTAATCGTTATAATAAAATAATATGGTCAATAGTATCAAACACTGCGCTGAGGTCTAGCAGGACAAGCACAGAGATGAGTCCACTGTCAGAGGACATAATATGATAACTTTTGGCTTTCAAGAATAAAAGGAATCAGGTATCAAACTAGTTAGGCAAGTAAGCACTTTATTAATCTTTTCATGGGTGTGCACGCATTCGTAGAAAGAACAATAATACTCAGAAAGGTGTCATATTTGAACAATCATTGCCTGATATTAAAATGGTTGAGCCTAAGGCAAACGTTCTCCACCTGCCAAAACATTGACACAAGACACGTTGGGTGTATTATTTACCTGATACGCCCAACGTGAGAAGAGATCCATGTTCCTGGAAATTTTTACCAGTCATGATAGCACTGGTTTTATTTTGTTAGCTATTCTTTATTCATGGCGACATATTTAACAGGAACCCCTGCAAAGGTGATTTTGAGTGCATTGTCAAAAGGTTTTCACTTCATTAATGGAATGCAAAAGCTTATGTGTTCATTTAAAGCCTCAGTGCTCCTCCTATTTTTCGGTACCCACATGGAGTCCACTTCTGACCATTTGAATTTGTGCATTTGTAATGTGAGCTGAATCAGCAAATGTCTAATTTGGCCCCAGTATAGTCCACATTCTTTTTGAATTTTTAATGTCTTTCTTACGCTTCATGTTTGCTATCTTTGCTAGTACATAAATAAAAAGATTCCCAGCTCCACCAGCTCATATGGGCTAACCCATAAATATATAAGAGAGAGATAATGAATCTGTTCCAGTTAAGTGACACTAATTGGTGGAAGTGAAGTCGCCAGATGGAGCTGAATGGATCAGCTGTGAGTCAAAGCAGCCATGCACCCAACTTTAACTCTCAATAAACCTATTATAACATGCATATTTATATTCTATGAATTGACAGCAAAATAAAGCCAGAATTGTTTTTAATCTAAAAATTGTGGCTTGTGGTATCTTGTTGTAAGATATTGTAAATAAAAGAATCTGTGAAAATGTTTCAAGTTTTGCAGATATTAAACTGAAACTTGAAACATAACGTGCACCTGACAAGGTAAGTTGTCCAACAAAAGTTACCACTAGGATTTGGCCAGTTAAAACGAGAGACACTTTCATAACACTGAAAACTCTGACTTTAGGCTATTGCTATATAGCTCAATAAGTCATGAATCTCGCTTCATAGTACACCTGCCTCATCTGGAGCAGGTTACGTCCTTGGGAATTGCACCCAAATTATCTACTGGTTTCACTGACCAAGTGTCACCTTTACCAACTACAAAAGTTCTCCCTAACAGATATCTAATTTTGTTGTCAACATAAAAAATTATTTATTTTAAAACAAGTGCAAGAATAATTCACTAAAAACCAGTTGTATGGGGATCGAATGGCTGCATTCTCCCGCAGCACCTCCCACGGGACACCTCGAGGGACACGGTCGAATGCCTTCTCCAAGTCCACAAAACACATGTAGACTGGTTGGGCAAACTCCCATGCACCCTCAAGTATCCGTGAGAGGATAAAGAGCTGGTCCAATGGACGAAAACCGCATTGTTCCTCCTGTATCCGAGGTTCGACTAGCGGACGAACTCTCCTTTCCAGCACCCTGGCATAGACTTTCCCAGGGAGGCTGAGGAGTGTGATCCCCCTGTAGTTGGAACACACCCTCCGGTCTCCCTTCTTAAAGATGGGGACCACCACCCCGGTCTGCCAGTCCAGGGCTACTGCCCCTGATCTCCACGCAACATTGCAGAGGCGTGTCAACCAGGACAGCCCTACAACGTCCAGAGCCTTCAGGAACTTGGGGCGGACCTCATCAACACCAGGGGCTCTGCCACCAAGGAGTTGTTTAACTGCCTCAGTGACCTCGCCTCCGGAAATTGGCGGGTCATTCCCCTCATCCCCAGACTCTGCTTCCTCCTCGGAAGACGTGTCAGTGGCATTAAGGAGGTCCTCGAAGTATTACTTCCACCGCCTGACAATTTTCTCAGTCAAAGTCAGCAGCGCTCCGCCAGCACTATACACAGTGCAGGTAGAGCACCGCTTTCCCCTCCTGAGATGCCTGACGGTTTGCCAGCATCTCTTCGAGGCAGTCCGAAAGTCTTTTTCCATGGCCTCTCCGAACTCCTCCCACACCCGAGTTTTTGCTTCAGCCACTGACCGAGCCGCATTCCGCTTGGCCTGTCGATACCTGTCAGCTGCCTCCGGAGTCCCACAGGCTAATCAAGCCCGATAGGACTCCTTCTTCAGCCTGGTGGCTCCCTTCACCTCTGGTGTCCACCATTTGGTTCGGGGATTACCACCACGGCAGGCACCAACCACCTTGCGGCCGCAGCTCAATGCAGCAGCTTCGGCAATGGAGACGCTGAACATGGTCCATTCGGACTCAATGTCCCCAGTCTCCCTCGGAATGCTGTTGAAGCTCTGCCGGAGGTGTGCGTTGAAGATCTCGCGGACTGGGGGCTCTGCTAGACGTTCCCAGCACACCCTCACTACACGTTTAGGTGCACCGGGTCTGTCCAGCGTCCTCCCCTGCCACCTGATCCAACTCACCACCAGGTGGTGATCAGTTGACAGCTCAGCCCCTCTCTTTATCCGAGTGTCCAGAACATATGGTCGCAGGTCTGGTGATACGATTACAAAATCGATCATCGACCTGCGGCCTAGAGCGTCCTGGTGCCACGTGCACTTATGGACACTCTTATGTTCGAACAAGGTGTTTGTTATGGCCAAACTGTGATTTGCACAGAAGTCCAATAACAAAACACAGCTCGGGTTCAGATCAGGGAGGCCGTTCCTCCCAATCACGCCCCTCCAGGTCTCGCTGTCATTACCCACGTGAGCATTGAAGTCTCCCAGCAGGACAACAGGTGGAGCACCTTCCAGCACCCCACCCAGGGACTCTAAGAAGGCTGGGTACTCTGAACTGCCACTCGGCGCATAAGTGCAGATGACAGTCAGGACCCGTTCCCCGACCCTAAGGTGCAGGGAATAATGTATTATAATCCAATAACAGTTAATTAACCTTCCTCAACTAAATAAATAACAACAAAATAATAAAACAGCCTTTAAGGCAAACATTTATTAAAACCAGAGAGTACCATTAAAAAAATTTAAAATAAAATTAAGGCTTGAAAAGCAGTAGCCGTAACCCTGCAGTGGTTTAAAATACGTCTTTAACGCCATCCCCAGGTGCATTTTCAATTTAACTTAAATTTCAACAAAAAAAACCGATTCATGTGGACGTTGTGATTTCAGAGCACAATCAACTGTTTGGGGGACATTAAATCATGAAGACATTTAAAGGGTTTACCTTGACTGCTCATAAAACAAATGACCCCACCGGTCGGGCTCAGAATTCCAACTAGAACCAACTCTGTTGTAACATGTCATTTGTGTAGCTCAACCAAAGACGATTATTAGTGTTAATGAATGTAGGGCACCTAACTAGGGATGGGTACCGGTATCCGGTGCCATGATGGCACCGGTTCTGACATAAACGGTAGTAACCAGACCGAAAAGCAGCGCACATTTCAGTGCTTTATTTCGGTGCTTTTTTTTCCTGAGCTGTGATACACTTTAGATTCTAGCCAATCATTTTACGTTTCCGAGGATAGTAGGCGGGTCCAGGTACGTACGTTCTTTTAGAGCAGAGCTACAGATTAAAAACACCCAAAGCGAAGCGGTCAAAGTCTGGCTGTACTTCACAGCAAAATATGCAAACTCAGCAGCCTGCAACAAGGGCTTTAAGCTGATACTGTGATACTGTCAAAGGAGGTAACACCTCAAATCCGATGAAACACCTGGCGACGCATAGCGTTTTTTTTAAAAGCCGAGAAATGCGCCGTATTTAATAGCTTGCTGCGAGACCTCACACCGAGCACATCTACCGCGGGTGTGGTGTCTGTTATCGGACCCGGAGTTAGCAATATCCCCCAAAAACCCGAAGAGGAGAGTCCTGGCCCTAGCCCTGCCAGTGTAGCAGAAATGATGACGGATGATGATGACAGCAGCAGCCGTTCTTCTCTGCGTGAGTAGCTTAATGTTGTTCGTGTGTAATTTACGTTGAGTAGGCTAACCACGTTATTACATTAATGCATGTAAGGTGAACTAGCAAACATCATCATAGTTACATGCGGCTGTCTTCTTGTTTGATGGCAGATACTCCCTTCACCCTGGCCAAAAAGGCTAAAATGACCAAAGAAAAAGTGGAAAACAGTTAAACATGAGAGGTTTTTGGACAAAGTTTGTCTTTTTTCCATTGTTTAAGCACTGCTTCCAGCCAAGAGTGATACCATATATGCCCCATAGCTGCAGAAAAGGCTAACATTGTTATCTTTTTACAAAAAAACAGCTGAACATGAGAGGTTTCTGGACCAATTTTGTGTTCTCCATTCTTTAAGCACCAGTTTGAGCACCGTTTAAGCACCGGCACCGTTTCAGAAGTACCGGTTTGGCACCGGTATCAGATAAAACCTAAACGATACCCATCCCTACACCTAACTAAACATTTTACATACTTTAACTTTAAAAGTGACCATAAAGTTGCAGTAGAAACAAGGAGAGCAGGAAGGATGAGGTTGTTACATGGTATTTATGTCTGTCCAATATGTTCAATTACAATTACAGGTTAGTATAACTGCCTTCAGTTTCTGTTGGTTACATTAATTATACTCTATATACTCTATAACTATGCATTAACTGTCTATACTTTGCTTTCTGCTGTGGTGAATGCTGCTCGTGAATTTCATTGTATATCCTGTTTTCAATTTTGAAACTCATAATGTGCCTCACTCACACTGACATATAGAGGTATAGAGAGGAGCATGGGAATTATGACAGTAGGGCATTGGTAACACACTCTACCTCTTAAGCAACTATAATAATACATCTGTATAATCTTTGCACTGGACACACTATTTCCCAAACAAATTTCCCACGTGTGGGACTAATAAAGGTTATCTTATCTTATCTTATCTTATCTATGTTGTTTGATATTACAGTTAGTTTACTTTTATTTTTAACAAGCTTATAGGAGATATCCAATGTATGATTACAACAGACTGGAAACAAATCAATTAAAAATTACCTGTATAAAATTTCTCCTGCCTCATATTCAACGTCATCTTTTCAGGCATGTCCAGACAGTTTCCACCACAGCTGTTATTTTCATATTGTTTGCTGGAAAACCTGTTTCAGCTGCTTACATTTAGCACATTTCCCTTTCACCAGAAATTGAAAATGAACAAAATAAAACATTGAAGTATAAGGACAACTTAACAGCAAATAAATAACAAAATTACAGTATGTATTAAACAGTTCAATACATCACAGAATTAAAAGTCAATACATCATATAATTAAAATCAAACAGAAGAGGCCAGAGAAGATGTGTTTTAAGGCTGGGAGACAGGGAGACCTCAATATTGCAAATGCAGTGTAAAAGAGAGTTCCAAAGAAGAGGGACCAGTTAGCTTGCAGCTCTGAAGCCCATGGTGGTCAGGTGAGCAGATGGTACAATGAGACTAACAGAGGAGGAGGATCTTAGAGTATAGGAAGGAGTGGCAATGTGCAGAAGATGACAGAGATATAGAGGAGCGAGATTATGGCGAGACTTAAAAGTAAGAAGCAGAATATTAAAATTAACAGGCAGTGAAGAACTTGACAGTAGTTCTGTGGAGCTGGTTATGGTGTTGACATGATGCTCTTAAAATGCAATTTTTGCCTCTTTTTTTTTTTTTTTTTTTTTTTTTGCATGACTGATGATCATCTTTGCGCTCCACCTTTATCACTCGCTGGATTTCATTACCAATTTCATTCACCTTTTCAAGAATGAAGATCAAGTTGAAGACTCACTGTTTTGACATACTTGAGATCAACTGCACATTGCGGAGGCACAAGTGCAAGGGGAAATAACAGGACTTCCAACAAAAAATCTAAAAATAGCAGCTGTGCTGACTGATCCAGAGGTGCATGAGATAATGACCTTGAATGTGAGATCAGCCACATTTAAATCAGCCAAGGCTTTTGATATTCATGGACCTGTCCTCACAATTCTTTGATCAAAACCTGTTGAAAGACAAGACCCCATTTCTTTGTGACACTGCCGCTAATTGGATGGGGACTTGTCTGAATTGTTTGCGTAATGTTTTTTTGTGATATTACTCTTTTCATGTATAGATATCATCAAACTGCCTCAGTGCTCCCACTTTTTGCAGGTTTTACCTCTATTTGAAGACAGTCTTCTAGCACATCCGTTTTACTGTTTCTTACAAGAAACTCACATAATTTATGTGAAATTCTAATTTTATTATGAATAATTGTCGGACACGGATCAGTAAGTTTCTTTTTAGATCTTTGATTGGTGTTACCCAAGTTGCCAAATTGTCTGTAAAACAAAGTGAAGGTAATCTCAACCCATCTGTTACAGGAATTAGCGACCCAATATAAGGACCACATGCACAGCTGAGCAATTTGCAGGGAATGTTAAATAGACACATACTAAATTTGAACTTCACATGACAGTTATGTATAAGCAAAGTTAGTGTTTCATTCAAATTGCAGTAGATTCTCTGAGTGTGATGGATAGTAATAGCCCCTCTGTTCAGCCACCTGTGAAAGAACACAAATGCTGGCAGTTATGACTAACAGTGATGAAAAGCTAATGTGTGATCTGCGTCAAAAATGCATCCATAAATCTCAAAAGCAAAAAAGCTTCTCAGAACCAGTTCTTAAAATTTTACCACTCTGGAGAGTTATGCTTGCAGACTTTTAACTAGGGCTGCACGATTAATCGTTAGAAAATCGCGATCTCGATTCATACTTATGTGCGATCTCATTTCCAAATGACAACAATTTAAAAAAAAAAAAAGACGACGACGATTGTACCGCATTTTGATCCGGGACGTAATCTTCTTCCGCAGGCACAAAGAAATTACGGAGGCTATTACTTATCACCTGACCAAAGATATGGCTCCCATCAACACTGTGCAAAACGAGGGATTTAGGAAAATGATCAACACCCTAGACAAACGCTACACAGTGCTGTCCCGCAACTATTTTTCTATTGTTGCACTACCTGCTCTATACACGCAGTGTCGAGCAACGGTGGAGACGGAATTTCAAGCAGTACAACATTTTGCGGCAACCACAAAACGTGAGACATTTGTTGTTTTTATGTTTATTTATTGTTTTTATGTTCAGTTTCAACTGTTACGAAGTTGATGTGCAGTTAATAAGTGCAATAAATATTTATATTGGAAAAGAAAATCGTGAGAGAATCGTGATCTCAATTCTAAGCCAAAAAATCGTGATTCTCATTTTATGCAAAATCATGCAGCCCTACTTTTAACCCTTTTTCACTACAGACGCAATATGAGTTTCCATTTATGATTGGCCTGTGCACTGCACTTTCTGCTGTTTTGCAGCAAAAATGATGGTTAAGTCTGTTTTTTGTAAATCTGAAGACTTAGTGTGCAAACAAAGTGATGTCACTGATATTAAAAAGAAGCTAGACAGCTAAGTAGCAACATTTTTGGCAACATGTCACTTTTGGTTTTTGATATTTACAGTTTCTCTTCTCTTTGATGGGATCACTGATGGATTGTTTCATGGGGACTAATACACATGTCCTTGGTTGTGATACAGTATACTATTTCATGGGTTCTCAGCTAGTGCAATTTTGTGTGTGAGAAACAGAAATGTATGAATTTGATGGCATGAACAATGCATTGAGCCTGCTGCTATCAAGGTGAGATGATGAAACCTTCTTAATTAATTAAATTAAATTAAATTAATTAAAAGTTCAAAGGATTAGTCTGACCTCAGAAGAATTACTGCCTGTGCTGTAGACTATGCTGCTTTCTTAAACTTGTTTAAAGAATTGTTCATAATTGTTTATTTTCATTTTCATTATCAGAGAAATTTTGTTGTGGGTTTTCAAGTCTATTAAAATGCTCTCCATCCTTTTTCTGCTACTCATCTGGGTCTGGGTCACCAGGACAGGAGTCTGAGAAGACGTCTTTCCCTCTTCCTGACCACCTGCTCTAAAACACCAAGGTATTTCCAAGCAAGTCAAGAGATCTGGGTTTGACTTGAGGGAGTTTCAATAGCATCCAACTGCCAAGGCCTTTCATCTTTTGTCTCCATGCCTTTTCCTTTGATGTTGTGTTTTGACCACCACCTGATCCACATTGCATGGGACCCTTACTTCTCTTCTTGAAGGTGTTGGATCCACAGGAGGGCTGGCCCATGAACTATGTTACCTCTGGGTGCAGTAACATAGTCCACTGTTTTTTTTTTATACCATAAAGGCCTTGTGAATCACATTTAGTTTGACCCCTTCACCCAGGTGTTGAAAAACACTAATCTTAACCTTTGTGATCGCAACAGAACATGGGGCAGGTGTAGAGTGGATCATCTACCAATCTGAAGGTCAGTGGAGTGATTTCTGAGTCATGCAGCTTGCTGCGGCTTGTGGAAAAGGATCCTTAGTCAAGATACTGAACTCCGAGTTAACAACAGTGCATTCATCAGAGTTTGTCCTTAGGTATAGATAAAAGCATTGTATGTGTATTGAATGTGTGTGTTTGGGTGAATGAGACTTGAAAGCGCATTGAGTGGTCAAAATTAAACACCAGTCCATTTATCATTTATAAACCCGTTAACTACGGTAAGATGGCAATTCATAGAATTCGGTTAATTTTGTTCTATGTACAGACAGAGCTCTTCTATCTTTCAAGGCAATAATTTCAATTAAATAGTGTTTTCAGCACAATGCAAAAACTTCAAGGACCACATACTTCTCTCACTTTGAGCATGCAATTTTTAAAGGTCTTTTTTTATGGTTCTCGAAGTATAGCAGACAAAAGAAATCACTTGACTTTTGCTTCTTCCATAAATTAATCGCATGACTACCACTTTCACTAACTGCACTGACTGAACCGGTGACGAAGGGCAGTTGACATCACACCTTCATCACCGAGCAACAATTACACTTTCTTTCACTTCTTTGACAGCTGGTGTAATTCTAAGGTTACCGCCACACATCACTAACCGCAGTATTATTAAAGCCAGGCCAAGAAAAACACTACTGTGGTTACTAACGTGAATCATCCAACATCAGCTCAGACGTTTAGAAAAGTAAGCCGGTACAGGGCATGAGCATATCCATCCAGCTCACAAAGACACTGGAATCACCAACGCAATCGCATTGCATTCGGCCAGAGATAGGCTGTCTACTAAACACAGTGAGTAACCAAGGCTTCAGGAAAATTGTGAACATGCTGGATGAAAGATGCTGTTCTTTTTTGTGGAAAAACCGGCACTACACATCATAGGGGGATATACAGAGGGCTCTTACAGCTGTTGAGTACATTGCTACAAATTTCAGTCACATCTGTCATGCAGGTATACTGAATGAAGTTAAACATTTTATTTTCTGCAGACAAATACAGTGTTTATTCACATGAATTTCAGTGCATTTCCTGGAAGCAAAGATGTTTTCATTAACAGAAATGTGACGCAATGTAAAAAGTGAAACAGAACTGTGGATTTAATTTTCTGATAAGTGTATTTTTCTTCTGAAAGATGCACTAAAGGTGAATATGGAGGAACAAATTTGTCATTGTGTAATGATGTGAAAGCAGTGTTTGTCTTACATGAAAGTATTATATGAAGGCTGTGTGCAGGCAGGAGTGGTAGTAGGAGGACCCAATGTTCAGACACCCGGAGGCGGAACGTGAACTCAAAAGGGCAACAAAACTAGGAATACAAAAGACACTTATGCAGACAGAACGCACAGCTAGATAAGGGTAGATCGCGACTCCAACAAAATGAAACACAGGGCTTAAATACATAGAGGGAGCAATGAGGGAATATAGGGAAAATAATTGTGATAATTAATGTGCAGTCCTATATAAATTGTTCCAGAGATTTAAAATATAGGATTGCACTTTTTAAATTAAATCTGCAGGAAAGACTAACATACCTTCAGTGCAGGATTGATTCCAGTCTGAATAATAGTAACTTACACATTATGAGCCTTTAAAGCTGGCAACCACACTGATAAGATCCTGATGATGACCCTGATAAAGTCTGACTGTGCTCTGGTCTTACAGTGAAAGTATTCATTACACGTGTGCTTGGAGTTCTTACCTTTAAGCGACTGTGAATTCCTCACTAATGTGCTATTTCCTGTTGCTATTCCTTACACACAGCAGCACAGCTTGAGCATGAGATGACGTTTAAACCATTAGAAAGAAAATCCATCAGACACACACTCCACTAAATACTTTTGATGGTGCAGGGTTGTTATAATTCTGAGTGCAAATGAAAACCTCAAATTGCAGCTGCCAGTTATTTTCACAGTCAAACCAGGACATGGTAGCTTTGTAAATAGTAAAGTAAATAACACACAACTTCAGTCATGCATCTAGCAAGCTTCTTCCAACTATGGTTTCTGACTCAAATAATATACAAATGCAAGCAAAAATATTAACTGCAATTTGTCTGGAAATCCAAATATGATTAGTGGATGACAGTTATTTGTTTGACAGTTTAGCCTTCAGCAAGAGTATTTTATACATATGCAGCAAGAATCTAATAGCCGTCCCCTATAAACGCCCATCGGCTCTAGACTTCAGCTAGGATTGTCTTCTCATATGCAGTGCACTGTTTGATACGCAGCCACACCACAGGGAGCATCTCTACTGGTCTATGCATGGCTGAGCACCATCCTAACCACTGTCAATGTAAAGAACTATCAGCAGGCATTTAGTCCTAATTATGTCCCATCATTGTAATTATCTTGTGTGTCAGTCACAGAGACACAGCAAAAGACTGCAATACAAAAGTGTCCTTACTCATGCAGTCTGTATTCCTATATTTAATGCCATCATTAATGTGATCACTGTGTTACATATGAAGTTAAATCATGTGATCTGGGTCAGCAACTTCTTGGTCGCCATGCACTCATGTAGTTGCAGTAAGTGTGGTCTTAATATACAAGAACATATAGTATTAATATAGTCAGCTGCATTAAAACTGATTCAGAGTGCTGAGATTGATAGTGTCATTATCAAACAGTCAGTGTAACAGATGTGGCGATCCATCCTCTTCATCTTATTAAAGATGTGGCAATGCAGCTTTCATTATTTAACCTCCCTGACTGGCAATAGCTGCTTGTTGAGTGACATAGGTGACAAGAAGATTCATTTCAAAGGGTTCTCCTTGTGTACATCAGTTCTTACGAGTAGATGGAAAATATTTCATACTGTACAGCAAACCGCTGTCATTCTCGAAGTAACACATTATGAGTGTGAGATGCTGGTATCTCAGATGTGCTTTAGGCATTCTTTGGCATCTGCAGTAAGATGTTTCAGATGGGTCATCCAGTCCCAAGTGGTACATATGGACACTTGTAAATGGCACTTTGGCATCAGATTTAAATACAGTGAGTAACCACCATCTTTAATGCAAAGTTTAAGCTTTTTCAACTTGATTTTCACCATAACGAGAAAAAAAATAGAAGCTATAAAAACAAGTCTAGTAATAACACTGAAGGGTTTAAATGTTCTTTTCCCAAGTATTTCAATTAGTGAGCTATAAAGGGTAAATGTGTTAAGTGTTGTTAAGGGATGCATTTTAACACAATCCACTTTCTAACCCCATTAAACCTCTTAAATAATTAGGTGCAGATCTTTTAACTAAGAATTAGATCTAAGTGTTAGAATTTGATCTAAGTGACCTAAACTTGTTTCCAGTTACTTTGGTCTTGTTCTTTGGATCTTTGGAACAAGCTGCCAGCTGACCTGAGGTCAAATACAATACATTGTGTGTGTGTGTGTGTACATGTGTTGACTTATATTACATTTCTTTGGAAATTTTACTCTGTTGTTTTTATTACTTTAAAGAAAAGTGTACCCACGTAGGTTTACCAAATACGTTTTTGTCTTTAATGTTTACATGTAATGAAAAAAATATATAAATAAAATGGGCTTTGCCATCTTGTTCACCTACACCTAACAGTAATTTTTGGTGCGTGAACCTTTTAGTTTATAGCTGAAGAAAAAATGAAAAAAAAAAGAAGAGAAAAATAAGGAAGTGAAAGCAAAGCACAACAGTATAAAGTGCAAAGTTCCCAAAAAGGGTATGAGCCATAGTCTATTGGTTAAAAAAAGATAGCTATCTCCTGGCATCTAATATTATAGCTGCTGTTACATCAAGCCATCAACACCAGGGACACATTGTGTTTATGTGGCTGTATGGGAGAGTGTATATCATATAATCTCACTATATTACACTGTTACTTGAAAGTATTATTTTAAAACAAAGAAAAACTGTTTTATTGTAAAAGTTCTACTAGGGCATAAATTTATGTATTTAAAATCTTCTGTATTCTGTTTTCTTTGCATTAGGTATTGTTACAGTGTCAAAAAAAAAGAAAAGAAAGAAAGACACAATTACAACGAAATACAAAACTTAAAAATTGATAACAATTACAGGAATCTTCACGATTCACCTTTTTTTCACAGAAATTTTCATTCACAGAAATGATGCAGTGACGCATTCAAACATCATTGACAGCATAGGTGATTATAACAGCTGGCTGTTCTCTAAGTTTATTGCTTTTAGTGGAAAGGAAGCATTAGACAAGACAGGAAAGGAAAAACTGGTGGAAGGAATTATGATAATAGAAGAAATGACAAAGAAAGAAGGACAATCAGAAGTGAAAGACATAAAGCAAATATCACAAGAGATGCTGCATCCAGGTGCCAATAACTCTAACATGCTTCTTAAAATGCAGTGCTATTCACAGTGTGGGGCTATGATATGATAAACAGCAATCACCTGCAGACAATGTGCCTGAAAAGGAGCAAAAGGTAAGATGCTTTTTTTAAGGGTTTTTACCAGAGAAACTGAATCAATCAAGCAACCATATAGATGTTGACTGGGTACATAAGTCTTCTCTTTTCGCCTTCACATTTTAATTATGAAACATTTTCCATTAAAATCCAGTCAGCTGCATATGGAAGCCAGCAGTTCCACTGCATGTGCCGTGCAAGTGATGAGAGGAAACCAGGTATTGTGTGTGCACATGCACTGGTGTATATTATCCACATTTATTAAGCCTTCAATATTATATGGCTAATTGAACTGACAGAGTGTGAATTCAATAACCAGGCCACTCTGAGCCTGGTTGTTGACCTTTAATGCTGATACAGCAGCCACACTCCACGGATGGATTTTGTTGGACTGTAATCGACATGTGAGAGGTTTAAACAGCTTTGGAGACTGAGGTGCAATAAGCCTCTTTTCAATACCGTAATCACTTACCTGCTGTTACACCAAGTTGGTGTTGTATTGACAAATACGCAGATAGCTTAAGGCACACAGTCGAGTGTTTGTGCATAGGTGTTTGCAGGCGTGTATACTTTTGTTTGTGTTGCAGCATCTATGGGTTTTCAATTTTACTTAGAAATGGATTTCAGATACATTGTCCAGTGTTTTGATGGGGTAACTGGGATGTGTATGATATAAATACAGGACTGATGGAAGCATTGAGTGAGTGATGCCTTCAAATAACCATTGTCAGTTTTTAAATTGGTTCTGCTGATGCATTCCTCTTCTCACTGAGCGTAGAAAGGTGTGAGTGTGTAAAGATAGAGGGGGTGCGGTGGGTAGAGCTATTAAACCAGACATTTAATTTAGCAGTTAATAAAAATCGCCTACACCAGTCATGACGTAAATGGCCAGGAGTATCAAATTCATGCAGCATAGGCGACATTCACAGAGAACTCAGACGAAGTCCTATTACACTGGAGAATGAAATCTTATTCTCACAGTCGATGCATGCGAAGGCATGATAAACTTCAAGCAACACATAGAGTGATGCCATGAGGCAATTATTATTACTTTAGCTTATTTTACTTTGTATTTGTGTAAGATAGGAGCAAAGGTGGGCTTGGAATATGAGCACAATGTACTTACAGTTTGTAATTTTCAGTTTTCTTGGGAATAAAATATGTTTTTGCACTGTTTCCTGATAGTTGGTAGTTTATCTTGTTTTTCCTTGTTTAGACCAACTGAATGCATTATAAACAGGTCTTATACATGCTCGGAGACAACTGGAACACAAAATCTTTTATGAAAATTTAAATGCAAATACCAGTTTGAGACCATTTGTGTGGATGTATAAAGACTAGAAGTGTTATTTTGACTCTGTGAAAACAGCAGTAATGGCAGAAAAGTCCATTTCTTGAGTACACTTCAGAGTACACTTCATTTCAGTTTGGAATGATAAAATATATTTCAGAATCTGAACAAGTTATTGCCTACAAAAAAGAAGATAATTTATATTTTACTAAATTAATTATTCTGAAAGTAGAACAGTGGAACTTTATCACAGCATCTATAGCTGCCTCCTTTTCACCAGACCTCTCTATCTGTCATCCAACATCCACTCTGCAATCCTTCACCTCTTCAGCTCTGCTCCTCAAGGCCTGAAACCCATCCACATGTCTCTTTTTTTCCATGTGACGAATAAACATGAAATATGAAAGATGATGGGGTTCTATTCTTGCAGAGTTTATGATTTTAAAATGGCAAAGAAATTTAGCAGTTTGAGTATTACAGAGAATTTGGATGTCAAGTTGACCTGTTATTTTAATGTGTTTTTTTCATCAGTCTACAACGCCCGGTCTTGCCACTGCCAGGTCATTTACAGCTATTTATCTTACAGAGAGAAGTCTATTATGTGTCGTTTTATCAGTTTTTTCTCCTCTCCAGTTCTCCGTCACACATTTTGTTATGCTGATATTTGTTGTAAGTTTATCCAACTGTGTCCAGAGGCAAACTGAACTCAGGGGTTCCACACTTAGTCACATTTGTACATTTGTCTGGTCATGTCAGACTATGGAGAGCTCTCATTTGTTCAAACAAAATCAGTGTGAAATCAGGACAATCCCATGGGGTCTTTCATGGACCACACAAATTTTATGAAAAGTGTAATGCTGTCCACATTTTTAAATACAGAATGAGTTGTTAGAATGTAGTGTATAATTGCATATCAGCTCTGTAGAATGCATGTTGATTCTTTTGCAAAATCCAATGCACTCAATCCAGTGCAATTAAGCATGGTGTTCTGTAAATGTGTCTGATAAACTTATCGCAGTCAGTTCTCCAGGGTTTTAAAAAAAGCAAGTGATTATAGTGTAATGAGCTAAAGCACGCTGAAGACAAAGCTCACAAATGGCAATTCAATAACCTGTCCAATATATAGAAAAAAAAAAGGTCTTTTTATTTGGCACTCAGTAACTCTTACAAGAAATGTAAAAATAGCAAATTTCAGAATCACAAATTCACAATCTGCAAACGGTCATGTGACACAAAGATGGCATATAGATCATCCAATACTCATCCAATACTCATCCATTCTTCTTGACATGCAGTACTGTGCAAAGGTTTTGGGCAGGTGAAAAAAAATGCTTTAAACAAAGACTGCTTTCAAAAATGTAAGTGTTAATGATTTATTTTCATCAATCAACAAAATGCAGTGAATGAACAAAAGAGAAATCCAAATAAAATCAATATTTGGTGTGATATTTGCCTTCGAAACAGCATCAAATCTTCTTGGTAGACTTGCAGAGTTTTTGAAGGAATTTGGCTGGTGGTTGTTCCAAACATCTTGGAGAACCAACCACAGATCTTCAGTGTTGGGTAAGTTACTTTTAAAAAGTAATTGATTACTAATTACTAATTACTTAATCAATATTGCATTTAAAATACTTATCTAATTACTGTGTCTGAAAAGTAACTTAATTACTCAATAAGTAATTTAACTAAATACTTCTTAAAATCCCTATAAACCTTGAGTGGACAAACAATAGAAATTAAACTCTTTAAATAATAAATGTTTTTTTTAAAGACGGAGACTCTACAGTACGCAGCGGTAGCATCTCTTCCACAATGTAGCCTGCAATCATTTTTTTAAGCTCACCTTCAGATGCTTTCTGTGCTGCTGAAGTAAAATCAGGTTTTGCCTGCTTATCAGGCGTTGCCGCGGTGTTATCCATGGATGATGAACAAGGATCACTCAGAAGTGTTCGTCTATGCTCTCGTGTCAGGCGCTTCAGTAGATTACTCGTGCTATTAACAGCGGCCAATAGTTTTTTTCTCCCCAGGACATAGCTTACATATTACTGTAATGTTCTTGTCTGCTTGTTTCAGAAAAGTAAAGAGACGGGAATATGTCCATTTCATAAAACAGCCACAGGCTTCAGCCGAGTCCAACATCTTCCGCTTTAGAATACGACTATGCAGCAACACGTTACACCCAACACTGCAGATCTTCTGTGGATGTAGCTTCCTCACATCCTTCCGACTCTTCATGTAATCCCAGACACATTCAATGATGTTGAGATCAGGGTTCTGTGGGGGCCATACCATCACTTCCAGTACTTCTTGTTCTTCTTTACGCTGAAATAGTTCTTAATGACTTTGGCTGTATGTTTGGGGTTGTTGTCCCGATGCAGAATACATTTGGGGCCAATAAAAAATCATTTATATTTCTGAAAGCATTCATTTACAGCATTTTTTCACACCTGCCTAAAATGTTTGCAAAGTACTGTACATGCTAATCAAATCTATGTAATGTGTACTTCACAGTTTTGATTGTTGCTACAGTGAAAAAACATTTTAAAATGCCGTTTAAAGTTTTATTTTAACTTTTTAATTACACCAGTCATTACGGTACACACCATATCACCACACACATAGAGGGAGGGTTCCCACCAAGACCCTGGTTCGTACCAGGGTGGCCGGCCTCTTGTGGGATTGGGTGCCCTTTGCCTCTGGTCCTCTGGGGCTCTCACCCTTTGGCCGTGAGTACCCCATCTGGGCCCTCCCTCCTTCTCCTGCTGGGATGGATGTGTGGATGTCACTGAGATGTGTGGCCTCGGGTCTTCGGTACTCTTGGGGGCCTGGTTCTCCTGGATCTATCTTTGTCCACACACATACAGGTGCTGTATGTTTGCTTTTCTTACAGGAGCTGTTGATGATACGCTGTGCATTTATATGTGTACTCTATCCTTTTATTATATTTTCCCCTATTTTCTCCCCCCTTCCCTTTTTTTCCCTCCGACACTGTCATACCGTATCACACATAATGTAATAACTGAAATAACACAAATACAAAAACAGCTCTGATTGGATTAATATATGTTGTGACCATTTGCTTATACAGAGTTTTAGTATCAACATTTGGGTTCTGCGAATGGTTTCATTGTTTTGCTTCATTTCTAGTTGTATTTGGGTTTATGGTGTTGGTCAAGTTCCTTTTAATTTTGTATTGTTTTATGTGGCAGACATTTCCTGGTTGGTTTCTTTATGCTTATATTCTCACTTTTAGTTGTTGGTACTTTTTGACATATAGTAGTTACTGTTTGCCTTAGTTGTAGGTTATATTCAGCTGCTTGAGTTTCAGTTTATGCTGTTTCCCCTGTGTTCTCTTATGTATTGCTGTGAAGTCTATGTGCTCCATGTTTTCCCTGTATTCAGTGTTTTCTTTTGGTATTAATTTTTCTCTTATGACATCTATTTCATTTTCCTTTTGTGTCATTATCTCACCTAGTTTCAGCGATATCTAGTTCCCAAGAGGTCTCCTGATCTTCAGTGTATATAAAGCCTCAGTGTCTGTTCACCCCAGTCTTGTGTGTCTCTTCTTGTGTCCCGATGTGCTTTTGGTTTGTTTTTAAGCCTGCCTTGTGAGGCCTGCATTTGCATCCTTTTCTATTCCCTGCTTCACACCCCAAAATGGCAATCATTTTTGGGTCTTTTTGAAGGTATTTCCCACTCTACCCACTGTCATCCTGACCCAGTCTTCTTTGAACTCTTCACATGCAATAGATTTTACATTTTAAGAGCAGGAAAGAACAAAATAAAGGATAAAAATAATGAGTAAAATGGATAATGATGAAGTAATACATTTAGTATGGAAGATGGGAAAAATAAAGTTTTGTTGCATGGGCCCAAAGAGCCACCATACAATGCTGTTATTCTTTGATCGTGACATTAAAATCTGTGGTTCCATTAGGATTGGTAATGACTAAATCAAATGTCAGTCTGTTCTTAAGCGTACTTTGCTTTGCTACACCTGCCTCACCCTGTTGCTATGCTTTTATACTAACAGCAGGGCTGTCAGAGCTGTCATAGTAGTTGCAAAATTGCAGTACTGAACTAAAACATTATGCATGTGCATTAAGATAATACTATGATTATTATAATTGAAGTAAAAATATATATGCCATATGGCAATTGTGCAAATAATGGTTGAAGTTCTTAAAGATGGGAAAAAATGAGTGTAGTTTTGCTACTAGTTTACTTTCCTTATTAATATTTAAGAGTCATAATGGGGAGAGGTTATCTGTCATTTTCGAGTTTAATAACTTTGAGACTGACACCCATTGGTTTGTCCTTGCTAAGTGGAAAACAGCTCGGATAATTTGGTTGTCTGCCTCCCCATCTATAAACATTAAACATTTGCTAGTTTTGTTTAGCATTCTTTCCTTATAATTTTCAGACCATCCATATTGAAAGGTAAAAGGAGCCGTCCTCAAAAAAGAAAAATCCCACCTGTTACTGTGGAGTTGTCACTGCTACTGGATACTCTGCTGGAACACAGTAAAGCTGTGGGTTGTGGGAATGACCCATAATGTTTTATCTAGGGGTCTAGATTTATGCCTGTAGTGCACTGCCATGTAAATAATTTGCATTTACTGAATATGTACTGACTGAGTACCACTGTTCAAAAGTTGAATAAAGAAACAAACTAATTTTTGCCTTTTTTTTTTTTTAATTAAAACCACTTTGTAGAACATCACATCAGTTACAATGTAGAATCCATGTCGTTTATAGTTTACAAATGACAAAATGTTTACACAAAATCATGACAGCGTTTACATGATATCACCCACTACTAACACTACTTCTGAAAAATTACCACTATTTATACAGCACAAGACTTAAGAATATTTAACAGGAGCAAGTTTCATTTTTCCCTGGTTTTACTACCACACTGTTCACCAAAACGCAGCAAACCTTCACCATCTTATCCAGAAGGGTCACCTCTTCACCCTCACATGGAAGAAGTAATTTGATTGGCATGGTGGTATGTTTGAAGCAGGTCCCTTGTGTAGCGCTGGAACCCAGTCACAATGTGTTTCATCCATTTCATAGACTGGTTTGCTGCAATAATGCCAAATAATTAGCAACTCTATAAATAGAAGGTAGTTCTGCAAAATCACTCAGTAGGATGTTTGTTCTAATTTGCTATGAGCTCAGAGTGCGTCGAAAATAAAACTAATAGGCTATAAAGAGTGATATGAACATATTTAGAACTTACCAGAATGAAAATGTGTGGAGCACCAACAGATATTTGGAGATGGAAGAGAATTGGATATCAGCTCGTCTCACAGCGGCTATCCAGACTAGACACCTTCTTTTGGTAAGGTCCGCCAGGTTGGGAAAGAATAAAAAGATATACCATTCTCAAGCTTATTCCCTTGCCAGTCGTGCGATCTAACAATACAACCGACCGCACAGCAAATACGAACCATGGCTGATGTATGTGCTTTCGCTCCTCTTTCGCTTGAGCTTTGTTTGGCCCAGGAAGATGGCGCCTCAACCAAAGATCCTGGCCACGCCCCCTCTCGTGACATCACGCTCCAAAACCCTATATCTTCTTTTACAATCTAAACAAGTGCATTAAATGGTGGATAAATGGTGATTCTAAATTGGCCACAAGTGTGAATGAGAGTGTGAATTACTGTCTGTCTTTGTGTGTTAGCACTGTCCAGAGTGCATCTTGCCCTGTGACATCAGAGCTGTCTCGATGAGGGTTGTACTCTGAGTGCATTTCGGGGTTGTTGTTGTTTTTTCTATTTTCTTGCTTCCAGTTATCTGAAGATTCACAGCTCTGCATAAGAAACAGCTGTGAATGCATTTTCTGAAGTCAACAGCCACGTTTTGACACTTTGTAACTTGTGTCATTAGATGCTATTAGCTGTGTTTACTGGCTAAGATAACTGGATTTCTATTGGGAAAAATGCATATACAAGTACGTGTAATTTAATTGTGTTTTGGGATGGGGCTTTTGTTTCCTGATACTGCAAATCATCAAATCATTAAAGGTTTTGGCTAGTATTTGGGTCCATCTCCATTAATATGAAAACGAAAAGATATTTCATAAAGTCCCCCTGAGGTGCTAGAAACACACACACACACACACACACACACACACACACACACACACACACACACAAACATAATTTTCTGTGTGCTTTCCATATGTCAGTTTAAGTCATGTTTGTATCTACGTCCCAGTGAACAAAGTTACATAATCAAAACCCCAACAGGGAGAAAGAAAAAGAGAAGAAAACATAACAGAAGTCATTACGAGATGAGGCTAATTCTCCTCTTGGCTCAGGCCCCTGATGAGATTCTGAGTTGCTTAAAATAACCAGAGTCAGCAGCATCCCACTGTGGACCAAAGTCAGAGAGAGAGAGAGTGATAAATCAGCAGCCTGATGTGGCAAATGCAGAGTGTAGGCAAGTCACCAGGCTGTACAAATGCAATATGTGTGGTTACATGTGTGTGAAGCATTAATAAGTATCATATTAAATCTTGATACTTTTTGGTGTTACTTATATTTATTTTATTTTATTCTAAAAATAATCCAAGGAAATTTTTACTTTGGTATTTGGATTGCATAAAGTACTTAATTTCAAAAACGTAATGAGATCTAAAGTGTAGATGGGATGCAAATATGAAGTGGATGAAAAATATTGTACAGGTCAGTGGAACGAATGTATGTCAGTGCTGGGGCACAGGAGAGGGAAGGTGAAGCCACAGAGAGCACAGAGGAATCAGAGCACAGCAGTTCTTGTTTTGCCTGATATCCTCCTCAGTGACACCTTCTTCCTCAGGGTATTGTGACATCTAGAGGACATGTCTAAGCAACTCTTATCAGGCTTTACAACACACACACACATACACACACACACACACAAACAGTATGAGCCCCACTCAGGCCGCAGCTTAAGAAAAATGTCCACTGTGTGGGTGCATGATAACAAAACTGTTCTATTTGATGCCTTCCTCTTTCAGTACAGATCTGTTACTGTTATTTGTCTATTTATTTGTTGCAGAGGCTTCATGCTCAGGCTAATGGCATAAGTGTGACCTCTACAGAATCTCTTCAAACATACATATGTGGACTGCATCATTAGGATGCCTCTCTGTCTTCAGATCCCCAGTAAGCTTGGGACCATTCATGGTTCATTTAAAGGCGGGCTATTTCTGTGCTGCACATCATGCGTAACGTAACATGCATGAAGGCATGGCATGCTTTTGGCCTTCATGGCACTTAGATTACATGACACTATTGGGACTATATGTGGCTGTAGCTGAAGTGCAGATAAATGTCACTGCAGGTTTAGGCAGCCTGCCATGTGGGTATATGACAGATGAAGGTGACATGGTAAGTAGACGAGATCGGGTTGTTATTGTTGTAATGTTAGAGTCTGTTTGGTTAGAAGAACTGACCTAAAAAAATGTATTCTTTTAGGTTTTTGTTTCACACTACAGTAGACGTGTTTTCCATTCTCAACCCAGAGGGACAGCTCAGGTTGAGCGATTTCAAAACAAAGTTAGAGAAGCAAGGCTGGGATGGTTTGGTACAGATAAGGATTAGGGCCACACACACACAAAAAAAATATGGGCACGTCTTTTTTTCTTCTTTTCCAGAATTCTGAGAAATTATTCAGAATTCTGACTTTTTTCGCAATATTACCCAGTTACACTAGTTTTTCCAGAATTCTCAGGTTTGTGGAAAAGAATTCTGAGAATTTTATTTATTTATTTTTTTGTGGCTCTAATCCTCTTCCTTAGTTTGAACATGTACAGAGGAGGGAGAGTGGATATATATGAAAAAGCTTGTAAAAGATGGAGATGCCAGGGTGGGGGAAAAGAGGAAGACCCCAGAGAAGATTCATGGAGATAGTGAAGGAGGGCATGCAGAGGGTTGATGTGATAGAGAAGGATGTAAGGATAGGATGAGATGGAGGCAGATGATCCACTTTGACGACACCTAAAGGGAGAAAGAAGAAGAAAAAGGCGAGCATGTCTGTGTAGATTCCCAGTCATCCACATTATGGTAGTCTCAGGAGAAAGAAAGCAACTGTATAAAGAAAATTCAAAATTACCCAGATACACTAGTTTTAATACCTAATTAATGCTTTACTAATGTGTGAGATATTAATTTATTATTGTCTTTGTAATCGAAAACATTTACTTTCAAATTTAATATACTTTAATTAAACACATAATTTTGTGTTTTCATCTCATGTATATTGTACTTAATTTAATAATCTATTTTACAGATCTTCATTATATTTTTAATTAAAATTCCTGGAACAATATTCAAGCTTATTCTAGTCTACTTTTGTTAGAGTAGTTTAATCATGGAGCAACTGAATAAAAGACTACATTTTTTAAACCTCTGAAAATTGTCTAATAAAGTGCAGCTATCTTAAAGGTATGCTACTTCATATAGGAGAGGGTTAAGTGTATATACATCAGGGCAGATATCCCAACAACAGACCGTGATGCCTTTCAGCCATAGACTGTTTATCAGAAATGGATGTATTTATTATGACATCAACCACTGGTTAGTGAAATCCTGTCTTGAAGCCTTAAACTCAGTCTTTTCGTGGTGTTTTGATACAGAACGTGACAAGCAGGGTGGATGTGACTGAAAAACAAAGTGACGCTGTACACTCGTGCTACAACAGTATATCCGGTGCGACAACATATCCTGCTTTAATAAAGCTTGAAACTAACAACTGAGACCATAAACTCTTGAAGTAAGGCTGTGTTTGTAAATGGAGTGAGCCGCAGGGTTAGTCACACAAACATTTATCATTTTTTAGCTAGAGGATCGGTCACCTGTGCGTCACAGAAGTTATCTTTTATACGCTCTAAGCTTATAGCACCACATGAATGGGATTTTAATACATTTATCTCTTAAAAATGTTTGTTACAATACATGTAACTGAAGGTTAAATGTTTACAATAAAATCTAGACTGTATTAAATCAAACCCTGAATATGTGTAATGAATGCATATGTTCAGGGCATGTTGTTGAATACGCTGAGCAATAGTCAGAATAGATTTAGAGTAGAGTTTTGATAGATGTGGCCAGCAGAGAACACCATCAGGAAGAAGGAGCACTAGAAAACATCAGTGTACAATGGGATGAAGCAACAACTGGAGCAGATGTAGAAGGTACAGTCCAAAGTTGTCCCAGTGGTAGTAGGAGCATTAGGAGGTATAACCTGTCTCCTGCAGATTCCAGGCACATTAGCTAATATACACTAAAACTGCCAAGCCTCTGGTAGAGAATCTGAGCTTGAGGAACATGCACATGCACCCTCACCCATTTTATTAAAAAAAATGTAAATACAATTTTTATGCCTGTTTTTTTCTCTTGTATTTTTGAATCTATTAGAAGACACAAATTGAGGTGATGCCCTTAAGCTGGCCAAAGCTCTTGCTGTGAGTCCTGTGTTTGTGCCAGAGATGTGGTCTTATGGGTAGGAGAACATAATCTAACGAGTTTGTTACACTGAAAGGCCAATCTATGGCTGCCATAAGATAATGACCATTCACCTGTGAATCATGATTAAATAGTAATTAATTTTTATTTTTCAGTGATGCAAAGCTAATCTAGTAGAGTTCAAGAATATTTTTTATAATGGGCTCACTTACGAGTACCTCAAACAGTACTTGAGTTAATGCACCACTGCTTTTGCTTCCATTTATTAATAGTAAAGTAATGTAAAGCCAATCCAGTGAGGGACCTCTATCAAACATTTTATATTCACTGCAAGATTTACATATATAAGGGTGAATTTACATATAAATATCAGTTCACTCTCCATTTACATTATTTAATGACACAGACACACAAATATGCAAAAAAAAAGGGAAAAATGATTAATTGGCAAAAATTAGATGTGGAGAAAAAGAAAAGGAGTTGATGAGAATAAGGAGAAAGCGCAGGCATTGCGAGGCTTTCTATTGAGTGTGTGCTAGTGCGAGTGGAACAGCTGGAGGGAGCAGATGTTACATGGTGTCCCAGGGGTTGCAAAAGGCCACGCACCATCTCGCATCTCCCAGTACTTACAAAGACAGGCTGGCTTAAGGTGAGGACTAGACAGGCTGAATGCTGCAGGGGCAGCGCAGAGAAACACGCTCACTCATCACTGACTCTAATTAATGCTGAGAGATGCAGTGCTGCACACCAATCTCCAGCTTAGCTCATTAAAATGGCCAGCTCCTCTGCCCTGTTTTACTCATTCCTGCTTGGTCTCTTTGATTTTTCTTTTTGAAAAGATCGACCTTTTTTTTTTTCATTTTCACATATTGGTCCAAATTATTTTTTATATACCCAGTTTGTCTCTAATGATTTCAAGTAGTTTTCAGTTCCAGGAATTTATTACATTTCTTTCATAAGGTTCCGTATCCTGGAATCTGGTTCATAAGGTTACCAGATTCCAGGATATTTCCATAATGCAAGTAATTAAGAAGAAAATATTGCAGCATGAAAAAAAGAAGCCGTTATTCAGACTTGATTGCTCTGAAATTAAGCACAGTTTTAAAAATGATCATTTTGAGAAAAGGTAAATGTGACTCTGGCAGCAGTCATATTTTCTGAACACCTGGCTTTTCAGAACTCCTTTTTCCTGGAGCCTTTTGTCTGCTTTCTTTCCTAATAGTTTGCAATTGAAAACACAACATTTTAGTAATAATAATACAATTAGCTGCTTGCAGCTGCAGCTTTTTTGTCCTCTTGTCTCTACAGTCGTCCTGGTGCACTTATCTGCCTAGAGTACTGAGTGGCTTGTTGATGGGGAGTTTTAAACCTTACAATTGACCACAGTCATCCACAGACCTTATGACATGTATTTGATACATGTAGAAAAAAATGAATTCTCATCGCCTACTATGATCACATACATACTGTGAGAAGACTGTATTTTTAATCAACCACATGAACAAAACAAAAACAATTCTCTAAAATCCATCAGGTACAGGCCAGACCTTTGCAGTTGAACTTTAAACTATTTCAGTTTAGGTAGATCCAAACACAATGTGAGAAAAGCTTTTTAACATGTTTAAATTGTGTTTATGATCTTAAGCTGAAGGTAACTGACTTTTTTTAGGCTCATGAAGACATTTCACTTATTATTCGAGGGTATTTAACCTCCAGCAATGTGGCCACCTTGGAGTTTGAAGGTTGTTGACACATCCTGCCACCACCGAGTAATTATGGTCAAATGAGTCAAAGTGTGAGTGGAGATTTAATATCTCAAGACTGCATTATAGACTGCACTGATGGTTGGTGTCAAAGCTCCCACCTGTATTCATTGATGGTCTCTCTGTTTAAAATGTGAGCATTAGTACCCTCAAAGGACTGCCTGTCCTCCTTAAAGTACAAAGGAGAAGTGTCTCTCCATGTTGTGCTATGCATCTGTGGAGTCGATGTTTTGTCTCTCCCTGTTTTGCGAGTTTCATGCCTTATTAAAGTAGAGTCAACTCAGGTGTGCATGACTATCCTGGGCTGGATCACTGAGAACCTGAAGATGGAAATAGTGACAAATAAATGAGGAGCAATAAATTAAGTTAGAGGATAGAGGATGTGGTTTTATAAAGGCCTTGTGGCGTGGTCCCGTGTCCAAATTCCTATAAAACCTTGTGCAAATATACTTTTTCTGTTATGTATTGAATGACAAGAGTATTGTATTGGTGCATGTTATATTCCCATTCCAAACATTTTTATTATAGCAGGTAACTAGCACACTATCACCTCGTAACGTGTGACCAACTATTCATTTCATACTAATTTACCCCAGGGGGTGTATATTTCACAAAGCATGGAAAATGCCACCGAAGGTCTGTGATAAGAGCTCACAGTATGGAGTTATAATGGAGCCACCTGACTTTCTTAGCACCTGACTCATTGTAAGTCACATCACTCCTCATAGTATTTTAGTCAGGCAGCACCCTGCACTCACGGTCAATTACAATCCCTCTGCTGCTTTATGGGGTGTTGTTTGGTAGGAATGCAACGGGTGTATATGTTCAAGGGCAAGTTTGTGTAGAGTAAATGACACCAATCTCCACCCATCCCCTCCAAACCTGTTTTCCTTGATCATTTATCCACAGATGACTCAATAAAGTCCCTTACTGATTTCACTGAGCAAAGTAACAACTTTCAAACAAACAAAAAACAAAACAGAAAAAAACAACCTGTCCTCGAAAGAAACACAAAGGTAATCCTGTTTAACTTGTTGTAAACACTCCTGTCATGTCAAACACATCAGCAGACCAAAAACATATTAATTAATTCAATTATTATAAAAATTAAATATTTAAAATGAAAGGCAATTCTAGAAAAGAGGTGATAAATGCGTAAAATGCATGAATATTGCTGGTTTGTTTATAAAATCTGCCTAAATAACAAAAGATATGACAGTACTTTAAGCACTTCCTGATATGCCTGAGCGCATTCAAGCATTCTTCATAGAATATTTGCATTAACAGGGCAATTTGTATACAGTGTGGTCGTTAAGAAAAGCTGTAGGCTTGAAATGGCATATGCAGTTCTATTTCCTTGTTGCCTTTTCAACAAGTACCTATTATTTTTTGCAGTAGCATGGGGTCATGACACACACAGGAATTACCATCAATGGCTTAAAAAAAATTCCTGAGCACCTTTATATTAACATTAACCTGCTGGGGGTGCTTAATGTTCATATGGCTGATACAGACTTAATTTTGATGTGTTTACACAAGAGTGTGTTGAAAAAAAAAGAGGAAAGAAGAATCCAATATCTATACATTTTCAATGCTAAACCGTGCTGAGGGGATCAGGGTAGGTGGCATTTTCTCTCTTGTCAATACACAGAACCCCACAGGCTCTCAAACACAGTGTCTGCAATAAAAAAATAAAAAAATAAAAAGGGGTGGTGGGTCTATAATTCGCTAAGCAAGATTGCATATTTTGAAAGACCTCATGGGGGATGTCCATGTATTGAAAAGTTTCAGCAAATATGCCCTTGGTTAGATCAGCACCCTGGACAGCAGCCAAGCAAACCTCTTGGTTTAGTGAAGCAACATCGACATGCAACATCTGCACAGAGATGCAGTTAGGAGTGTCTCGCTGGCATCTGGGTAGTTTTGCTGTCCTGACCTGGTCAATAGTGCTTCTTTTTCTGCTATCAAATGCTCGCTCAAAAACTGTCAAACACTCTAATGTATGTTAATGCGTCCTCCTTTCCATCATCTCTGCTTCACTTTGTTCTGCTGCATATAGAAACACAAGTGGCAGCTTTGGCCTATTTAAACTGCTGTAGCGATAAGAGGTGCAGCTGTGGAGCTGTGTCTGTTATTAAACATCTATTACAAAATGCTAAAGGAGTTGTTTAACCAGTAGAGACAACTCGATCCCCTTAATTCTGAATAATAAAGGTATTAAACTGGAAAATCGAAAGAATTTTAAGTTGGGGATTTGTGCTGTTGATTTGAGCAGACTGGCTGGTTTCATAAATTCCTTCTCGACACCTTCTTACAAAACAGCCGCAGGTGTTATCCCTTTAGAGGTGTGCAGTTGTTTTTACATATGTTTTCACTCTTCTTTTTCCCAACAGGGAAGTGTTACATGTGTCCTTAACAGGCAACATACTGTTTAACATTTAGATGAATTGCATGGACCCATGACCTCGATTCAGTATCAAGTTCCTTTTATTTAGGAGCAGAACAGTAAGGCTGCAATTTAATACTGACAATAAAAGTACAACCTTAATGCAAAGTTACACCCTTGATTTATTGTTCTGAAAAAGAACAGCTTCATCTAAAGGATGTCAGCTGTGAGCATGACCATGAGCTTATGTGACACTGTGGCCTTCAGAGGAAAAAACACATTTCTCTCACATTCTCTGCTTCGCTCTCATTATTATTGTGCTTTTCCTTTATTCCTCATTCTGTCACTCTTCATTTCACTCTTTGCCACCTCTGCTTCCTACTGACTCACACACAGTAGCCCTGTCATGATGCACACTATAGCACTTTGCCATCGTGTTAGATAAAGGGGCATTTTGTTGATGATGCACATTCCAAGGTTGTTTTACCACTTGGGGTGCTTGTCAGAGAACATTTAAAATATACAGCCAGGGCTTTGTGTTGAAAAAAATGGCTGCTAATTTATTATCTAGTGTACGTATTTACACATAAATCCTGCTTTATGCTTTGGAGGTGAATCCCCAGAAAATTTAAACCCTATCTAAAGGGTAATGAAAATTTCACATAGATAATAAATGCGTAAATACAGGTTTTTGCTCAGTTGTCAGTTGCAGACATTGAGCTGCTTTATTTATGTGCACCTGGCTTAGATGGAGGTCACTGACCTTATGAATGCCCTTGCCTGCCAGTATTTGATAAAACTAATCTATCCATGATGAGACTTACTCATGCTCGTCAGCGGGCTGTACTTTTCCAGCTGACGATTCCAGTTAGAACTCCTCAAAAAAAGAAAAAAACAGACACAACGTTACCCATTTCACACTGGTCCAAAGTCTAAAGTCTGATCTTTTTTGTAAGCCAGAAATTCTAAGTTTATGGGTTAGGGTGTTCTATGAAGGTGTCATTTATAATGTAGCAGAACGAATGTCTATGATATTCAGTCACGACCACCTTGGTTTGCAGTGTCCATCCTACGTATGTCACAAAAACAGCTCCAACATTCCGAAGAATGGGCTCCAAAAGGGTGGAGCTGAAGGATGCCCATCTTTCAACAACTTGATGCTGGCTCGTGTTGTGTCCCTTCTTTGGACCATTGTTGATTGATACTCATCACTATCTAGCCTTAATGTTTCAGAGATGCACAAATTAAGTTAACCGACCATAAAAACGTGACCTTTTTCCAAAACTGGTCAGTCTTCACTCCTGCCAAACATCAAATCGGCTATCCCAAACAAAAGTTTTGGTACTTTAACATATCAAAATTGAAGCAGTAGAACTTATCATTGGCTTTATGATAATAATGGTTAATGTAGCCTCAAATCTACAAATGTAGTTTCTAGGTCTTGGTGACTACTTCTCATACTTCTTTGTAAATTCATTGGATGCTGACATTGCAAACCTACTGCAATGTCAGCATCCAAACATAGTAGCTGTGTAACTGTGTATAGCTGTGTGAGCAGTGGGCACATCTGTAAGCTAAATAGCTTAATGTTATAATATTCACTACTTGATCTATACCTATTTGTCTTTAGAAAAATGCAACCAATTATTTATTAAGAGCTACTGAACACACTTCCCTTAAATCTTGGCCACTGGCAGGCTTTCAGGAGCTGATCTGACTAAGGCTTAATGTTGTGGGAATTTTTTTTCTTCCTGCGTTGAATAAGTAATGTGTAGGATGTTAATTAAGTGTAAAAAGTCAGAGGTAATATATTTAAATTCCTGCAAAAATATGCACAGAGACGATCATTAATTCCACAATATTCAGGTTTTACTCCCACTCCACTATGCTTTTGGCATGACTACATTATAAAAAGGTGAAAACCTGCAGTAAATGCTGGGGTCAGCCCCACAAAGGAGCTGTTGAGGGTTGTCAGTCTTCGGTGATGCATCACACCCTCTGTGGTGAACATGAGTTGTGACCTTCATACCTTCCAGGGTTGTTCTGATAAATCTGATTGATATGTTTTTGTTACTTGCATTATGAGTTACTGAAACAACATAAATTTGCTTTCACATTATATGTTCAGCTCCGAGCTGTTGCTTTTGACAAATCAGTTCTTTTTCTTCTCCTTTAGTTTCTTGAAGGCAGTTTTAGGTGCATTTTGCACTGGGTAATGGATTAAGAAAAGTGCTCAGTGCTGAAGCCTTCCAAATCCACTCTGAATTCTGAGTGAATTTGCTTCCTAATTCAGAATACCTTTAGCTTGATAATATGTCTCATTATTTATGTGCGTCTGCGGTTTTGAAGAACTCTAAGCCTGTCAGTTGTGTCTAACCCTTGTTAACAGTGTTTATCCTAAAATGTCGGCTGCTGGTATGTGCAGCTTGGCTTCACCCAGAAGTGAAGCATTGTGATGTTGCTCACACACCAATCTAATGTCACAAACTAGTAGCTGAGGTGCTGGTAGCTGACACACAGGAATTGGTGGTCACTGTGGCAACTGAGCAAACTACTGGTTTCCCTAATACACACATTAGTAACACTGGGGAGCCTTGTCAAGAAGAAGGCTTCTGGTTAATGTCAGTTCATAATAGTTCATAACTGAGCCCGTTTAATGCTGCTAGATGCAGTAGATGTTTCCAAACTACTGATTTTGCATACGTGCTTAGATTCCATTAGGGGATGGATGGCTGATAACTTTCTTCAGCTAAATGAGGAGAAAACTGAAGTCCTTTTTTGTTCTCTCAAAAAATTGGTACCTTTGGTTATGGAAAACTTAGGCCCTCTTGCTACTTTTGTCAAACCTTCTATCAGGAACCTTGGTGTAACTTTTGACTCAGCTCTGACTTTGGACACTCATGCTGATTTTTTGGTTCACTCCTGTTTTTATCATTTAAAAAATATTGCTAAGCTGAGTCCCATTGTTTCACGCTCAGAACTAGAAATGGTCATCCATGCATTTGTCTCATCTCGTATGGATTATTGCAATTCTTTGTTCACTTGTTTAAGTAAAGCCTCTGTGGATCATTTGCAAGTTGTTCAGAATGCTGCTACAAAGCTTCTGACCAAATCTTCTAAATACTCCCACGTTACACCCCTGCTGATCCAGTTGCACTGGCTCCCCATGAAATTCAGAATCCACTTCTACATCCCCAGCAGGTCCCTGAGGTCATGTGATCAGGGCTTGCTGGTCGTCCAACATACGAGGCTGAAAACGAAAGGCGGTAGAGCGTTTGTAACTGTGGCCCCCAGACTCTGGAACTCCCTTCCTTTAAGCCTGAGATCTGTGGACTCAGTGGTTTCATTTAAAAAACAGCTAAAAACCCATCTTTTTAAACTTGCTTTTGGTTGATTTCTGTTTTTATGTTTTAGCTTTTCTGTGAAGCACTTTGTGATTTTTCTCTTGAAAGGTGCTATACAAATAAAATGTTACTTTACTTACTTTACTATCTGTATATAAATAATGGATATGCAGTCTCAGTAAGAAAAAAGAACACCCTCTAAGGTTTTACATATCAGGACATAGTAAAAAATAATCTGGTCCTACCTTGTAAATGTTAAATGCAAGATCTACAAGTTTCTATATAGCTTGATTATGTAGCGTGCAAAGAAGATGAATAAATATACATGTATGTATATATATATATATATATATATATATATATATATATATATATATATATATATATATATATATATATATATGGATATATATATATATATATATATATGGATAGATAGATAGATAGATAGATAGATAGATAGATAGATAGATAGATAGATAGATAGATAGATAGATAGATAGATAAATCACTGTGCATGTCTACATCATTCCATTGTTAAGTGTTTATAAACAGACAAGTTTTTGTCATCTGACTATATACAGTAGCATCTCAAAGATATTCCGAATAACAAGCTAAATTAAGCATACATATCTGTGCCATACATGAGCAAAGCAAAAAAGTGCTGCAGGCTAGTAAAAGAATAATAACAAATGAGCACTAAAGTGACACAGAGCTGAGTGAATGAAAAAAAAGAAACATACAGTTGAATTAAATGAAAATCCGACAAACTCCTAACTCCATCACTGGAATAAATAGTGTTTATGACAAAATAATGGCTTATCCTCAAAAAGTGATGTTCAGGTGAGTGACAGGTAGGTGTTTCAGTGCTGTGCAGAACACACTGGGCGTAACTATTGATGTTACAGGATGTCTAATGAAATGTCAATAAGGTTAGCCACAATAAGCCTCTAAATCTTGTGATCTAATTACCACGAAGTCCGTATGTGTATTATTGATTACTCTCATTGCTGCCATTGACTTTACGTCTCTTTGTGCTGAGTGGTCAATTCAGCCAGTGAATAAACACTTCAAGCTTTCTCTCTTCTGTTATCAAGCGAGCACACATTTGAGAAACAGATCATTACTTTGCACAGGCTAACAGTGCAGTTGTTAATTCATTAAAAAAAAGTTCATATATGAAATAGAAGTACTCACCGGCAGAGTTATTAGGCACACCTGTTCAACTCCTTCTTTCTAATATTGTAAGATCTTTTTTATGCACTATAAAATTCCTGGAGGTGACTGTTCTTGACTTGGTGCCGTATAAATAAGCCTGAACTGAACTTGAACTGAGCTGTCTACCCTAAGGCTTATTTTTGTGTGCTAAAATCCAAATTCCTATCATTTGGGGATTTTAGATTCCATGATTAAATGTGGCTGGCTATTGTCATCTTACTAAATACAAAGAAGCCAGTAACAAGAAACCATCATATCAAATGTGATTTCGTGTTATTTTGTTATATTCAGTTACATAATCAAGGTCAAAGAATGAACACTTCAAGTCTTGCATTACTGAGTGAACAGGTTGAGCTGATGTTCTTTTTATACATGACTTTTTCTCTTTACTGTACAGCATATTGGTTTAATATCTAAATGTATATTTCCTTTAAAAGACTGCTCACAACATTTGCAACCCCAGCAACTGGATTTCATGCAACAGAATCCAAGTGCAATACATTCTGGTACAGGGCCAATTTTCATTTTGCTTCTTCATGACATGCTTTCTGTATTCCAACACCTCCATGTCCAGTGAAAACTATGACAAACTAAGATCAAACCACACTCAAAACACCTGGTGTGATATGTACTTTTCTTTGATGAAAAATCTGAACTCAAACATCCAGCCATCTGCTGCCTGTTGTGGCTGTGTTTTCTTTATCATTATTCCGGGAAAGAAAACACATGCTAAACGAGCACTGATGCAAAGACTGCTGGTAAACTGTACTGATATATACTAGTAAATAAATTGACATATATTACTCTTTGTGGTGCAAAAGAGTAAAACCATGATGCCCAGATATATCGCTTAAGTTTATTTTTCTCCATTAAACCATACGTCTCTGTTTAAGTATTGGATATTTATGTGCTGTACTTCTCCCGGATGGTCTTTCCTCAATTTGCATGCTGCCTTTGAACATTAATGTCATAATAGTGAATTACTTTAGCAAGTTTCCATAGTTAAAAGCTGAAGCAATTCTCAGCATATGGAGACTGCTGTGACATATAGGGAAACTATAAAAACTGTAGCTTCTGATTCCAAATATGAGCAAAATAATCAGTGAAATCCCCTGCTGTAGTTCTTCTACAGCTGAAATCGAATATTTGCGTGCATATGCATGTGTGCATAATCAGAAACTGTAAGTGTGCCAGAGTGGGATATTAATTCACACCTGTACCAATGTAACGCAAATTCCATCAACATATTATTTATTTCTTTTTTACTGTTTGGCAGAGGACCAGACTCAATTCAGTCACTCTGCAGTTTTTAATTTTTCCATCTAACCTCTAAAAAAAAAAAAAAAGCTGTCCACTTGCATGTAAAAAACAAATACAAAAAAATGTATACAGTTCAAAAACTCTTTTCCCTTAGATTTTTAGTCTTAATTTTCTTAAGTTACTGAGTACTGAAAAATAGTATTAAAACCACTGTTATCTGGCATCATCAATTTTTCATGGACCAATGTAGTGGATCAAGACCCCCCCCTACTGGATGCAAATCATTATTGCAAAAAGGGATTTCCACAGAATTAAATGTCCTCTGTATATACACGTTAACACTGTGCTTTCAGGAAATGATATCCACTTATTGCAGGTGGTTATTTCTGGCTATGTGAAATTTTGTCCTCAAATAGAGAACACTGTTTACAAATAACAAATGCACAAAATCAAAACCATGCGCAGAGATATGCTGTATATGGACCAACTGGCCGCATTCATTTATGTTCAACCTCCAGTTAAACACTGTCACTTCTTCATCAATATGCCTAATGAGTTCCCACAAGATGGTTCAAGGGTATAATAGTCTGGTGTTATCAGGACTGGACATGAGAGCTTTGACTGTATGGGTATAGGATAATTTCCCAGCAGGATAATGCATTAACCTTTTTATGTATTCT
Organism: Perissodus microlepis; assembly: GCF_051167445.1. Taxonomy (NCBI): domain Eukaryota; kingdom Metazoa; phylum Chordata; class Actinopteri; order Cichliformes; family Cichlidae; genus Perissodus; species Perissodus microlepis. The sequence continues at coordinate 21,388,850 of NC_140480.1, forward strand.
AATTACTCTGTGGACCAGTCTGGCTCCCTGTCTATGTCAGACACATTTAACCTTCCACTTCCACTTACTACAGTCTATGAACTAATTAGTTCCTGCAGCTTAAGAAATGGAAAGTGAACCCTGCAAGATTAATGTTCAACGAGTGATTATCACTGAAATTCACATTAAAACCTGTTAATGTCTTAAACACTGTGTTATCTAATATATATTTAGGAGACATGAGTGCACAAGTTGAATTTTATTCATATATTATTTTATCCAGAATAATAGTGTGCTATAAAAAGACGCGACTAATATTTCAAGTGAAAATGTGTGAAACCGCTTACTTTACGCACCTAGGTCGCCTAACTCCAGTACTAATGCATTCAATTATTAACAGAATGTATTTTTTATATTATATGTTATATTATATGTATGTGTGTACATATGTGTATATATGTGTACATATATATGTGTATATATATGAGAGAGATATTTATTTTTTTATTTTTATCATCTTGTGGTACTCACAGAGCTTGTATAGAAGCCATTATCCATAAACGGCACATAAATATTCTTCAAATAAATACAAAAAAAAAAAGACATTGCCATCTGACATTCATTGGTGCCCGTGATCAAAAGAAATACTTTGTGAACAAGGTCCACTTTTAGACAGTGTAGTGACAGAAATCTTACCCACAAATCAGCATAAACACATGGAAGTTAATTGTTTTTAAAGAATACATAGAAATGAAAGCAATTTCCCATTTTTCAGAGCAATAGTCTACAATTTAGCATTTAACTATTAGTTTTATCCCACCTGCTAAACTAGTTTTAACTCTCTCCTGCATTTCTTTTGTTGCCCGGTACTTGGTCCTTTTTAAAAATCTTTATTACATATGTATCAATATATATGCTTAAAATTTACTCAGAATAATTAATTAACAAAAATGTGGAGACTTGGAGAGAATTAAATCCAGTTGAATAGCTATTCAAACCTCTGGCAGTATATAAACATTGGCGCCATTGTATTGTATCTTTCCCCTCACAATCTTTAAAACTTCCATTGTACTTTTAACTAAGCAAGGGACAAATAGAAATGACCCATACAAATGGGAAGAGATAAGGTGCTTTAGAACTGAACATTTTCATCACAGTATCACTTGAGTTTTCCCTTGGATTGAAAGATTCATACAAAAAAAGAAAGAAAAACACAGGAAAAGTTTCTGAGAATCAGCAAAACTCTCTTCCTGCTGTTCAACATGTCAATGGTGCATACAATCAGATATCCTGCCAATTTCTTTACAAAGTAACAACATGTTTTTTCTCATTCAGTTTTACAGTGTTAAATGTGAGTTTTACTCGGACTGTGACTTGACACATTCCACACATTCCTGTGGGGGAAATGAAAAGTATGCTCATTTTCACAGAGGGACACACAAACCACAGCCCACACAATGTCCATAAATTGGCTTACAAAAAAAAAAAAAAAAACAGTGAAAGTGATCAGAGAAGTTCGGCTTCTTCTTCGTCGTCCTCAGAGCCCGACGGTCCTTGTCGAACTTCTTCGTACCACTTGTTGGTCAGAGTCTTCATTTGGATCCGGCCATGTAACAGGTCCTGTTAAAACACATCAGACACACAAAAATTTGGCAATATGTTAGAACGAACATGCACGTACAGAAATAATCGCACAAAGATGCAGAGAACTGGACAAAACAAAAGATCTGGAAACGCAATAGCCCTGCAGTGAGATCCAACTTGGTACACAATCGAATGTTCAGTGTTTTTCTGTCACTTTGGTGCATTTCTTAGATGAAAAGACCTGCTTGTTCACATGCTTGTGCACATCATAAAAGGAATTTCTCATTCTTCTAACCAATATTGGCAACTTTTTCGCAGATGGTTGTGCCATTTTCTTACATTAAACAGTGCAGTTTGTGTTCTGTTGGTTCCTCTTGCAATAGTCTTAAAGCAAAAACATTTAGACACTTGTTCACCACATAGTGAACTGCATGCAAAATGGTGGAAGTAGTTGTCAGAATCGCTCAGACATATTTCTCAAATATTTCTATTAGATTATTGTTTCTGTGTCTAAACATGACAGATTCATTTTGATACAAGAAACACAGCCCTACATAACATGACTGCCCCCCCCCCAAGAAAACTATAAATATAAATATAGGAATAAACCCTTGGGCAGAAATGTTCATGCAGCCATCTTTACACATTTCCTGACGACACAGATTCTCATCCAAATCAAAACGCCCATCCTCCCCTCGCAATGAATAAATACATCATGATAATGTGAGATATATATTAATTGTGGATAAATCACAATGACTGAGGACAAAGCATGACAACTGGAAAATAACAAAGTATTAACAAAGGATTGTGATCGTTTTTTTTAAGCTTTATGTGCCACACAAAAGACTTCTCCCCGATTCGCTTACCTCCTGTGTAAGCCTGCGAGTGAAGAAGGGGTTAAGGTACTTAGCATCCAGCCACATGAAGCCCTTTAGGTCTTGCCTCTGGTAGATTTGAGCCTCATACTCCTCCTCTGTCAGTTCTGATAGATGCTCTGACTCAATGGTATTACCCTGTAGAGAAAGATGAGCACAGAGGCTGAAGTCATATAAACATATAAAGCAATTAAATGAGAGGGGGCAACAATGCAAGGAGGAGAAAAAGATGAACGCAGGAAAAAGTTCAAATGGCAGAAAAGCAGTGAGACTGGTGAGTCAAGATCACACACAGAAGGAACAAAGACGAGAGGGAAAGAGCAAAGGGACCAAAGAGTGAATTACATCAAAGAGGGCTGGAGACCCGTAAGGAAAAATGGGGATTTGATAGATCTCGCAGCTAGCACCTCAGGGGGTAACACTTAGCTTTGGAAGACATCAAACATGCAAATACTATACATGCAAGTCATGAAAACACACCACCATTAGCTTCAAATGACCTCAATAATAGGATCTACTTCAAAAGAATGACCCATTATATTGAGCTAGAGCTAATGCAGTTAACTGAAATATTAAACACAAGAGCTTGATCTGGGAAAAAAAAATTATTAGTGCCACTGGCTAAGGTCTATTTGTGCCTGTCAGAGGTTTGGTGTTTTCAAGTGTGAATCTCTATGATAGCACTCCATTCCCCCTCACTGATTCAGTGTCCTTCACAATCAACCCTTTGATGTTTTTTCCCTCTGAAGTGCGCAGAAAGAGCCTGATGGCAGATGAGAGGATGGCGCAGCTAGTACCAATACAGACAACAAACTCTCTGTGTGCCCCCGGTGTGCTAGAACCCTGGGTGCTTCAATCATTACCATCTTTTGTGTCTTGCTGAGATTGACGTCCTTCTTGTTTTTACGCCGTGACTGGCTATCCTCAATGTCCATGATGCGGATGAGTGGCATGGTGCCACCCCCGAGGAAAAGAATGGTAAAGAGCACGATGATGATGGTGGTGGTGCCGATTAGCTGACGCTTCTCAATGGGTTCCAAACCCAAATGAAGGCTCAAGGCATAGGGAATAGCACCTCGCAAACCTAGCAAAGAAGGGGAAAAAAAAAGCAGAATGAATGGAAAAATAAAACATTTAGCATAATGGCTTTCACAAGAAATGGTTATCATATAAAGCTCGATGTGTTTTGACTTTTTCCACATTTTAGTTTTAATGCACAAGATAGTGCATTGTGGTGTGTTCCTCTAACTCTCTCTTTGAACTACCCCGACTGCATTCCACAACATTCAGCCTGCTTGTTCTGGTCAGTTTTCAATTCTTCAGAAACTCTTTGCAAAATTATCACGATAAAATATTTTGCTGCTAAAGAGTCTTGAGACTGGAAGTCATCTTGTTAAGCAGTACTTTGTTACTACTACAGGCACTTTTGATGCAGTCGACAAATTTTATTGTCCGACCTCACAGAAATCACAGGTTTATTCACTTCTGTTGCGGTGTCTACTAAACAAACAAAGAACGAGTTAATAAATAAAGTCGAAGCAAAATATTCATTTTATCTCTAAATAACTACACAGAAGTCAGTGACTATATTAATCTTTGAATACAGAAAATGCTGCTTCAGTGATGCTTTTCTTTTTTCACTAGCTGTCGCATTCACAAGAATTTCAGAAAATTTGACCTCTGACCTTGACGATGCATCTCACATGCAGTATGTAGCAGCGTTCTGGGACACTAAGTTTTACCCAGCCAAAAAACATAGATTATGAATTCATTTTTATATTATAAAGCAGAGAAAAAGAAATCAGACATTCTTTTGATAAGGATAAGCTAAAATCAGTCCATGTTTTATCAAAAATGTGATAAACGCAACCGATTTTCCACAACAGCTGCAGAATAACACAAACTCTACTTTCATTTGCAGCCGGAGATGTGCGCACTGTGTTAGTGTAATGAGTGTGGTTTAGACACCAATAAAAAGATGACGCCCTGTAATTAACGAAACACATTAGTCATGTCATCTTACCACTAAACCACATGATGAACATCATCTTGGGTGTGATCTTGTGGTCCCTGCAGAAGTTCAGCAAAAATGACAGAGGGAAGATGTTCACAGCACGGCCAAGAAGAACCAGGACCTACAGAGAGAGAACAGCTGTCATTCCTGATTACCGTGGGAATAAGCAGACAGATTAAAATGACATCAATAAAAGACAACTTACTATGCACCAGATTACAAATGACATTTCAAATTTATGAGGGAAGCTGAAGATGGAGAGGCCAAGGAACGCAAACACACACGTCTCTGGAGAAAGAAGTTAAGAAAGCAGTGAAAACTTCTGATAATGACAGCCAGCGGTGAACTGGGATGCTAAGCGAGAATCTACTGACCACACATAAAGGCCACAGTGCGCAGTGTCTGCTGCATAAGGATCTGGGTGACAGGAGATAGGTTGTGATGGGTGTAGTGAGACATCACAATTCCCGCAAACAGGATAGACATTATTCCTGTAGGTGGAAACAGATGGGAGATGGAGGTCAGAGGAAAAGTCAAACATACAAAACTATTCATGTATTCATTATGTGCATGTGATTGTATTGACCCACCAGACAATTTGATTCCCTCTGCCAGTCCATAGGGAAGATAGGCAAAGATGATCATCATCCCAAACTCCAGCGATGGCGTGTTCCTCAGGTCAAAGTGTTTCAGAAACTGATTCAGTAAGTTAGGAAATTGAAATAAGGCCAGACCAGAAAATACAATTCTCACACATATAAAGTACAAACACATGCAAGGAGAATGGCGGCTGGATACAAGAGCTGAGATGAGTCCAGTGAGGGTTCCCAGTGCAGCAGAACCGAAAAACATGTTAAGGAAATAACCCAGAGCTTGTAGAAAAGTCTCCCAGCCTGTTACCGTGGAGTTGTCTGAGCGGGAAAAGAAACCCTCCGCTGTGCTGAAAAACAAAAAAGGGAGGAAAGTAACAAATTAAATCTCAGTGGCACTGTGATGCATTTAGTCTTGTAATATCTTCAGTTGACACTAGAGGGCAGAAACACTCCACCAAAATTAGGAGCTGGAGAGAGCAGGCATACTGCAACTATCCTGTTGGTTCAACTGAGATATTTGTACCATACATTTCAACTTGTTTCTTTATTTTCATCACAATAAGAAACAAACTGTAAGACAAAAGTTCCCAAACATTTACTGTGATCTGTGATTACCAGAAATACCAAATGATTATCTTGTTGCTGGCACCAAAAATGTTGCATGTTGTGTATTTTATAAATATTAGTTTAGCTGGATTCACAGTTTACATCCTATTTATAATCACAATGTTTATTAACAACCTTCCAAGGTAAAGCATTAGCTTCTGCGTGGCGTTTGGAAATGGCTGGGCCAAACTACATGATTGCTTTCTAAGAAAACCACTTTGTTGGGTGCTAACAATAAGCACACTGCCAGGGCTGCTCAGTCAGCCTATTTATTATTTATGCACTCATTTAGACCTCAGAGACAACCGGATACTTAAGATCACTTTGCACATTTATCCTGTAGTGAGTAGGAGAGATAAGGAAGCAATAAAGGGAGTGCAGATACTGAAGCTAGTGTGTGAACAGGAATCCCGAACACTGTTTCTGCCAAACTTGTCTGTCAAGTCGCCTGTCTGAGGTAGTCAGTAAGCAGATAACAGTTTGTTTTTTTTTGTTTTTTTTTTAACCTTTATTTAACCAGGAATGTCCCGTTGAGATCAAAGACCTCTTTTTCAAGGGAGTCCTGGCCAAGAGGCAACACATTTCTAACAGTAGAAACTAGATAAACATTTCTGAGTAGCAGATATTCTGAATAAAATCTAAAGGTGCGTCAAGACAAACTTCAGTGATAAGTTCAGACATTGACCACTTTCAGCCTTCCAGCCACTGGGTTTCATCAGTTTCCCGATTTTGATGGCAGCCTGCTCACATCCAGTAATTTAATGTCTATAAAAACAAAATATATTGCTATTTCTATCCTCTTCAGTCTTACCCATGAAAGTAAAATGAGTCATCTGCAAAAACTAGGTCAAGTTCAAAGGTTGGAAAATGCCTGACATCAAAATTTTAAGCCACCGGTGTGTCACTGTTGGTGTGTTTAAGAGGTCTACTGCACTCAACCAAATAATTAAGCCTTGAGGACAATATAAGTCAGCACAAGAGCACATGACTATATGTTTTAATATGAAAAATATCCCCCTCTCTCTCTCCTTGCTTTCTCCTCATGTAACCTGGTCGAGGCAGGTGGCTGTCCTATCTGAGCTTGGTTCAAGAATGTTCTTCTTGTTAGAATAGTTTTTTTTCTCCTCACTATTGCAAACATCAGTATTTAGTATAACGTGAGACAGCAGGCTATACAAATACATATGCCCCGAGATCCTGAGTTGAGTGCTGTTATGAATGAAGCGCTATATAAAGAAAACTGAACTGAAATTTAATTTTAAAAAATACTGAAAATGTAGGCATTTTATACATATACATCAGTAGATCTTTATTGTGTTACTTAATGACGTATTTTTCACAGAGTTGTATAGATTGTAACTCTTGTGGTTGGCAGATCATGCTATTGTTTCCTGTTTTGTTCAAAGTGCAATACGCCACCCAATTTAGAAAAATGACAACTTGCTCTTACATCCTCTTACAGGATGTAAGAGCGTTGGTGTCACTAATTTATACCCAGTTTGAAACATGCTTGTGAAAATTTTCGCAGTAATAACTGCATTATTACCTAATCCACCACCCATTCTCTCTCAAGACCCAATGCAGGGTTGTGCGGAGGAGCTAAAGCCTATCACAGTGGCCATAGGATGAGAGGCAGGGTACACCTTGGCCAGGTTGCCAGTGTGTCCGAACATAAACAATGGCTAATGTTTATGTTTATTCTGTTAACTTCATGGTCTTCTTGTAAATGAAATGCCACTGTTTACTTTAAAATGATCGCATTTCCTTCTCTTCTTTTGTGAACTATATGGCCTTTGTTTCAAAATGGAAAAAAATGTTAAGCTTATTTTATGCACCAACAATATGATTGAATAAAATTAAACTGATCAGGAGAGCTGCAGTTCAGTAAGTGCTGTAATGGGCTAATGTGATTTCAGCTAAAAGCAGGTACTGCTATTCTGATCCCACTTTATAGCTAGTATTTGTTTGCATTTTGTCTAACTGGTACCTGTAAAAGCAATCTGAATGAACTAATAGCAGTCCGTGCTTGTAACAAAGGTTGAATTACTTTGAAAACTGAAGAAATCTTAGAAGTGTAGTACTTGTGATGTTTTGAAACATGTATTTTTTTGCTGATTTCTATGAGCATTTGGGGATCTTTATTTGTTGTTATATGACTGCCACAGTAAATGTCTATTACAGACCACAAAATGCCACAACAAATATCTTATCCCCCATGTCTCTAGTTTAATGGACCTTAATGAGGTGATCACAGTCAAGCAAGTTGGGCATACTAATATGTTTTCATATGAAACAATTTTTACTATAATTAAACATAGCATCCAGTCAAGTGTTTTAAGAAATGAAACATTGACACTTTTGGAAATCCTGCTGACCCTTATTAGCTAGAAATTGTTTTAGTCTGAACAAACAGAAAAAGAGAGTTTTAGAAGCATCCATGTTCACTATTCGTCATACCTTGATTTGTGAAGCCCCCATCACATAGAAATTTTCCAGTAGAAACACATTAAATCAGCCCTCTACTAACAGTGGTTAATTCAGCATGGATAAAGAATTACAGGCACTGCTGAACTTATCAATGCCAGCAGCAGCTATTGCTTTATCATGCTAGTAGTGCCTACATGCCAAGGTTATTAAATGAACCTCATCTGTACAGTGATCAATGTAAAAAGCTGTTTTAATATGAAAACAGAAGTTTGGATTTGGCCTCAGTTGCTGTTAGATTTTAAGACGCTATGTTGTGTTGTACATCTAACCCTTGTATAACATCTGCAGAGTGCAGACTCTATGCATGCTGTCCTTAGGCCTACTTTTTGATAAAGACTGGGAAAATGTAAATATGCCAGTGTGTGCAATGGAGAATATTCAAGTCGTGAAGGAGTGTCCTTACTTGGTGAGGACAATGGAGACAGCATCGTTGAGAATGCTTTCACCAAACACCAGCATATTAAGGACTGGGTCCACGTTGAGTGCATTGAATATGGCAATGGTAGCTACGGGGTCCACGGCTGAGATCAGTGAGCCAAAGGCAAAGCTACAGCAAAGTAGAAGGGAATGAGAAAGATTTACTTCATTCAAAAAGAAATTAAGACACAAAAACATATGGGCAGTAAAAGAGGAAAAACATTTCCAAAATAAATAAGAGGAAGCAGGAGACAAGAAATATGATTTTTACTTTCTCTGACTTTAAAGGAGTCAGAATGCATACAAAGTAGCACACTTTAGTACTAGGAAAATAAAACATTAAAAGATTATCAAAAGTTTCCTGGAAAAAAAAACTGGCAAAAACCAAACTGACAAAAAACCGCAGAAACAGGTGTAAAACTGAAGCAATTACTCAAGAAGTCAAGAGGCTGTATTGGGACTTTCCATGAGAAAATCTATTGAGCTATGTACCCTACATTCTAAAAAATCCCCCAAATGTAAACTCCTTTAAGTTATTTCTGAGTTATATATTTTGCTTCATTCAAAAACAAATAAAATACGTAGGCTAAAGTACTGCCGGAATGTGCTAGTTGCTAGAAAAAACACATGGGTGTGGAGTAACATGCTGTGTTTGTACTGGATATGTCTCTGGTAGGTGGATTATCCTGTTACTTTGAACTCCTAAAAGACAAACCCTTCAGATGTAGAGGGCACAGTTCAAACTAAGTAGGAAGAGGGTGTTATTAAGAATAGAGGGGGGAAAAAAGAATAAGATAAGATAACCTTTATTAGTCCCACACGTGGGAAATTTATTAATTTTCCCACGTGAGTAAGTTACACTAGTGAGTAAGTTTTGACCTTTTGTGGCTCATGTAAAAATGGTAAATTCAAAGAATTCACACTAGCAGAAAATGGTCTCAGCTCAGTATGTGATTTCATCAGTGAAATACATGTTTAGTCCAAGACTAGGCTTAACACCTGTCAGCAAAACTGAGCCAAGTTTTATCTGACACAGAAAAATTCCATCACAATGAAGTAAGAAAGCTCACAGTAAATGCTTAGAAAAAAATCTCACCTATCAGTCATGGTCATCTTATAGATAACATCAGCCTGTGAGGAGGGTTATCAAAAAAAACAAAAAAACAAAACCCCAGATTGTTAAGCTGCAAGAAAACATCTGATTACGTCGATATCAGTGTTACAGATTTGTACAATAAGAAAGTGATAATGGTGATGCAGCAATAATTTATTTTTGAGCATATCCCATTAAACATTTCCTGTACTAACAAAACCTTGACAGAACATTGAAAATATTATATCATGAGGTCACATACTCTTTAACTGAATGAGGGCTGTGTGTCACGGGCCTGTGTTGATTACTAGATTAATAGAAACATCACCTGGCCAAGGAAATAGATGCCTCCTCCAACTATGAAGGCAGAGATAGCTGTGCCGATCACAGCAAAGAGGGTAATGGAACCAATGTTCTGGAAGAAGTTACCCTGAAGACACAAGAACATGCAGGTTAAGTATTAGATACTGCCAGCATAAAAAAAAATTATAGCATAATTTCACAGAGAGTTGTAAAAAACTAAAAAGACTGTGACCTTTTAGTTTTTTGGAAAAAATGAAGCCAGCTAATAATATAAAAAATAAATAAAATATTGATAAAATAAAAACAAAGGGAGCAAAAACTCAATTATCAAAACAGAAAACACAGTCAGGTGACCTGCTTAAGCCTCTTGCTGCTTTTGAATGATTTGTAGTTACTGCATTTGTAAATGTAACACACATACTAAAAGGCTCCAGCTTATTGCTGGGTTGCTCAGACTTTTGGTCTCATGAGCCTTATTCCGTCACGCCTAAAGGTCAGTTTTGTCCTTTATAAATATACGTGGTGGCTTGTGCTGTTCTAAGAACACGAGGGTGCTGGTTGTGTAAATCCAGCCTCATACACACACGTACCTTATGTAAAGAGTATCCAGATTCAAAGATGATTGGTGGCAAAAGCAAAAGGAAGAACATGTTGGGTCTGAACATTTCCTCCTCCTTTTAGGAAAATAAAAAAACAAAACATTTTATTGCTAAATAAACTGCAGCAGAGAGGCGACAAAATGCTGCCTTTAACCTTGGATTAGAGCTGCAAACTGGTCAATAGTAACAAACTGATGAGGTACAAGTACAATTGCAAGTGTCATTACTGTAAAGTGAGACATGTGCAAGCATTGAGTCATAGTTTCAAATTTAAAGAAAACATTTGAAAACGTTAAAGGGAAATGTAACTGTGCTAGTCAAAGAAAAACAGCACTTAAATAATTTGGACTGTTACACATTTGACATTGTTAATCTAAACAGGAATTCTTAGCAATACTGTTAACGCAATAAGTATGTACATGCCAGTAAATGATAAAACACTAACTTGTGGTTACGCATTCAGCAAACACTCCACATTATTCATCGGACACATGAAAGCCGGTACAGTGACCATCAGCTGACCTAATGAGTAATGGGGGAGGAGAAACGGTGAGGGCGAGGGGGGCTGCCTGAGCTGTTATAGTTACAGCTCTTTATCTGACAAAACAAATTTGGATGTCGACTCCTCAACAATGAGCACACACAAACACACCCAACAGGTATTTGTCTAAGGACCGCCTGCCCTGCCTTCCTATTAGGCAACTCACTATTCTATAGAAGCTTTTAAACATGCTCATTTCAACATGCTGTAAACAGGCTGTGAGCTCATCGTCCATATAAACAAGAACACACACACACACAGGGACCTTGGCTCTCTGATTATTTCAGCAAAATAATGCAATCTTTGTTGCTTCTCAGCTAAATGGGCCAGCCTCCAAGATCAGGCACAGGCATCATGTGCCCATGCCTTACGCTCTAGCTGCCAATGTGTCTGTGCATCATGCACCGTGTGTTCTTGCGTTAGCCAAAGTGTGTTTGGACGGGTGTGTCAACGCACAGTATGCATTAATAAATGTTCATGCACAAGTTATATTTCTGAGCGGCTAACCTTCTGTTAGAAAGTTTGAAAAAGGCAGAGCCATATTTACACCACTCAGTCAACAATCTCCCTCTTTGTATTATGAAAGCCTGTCATCACAGCTGGTTGAACCTGAATTTCAATCCCAACAACCCCAGGAGCAGATGGACGTTTAGACAGTTATTTCCACACTTGATGTGGCTTTCCTGAAAAGTATTGCAACAGGCTGGCAATGCCTGAGTGTGTAATTAGATCCAGAACTTTTTTCTCACATATACAATCCCATTCCACAATCCTCCAATTTACTATTTGAGACACTATTTTTATAGAATTTGATATCAAACGCGATAAGTAGTTTATTAACTACTTATTTTTATTAAGTAGTTAATAAAAAGAACTTTTAGGGGTAGTAGATTTTAATTGAAAATATGCTGGCATAACTTCTTGCATAATCTTCTGCTTTTAGGTATTTGTTTTTTCCCTTTCTAAGTAATTATTTAGAATTAAAAGAGTATAACTGGAGTGATATAAGATGAGACAGAACCACAAAAAAAGAAACCAAACGTGTGGGTGCAGGAGCAGTCATTTTAGTTCAGATGGTAAATTTCTCAATATCAACAAAACCATGGCTACAAGCACAGAGGGTCAAGCATTGAGGACAGCCTGCGGAGGATGTACTGTATGCTTTTGCTAAAAGGCTATGCCCTTGCTTACTTTGTTTTTCCAAAACATTCAAATTTCAGGAAAAGTAGACCAACTCTTGCTTCCAGGTTACCAGTTTCTCTCGACATTTAGGTCAAGCAGAAGTCTTCAGGCCAGGTGCTCAGGAATGAATATTAACACCAGAGACACATGAAAGTATGCCATGCGTGCACTGCGACCTGACGTCTACCACTGTACTCCTGAGGCACCAATGCACGTGTTCCTTTAATGCAAATAAAAATGCCAACTGGGAGGACTGAACAAGTGCACATTGGTTTTTCTCTACACATACCTCAAAGGATTCTCATTAATTTGCAGGTAAGAGACTGGTTAAAAGTTGAGTGCAATAAATAATATTTATCAATTAATAAAACAATTAAATAAATTGTTAAATAAAACTGTCTAAAGGAGAAAGAATTGTTCTTTAGAATTTTGGGGCAAACAAATGTTGTTGGGCATTACATTTACACTGACTGACAAAGCACTAGACTTTAGGCAAGATAGCACTGCAATCTCCTCCTGAAACTATGGAGAAAGTTATGGACTGATGAGGAGTAATGAGATTTCAGAAGCTGAAAGGAAAGATGAAATGGATAAAACCAGAAAGCTGACGATGGGTATACTCTGGAGAAGAGCTGATACAGAGCTTTAACTAAATGAGAAAAGATGAATGCCAAAGATGCAGAGAACACAGTTAAAAGAGAGTTGAGAGATAACAAAAAATATGAGTGCAGATGTTGAAGAGACCTTCATTTATAGTACAGGGTCCCTGGAGGCTTGATTTTGACAACCGGTGAAATCACCACATAAAAAAAAGCACAAAAAAGCCCCTAAAACCACAATTAAAACTTCTCTCATTCTGTCGCTCTCTCTCTCCGTGGCGTGGGAGACATCTAATAAAATATGTGCAGCCCTTTGGGGCTAAAACACACCACTGCTGCCACTAAAGCAAAGTGACAAGCCCAGATAGGACAATACAGAAAAGCTTAAACAGAGAGAGAGGTCTTGTTTGGAGTACAAATATTCTTGTTTATCTCTCTCTGTTTTGGCGATGAGACAAATTTCTACTATTGTAATACTTAATACCAGAATGCTACTTCCACAATCTGTGTCAGAAAACATGGAAGAGACGGGGGGATGAAGGTAAGTATAAGGAAAAAACAGAGAGGCTTTCCCTGCATGTGCTAGAAAAAAGCATACAGGAAAAGGCTCTCTTTGTATGGTGGGTTGTAGTGAGTGCACTGAAGATGGAAAGCTCAGTTGTCAAAAGCAAAGACAGCAGATTGGTGGTAAAAAGGAAAGAGCAAATCCAGCAATAACAGGATGCTGCTGCCTGAGGGAGTTGTACACCCTTCAGGCAGGGTATAAGGCAGTCCTCCAGGCTGGCGAGATTAACCAAGTGGGCCAGCTGTAGAAATGCTCTAGTTGGATGAGGTGGCGCCAGCCTTACAGGCAGCTACCAAAAGACATTGATCAGGGAGAATAGATCCCTTTAATTAACTATAAAAATAAAACACAAACCTACAAACAAACGTTCAATTTCAAAACAGCTAAAAAAAAAATCATGCTTACAGAAGCCCAGTTCTGCCACTGGCAATCTTACTTCAAACTGGTTTCATCGTGCTTCATGGAAGCTTTTTAAAAAACAAATAGGTCAGACATAATTCATTTGCATTGTGTCCTAGGTCTTTTCAGGTCTCAAATGGGCTATAAACCACTTAGCATATCCATGCTCCTGCAAAGAAGCAGCTGCAAGCCATAGTGTAATTCATATTACTTTACTACTATTGAAGTCACTGCTGCCTAGACATAGACAGGAGAGCAGGTTTGCTACAACTTAAACACAAATACAGACATAGCAGTCTAGAGATTCACAGGACTGGGGCAATGTGTGGAAAGGGGCTCCAGGGGCTCTGGTTACTAATGTAGATGACTCAGCAATACCCTGGGGGCTCCAAGCTTAAAAGACAATGGGACCCTGTGTGCAAGAAACATTGGCATAACCTGTCCTCTTTTCCTGCCTCCCTTTCACTCTGCATATCCTTCCCTGTACCTCTCCTGTTCACTTGTTTTCTAACTCACTGGCAAAGAACAGGGAATGTTAATTAAAGGGTCCAAGAACTGCGGGGGGAAAAAAGGCTTGTGGGGGGGCGGGCATACCAAGCACAAAAATGGTGCATGTCACAGGTCGATAAAGTTTGCATGATATGAATGATGACATTTGTGACAACAGGAACCAGGAAATTAATGAATGAGTGAAGAAAGAAATACGACGCAAAGATGAAAAATGAAAGCAGATGTTTAGGGCAGGCGTGGGAAGGGATTTTCTAGGGAATTTGTTGCATGACAAGTTACTACAAGTTACAGGACTGTGCATTACGTAGAAATGCAACTGCACTAAATATGATCAATCACTGTATCTATCCAAAGTATAAAATGGGCAAAGGTTTTAGAGAATACTTTTGTAAATTTTTTGTGCATTTGTGGGAATGTAATTATTTTACTCCATACTAAGAAAATCAAGCAAAACTAAGAACCACACATTTTGAATCTGAGAGCAGTGAGTGCAGTGTGGAGATAAGAAAGGTTGCTATGGGCTAAGCTGTGGACATGCACTGCATATGTGTATTTGTTTGTGTTCTTGCAGTGTAGACGAATGTGATTATTTTACCTAATGCTAAAGTAATCAAAACCAAAAAAAGTTACATTTTAAATTTGGACCAAGTGCAGTGCTGACAGAAGAAAAAAAAACATGTTGAAACCCAGTAAAACTATACCTTCCAGTTGGCCAGTTCCTGGAACTCAATGATCTTAATGAAGCCTCCCATTAGAATCCCTGGAAAGAGTAAGGAAATACCAGTGTTTGAAAAAAAACGTTTACTACTAAATTTCATGAAAATTACACAACACATGCTATTTTAGTGGTTTACAGTAAATACCTCATAAATGTCATCATAGTTCAAATATAACTTGTTTAAAAGAGCTATGGTTATACTTTTGTCTTTGAGAACATCCTGCTGGGGCTTCAGTTCTCTTTCTACACAACCCAGCAGAACATTAATTAAAAGGGTGATGAAACACAAAGCTTTGTAAAGAGTCGAGAAAAGGAGATAGATAAGATGAAGACAGAAATTAAACACGAGCCTCAAAGCCGTGTGTAAGTTCTAGATATATTGGCAGATGGAGAGTGATAGTGCAGAGGAAGACATACAAAGAATAGATGGGGAAAAAGGAAGTGATGAGGAAGGAAAAGCAGCCTTTTCTGATTTGTAAGCAGTGCGTTATCTCTCTTCAGCAGAGTCCCCTGTGACGAGGCCTGTCTTATATGCAGCAAGCAGGTCGTGCAAAAGCAAAAGGCCTTCAGGGTGAAGACAGATGGGTGTCACTGAATTATAGCAAGTGTAACTGCACAGACATGTAAAGAGGAAGCAGGTGGAGAGAATTAGAAGGAGAATTAACCTAAATCGACTGCACAGAGGAAGCAAAGCTGCACCTCAGGAGAAAAATGAAATACATCTTGGTTTTTTTTTTGGTTTTTTTTTAAATTAAGTACTTCTTAAATATTGAATAAGGCTGCAAATGGCGCCAATGAGTTAGTGTTTGCTCATCTTAAATCACACAGACAACCTAAAGAAAAACGATTTCCCTTAGGTCGTCTACCCTTTGTTTCATTTTGTTGCATAACACAGATGAAAACTGAGTCTCTGTGTGTGTATAGAACATATGAGTAATATATGAAGTCTTGTGAAAAACTAATTACCCCCCCACCCCTTAATGCTGCCATAAGAATGAACATAAAAATGAATAGAATAGAATAGACTTTTACTGTAATTGTACATGTACAACGAAATAGGTAATATGTCTGATTAACTGTTTATCAGCAAGTGTGTGTTACCTCTATAAAAGCTGAAGCCTGGGGTGTTAACCCAAGTGCTACATCTCAGACACTACAGCCCTGAGTGAAGCGTGTTAGAAAAAGACTGAACAAATACCGCTTGCTTTTAACAGCTGCCAGGAGAAGCCACTTCTCTTTAAAAATGATTTGATCTTGTTTTGCAGCCACAGGATCTGGGTACCATGCTGTTGTGGAGTCAACCGTGAACTCCTCTGTATACCAAAGTATTTTTGCTTTAAATATGTGGCTATCTGCATGAAATTTAAAGGTTGGCCAAAATTGGTTCATGGAAAAGGACTGAATGGCTGAAAAAAAAAAGAATCAAGGTGCTGCAATGGCCCAATCAAAGTTCAGATGTCAACCTGATTGCAATCCTTAACAGAGCTGTGCGTGAAGAAATTCCAGCAAAATTCAATGAACTGAAGCAACATTGTAAAGAAATTCTTCCACAATGCTGCGAGAGACTGTTCATTTATACAAAAATCAATTACTTCCAAGTTTTTGCTGGAAACGTTCTTCTACAAGCTACTGACTCGTGTTTTTAACAAGAATTCAAAGACATCTCAACGTTTAAAACAATCCATATGCTTTGGTGCAATTCATCTACTGTCTGAAATAAGCCATTTCTGCTCTTCTGCCTTTAAGGCCACACCGATTTGAAGGAAAATTACTTCTGTTTGGCTGCTCCTCACAAACAGAAGGTTCAAACATTAGATGGCTGAGGCTGCTCTGCCATGAGCTCTTAATATCCGATTGAGGATTACCCTCTTTGACATAATAAAGTTCCTTACAGAACGTTCATTGTAAAATGCTAAAAACTGGTGATTCAGATAAGTCTGAAGGCTAAGCGTTTTATCTAAATTAGGCAAGGCAAGTTTTTTTATATAGCAAAATTCAACAGCAAGGTGATTCAAAGTGTCTTACAGAGACATAACAAAACAAAAACTAATAAAAAGGATGATTTAAGATGAAAAAAAAAAAGGAGCAGTAGATAAAATCAGTAGTTAAAATCTAAGTTTTGAAATTTAAGCTTAAAAGTAAAACAATGCGGATTTGGTGCTTTATTCAAATGCAGCTGAGTCAGGTGAGTCTTCAACCTGGATTTAAATAAACTGAATGTGTCAGATGATCTGATGCTTTCTGGGAGTTTGTTCCAGATATATGGAGCATAAAAGCTGAATGCAGCTTCTCCATGTCTGGTTCTGACTCTGGGAACTGATAAAAAACAGGATCCAGATGACCTGAGGGATCTGGAAGGTTCATACTGGGTCAGGAGGTCACTGATGTATTTTGGTCCTAAACCATTCAGAGCTTTATAGACCAGCATCAGAACTTTAAAGTCTATCCTCTGACGGACAGGCAGCCAGTGTAAAGACCTCAGAGCTGGACTGATGTGGTCCACTTTTTTGGTCTTAGTGAGGACTCGAGCAGCAGAGTTCTGAATGAGCTGTAGTTGTCTGACTGATTTTTTAGGTAGACCTGTAAAGATGCTGTTACAGTAATCAAGCCTACTAAAGATGAATGCATGGACTAGTTTTTCCAGGTCCAGTTGAGACATCAGATCTTTAGTAAGATAGTAAGCTGACTTTGCTATTGTCTTAATGTGTTTTTCTAAGTTTAGGTCTGAGTCCATCACTACACCCAAATTTCTGGCCTGGTTGGTGGTTTTTAAATTAAATGGAAATATGTTGACATAATAGAATTTTTTTTTTGTGTGAACCTCCATTAATGTAAACATAAATATGACAGATAACAAGAAATAAAATTCTGCTTTAATTACTTGGACAAATACACTTATGATGTTAAAATTTTAGTATGATGCCAAATGCAATTACAAATATAATACATAAGCAGTACTTACCTAAGGACACAACAGCCACACTCTCTGGAAGAAAATGCAGCTTGAACTTGATGAGCAGGTGCACCAATATGATGCAAATACCTGGGGGTGAGTGTTAAGAGAAACATACATCCATGTTAATAAAATCACACCGTCTCCCAAATATTACAGTATTTTCATCTTTTCTCAAGCTGCCTTCCTTCCAGTAACCAAGTGCACAGGGATGTCAATGAGAGACGAAGAGTACCTTTGAGCTCCAATTAAATTTCTTAATTAAATTTAATTTCTTGGACCTCTGAATCCAGGAGAGATTTACTGATTAAATCTGAATTATTAGTCATATGGGAACTGCTGACTTAAATGGCCTGTATTTGTATAGCGTTTTACACGTTCAGTCATCCACTCATTCACACACACTGGTGACGGCAAGCTACAGAGTGACGGCACTGACAGAGGCAGACAGAGGCTGCCAGACACTGGCGCCACCGGGCCCTCTGACCACCACCAGTAGGCAACGGGTGAAGTGTCTTGCCCAAGGACACAACGACCGAGACTGTCCGAGCCGGGGCTCGAACCGGCAACCTTCTGATTACAAGACAAACTCCCAACTCTTGAGCCACAATCACCGCGAGGCCAAATTCATTCATGCAGCAAGGTAATGAGAGGCAACTTTACAACATATACTATGTGGCTTCTAAACTGCTCTCTGAGATATTTTTTCCATTTTCCTAGTTTAGTAAACATTTTTTTCCATATGTTTCTTTAAACCGATGACATGTTTTCTTAGTTTACAACTAAAACTGCATGCTTTCGCAGTGTAAATCAGTCTAAATAGTAAGTACATGTGTCACTCATGATAGTATCTTGGTTTATAATCTGACAGCGAGATAGTGGACTAATGTGCATAATGGCTACTTTAGGTGGTACTTCATGGCCATTCAGTGTGTAACCACATCCTCTATATGCACTGGTATCATCCTAGAGCCCCATCTACAAACTTGATTTAATAAAACACTAAATTGGTTCTCCATTATTATGGGTACGGGATGAATTATGCATGCTTTGTTAACCACAAGATGCATATTTCCTGTAAAACAATTTACTTCTTTTGGTCTATCCTGTTTGCTCAGACAAACAGTGATCTTGACAGACAATATGGAGTCAGACTTATTCGGTGATGGGTGAAAACACACTAACCAATTACAAGCAGGCTGAAGAATATGGTCATCCCGCTGGACTGTTCTTCTTCTTGGGCCTTAACCCCTGTCTGCACTGGCAGAATGGGCTTGACTGTTGGGGGTGCCGGGGTAGTTGGCTTGACAGTAGTTGTTGTTGAGTGAAGGGTGTCATTGTAGTAGTTGTCGGTGGTGTCATTGGACTTACTGCAAGGTGACAGACAGATTAGATTCAGAGGTGACTATGTCAGTTATCACAATATGGCTCAGTTACGTCTTGCATTTAAACAGCTGCCATTTTGATCTAGTCTAAGTTTAAGTTAGGTAGAGCTGAATGGAGCACATAAAAACATTTACCCAGTTTAAACAGATGGGATACAGATTTTGTTTTGGTGAAATTATGTTTGTCTATGTATTTTTGTACTTGTAATATTAGAAAGTACAATATTTATTTGGCATCCATACAAAAAAATGATTAGGCTTGTACCGTGTACAAGCCAAACTACTGAAACTACTTCTAGCTAGGTACAATATGCCAAGTTAATCCAGAGAGAGTATTGAAATTAGTTTTTGCCGTCTCTGACCTGACCGATGACCCATCCTTCTGTAACTCGTTTGAATCGAGGTTCGAACCATGTTCTGTTTCATGGTTTTCTACTGACTGCCCTTCCTCGGCTATAATATTGTCCTGTTGGTTCACATTTCCTCCATCGTCATCTCTCTCATGCAAGGCAAGTGAGTTTTCCCTCTCTGCTCGCTCTGACGCACAAAAACTTACGAACAACAGAAAAAAGGACAAGACTTTAACAATAACGCCTCTCATCCTCAACCGACTTTTTTAAACATTAAAGCTACGTTTTGTAATTAAAAAAAGATCGTCTGTTTCATGTCGACAGCTCCATGTATCTGTTGACATTTCGACTCTACTTCCGGTTAAATCTTTTGCTGGGAGTTGTAGTTTGTTTTAGCTACCGCGCAAGGCGGTATTAACTAAGGTTAAGGGAACATTCAAAAGTTGTTGATGTGTTAGTTTTAAAAAGATAGGTATAGATATTTGGTCCCGTGAATAATTCAACTTTCATGTGTACATACGAAATGTTGGCGTTTACAATTCTTGTATTTCCACTTTCCCATGAGCCATTGTAATCTAACGTCAACCGTCTTCTTGGTGCTTCGTGGGTATTGTAGTTTTATTGTGGCTTGCGCTGTTTGCGAAGTACCAGATGTGTATTACATAATACTAAGACACCTTCCACCTTGTAGTCAGTCATATAAGATGCCTGCGAAGATTCTGCTATCTATAAAAAGAAAAAATAAATAAATGGTTTGCCCAAATACGTAATAGAGGTCTGTGTTTTAAATGGATGGACTTTAGGGCTTCTAGGTTAAAAATAGTCTTGTATTTACATCCAAACAGTGGTCACAGTATACTCATGGAAGGAGGGAGTGGACACCCAGTATTTACATCCCCTATGATTTTTTTAAAATCCCAATATTGCTAAGAAATTAGCCAACTATCTAGCTCAAGTAGTGCTGTGAAAAGCTCTTTAACCATTACGCCATAACGGGTGCAACGTCTATCGAAGCGGGCATCTTATTCGAATTTTTTCTCGCCGGTGTTACGTCGGTAAACGTCGGGCGCGTACATGTTTGCTAGGCCCGAGCTGAGCTGTTGTGAACGCCCACTTCAGCTACTGCTGCTTTTTTTTTTCTTTTTTTTTTTGCGGAGGGACAGCTCCATTCATAGGGCTGGGCAGGCGAGGCAAGGCATAACGCAGGAGCGGCAACACCATCGGTGACTAGTGTGAAACCCAGATGATGGTCTCACACTAAGTGTATCAGGCCAGTTCAAAGCGTGCTGCCGTTATCAGACCTTTCTTCATTGGACCCGCAGCGAACCTAAACCAAAACAGTAATGGAATTTAAGTGCATTTCCTGAATATTGGTGGTCCTATAATCGCCCGGCCGCGGAAATAGACGGACTTCCTAGACGCCTGGCTCACCGCTGCCGCAGCCCTACCACTCCACTCGGCTCATTTAACCCACACCGCCACCGGACTACTGGCTCTGGCATCTGGATACATCGAAACGGATCTGCCATTGTTTTAGAAACGCGAACGTGCCTGTGTGTGCTTCTGTTGCCTGTATAATGCCGACACATTTGCGGTTCCGGAGAAGGTCATTCCTTGGGCTTTTATTCCTTTTTACGCTGTCCACCTCGGCACTGTATTTCATCTACTCCGCCCCCGGAATCGGTAAGTCAAGTCAAATTGATGAATTTATTCCAAAAATTGTAGGTGATGAAGATGTAGTGAGGTTGTTTGTATGGGCTGTTAGGTCATGTGTGACAGCTTGGCTGAGAAAAGACGTTGCCATGCGCCTGTACTCATCTTCCAATCTATGATGATGATGATGGCCATCTGGGTTGCTGGAGCTCAGACTATAATATCCATGTACCTGGACACTATAATAATAGTATTACTGATGAGCGTGTCTATTATATTCATCCCGATGTTAGCAGGCCTAACGGCTATGATTATATTGCTCATCGTATCGTCAGGGACCACAGAAAAAATGTGATATTTTGGCCCTGATCTCAGATACCCTGATGTCACTGATAGACTTATCAACGCCGAGTCATCTGAATTTTACAGTTCTTTCTCTGTTTTTTTGATATACTTTATGAATCTTGGATACATGAGCCTTAATGACATCTGCGGTGTCAACCTGAGCATAGGGATCACTTACAAGCGAGTCATTCCTAGATCATATGCCGCCTGTTAGTCACATGCAATTGTGTAATATCACATGTCCTGAATACCTCCTATAATTAATTCATTAACGTTTCCCATCATCTCCACCCTTCTCTTCTTCTTTTACTCTCTGTGTGCCTTACTGAGTGTGTGTGTGGACATCCCCGTCACCTCAGCATCTGGCACATCCTTATTTTAGGGCCTTGTAGCTTCAGCCGTGGCCCATTCATCCTATCAGCCTGGATAACTAGGCATGCTATTTTGGACTAACACCAGCTACCTAATTTTAGTTAATTCTTTCGCGCTCATCTTGATGTACACTTAATTAAATTTGGACTTTTACCTCCGCATACAGTAAGTTTCCACTAATTAGCTTTAAGAACATTGACAAACCTTAATATCACCCAATAAAATATGGACCTTGCCAACAATTGTTCCTTTAGCTGGACTTTAAAACGCTGACGGATATGATAAGAAGCATTTATTGTCACTGTTTACAGGGTGCAGTGAAATTGCAGGTGCTCTGACAGTGACATTACACTGTCAGAGCACCAATCATACACACGATCATTTTCAGCCTGTCACAAAACCATATAGCATAAGGGGATAAAAAAACAAAACAGAAAAGGCAGGCTACAATAGGGCTTTTTTTTGTGTACAATATGTAAATGAGGAGCAAAATCGTGGCTTTGAATATTATTCTATATTTAGACAAGGAGAAGAGGAAAGTAAACAGACATTTTTGAGGAAGTCAAGACTGCAGTTAAAAGTGCTTAAAAGTTAGAAATACTTTGATGCTTGGCTATTTACTGACTGGATGTCCTGTTTGGACTAACTGTGCTGGTAGTTAAAGCCAGGCTCTCTTAAAGCATAGTGAAGTAGTAACTGCTTGGTTTAGTTCTATTCTTAGATGTCACAAATCATCAATCTGAGCCAAAATAAACCAAGAGATTGTTTGTCTGAAGAACAGCTTCTTTCCTTTCTTTTCTCCGTGTTTGAATAAAATCGCAAGACAATTAGTTTTTCTACCCTCCCACCACCACCACCACCACCACCACAAAAAAAGAGGATGGCATAGAATGTAGTGGACTTTTGTCTTTGCTTATTATAAGTTTCCACTAATTAGCTTTAAGAACACTGACAAACCTTAATATCACCCAATAAAATATGGACCTTGCCAACAATTGTTCCTTTAGCTGGATTTTAAAACGCTGACGAATATGATAAGAAGCATTTATTGTCACTGTTTACAGGGTGCAGTGAAATTGACGACATCGATATTCGCCTAATAAAATATGGACTTTGCCTCCAATTTGTTCCACTAACTGGATTTATGGACGGTGAGAGAGATGTCACTGCGCACAGGGTTGCAGCAACATTACAAAACGCATTGTTGCGTATGTATGGATACATGCAATCATGCGCATGATCACTTTCACAAAACTATACAGCCAAAGAAAAGAAAAAACAGTCAAGACAGGATGACATGAGGCGTTTGCATGTTTAATGTGTAAATAAGGAGCAACAGCATGGCTATGCATACATAGATAATTTCCATATGATACATAATTATTTGTTTTTTTTCTTCTTGTTTGACTAAAATAGAAAGACAATTCCACTACCAACACTACCACCAACATTACAACCAGCACAAAAAAAAAGATGACGTAGAATTCATGTGATCCAACTGTAGCCTTTCTAAAACATCAAAGAAAAAGCTTTTACTTCTTCCTCATCTAAATGGATATTGATCTATTCACGCTTTTTACAAGCTTTGGACAACTTAATCAATAATCAAATCAATTCTCATATGGAGAAAACATTGCTGACAGGAATAGCCTGTGTTGGGTCTGAGTAACAGAGACCAATGATTTCTCTAAATGTGAAAATCCTTCATTTAGTTGACTATTTTCCAGCTCGAGCATTGATGGTGTCTGGTAACTGACAGAGAGCTGCACATGCCTGTATTCATCTTCCTAGGTGTCAGCTATTGCGTGGCTGTAATGGTCACATGGATTAATGGGGTTTGGTTTAGAAGCAGAACAAGAACCAGAAGCGCCAGTCTATTAATTATAGATGGTAACCAGGAAAACAAGGCAGCTTTGCTGCTGTTACTAAAAGCCTCACTTTAGTCTTTTACACTTGGGGAGCCTGGGTGAGCTCTGGCAGCAGACCTTAACTGAAGGTTTGTCGATGGTGCTTAAAAAGGGAGTGGTTTTGTTCTTTATTTTTAATCATACGTTGTGATCTTTTACCTTTTACTCACTGGCAGTGTTATTGATTCAGAGACATACGTAGAAGTTTCACATTCTGTGGTCAGTGATGCATCAGTGAGCTTACACATAAGTATAAATTGAACATCTGAAACAATGATACAGTTCGAATGAAGTTTCCCCAACAGAATACATCATTTTGAATGGCTTTAATCTCTTGGACCTACGTGCCTACCTAAAACAAGTTGATAATAATATGATACAGACAAGTTTGAATGATAAATCAACAATCAGACATACAAAATGCTGTTACCTGGTGTGTATACTCTGAGTATTAAAAACTGTCGGGTTGACATTTTAACATTAGTGTTGATCTGATAAACTGTGACCACACTCTCCACATTGTAGTCTGTACTTCCCTTAGCTTTGACCACATTTTTAAGATTTGAACAATGAAAATGCAGTTCTCAGAATGTTTTTCTGTGAGACGGCTGCTACATTCTACACAAATAATCCAAGAAAATACTTAGGAGTAGCTTTACTTTTGCAGTTGTTTTCTCCCAGCATGCAATGTGCGTTTAATAAGTTAAACAACAAAATCCTGTACCATTAAGCAACACATATGACCATCTTTCCACCCCTTGACAAATGTATGAAATACATCATTTTGGGCTGCCACACATTTTAATGTGAACTGAAAAGTAAATCAGAATAGTTCAGAGTATAGAGAGGAAATTTCACAATTAAAAAGGGCAAGCGGGTTAGGAGGGGAAATGGAGAGGGGAGGATGAAAGAGCTGAACTGAGCTCCTTTCCTTCTGCTGGTTTGCACATTGGGGAACCCATCCAGAGCACCTGAACAGGGCTTCCTATGATACTCAGGTGGCTTTAGTGCACCATGCCCCAATTTCACAGCTTACTCTCTCTCTCTTTGCCGCTCTCTGTGCACTTTCTCCCTCCCTCAGTTTCTCTGTCTGCATGTACTCATATGCACTGATACCACATCCTCTATGTTGTCCCTGACCACGGATGCTGACTGACGCAGACTGGGAATGCAGGGCACAGCTGGGCCAGATAGAAGCAGTTTATTTAATTAAAACATGTGAGGATCCCACTGGAGCGAGCGCTAGGGAAGACACAGCCTCTATTTATAGGTCTGAACACCGACGCGCACACACACCTCCATATCCAGGGAGAGCAAGGAGGACAAGAAACCAGGTGCCTCTCTTTGACACTGGAGACCCTGTTTACCCTTCCATCAATATGGAAAAGTGCAGGCGAAACTCCTTATGTAATGACATTTCCATTTTACCTTGTACCTGATTCAAATCTAGGTGTGCCCTAATGATAGTACACACCTTGACAGTGTGTGTCATTCATTTTTTTTTTAATATAATAAAATGGTATACTTTATTGATCCCCGTAGGGAAATTACTCCTCTGCATTTAACCCATTCATCCAGTGAAGCAGTGGGCAGCCACCAATACAGCGCCCGGGGAGCAGTGTGTAGGGACGGTACCTTGCTCAGGGGTACCTCAGGGTAGCCGTTCAGTGGAGTTGAACCCCCGATCATAGGGCAACCACTCTGCCTACTGAGCTATTCCTGCCCCTGCAATTTTTAAATTGACTACTACAAAGCAAACACACACTCAAGCTATGTGGTCATCCTCTCGGCTGCACAAGAAATATTTGTCTTGCCCTAACTAACTATTTAGAATTTCTAAATGTAGACTGTCAAATCTAATTTGAATTTGCTAAAAGAATCTATAAAAAATATGTTTTTTTGTTTTCTTTTGTTTTTTTTGTTTTTTAGCAATATCTGCAGGATTAATCTTTTCTTTCACCAAAACATGCTTTGGAAATCATAAAAGGTTTTTTTTTAAAACTCGTAGAAACTCATAAAAGAAGTCATGAATTAGGTGTGAATCGTGAATCATATCTTTTGCAATGTAATGACAACAATCAAGCAATTTCTTATCTTGTGCTAATGAAAACCACAACATTCATTTGCAAAACATATTTTAGCATATTTGAATTTCAACATATTGGTAGTTTATGGCTAACATTTAAATTATGTAACATGTGGCGTTTTGTGTGTTTAAAAACGTATATATTTATTGCTATAGAATTATTCCCAGTGGATGTCAGTGGAAATGTAATAAAAAAAAATCAATTTCTTGTAGCTTATTTTCTTACAATAGATCACCACTTGCAGAATGCATTTGCAGTTGATAATCTAACTTCAATCGCAATGTCATCCCTTGTTTGCTTTGCAGTAGTACTATAGTATGATAAATAAATGCTGATGACATTCTCCCCACCATGTCTCAAGAAATTACTTGCAGAAGGACCATGTTCTGAATTTTTTCTTGGCATTGTGCCCTTTCATCACTTTACGGGCAGAGCCATCAGGGCAGTTCTATGTTGTCATGCTGCTTGCAGTGTGTTTCTGAGAAAGCTGTTTTCCCAGAGCAGTTTCCATTTCCTCTGGCCACGCGCACTATGTGTTGCAAGTGCAAACTTGTACGATTCACTTATATGCATCTATTTGTTTGTACAGCCACTTACAGCCTGGAAAAGTTTCCAATTTAAGTTTCTACCTTACTTCGGGATCATTTGAATCCTAATTTGAGTAAAAAATTACTTCTGAGGTGGGAAGGTTTACGGGAGGAAGACTCTTATAATGATAAGACAGATAATATTTTTAAATTTGCAGTTTGGAATTTCTAGGGAAGCCCACATTAGGTCTGCATAGTACATGTTTGTAACAACAACATGTTCAAATGCAGCCCTGTTACTCTAGTCTGAATGGGGTAAATCATTAATTTTGTCAAGGTGCATTACACTTTAGTTCATTATGCTTAATGGATTTGTTAAATCGGTACTGTGACTAAGAACAAACAGGCAGTTGATGAGCATTTTAAGTACCAATAGAAGAATTAAAATCCAAATAAGTACTAGCTGTAGTAAAACTGCCTCTGTTAAGTCTTGTATTGTTGGTGTTTATACTCAGAGTTTAAAAGCATGGCTGATGGTAACCACAGAACTAAAAATTGGCTGTACTCCAGTAGAGATCCACTTGTAATAATAATGGTGTCTGTGCACTGCAGTGTTAAGTGAGTGTGTATGCGCGTGTGTATTTAAGTGCAAGTGAGTAGAGTTGTCTGTGGAAAATGCGGCCTGTTGTGTGTCATAATACTTGGAGCCCATTTGTGCTTGATGGGTCGGTTACTTCTGTGCTGATGCTGGTGTCTCAATGTTAATGCCTGTGCTTCTCTGGCACTCTTAAAGCAATTTATCCTGGTCCTAGAGGCCCAATGTAGTACTATTCTTACTCCCTCTAACACCCTCCTGCTACATGAAGTTGCTGGAATTAGCCAGCAACCTCAGGCTAATTTCCAGAAGCTAGAGAGAGCCAGGGTGAAATATTAACTGTGTGCCAAGCTGCCTCAGGTGGATTTCATTGTGAATAGACAAGCGTGCTGAATAGGGATTAATTATGTAGCTTTAACTTTTGTGACTCTCTTTAGACAGTTGCAAATGGACGTCTCTGATTTAATAGTAAGTAGAAAACTGTATGAAATCTAAACACACACAAAGTTGAATGCCTGAGAGTCCAGACACTAAAATTCCTCTACTTTGGTGTTTGACATTTTCACTGCAGTTGCCATGGTTCCCTCAGGACTTGTTCCCATCCAGGACTGACTAGTTTTTATTGTCACAGGAACCAAAGAGACATGCCATCCTGCTTCCCATGATGGTCTGTATGATGACAAATCCTCATTGATACAGCCATTATAGTAATTTGGGATTTTTGATAGAGACATCTCTTTTGGATTGAGATTGTATAGATAGGACCTCTCAGTAAACTTCAATAGAACTAGTATAAATAAAACAAAGTAACCCTGATGGGTCAGAAGAGCGCTTGCCTCAATATTTCAATAAACACATATAAATTTTGTTTATTTTCATATGTGTAAATGCATGTGCAGAGATAAAGGATATGTGACTTAAAACTCTGCCACTGCAGGAAGCAGTAAACAAGATTAAATTGATTAAACTGTAAGCGCAGTGTATCCTGATACATGTTTATTGTGTGATATTCTTTACATGGCATGTTTGAGTGAAGTTTTCAAAATATAATAAATATAAATATATTGACAATCAGTGTCCAGCCTACTACTGGTCATTCCTGATCTTTCTAATTTCCTTTATCGATAAATACAACTTTTACATACGGGTTGCTGACAGTAGTGTGAAAAAGTCATCAGTTCCAGATATGTCACCAGATATTCTACTAAGATATTCATGTACACCTCTCTAGGACTTACAGAGAATAGGCAAAGTAGAGTAACTAGTGAAGTAGAGTAATGGTTTGGTAGAAATTGATGATTATTAACTGGCACAACCTACCTGAGTATTGTTGTTGTTGTTGTTGTTCTTTTATGAACACAGAGCTAGCATCATCTAATGACTGCTATCAGCACGATAACAGTCATGTATGCTTAAAACGCATTTTTATTTACTGGCTTTTAATACAGCATGAGAGTTATTTGTTAATTCATATTTGGTGTTTGCTATCAATACTCTAAGTTAATTTATTAGGTATGTTGTATTCTTGTACAGCACTTTGGTCAACGCTCCTGTTGTAATTAAATGCGCTATAAATAATAATGTACAAGCTCATTTAATTTTAGACAGGTTGCCTAAATGTGAGAATGAGTTTCCTGTGATCAAATAACCAACTGGAAGGGATAGCTCAATAGGTAGAGTGGTGGCCCCGTGACCGGAAGGTCCGGAGTTCGAATCCACTGAATGGCTACCCTGAGGTATCCTTGAGGTAGGTGCCGTCCCTACACACTGCTCCCCGGGCGCCCAATGGCTGCCCACTGCTTCACTGAGTGAATGGGTTAAATGCAGAGAGGAATTTTCCCACGGGGATCAATAAAGTATACATTTATTTTATTTTTTTATCACCAGATCTCGATTCAAAAGAGCGTGTTTGGGATGTGGGGGAACAAAAGATTAGTAACTTGAAGGCGCTGCCCACAGATCTGCAACATCTGTGTAGTGCTATCATGTCAACGTGGATCAGAATCTCAGAGGAATGGTTAAAAGCACTTTGATTTTGATAGAGGCCACAAAGAATAAAGGTGAGGGTCTATTTGGTAGTAGTAGAGAGAATCTAATACTGAAGTGAAAAGTGCTGAACAGTTCACTTAATCTCAGCAGTGTTGGTTTAATAAATTATGATAAAGAATCTAAACTCTGATTTACTCAAATTTAAAATGTCCTTCTCATTTTATTTTATTGGTTTGTTCTTGTTTTTTTTTACTTGTAGCTTCTTTGAGATACAAGTAGAAGGGCATAGCAAGCACAGTCATATGCTCAATCATTTTTCTGTAAAATGACTCCTTAGCTGCCTGGATATTTGATCAACAGCTAGCTAGTGGAGGTGAGTGTTGGTATACCACTGCTTACACCTTGATTATAGTCTGTTATGGACACGGACAGCTAGAGACAGTACAGCAGAGTAGTCATTCCTCTTAAACCTTGATTATACTCTGTTGCGGACAGTTGGAGACAGACACAGAAAGTAGTCGTTCCTGATATTCTTCTTTGACGTCTGGGACTGCATCTGGGACACATGCACAGTTGATGTATTGTAATGTAAAATCCCTGGGGTGGAGTTCAAGCATTCTCAAAAAAATTAGCAGGCACATGTCCGTACGGACCTTCGCACTCAGTGTATCATGACGAAGTTTCAGTTGCTCAGACCCTAACGGACTCGCAGAAACAAGAAAGTATAATTAAGGCCTTAGCTGGAGGGCAGTGAGTTATTTTAGAGGCTTACTGAGGGTCTTGTGTTGGGGCACTAATCATTTATGTAACCTAATCATCTGGGGGAGAATCCCAGTCTTTGTTGACCTGGTCTGAGCCTCCCTTTGTTTTTGAGACGGTTACCGTGGTTACTTTTGGTCAAATGTTTGAGGGCAGTCAAACATGCTGGTGAGGCATAATCCAAATGCACACAGTGTGTTGATGAGTGACGCACTGCTGATTCTAGGGGATCATTATTGCAGGGACAGCATTGGTTTTAAACTTTGCTCGCAAAAGCCATTTACTGAAAGCAAATATTCGCTGTCTAAGCTTTACATGAAAACATAGTGGAAATTCCAGTTTTGTTTCATGGAGACATTAAACTGTAAAGTTTTGCTCACCTACCATTATTTGCTTTAAGCATATTCCATTTGGACTAGTTTCTATACCTTGACATAAAAATAAAGGTGAGGTAAAAGTAATGACAGAGTCACAGCAAGCTGTCCAGTTCTGTCCTTAAAAAGTAGTTATGCTTCATGCTGTGGGTGCTCTTGGCCACAACAGATTACTGGATTCAGTGGCTGCGCGTAATTATTGGAAAAATCTGCTTACTTTTGCTAAATGAATCACCTGACTGACACATGACACTGACAAATGCTTGTGTCATATAAGTGTACATGAAAATGTCTGCCAGTATGAAGTGCAACCTTTGCAACCTTGTAGCAAATTTGGTCACCCCTGATCAAAGAATGTGGGAGAAAGGCTGATTATTTACCCAATATGGACTTACAAGTAACTTTTGACTGAAATCGTCAGCATTGCCAAGTGTACCTGTAGCCATAGCTGTTTTACAGCCACTATGCTGATTTTAAAAAATAAATAAATAAAGAGTGATTATTAATGTGTGTCTGCAACAGATATCACTGTAACCAGAACTATATTTATTATAATAATAATAATAAACTTTATTTATAAAGCACACTAAAAAACCAAGGGTATACCAAGGTGCTTGACAAAAATAAAATAGGAAAAGGGAGATGGGAGGGAAAAGAGAAAGGACCTGGCACGTATCAATTATAAAAACCTTGACAATCATAAGATATAAAAGTAGTTCACAAGCATAACGGATAAAAATGTACCAACGCACACCAAGTGTTAACTAGGTGGAAAGGCAAGATTAAACAAATAAGTCTTCAGCCGTGATTTAAACAGTGGCATAGAGTCAGACGTCCGGATAGCAACAGGAAGGTTGTTCCATAAGACCGGGGCAGCTACAGCAAACGCACGGTCACCACGAGACTTCAGCCGAGAACGAGGTTGCTCCAGAAGAATTTGGGTAGCAGATCTAAGTGCTCTGACAGGAGTGTGTAACCTGAGAAGCTCATTGAGGTAGCTCGGCGCCAAGTTATTAATGGTTTTGTAGGTGAAAAGTAATATTTTAAATTGAATACGGTATTTAATTGGAAGCCAGTGCAAGCCAGCAAGAACAGGAGTGATGGAAGAAAACTTCCTGCTACCTGTCAAAAGGCACAGTCTGCAATCTAACGAGAAGGGTGGAGGAAAGGCCAATGTAAAGAGAGTTGCAGTAGTCCAACCTGGAAGTCACGAATGCGTGAATGAGTTTTTCCAGGTCAATGTGCGGAATATAGCGCTTAGCCTTAGAAATGAGGCGCAGCTGATTAAAACTAGACCTCACAACAGCAGACACTTGCTTGTCAAATTTAAGCGAGCTATCCAGTAGTATGCCCAAATTACTGGCATAATCAGAAGGAGAGCTAGCAAAAGGCATCAGAGCAGCACACAGTTGGTCGCGGGGGATTTTACTATCAAACACCACGATCTCCGTTTTCTTTTCGTTCAGGACAAGAGAATTACTCTTGAACCAACCTTTAACCTCACGCATGCATTCACGAAAATAGTGAAAAGACATAGCAAGATCGTCAGTAATCTCAAAATAAATCTGTATATCATCAGCATAGCAATGAAAGGCAATATTATACTTCTCAAAAATTGCTCCAAGAGGGAGCAGATATAGCGAAAAGAGAATAGGGCCTAATACAGATCCTTGAGGCACACCACAGCGTACAGGTACCGAGGAAGATGAGAAGTTGCCCAAATTAACCGAAAAAGACCTGTCAGCAAGATAAGATTTAAACCAGTTGAGGGCAGTGCCTCTTATACCCACAGTATGCTCAAGTCTTAGTAGAAGAATGTTATGATCAACCATATCAAAAGCAGAGGAAAGGTCCAATAAAACCAGGACCACAGAGCGTCCAGAGTCAGTGCTTACAAATAGGTCATTGAGAACTCTAAGCAAGGCCGTTTCAGTGCTGTGCCGTGGCTTAAAGGCAGACTGAAATTTCTCTGCAATGTTGTTCGCGTCTAAGTACGCCTGAAGCTGAGAGAGAACTAGTCGCTCCAGGATCTTGGACAGAAACGGAAGCTTAGAGATTGGTCGATAGTTCAAAAGATCATAACAATCAAGATTCTTCTTTTTCAGAATAGGCTGGACTACGGCATGCTTAAAGGCCAGTGGGACAGATCCAGAGAGTAGAGAAAAATTCATTAAGAATAAAATGCTCGGTCCAATTACATCAAAGCAGCCCTTAACAATGCGTGATGGGAGAATATCAAACACAGCATTGGTGTTTTTCAGTTGATCAACCAGCTGCTTCAGAGTCGAAAGCGACACGGGCTCAAATTGATGAATTATTAGGGGGATTTAACCGTCAAGATTCCAATTCATTCACTTCATACGCGATCTAAAAATTTATGATAAAATAATGAAATTGTATATTGTCAAAGGACAGCTTCACATCATGTTATACAAAACCACATTTCTGGCCATTACTCAATACCTTAAAGCAGGAACTGAAAAGTAGGCAAAGGTGTAAAGCTGCAGTGTTCAGTAATATTGTTTGCTACTTGGATTTTGGAGTGATTTGCATTTTAACAATAAAAAGTTGTAATGATTTTAGAGATAAACCATTTCATCTTTTTCCTGTTCGGGTATCTGTTTATATCAAGTAACAGTCCAGTAACAGTATTAAATTATTAAGCTGTTTTCCTCGTTGTGAGATCTTGGAGTCATCTTTCACATGTAAGGCAACACAAGGCTCAGCTTAAACACTGCTTTTCTATCTTTAGAAGATAAACATAATTCATACATAAATATAAATGTAATGAATTGGTATTTCTTGGTTAAATAACCCATGACTTTAGGCTCAAAGGTGATAAAATTCTCTTTTATTTTTTATTATTATTATTATATTTATTATTATTATTATTATTATTACCGGTATTATTATTATTAAAATGAAAAAATGCCTCAGCATTAATCATCTGTTTAATCTGCTGTCAGTGCAAAGTGAGTCAGTACAGCTGCACCTGTTTGTCTGTTTATCCAGCACCACTTCCTTCTTCCCCATTCATTTGGCTCAGACACGGGAACAGTAGGGGAAATACAAAAAATTGCGTTTTTTTTTTTTTATCTTTGCAGGGTTCCATCTGAACAATGAAATGTTCTCATTAAGTAGAAATGCATGGCTGAGTAAAGAGAATTGATTTTTTCCATATGCATCATTTGCATTAAAACAGAAGTACTATTATTCTCATGAAATATTAATTGTATCAAATGCAGCTCCAAAGCCTTAGCTTTGGAGCTGCAATGTTATCTAATTAATGCATACATACACATGCATGCAGTATAAAATAGCACATACATTATTTATTCCATATTATTAACTTGGAATATCATCTCATATGTTTTCCAAAATCATTACACAGTTTATGTTGCAGCTAAGCAAATAGAGTTTTTAATTTAGCATTGATGTGATTAACCATAATATCGAAGAGTGTCTCAGATGTGGGCATTGAAACCTCGGTGCTGTGCACAGTTTATGTATTTTGAAGGATTTCAAATGGTAGCTCTAGCGTGCCTTGTAGATAGTTGAATGTGTATATCACGAGGAAAGGTTGCGTTATTCTGCATCTTGTTCCACTATATGTCACTACTACTATTGTGCAGCGTGCAGCATTTGCTTGCCACTCTGGCCCATTGCTCAGTCAACAGGAGTAACCTCCAGCTGTGAAGAGACTTCAGCTTTGTGGAGGGGGAGATTGGTAGGAAAATATCAAGCAGCAGGAAATGTGCAGTACAGTGTATGTTTGGGGGTTGGGGTCCATGTGTACCTGTCTGTGCATGTCCTTTGTTTGCCCATTATTCAGAGCCACTGCAATAACACAGGAATGCATTGGACAACCGCCAAATATAAAAGCAGGAGGAAAGGGGTGAGATGAAGCTGTGGGTGTACTTGAGGAATGAAGCAATGCCCTGTCTTAGCAACACTGCAACTGTCTTGCATATTGTGACTTGACAAGAGTTGAAGAGCAGTTTTTTCGTCATACAGATCGGAAGGGCAGTTGGTTCTACCAAGGTTAGATGTGCAAAATAAGTAAACTCTACAATTTCAGATTTTGTGAAATGAAGAGGCAAGAAAGGAAGTTGCAGGTCGGGTTAGCTGGTGAAATACAAGAGAAAAACAGAAACATCTGGCAAAAGACCAAAAGCTACGTGAGAAGAACCCAGTCATGTTGAGCTGATTTAATGATCTGCATAGTTGTATTTGGCAGGAACTGCTTTGTTGTTCACAAAACGGGCACTTGAGATATTCTTGGCATACTACAGTAGAAATAAAGTGTAGGAGAAAGGAGGAGAAGGGCGCTCTCCAA
Source organism: Perissodus microlepis (assembly GCF_051167445.1). Taxonomy (NCBI): domain Eukaryota; kingdom Metazoa; phylum Chordata; class Actinopteri; order Cichliformes; family Cichlidae; genus Perissodus; species Perissodus microlepis. The sequence continues at coordinate 21,423,549 of NC_140480.1, forward strand.
CTGGGGGCAGACTTGCTTCAGAGGGCTAACAGCAACTGGAAATAAAACATGCTCTAAAATGATAAAACTTAGATTTTTATTGCTCCTAATCTGTGTCCTGGCACTTAAACTTCAGTCTGAATGCTGAATATTCCATTTTGTTATGCTGGGAATTACATAAAGAAATTCTGTAAACTGTGGCCTACAGTATATATTTGTTATTTTTAATGAAGTTGTGCTTTTAATAGTTGTGCATCCTTATTATTATTTTTTTTATTTAGGCATCGAGCAGTTCTGAAACACTATAAAACTGTAAACTGTGACTCTTAAACGTCATAGAAATCCACCTATAGTTGGGCACAGGCTTCCCTGTAGCTAGCAATGAAGTCACCAATTTACTTTAGAGCTAAAAATAAAACTGCCTATCAGGAGAACCAGAACATTTCCTGGTGGCTCTAGGGTTTTCTGCACGAACAGTCAGCTTGTCCAGCAATAATAAAACAGCTTTCAGAATCCCGGCATCAGGCAGACTTTCTCACTTTTGTTGCAGTTGTGCGCCTGCTAGATAAACAAGGAGCTGAATTTGTTGTAAAGCTTTATAAACCAGAGGAGGGTTGCAGATTCGAGGTGATTATTCTCAAGATGTTTATCACTACAAGCAGTGCAGTTCATGTGGGTACACTTAACACTTTAATACTTAAAAAAAATTATGTTTATTAAACCGTGCAACAAGCAATGGTTTGTTTATTTGTTGTTTTTTAATGGAGGCTGTTAAGTACTGTCATCAACGGCAGCAGATGACTCTCTGGTATAACATTAGTTAAAATACATATGAGCTCTTTATTTCCTTTTTGTAACTGATCTGAAGAGGAACCATAGGTTTTCCTTCACTTCTCACTTCTCAGTACTTTCATTGTTCCTCATGTCATGTTGCCACCCTGTGATCACACACCCAGTCATTTCTTTCATTCTGATCTGTGCACTACAACTCTTTTCGGACAAAATCTTGGACCATTTATAAACAAACATTTCCCATAGTCATGATTGAGTGAACAAACTGGGAAATAACCTTCCGTTTCATCCTGCCTGCTCTGATCACTTACAAAAATGTCCCATTAGGATGAGAACGTGAGCGCGCACTAGTAAGGGAGAATCTCTCTCCATCTTGAGCTAACACCCATATGTATCAACAATCTGTCCATCTCCCTCTTTTCCTCTCTCATAGTCCTTCCTTTAGATCTGTTTTCCAGTATTTGCCAGCAGCAGGGTGAAAACAAGGGGTCCTGGCACCACTGTGTCGTTTATGTAATTCTCACTGCCACTTCTGGTCCCCCATGCTTCTCTGCCATGTAGTGGCTCAGCAGACATAACAAGTCGGGGGGGGGGTCAGATATGCAGACAAAAAGGCTGATATGAGCATGTTCACATTCACAGACACACACACACACACACACACACACACACATATCCATACATTTGGGAGAGCAGAACAGATGGAGGGACAGAATGGCTAGTGCAAAACCAATAATGAACTCATGTTGTCCCTGCTGGCATGTGTTAGTGTATACTGTGTCTGAGCATGATTACATTATGTGGCTTTTCTTTTTTTTTTTTAAATAGACAGCGATGATTTTTCCATTACAGTTACACTTTATGTACAGTCAATTCCTACATCTATAAAATATTCTATTCTACATTTCATACATATAATATAGCATGCCTGTTTCCTGCAGTCTTTCAAGAAGTGTGTTTCTTCTTCCAGCCACAAAGTTTCAGGCATTTATGTCCCCTCCATCTTTGCAAATTGCTGGTTAGTTTCTTTAGCACAAACAGAGCTGACGCTAAACAGATATGAGATGTTTTGCAAACTTTGGGATACAACAGGCATTTCCAAAGAGTGGTTCTAAAGCCCCAGTAACGTTCACGTATCATGTCTTAATCCAAAAATGCTACATCCAAAATGTCCAAGTTAAAAAAAAACACACTGTTTGCATGACCCACCTTAAATCCATTTTCAGAATTATAGTGATCGTATAAATATAGTTGGTGACTAACGAGGGAAGTTCAAAGCAACCTTAGAACCTAGCGGTCAAGAATGAGGCAGTCTCTGTAAGAAGGTTTGAGTTTCAAGCAATATTCCTCTCTTAAAACATTCACATTTAAAGCTCTTTAAATTCGAGTTCCTTTTTAAAACTGGTGTTTTCCCCATTTTTACTCTGCTTCCTGTGGTCACAGTCATTGAGCACATGAATCATTGATCAGTATTCACCTCCAATTTTAGATCAATAAAAAAACAAAATATAATGGTAAAGATTTTGCTAGAGGGTATAAATCCACTCTTACGTCTAGTCTCTGTAGGTATTCCCATTTGTTCTTATCTGAAAAAACTGAATGTAGGATTTATGTTTTCTCGTATGCTCATATCTGCTCATAATGAATGAAGAACTTAACCTTTGATTATGTAACTATTCTAATATCTGATATCCCAGAAGTATGAAAAATAAAAAATAAAATGGCAAAATGTAAATGCAAGCATGTTATGGGAAGAGCCAGGAAAAGGACCATGATCATTAACAGGAGGGAAGTTAAGTTCTTAACTTCCTCGAGGTCAATTCAGATTTAGACTTTTTTTTTTCTCTTATTTCTTTTTCCTTTGTCGACATGCAGTATAGGGATTTCAGAGCGCACTGCTTTCACTTCTGATGCAAGTCACACACAGTATGAAACTGATATTTTCACCGACAGTAACGGTGGCATAACAAAAGAGTAGTTTACTTTTCCAGACGTCCCTCCATAGCAGGCATTTACCACCAGCAGAGATATTGTGGATGGGGAGGCAACATTTCAGAGATACTGGGAATAACAATGATTGATTGAATTCAGTTGTTACAAGAGGAGGTAGGTTAGAAGCTTTTAGACGGCAAGGGGGTGGTTCCCACGTCCCTAGGAAGTGGGCACACAGCCATGAACATAAGTACTGACGTCATTTAATTTACGGTAAAAGAGTACTGATCTTGTCAAAAAAGAAGAAAAAAAAAGGCGTGGGGTGCACTAAGAATGTAGACTTTAAGGCATTTTTCTTTTTTTGGGAGCAGGTCTGCATTCCTGTGCACGTGACGAGCATTCTGGTCAGTGCACGCATGATGGTTTTCCTGTAATTTTATTTTTATACACAGCGCTATTTGGAGTTAGTCTAGATGTAATGTGAAACAGACTGTGTGTGTGTGTGTGTGTGTGTGTGTGTGTGTGTGTGTGTGTGTGTGTGCGTGTGTGCGCGCGCATGCTCATCAGTGTGTCATGCGCGTGTGTGTGTGCAGGGGAGCTGTAAGTTTAGTGGACGCTTCCTGATCTAGTTATGACGAAGTGTAACGTAGCCGTAACTAGCACAGCTGGCATTCCCTTTGTTCTTGCTGGTATGTTTCAGATTCTCTGAGCAAAATCACATTTTCATTTGTGCAGTTGGTCAGATAAAAAACGAAAAAGATTGACCATTATTACTCTCTCTAACTTGCTTCTAATCCCTTTTTCCTGCCCTGGTGTCATGCATTAAGGAGATTGTCCAGACCCTGACAGCCGGATAGACTCTTGAGTGCAATAACAAGTCATAAATGAGTGAATGCGAGAGCCTGGTTTGCTAACTGTGTATATGACAAACCCAAGAAACAGACAGACACTGAACAAACAGAAAAATCTATCATATCCTTCCTGCCTCTATTACTACTAATAAAAACATTTAGCCAAAGTAACCAAAGTAAAGCACAGCAAAGACCCTTGGAAAATAGTTAACCATGATAACATGAATGTCATTGTAAGCACAACTGTTATAGAGACAGTACTTAATCAGTAAGTCAAACATTTATAAGTACCAGAGCTGTGCAGGCATGTTTTTGGGCACTTCACTGAAGCGTGGCTCAGCTGGTAAACTTTTAGTACAGCACTAAAAAAACAAAGTTTGCCGTTGCTTTGCAACCTTTGTGCAACTCTGAAATGCCCCATCAACAACTCATTAGTTACAAAAGCACATTCAGTGTGTGTTTGTGTGTACATGTTTAGGCATCTTTGTAATGACAGAAATTTGGCATGCCACTATAGTTGTGGGGACGAGCAGTGACTTATGGGGACAAAATGCCCGTCCACATGGGTTTGAAGACATTTTTGCGACTCAAAATGTGGTTTTAGTGTCAGTTTGTCTGTATTATTAATGATAAAACAATAAAAGCAATACTGTGTGCAGGAAGCACCTGTCTTGATGTTTGATGTTCACACAGGCTTATTTGAAAAACTGTAATTGGAATTACAGATGGGGCTGATAAGGAGTTTGTTTCGTCATATAATTATGCCCATTGTTTGGTGTTTGAATTTCTGTTTTGGTTTTTTTTGTTTCATGGTTTTTTGTTTTGTTTTTGTTTTTTTTGGGAGGGGTCACACCTATCAATGGGTAAAGGGAGGGGGGAGGATGTAGAATGTTCTCTGTGGTAACACGGCATTGTTCATTTCACATGTGCGTGCATTTGTATGGGTTCACTGACTGAGGCATGGCTGTGGGTGGTGAGTGTCAATCCACTGTAGCTTATGTATTTCTCACCATCATTTGCAAACAGTCCAACAAGGTAATAACAAGTGTGTCCCTTCAGATAATATCCAGTTTGTGTTTAAAAAGGTCAAGTTACACATCACCATGTGCACATCCCAAACGTTTATCAGCTGATCAATGCACTCAAGTTACAATAGTTGTTCCAGTTCATTGTGAGGGATTTTATGTTTTTGCTTAGAGTATTCGCCCATTTTCCTTACCGTGAGGTATTCAAATGAAACTGTGTAGAAAACACTCTAACAATACAAACGCTCTCCTAATCTACTTTTAAAGTCAATTAATATGTGTGAATAATATGATGTAGGTGTCAGTGATATACAGCGGCATTAAAATGAACATTTTGAAAGTGACTATAGTGCATGCATGCAGAAAGCATTTCTGGTCTGAGGTAAAAAAAAAAAAATGCCTTTCAGCTCTTATCGCCTAGCTAGCAGAACAGGAGAAATCACCTCCCACTGCTGAGCTGTATCAGTGTGCAGTTAATTGCCTTTTTAGAGAAAAAACAAAGGGGTATGTGCGTGTGTTTACTTTTTTTTTAGTTCTTTCCATTTTCTTTTTCGATTAACCTCTCTTGCACTACAATATGGTGCAGGGTCGGTGCCTGGAATTGTCCCCATAAGCCTGCAATCCATCATTCAGCTCATTTGCTTAAAATGAAAGCAACAAACGGACTTGACAGAAAGTGATACAAACCACATTACACAGAGACAGCAGCACAACTAGATGAAGAGGGAGATAGAGGAAATGACAGATAAGAGGGAGTGATATGGAGAAAGAGACAAGGATAGGTGGGTTGTGCTTGGCGTGACGGCTGGATGTTCTCTGAGAGCTATAGAAGACAAGGTCATTCAAGGTTGCCTGTCGTGCTTGATGGGTTACAGTGAGTGGTGCTGATGGGATGAAGAGCCGGAAGGGTTTGGCTGGGGAGGGGGTCCTACGTGTCCCCATGTCTCATTTATATAGTTGTATATGCCGACACTGACACACTGACAAAGCTCTGTGGTGATACATGCCTCCTCTGTCCTGATATGTCCAGTATTAATGGCTTTGTGTTGTAATCTGCTATGTTAGTTTCCTCTAAAGCCAAGGTCTCTCATGGCTATTGCATTTGTCACAGTTTATAACCTTGCCTACCTCACCGTAAACCATTAATCCAGCCTCTAGAGTGCATGTTAGATGTGAGAGAAATTGTAAGCCCACTGCTCTGTATAGCACAGACCAGTGGGCACAGCAGATGACAATGTTGACCTTTTTTTATGTTGCTACATGGCTGTGTTTTAGTTTGTAATTTCAGTCAACCTGACCCTCTTTTTTATTTATTCATATATGTATATATATTTTACACCAAAGAAAAGACTTCTTAGCTTTGCTTTAATCTTCGTATGCTGCTGTTTGGTACAGTATGATAGGGTAGTTAATATATAATACACTCACGGTAAAATGAAAGTACACCCTTTTTCAATTCACCTCTTTCAGGTTCTTAAATATCAGGGTATAATGATAATCTGGTACTCAACAGGTCTTTAAATGGCACATCTTTACTGCTTCCATAGAAATTAGGAGGGTAAGTACTAGCCCATTGCCAGTCTTCCCAGGAGTGAACAGATACCCAGGAAATTCATCCAAAGAGCTGGCCGTGCAATGTTCCGAGAAAATGCAAAAAAAAAAACCCAGGAACAATATCTCAGATTCTAAAGGCATCAGTTGGCTTGTAAATGCTATTTAAAGTTCACGAAGAGTACATTCATATTTCTTTAGTCTTGTTCTGACTTGGACAGGTTGCAGGGGAAAGATATTCTTTCTAAGTTCAAAGAATAATATGGCAGTATGGCTTAGGTTTACAAAGGACGTTTTTCCAGAAAGAAGTCGTGTGACTTGTGGAAAAACATCCTTTGGACACATGAGACCAAAGTGAGGATGTTTGGCTTTAATGCACAGCAACACATTTAGTGAAAGCTAAACACAGCATGTCAACACTAACACCTCATATTAAATGTCAAGCATGGTGGAGGAGGGGTGATGGTTTGGGCTTGTTTTGCAGCCACAGGCCTAAATTCTACCGTCACTGAGTCAACCGCAAACTTTTTTTATATATTGAAGTATGAGGCAAATGTGAAGCATCTGTACGATAGCTAAAGCTTGGCCAAAGCAGGACAATGATCCCAAGAACGGACTGTCCATAAACCTCAGTGAACAGAAGTAACGGTGTAAAGAAGAGTGGACCAAAGTGCTTTCACCACAATCTGAGCGTCTTCTCATTTGACATAGTTTAGCTCATTTAAAATCTGCTATGATATACACCTGCTTATTATGTTGTGGTATTTTTTGGCTTTTTTGTTTTTTTACTGTATATTCATATGCTTGGCAGGCGTGAGAAAAAGACTTGTCAAAATATGTTGGTGGCTTGCACTGGGTCACACTCCAGACGCCTCTTAGCCTTTTTCCATCCATATGGTGCCTCAGAAGGGCATCAGTTAATGCACGTGTGTGCATGTGTGTGTGCGTGCGTGTTTGTGCGTACATTTGAACATGCGTGCGTGTCGCTCTTCCTCTACATGTGCTACAGTGCAAGTGAAGAGAATCTGTTGTCTGTTCCATTGTCGTCTTCTGCGGTTCCAGCTGCACTGTACTATTTGAGTGCTGCAGAAGTAAAATGAGAACATTGATTTCAGCTAACGCTCAGCCACTAGTCTCTGATCCTGCAAGCCTGGCATTTTGTATAAGATAAGATAAATGTGATGGAAACTGTAATGCAATTACCATGACAAATCACATCCAGGGGATTTCTAGCTCAGCAGTATACATGCCATCCACACAGATACAATGTCCGCAATAATGCAGATCATCTTGACATTGCCGGTGTTGGACACAGAGCTACAAAGGCAGAGAAGTTATTCTATGAGCTGTGTTTTTGCCTATTTTGTTTGACTTCTGAAACTTGATTCAGTGTTTTAAATGTTTTTTGAATGTTTTTAAAGCTTCTTACTATGCACATAGTATGTCATACTTCTTTACTGTACACCAAAGAGTGCATGCATCACTAGGTGTATTCAGCTATTCACAGTTAGACCACATAACCCCCTTTTGTTCCACTACATTGCTTGGCAGGTTAACCACTGTTGTGGTGTTTATTTAGGTCAGTTCCATGCTGACTGGAACACTCACTAAGCCTCTCTGGTGTAGTTCCCAATTATAGTTAGGAATAAATCGACTGAACTGTTATAGCAAACAGATCTACTACATAATATTGTGTCAGCTTGATGAGATGTCGCTGGTACAATAGAAATCTCACTACAATCCCAGATTGGCACATTCTCATTCACCTAGAATCTCTTGCTACTTCCTGTTTCCTGTATGTGACTACTCTATGCTGTGTAGTTTCACCCACATCCTATATGTCCCCGTCACATTTTCTCACGAAAAAGAGTGCTTCAAAACGATACAGTGGTTTCCAGACCTTTATGACTGGAAATAGCTTAGTAAAATAGAGTAAAATATTGCAGAAGGAAGTTAATCAATAATTAAAAATCTATTTTCATTTCTTCCTCCTTCTTAAAAAAGTTTAAGTTTAACCTCTTCTCCCACTGCTTCTCTTCAATATAGATTAACATGCCATCGGTCGGCCTCTTGATATTTAGTTGGGAAATTCCCTCCTTACTAAGCACACCCATGCTGTTTGCAGTGCAACCTAGTGCAACCGCATTTCTTAAACATGAATATTGTTTGAAATAATTCTCAGAAAGAAGAAGTGAAAGGATAAGGGGTCTGAGAATGAATATATGCATTCTCAGACATTTCAAACATTTTTAAAAGTCGTTTTGCGTTAACATAATATGATTCATGTCTGTGCTTGGGTTTCTCAAATACATGCCTTGAGTCTGTGTTTAATAATAAAGTGTATTAATTCTTTTTTTCGCCTGTTTTTTCTTCTGTCCATAGTGAATGAGTATGTGTTTATGGTCCAGGCCAGAGGGATCCAGATCAGAGAGAACGTGAAGAACATTGGAGCTCAGGTTCTGGAGCAAGTAGTGAGGGGGGCTTACAGCATAAATGGCACAGGTAAAAACATGCCCATGCACACTAGTTTATTAGAAATGTTTAGCACAAATGTTGTCTTTCATATCCTTACAAGAGAATGAGTGCAGTGTCAAACAATGTTTAAATAAGGAAGTAAAAGAAAAAGCGCTATGGTGTTTTCACAGTTAAGTCTGTTTGCTTTCCAGTAAGTGACTGATGCTTGCCTTTACTAGAAAATATATTTTGAATGACAATGAAAAGCTGTCAGTAAAATACAGGGTGTATCAAAAAGAATCAATCAATTTCAAAGTCCTTTAGTTCTGCAGCTGTTTGCTGGTAATGACTGAAACACGTGCTGTTGGAAAAAGGGGAATTGTAAGTTTCACGTGATTGCCTGTTGGTGGCATTAGTGGCTCCAGACATGCTCGCCAAAGTATGGGACAAGTTTGACTATAATACAGACATGTATTCATATTGTATAAATTACTGTTAGCTTCTGTGTACATTACTTTAGAAAATGTCCACCTCCTGAAATCATTTTCTTTTTTTATACACGCTGTACATTAAAGCATGAAGCCGGTCATGTTTTATTTTTCACTTTCAGATTATTCTTATGACTTCAACTTCAGTGAAAGCGATGCTCTTCCCACTACATACCTCCCCGAGGGTTTCACCTACCTCCCCTCACAAGTTTGCCCTGAGAGGCTGCCCTCCATGAGTAAGTGCACTGTTAAAGTTGTGATTTTAAATTTAATTTGAATTCTTTCCTTAGAACCAAACTCCTTATTCTGTAATAACAAGTAGGTAACAAATGAAAAAAAAGGCTCTCAGTGGAAATGTTCCTTATGCCTCTGTACTTATTTGTTGTAGTATTGAGCTGTGAAACTGTTCCAAGAATATGTTTTATATTAGCTTTGACTGATGACGCATCAAATACAGTATTGTGTTATAGCACAAGCAGACAATTTATGTCCCAGATTTCTCAAATGTTGCAGGCTTTGACATTTTCTTAGTCACATTCCTATGATCTTTTTCCTCTCGCTACTGTTCTTCTTTACTTGCACACCGTGTCTCTTATTTTCTCCCCCACGCTCTTGACCTTTCTTGCTTCATGACTGTTGCTTGACTCCCTCTCACTCTCTCTTTCCCCCACGCACAGAGGGCAGGTTGGAAGTGAATATGAGTGAGATATCTCTTGAAGAAGTGGAAAGATCCTTGCTGGAGGGAAAGCCCAACATTGCCCCTGGAGGCTACTGGAAGCCCACAGACTGTTTACCTCGCTGGAAGGTAAGTGCCCACTGAAAAAAACAATCTTGTGTGTAATGTGGCCAGTGGAGCAAGAAATAGCTTGCATGTGCTCTGCACACTTGGGTTTCTATTGAATTGTCACCTTTTTATAGATAGTCGAATGGTTGTGCAAGTGTTTCCGGATGACTTTTTCCATTTTGTATATAAAACATGCCTCTCACACAGTGCAGCAGCATTAGGTTTGTAGCGCTGGGCCTGCTAAAACCCGCCTTTGCCCCACAATAACACCGATATATGTGCATGCTTAGTTGCTATGTTTTTTTAACACATTGCTAAAAGTAATGTAGGCAATAGTAATGCAAGAGTTTCTACTCTGAGTGTTCAGTGTTTCAGTACAGAGTTTGCATAGCAATGTCAAATGAACAGCAAAACCTTAAAACTGCAATGAAGACAAAAATATTGTTGCCACAAAAGTTCTTTTTTTTCTGCGTTTCTGGGGCATTAGACAGCAGCAGAAACTCTCCATGAGAACACGAGAAAGGTGTGTTTATTTATACACAGAGCATAGCAGGAGTTACTTCATAAATTACTTATGATAAATTATCAGACACTGAGACAGGATCGATCTCACAGTAAATAAGTATTATGTATAATAAATAAGCAATAGCAGTTTAATAATGGTCTGATCTGTTGACGTCTATGCATGTGTTTAGCACACATAATATCGGTCAAGTACTGTGACTGATTCCGGCATGTCTGATTGAAGCTGTGAAGAACATGTGAAGCTTAGCCATAAATACTATCACCGTAACAGTAGTAAAGCCAGCAATATAACATATTCTCTACCTCAACAGGGCTTCAGTGTCACCATGGGAAGGAAATGATGAGAGGAATTATCAGAATTTCTCCTATGTGTACCTTTCCTTTTATGCCCTTTCTTTTATTCTGTTGCTCCCTGTGCAAATAAGATTGATGGAGCTCTTCTATTTGACATTCAAATTCCAGAAAAAGTACACATAAACACAAAGTACAGGAAGTAACCTAAATTCCAGCCTGTGTTTGTGCTTTGCAGTATTGTTTCAGTCTTTAATCTTTAGCCTAACAGTACTTTTTTTTTCTGCCCAGTAGAGTGATCTTGCCTTCCATCTGTCTGTATCTCTCTCACATTCCTTTGCCCCAAAGGACCGTGTATGGTCTGACAGCATTTTTTCCCCTGTTTATCTCATTAGCCAGCAGTCTTTCTCTCTCTCCCTCTCTCTCTCTCTCTCTGTCTCTTTCTCTCTCTCCCTCTCTCTCTCTGTCTCTTTCTCTCTCTCCCTCTCTCTCTGTCTCTTTCTCTCTCTCCCTCTCTCCCTCTCTCTCTCTCTCTCTCTCTCTTTCTCTCTCTCTCTTTTTTTTTTTACACCTGTCTCTTTCTTAGCGTCTCCTAGCCAGTTATATTCTGTGAATATTTCACTTTTTTATTGATCTTCAAAAGAAAGTGCAAAACAAGAACAACCATTATTACAAATCTATGGAGAAAAATAAACGCTACACAGTCATTCAGCTGCTCAGTGGGTTGTTTTTTTTTTTTGGGGGGGGGGGGGGGTGGACTGATCCATGTCACTTCTCATTGTGGAAATGACACTCTGCAAATCCGCCAATCTTGTGATGAGTCAGGTGCTAATTGGAATATTTTAGTGGTTTCACACAGCACACACTAAGATACTGATCAAGATGTCCACATCGGACATTGGAGAAAGTAGTATAATGAAACATGTTTCAGTATTAGTGTTGATTTGGACATGTAAAGGTGCTATCTACTCTAACTCTAACTCTACTCTAAATTTATCCCTATATCTTTGCAATTTATTCAAGTCCCATGTTATTCTCCTTTGTGTACCTAGGTGGCAATCCTAGTTCCCTTCAGGAACCGACATGAACACTTGCCCATTCTCCTGAGACACCTGGTGCCAGTGCTGCAGAAACAGAGACTCCACTTTGCCTTTTATATAATAGAACAAGTAGGTTCACTTATTTTCACAATCAATTGAATTCAGAGGTAAACAACTAAATGAATTTCATCTCAAGCCACTGTTTTATGGAAGTTATAACCCATTATCTTCCCCCTTTTTTTATGAAAAGGCAGCTATACCAAAGTATCATCTTTTTTTCTTTAGGCGGGTACAGAGCCATTTAACCGAGCCATGTTGTTCAATGTGGGCTACAAGGAAGCTATGAAGGACCTGAACTGGGACTGTCTGATCTTCCATGATGTAGACCATCTAATGGAGAATGACAGAAACTACTACGGCTGTACGGACATGCCCCGACACTTTGCGGTCAAACTGGACAAGTATTCCTACATGTGAGTCCTGATTATTGTCTTTGGGGAATTACAGAGTACATGTGTTCGGACGCAAAAAATGAATCTCAATATGTATAACTGTCCCTCAAAGGCTGCCGTATAATGAGTTCTTCGGCGGTGTCAGTGGCCTGATGGTTAAGCAGTTCAAAAAGATTAACGGATTTCCCAATGCGTTCTGGGGCTGGGGAGGAGAGGACGATGACCTGTGGAACAGGTGAGGGCAACTTGTACAGACAAACACACACTGGCCTTTCTGATAGAGCTGCAGCATGTGGTTAACAGTAGTGTTGACATTAGGCATCCTCAAGTGATGATGTAGGCCATTTGGCACATAGAAGGCTTTTGTATTATATTGTTTTTTCCCACTTCAGCCCAGAGCGTTTCCCCCACCTACACAACTCACAGGCAGCTGTACACACAGAGTAAATCTGTGTGTACTGTAAATACTGATTCTCTTGTATATTTGTTTCCATGAAATCCTTCCTTTTTGCCTTTACTATGAAATCTTTCTGATGTATTTGGAGCATGTTATTGACTATTTGAAATATTATAGCTCAGCTATCAGAGGCATTATTGTGATAATTATTATAGCAGGATCATAAACACAATGCCTTTTCCTCCCAACTGTGTACAATATGGATTAAAAATTTAAATATGTTTCTGTAGGGTGCAGTTTGCCAATTACACAGTAAGCAGACCACACGGAGACCTGGGACGCTACATGTCCATTCCACATCACCATCGCGGAGAAGTGCAGTTCCTGGGCAGGTTAGTGTCCTAGGTTTTCACAGCTCACTTACAAACAGTACATAATACACACTCCCAACCAAAGGAGGAAGCTGATAATTGCAGTGAGGCTTAGACTCATGTGATGTAAGCCAGTCACATGAAAAGCCAAAGCAGTACCTTTGATAGAATTTCCACTCTTTTAAAGACTTTGCATGTGATATGCTCCTATGCTTCAGGGCTAAATTCCTGAGTAACTTAAAAATGGCCCAAAGAGTAAATGTTTCTTTCATATAGTTTTACATAGTACCACAGTACTAAGTGGAATTTATTTTTCACTTATTTAACTTTAAAATAAGCCTTAAATTTAAGCTACTCATATACTCATATCATTTAGGGATCTACTGGAATACGTTTGCACATTTTATGTCAAATTATTTTATCCCCCCCTGTTTGAAATATTATGTTTTAGCGCCTTTCTCTTCTAAGCCCAGCCTGGTGGTCACTTTGCCTGACTAAACTGAGGGAGCAGGGGTGTAGCCCTCTGCCTCAGTTTAGTCAGCTTTCACTTTTACTCTGACACTTCTAACTTGAACTCTGTGATCATTTTGCGTGAAAATGTCACCGAAACAGCATGAATGAGGATATTTGTCACATAGTGCAGCTGTTTGTTAAGGAATTTCTGCAGTCCAGAGCTATACTTTGGCAGCTCGCCTGAATGTGAAGGGTGGTTTCGATTAATGAAGTCGAGTAACTTTTATTCATATCACACCCTGATATGAATTGATCCAAAGCACTTTCCAGCTTTTTAGTCATCTAGTATGCAAAAGTTTTCTTCTGTTGAAAAATGTATGAAATCGATGGTACAACATAGCAGGAGACTAAAAGAGTCCAAGGGTGTATATATAGTCTGTGTTAGGCCTGCGGCGGACTCCCCCCATGCCAACTCTGAGATATTTTAGAGTTGTTTAAAAAAAAACGCTGTGGTTAGAATCAGTGGCTGATTGAGAGGCAGTGGGCTCTTGCTTAGTTTTGTTGAGGCAACTGCTCGTTCTTTGTCAAACTTGTAGCTTCGCACATTTAGTGATGTACATAAGTAGTAGATTACAATCCTGGGCCACAAATAAGGTATTTTTGGCTGTTTAGACAAGAATCACTCCATTCGGCACAAACGCTGCACTTTTTACATTTTGCCATCCTTTTCACATGTAATGAGAGAAAAGTGCTTCTTACAGTGTTCTGTTTTCTCCTCTCATTTTGCACCTGCAGGTATAGTCTTCTCCGTCACTCAAAGGAGAGACAGAAGGTGGATGGTCTTAACAACCTAAACTACTCCCCCCTAGTGTCCAGAAGGCCTCTCTACACCAACATCACAGTCAGCTTGAGCAGAAAGCTTGCACCAATAGCTGACTACTGACGTAGGCAGAGCTGGACTGCAAAATCAAAGTCCTTTGGGACATCAGCCATATCTCACCAGTTGCAACACTGCTTAGGACTTTTTAGTTGACAGATTTATTGCTTTGTTTATTTTGGTTGTATGCAAAAAAAAAAAAAAAGGAGAATCAAAAGCATATGTTTGATAAATCATATAAGAAAATAGGGATAAATGCTGCACTTGTTTGTGCCACAGTCCATCACTCCTCTCATCTGGGCTTATCTAGACTTCAGTCTCCACATGCCTTTTGCACCATTTTGGCCTTCAGCATTCATTCCTCAATTCATTTTCTTCTTCTGTCCATCACTAGCTCCACGTGGCACCTCTGTGCTCGATGATTTCGATAGGTTATGGTACACATACGTTTAAGTGCACGCACGTATAAACACACACACACACCACACATGCACGCAGAGTTTAGCTTAAATGTGCTGACATTGTCCTAAGGCTATGACTTTTTTTTTTTTAATTACTTTTTCTCTTGCACTTCTTCTTTCATAAATGCAGTACGCCTGTGAAAACATTTGCATGCACACATAACACGACACATCAACTTTAAGCGAGTGGACTCTTGCAGCTGGTTCTGCATACAGTATGCCAAATCTACAAGAAAAGAGAGCAAGAGAAGACGACATAGGGAGTTAGAGGCTGTGGTTATATGTTGTATGTGAAATAGTTTTTCTTTCTGAGTTTAGAGAATATTGTTTCCTTAACCATCTCTTGTGTTTTGTCTTTCAAGCACACGATTTAAAGACTGATGTTTGCGTAATTGCATGGAATGTCCTGCCTGCCTGCAAGTGGCTGTATGTTGGAGTGCAATGTTCATCCTGTTAGCAATAAGCTGTAATATCAGACAGCAGAACTTTAGCCCTGACTTCCTCACTATACAGATGCAATAGCGCGGGTGCTAGCATGCCCTCATTGGACTAGAGAGAAGAAGTGACTGCGTATGCAAACTTCACACTCAACCCAACTTTGCCTAAGCAAACATGCCACCCTGTTCAGAAGTTGCGTGTGCCTGTTTGCGTGTCTGTGTGTAAGTGAGGGAGAGCTATGCAAATGGCCTGTATGTATCTCGTTGTCGGTTCAAAGTTATCGGGGTGACCTCCCGGGTCCCTTTGCTTCTGAAGCTTTGACCGGCAGGTTGCAGACCTCACTTGGCATGCGGGTGTGAATTCGGGCCAGGGAGAGATAAACGCTTGCTGTTTTTTATTTTTAGGTTTTGTGTCTTCAGTGTTTACTCACCTTAATTGTGACAAAAGAGAATTGGAATTAGAAAATACTTGATTGCTGTAACTGTCACTGGTGTTTACAGAAGCATTTGCTTTGTTATTTTGCAGATTGTGTAGTCTTTGTAATACTGTTAGCCAGCCCTGCTTCACTTTGGGCCCTGTGAAAATACAACTACCATTCGATGGCTGCCTTTACTTTTTAAATGACACCTCTTTCTTTATCAACATTTCGATTGGGGGGAAAAAACACAGCTTGTCCCAATCCTTATCTGAAGTGTCAGGTTATAACCACTGATTAGCTTTGTTAACTTGTGGCCAGGCTTTGGCTTGTGAGATTTCTTGTGAAATTCTTTTTTTTTGAAGGAGGGAGTTGCTCTAAACAGAGGTTTATGTTCAGTGGCATGCAGCCTTTCACTGTGCATTAGACACAGACTCTGGCAGTACATAGAAGTGTAATGCTCCTCTCTGATTTGTGTATTTGACAGTGTTGATTTCAGTAAAATCCCAATACTGTAAATGAAGTTCCTTTTTAATATATCGTACAGACTTTACTGTCTTCACTGTCTGTCCTCTAGTCATGCAGCTACTTCATTTCACACAAATCGCCTTGTACGCATTACTTAACATGTACGTTTTTGAGGAAAATATTGGTGGTTGACTTAATGTTGTTCCCACAATGAAATATGGAGCAAAGAGGCTGGACCTCATTTTATTTATTTTTTTGGATTATTTTCCTTAATTGTTCAGTTTTTATTTTATTTTGCAGTTAATGTGACAGTTTAATAGGTGACACAAACTGATATAGATGCACTGAAATGTAGTCATGCGTAATTGTGCAGGACGGTGAGGTTCAGGTCTGTGTAAATGAGGTATATTCCATTTCATTCAGATTCAGATTCCCTCTTAAGATAAAGCATAGATAGATAGATAACTGCTTCTAATGAAATGGAATGGGACCTGTAGCCTGGTATTAAATTGTAATCTCCTGAGCAGACATATTGGAGGAGGCCATTTTGTGTGACAACCACAGGAAGAGCAAGACACAGAATCAGACAATGCTACCGGTCACTGTCTTTCACTGATCACCTCCATTATACTAATTGATGATCAATGGTGCTGACCTTCCAGAGGTCCCTTCCAGGGACTCTCTCTGCGTGCTTACTGGAACCAATCCCAACATCACAGAGGCTGGTATTGACAGGCAAAACATCCTTCAAACTTTATATTTTAATTCCAATTACAGGAGCAGATGTTGAGCATGTTTACATCCATAAATCTGTAAGCCTGTTGCCTTTCCACCTTAAAGTTGATCCAAATTGCCGCAAGCAGAAGCACGTTTACTTCCTAGCCTATCACCCAGGAGGTGTCCAGTGGAAGTCACAGACAGTAGCAGCATTTTAGTTGAGTTTTCTTTTCCATGTGCGTTTGAGTGAAATGGCTAAACCTTTCCGAGGTCTACCGATCCTCCTAGGTTTCAAAGTTTCTGTTTTGTTTTGGGTTTTTTCCTTTTGGTTTTGCAGCACTGATGACAAAATTATTTATAGTGACCTTGTTGTGAACAACTGGTAGGTTATTATTCTAGGTCTTGATACCTACATAATGCACTGTATATTATATATTTTTTATGTTTCATTGCTTTAAATTAAAAGCTAGGTGGACTTATAGCAAAACCCAAATGGTTTTAAATTGAGTGTTCAGGTAAAGAGATGGACCACACGGGACCTCTTAATACAAAGAGGCCCTCTGATTGAAGCCTGGTTAGGGTCAGTATTAGGCTCTATACTCCACAATGAAGAATAAGCAGCTTCATAAGCCAACACCATCTTTGAGGAGACTAGTACACAGCTTTGTCTATTTTGTGACCTTGCAACAAGGACAAGTCAGTCAATACTTCTGATTTTATCTAAAACAGGAAGTTGGTTGATTTCACTTGGTGATAAGAGCATGTTGGCTAGTCTTGTTCCAGTTCTATCTACATAAATAAAATAAACCTGGTGTCAGTCCAGACCCAGACCAAGACTGCTGCTCATTAAAGAGTCTTCATCGTTCCATTATCTCACCTCATCCATTCTGTGCCAGTTTAAATGAAGGGACCATTCTTTGGGCATCTGACAAAACTGGCAGCCTTAAAGCTTCTTAATTTATTGCAGTGTTTTTTGGGTTTGTTCTTGTTTTTGTTGTTTCGTTTTTTTTTCCATTCAAGTTTTTATTTTATTTTTTTATAAGCAAAAATATTTAAATTGAAAAAAAGTGCATATCAAGATAATTATCATTGTAAATATTGTTGTGTGTAGTGTTTTAGAAATTCTATAAGGTCTTAATTCACTACAGATGCTAAAGAACAAGGCTTCGGGAGGGTTTGGCTTGTGGGTTTATCCGGTGCCATTTAAGTGCTAGTAAAGCTTACAGAGTGACATCAATGTTTTTACATCACTGCTTCCCAGCACAGACTTTTTGTTTCTGATGGAAAGAATAACCTCATTTCATAAATTTTCAATTCCTCTCACGATCTCAGAGGTGTTCTGCATCCCGCAGGCCTCCCTGTATTTTAACGCGCTGTCGCAATGCAAGGCACACGTCGTGGCAGACGGAGACGTAAAATCCTTTGATGAATTTAACTGTCCTTGTGTCTGTACGTGACGTTTCTTTTTAATAGTGACAGCAGCTGAGATAAGGCGCAGGTCACAGGAGAGCGCTGCGGGATAGCAGTGTTTCAGCCAAAAAAACAACACCTTATGCTTACAATGCAATGAAATACAGGCACCCAAACCAGCGACCACAATCCACTCCAAAATCCACACAAATTATTTTTTTGTATGAAAGTTAACTATTAAAAAAAAAAAAGAAAGAGAAACAATACAGCTAAATTTAAAATTTATCTCCTCTGATTGTAAGGAGAGACGATCTCCTTGAACTGAAGCCATTTGAAGCCACTTGTCAAAACTTGATGTCAGCCTTATGTGGATCCGTTTGTGTATCGGCATATTATCTTTTGATTATTGAAATTTGTATGATGGAGATTTTTCTTTTATACCATCATTGTTATTGTCAGAGTACAC
Organism: Perissodus microlepis; assembly: GCF_051167445.1. Taxonomy (NCBI): domain Eukaryota; kingdom Metazoa; phylum Chordata; class Actinopteri; order Cichliformes; family Cichlidae; genus Perissodus; species Perissodus microlepis. Next base: position 21,442,186 of record NC_140480.1, read on the forward strand.
CAATAAAAGTAAAACTTGTAAAGATAGCTTTCTGCCTGCCTGTGTGTTTGTTTCTCTGTCTGTGTTGAGATCAATCTCCATTCTGTGAGCTGACTGGAACGGCTGCCTCTTCCCAGTGTGGTCAGTGACTCTTAAATATTATAAATCACAACAAGGATACACTTCGCACACGACGACTACTTCACAGAGTAAACACATACACGCAGACACGCTTGCTCTTAAGAGACCTTCAGTTTATATTTCATCACTTGAACAAGATGCAGAACACAAACTGGCCAAGTCGGTCAAGAGCAGCCAATACTGGAGCTCAGCTGGAAGTTGCATGCAGTAGCTTGAAATGACCTCTGCTAGGCTCCTTAATTAATTTTACTAAAAACATAAATGCATGCACGAGTGCAGAAGGGCTCTACGTTGACAGCAGGGGATATAAACGACATCCTGTTCCTTCTAAAACTCCTTCCTTAACAGAGGTTTTTTGTCTGTATTTTTGGCCTGTGAATCTTGTGATTCACAGTTAACAACAAAGTTCCAGTATGCTGGGGCCAGATTCCTCTTTTTCTTTAAGTGCAGTCCTGTTTTTCCCCACTGATGTCACTCTGAATGCTCTGCTGTCAGTTTATACTGTACAGACCGGATCCTCAGACAAAAATGATCCTTATTCAGACCCTCTGACCTATCACCCAGCGGGGGAAAAAACAAAAACAAAATGAGTAAAACCCCAGTGAGGTCATTTAAGACTCATTTAATCAAAGCCGCTCCAGCCCTATGGCGTTTAGCACATTTAGCTGAGTATCTCCAGCGGTTAACACAAGTGACATCTGATATTGAATTTTCTTATCAGAAAAGGAAATGCAAAACGACAGGGAAGGAACTCAAAGTGAATTCCATGGACTTTGTGCACCACTCCTCACAATGGATCCCATAAACTACACATGCACAAGGAGAGGGGTGTGCTTTATTATATGATGTGCTTGGAAGTATGCAAAAAATATACTTGCTTCTCTCCTGCTGTGTAAAAGCAGTCCCGGTGTGCGTGTGTGTGTCTGTGTGTGTGTGTGTCTGTGTGCAAGTGCGAGACAAAGGGATTTGGCAGACGCACAGGAGCCTGGCTGGAGCAGCCACATCTTAATGGAGTCTGGGAAACACAAGGCTTTGGTATGCTAACGCCAGTGTCACTTAGCTGTCAGACCCACGCACAGGGGGCAGCTCTTAAGATCTCAAGAACTGTTTTGGCATTCACACACACGGGCATTCGTTATGATTCTTTTGAGTGTTGTGCCATTCAAAGGTTTTGCTCTCATCTGTTAGTGTCTTCACCTAACTATCTATACATACACACACAAACACACACACAGCTTTATGTGTGTGTGTGTGTGATCTATGTGCTGACACCATGCATTCGGGGGCCCATCCTCTCATATCTGGTTAAATCACATGTTTGAAAAATGGAGAACAGTGCCTTACGGGGTGCACAGCCTGTGCGTGCGTGCGTGTTTGAGCCGCTGCCTGCACGACAGCAAGAAGCAGCGGAGTAGAGAAAGCAACAGCACCCATGTGTGGCTGTCGCATGGATTTGTAACATTCTTTGGTATTACATAACGGTCTGTTACAGATTCAGGTATGAGCCTTACTCCGGCATAAGAGGAACCCGCTCCCCTTCGCCCTGTTTGACGTGCTTTTCTCTCGTCACGCTCCCACTTCTTCTGTCTCTTCTCCGGGTCACCAAGAGGACAAACCTTTGTGTAATCCCGCTTCCCAAGGGACGACAGCGGATCCAGCTGCTACTGGACACCGGAGTTCAAATTTACACTGCTGCAGTTTTTTAATTTTATTATTATTTATGTATTTAATTTTTGCCCTGTTCAAGCTCACCGTTTGTTCCGCGTGCCAGCCTGCGAGCAGCATGTGAGCCACGATGTCGCCTCTGCAGCTCCTGTTATGTCTTTCCTGTCAGGAAACAAGACACGCAGCTGAGAGACAAGATGGCTGTAAACACATCTGTTTCCACTTCTCACATTATTCATCCCCCTTGACACTGTTGTGCTTTCTGTCTCAGTGTCCATCCCTTGCACTCCTGTCTGCCCTGCCGTTGTCACATCCCTGTCTACCAGCGTGAGTATTCCACCTCAGCGAGCCGGGCCTGTTCTCTCACCTCACCTCCTCCCAGTGTGGTCATGACTCCACTCTTTTCTGCTTTGTTCACATTTCCCGCTTTTTCCATGATTTTTTTCATCTCTCACTTCTGCCTGTCCGTATTACATATACAGTGGGATGCAAAGGTTTGGGCAACCTTGTTAATAGTCATTATTAACCAAATCGTTGGTTGTTACGATAAAAAAAATGTTAGTTAAATATATCATACAGGAGACACACACAACGATATTTGAGAAGTGAAATGAAGTTTATTGGATTTACAGAAAGTGTGCAATAATTGTTTAAACAAAATCAGGCAGGTGCATAAATTTGGGCACGACAAAAAAGAAATGAATATTTAGTAGATCTGCCTTTTGCAGAAATTACAGCCTCTAAACACTTCCTGTAGGTTCCAATGAGAGTCTGGATTGTGGTTGAAGGTATTTTGGACCTTTCCTCTTTACAAAACATCTCTGGTTCATTCAGGTTTGATGGCTTCCGAGCATGGACAGCTCTCTTTAACTCACACCACAGATTTTCAATAATATTCAGGTCTGGGGACTGAGATGGCCGTTCCAGAACGTTGTACTTGTTCCTCTGCATGAATGCCTTAGTGGATTTTGAGCAGTGTTTCGGGTCGTCTTGTTGAAAGATCCAGCCCCGGCGCAGCTTCAGCTTTGTCACTGATTCCTGGACATTGGTCTCCAGAATCTGCTGATACTGAGTGGAATCCATGTGTCCCTCAACTTTGACAAGATTCCCAGTCCCTGCACTGGCCACACGGCCACACAGCCCCACAGCATGATGGAACCACCACATTTTACTGTAGGTAGTAGGTGTTTTCTTGGAATGCTGTGTTCTTTTTCCTCCATGTATAATGCCCCTTGTTATGGCCAAATAACTCAATTTTAGTTTCATCAGTCCACAGCACCTTATTCCAGAATGAAGCTGGCTTGTCCAAATGTGCTTTAGCATACCTTAAGCGGCTCTGTTTGTTCTGTGAGCGGAGAAAAGGCTTCTTCTGAATCAAAGGAGCTTGCAAAGAAAAGCGTCTGGACTTCTTTAAGTTGCTTGAAGATGTTTCACCTCTCATCCGAGAAGCTTCTTCAGTTCTAAGGTCAAATGGTGGGGAGTCCCAGATTTAAACCTAGTGGGAGTATCCCCCCACAGAGGGACAAAAGGACCCCCTAATGATCCTCTAATCACCTGAGCCAGGGTGTGAAACTGGGTGTGGGTCCCAATCAGCCAGGGTTTCGGGTGAGTTCATTGTGAAACCTGGCCCCATCTTATCATGCGAATTCCTGAGGTCAGATGGCCCAGGATGTGAGTGGGCGTTAAGGCGTCTGGGGAGGGAACTCAAAACTGGTTTATAGATGGCAGAGAGTTGGTCACCAGCGTGTTGCTGGGTCTGAACATCCCGGTGCATTTCAGACCCAGCAACACGCTCAGACAAAAACTGGTTCACCCGAAAGACAAAACTCCAAAACACAGACTTAACAATGTGGTGTATGCTGTACAGTGCAGCGAAGAATGCCCAGACCTCTACATTGGAGAGACCAAACAGTCACTTCACAAGCGCATGGCACAACACAGAAGAGCCACCTTCACAGGATAAGACTCAGCAGTCCATCTGCATCTTAAGGATAAAGGACACTCTTTCGAGGATGCCAATGTTCACATTTTGGACAGAGAGGACAGATGGTTTGAAAGAGGAGTGAAAGAAGCCATCTATGTCCACTGTGAGCGACCATCTTTGAACAGAGGCGGTGGTTTACGACACCAACTCTCTACCATCTATAATCCAGTTTTGAGTTCCCTCCCCAGACGCCTTAATGCCCACTCACATCCTGGGCCATCTGACCTCAGGAATTCGCATGATAAGGTGGGGCCAGGTTTCACAATGAACTCACCCGAAACCCTGGCTGATTGGGACCCACACCCAGTTTCACACCTTGGCTCAGGCAATTAGAGGATCATTAGGGGGTCCTTTTGTCCCTCTTTGGGGGGAAACTCCCACTAGGTTTATATCTGGGACTCCCCACCATTTGACCTTAGAACTGAAGTCGCTTCTGTCTATCTGAGATTTTTCTTAGTCTGCCACTTTGAGCCTTAACTTGAACTGAGCCTGTGATCTTCCATTTTCTCAATATGTTCCTAACTGTGGAAACAGACAGCTTAAATCTCAGAGCAGCTTTCTGTATCCTTCCCCTAAACCATGATGGTGAACAATCTTTGTCTTCAGGTCATTTGAGAGTTGTTTTGAGACCCCCCATGTTGCTACTCTTCAGAGAAAATTAAAAGAGGAGGGAAACTTACAATTGACCCCCTTAAATACTCTTTCTCATTATTGGATTCACCTGTGTATGTAGGTCAGGGGTCACTGAGCTTACCAAGCCAATTCGAGTTCCAATAATTAGTTCTAAAGGTTTTGGAATCAATAAAATGACAACAGTGCCCAAATTTATGCATCTGCCTGATTTTGTTTAAACAATTATTGCACACTTTCTGTAAATCCAATAAACTTCATTTCACTTCTCAAATATCACTGTGTGTCTCCTATATGATATATTTAACTGACATTTTTTTATTGTAACAACCAACGATTTATAGAGGAAAATAATGACTATTAACAAGGTTGCCCAAACTTTCGCATCCCACTGTATAGTACTTTGCAAAAGTCTTGAGCCACCCTTCATTTCTTTATATTTTCCTGGGGAAATGTGAAACAGTTTTAACAGAAATGTGTGCAAAAACATAAATGGAAATAAGTCAATATTCTGTAAGACCACCTTCAGTCTCCAACACAGCCTGAACCCTCCTTGGCAAGCTTTCTTCAGGAATAATTCTTCAAGACTTCCTGAAGCACATTCAAGGCTCTTCTTTAGATAATGGGAGCCTTTTTATCCATTCTCAGCTTAATAGACCCTGCTAAGTAGCCACTCACTGTTGTACCTCTTTTATGATCTCTTCCATACATAGTGGTGATGTTTTGAACCAAAAATGTCGAATTTGGATTCAGTTCTCCATGAGACCTGTTGTCACTGGTTTTCAGTTGAGTTCCTATGTAATGTGGCTGTTTCACTTCCTTTGGATGGCTTCCTGACAGAAACAACCTTCCACAGAGGCCATTACTCACAAGGCTTCAGTGAACAGATGCGTCTCTGGGGTCCTTACAAGACTTTTTCCAATTTCACGCTGTGATATCTTTGATATTTTATGTAGATTCAACTAAAGAAATGGAAACAAATAATTTTAATTGCATTTTTATTTTTTTTAAAGACTGTCGGAAAGCCTGGAGAACTTGCTCAAGACCACTTACAATATTTTCAAGGAATCAAATTCTAAGGAAGTGTGACTCACATCATGTACATATTTGGCTTTGGCTTTGACGTACGGCCACTCTGTCTGCACTGTATTGCTCCTGAAGCACTTTTTAAAAACTTTTTTAAAATCTAGCTTCTGGATTTCCTTATGCTGTCATTGCTCCATCCTGTTCTGGCTACTGTAAGATGTTATCTTTAAAAACTATGTGCTGACGGCGTACAGAAGGTCTGCTGACGATGCCTCAGTGGAGCAAGGTCAGCAGACCTTTTTACAGTTGATCTTTCCCAGCTTTATTCATTCATTGTGATTAAGTGTCACCTGATCTTAAAGTCTGCCAAACTCTTCACCAAGTGACTTTATTTGTTATCTGACTGCCGTGCAGCACCACAGTCTTGTGAACTGATTTGTTTTGCAGCTTTAGCACATCGTTCTCAAACTATTTCAGTCACGTCCGTATCAAATGAGCTCAAACTTTCATGCATTGGCTTGGTTAAGTCAGCGGGGTTGAACAGCTTACTCTGCTTAGTCAAGCATCAGATTCTTCAATCCTATATGCTTCACTGCAAATAATGATATATTTCTGGTCCCCATTACATGCTGGCAGCTACTTAATCACGGAGGGATGTTACTGTCTTTAACTATGTGCTGACTCTGTAAAACCTGCAGTGCAGCGAGCATATTGACTTAGTTGTAATTCAAATTATTTTTGCTGTTTTAATTATGTGGTAACTTTTTTTTTTAAAAAAAACCTCTTAGAAGGAGGAAGTTTACTGCTCTGTGAAGTGGACAGTTTAATGCAGTTTCAGCTTTTGTTTGCTGGTTACACACCCTTTTAATGAAGGACACAAACAGACTGTAGAAGAGTACAATATTTTTCAGATCTTTTTAAAGAATATTGGGGTGAAACGGACAAAATCTTGTCAGGTACATTTTTATTGCCCTCTTCAGAGTAATGGGCTAGAACTGGCTGTGAAAAAATAATCATTATTCCAGTGTTACATCAGATTTTTATGAAGGTGTAGATTAAAAAAATTCATTAGGAATGCTTTCTACTGTGAAAGTTGTCATGACATACTTTATTTTTACAGGAATGGCTACACGTTAAGAAACAACAAAAAGAAAAAGGCCAAAAGGTTTCCAAGGTATTGATGGGAGAGACCTAGATGATGTTGTTTATGCTAAACCACAGCACAGTGTGACTCAGTGGGGTCAGGGTAGCTCACTGAAGCTGAATTAAAGTGGAGAATTTGACGGGTTAGAGAATTTGGTTTAACGAGAAGTACTTACCACCCAACTTCTAATTATAATAATTAAAAAGAAAAATTAACTTGATAAACTAGATGATGTACACAGTTCCTTACGCTACAACAGATAAAGTTGTACTTATTGTTTTAGACTTTCTCTACTGTCGACCACGCCGTGTTGTGTGTTCTCACTGCCCCCTAATGGTGAATTATGGAACTTCTCTGCAACTTTGAGCCAAGTGGCAGCAAATGAACACAACAGACAAAGCAGAGATATATTTGTATAAGGCATTTTTAAACGTGTAAAACAAACAAAGGTTTACAAAAATGCAAATAGCACCAAGTTGACATACAGTATTTTTTTTAAACAACAACAGAAAAAACAAGGCAAGTGTCCACACAGAGGTTGTTGAGTGTGCTTCTCAGCAAAAACCCATAGCAGCACTGTGTTTTGCTGTTTTTTTCTCTAATGCAAACAGTTTAATATCACAACAATCCAGTCACTTCATATAAGTTAAACAGGTAAAATGTCTAAACAAAACAATCATGATCAGAGAAATGCCCTCTAGAATAAAACCTTGAGAGAAAATATCGCCAAGCTATACAACCGTAGGCGTGTCTTTGTATTCTGTGTTGTCCTCTTCTCTTTCCAGATGACTCAACTAAACGCCCAGGACATCTGGAGGAACTGGGATGAGAAGCTCACAGGGAAATGACTTTCACTAGTTTGGTTAATTTGCATCTGTGCAGAGTGGGTTTAAAAGACAGGAGACAGAAGCAAATGAAGGCTAATAAAAACCACACTTAAGTCTTAATTTTTTTTATAGATTCTGTAGCTGAAATGCTACTGGTCTCCTTTGTGGTTGGCAGCATCCTTGGCCTTGCAGTCTTTGATGTCATCTTTCAGCTCAGCTAGCTGTTCTGCATGGATTGCCAAGGTACCGTTTACTTGGGACAGGTAGGAGTCAGAGTGTCTCTCAAGCTCCGCCCGGATCCGTTCCAGGTGATCCGCCAGCTCGCTCAGGTTGCTGCACTGGCCCTCTACCTGGGTCACCCTGGTATCGACATCCTTTACCTCTTTCTGCACTTCTATTGCTGTGCTGCGGCAGCCCCGTAGTTCCCCGGCCAGCTGTCTCTTCAATGCCATTAGCTCCCCTTTCAGCTGGACCAGTCGCCTCTCCCCAGCTCCAAGGAGGGAGGCTTGGTGGCCCATGAGTTTGGTGATTCCTTGCACTTGGTTGACGAGTTGGTGCTCTCTTTGTTCCCATGTGGAATTAGCATGTCCCACTTCACTTGTAATAAAGCTAAGAGAGTCCTTTAGGCCCTTCAGAGTGCGGTTCACAGAGTTGATGTTGACCTTTAGCAGTGTGATCTCTCCTTGGATAGACCCTTCTGTTTCCTCCTGGGCAATCCGGAAGAGCAAGTTCTGAAGGGTGTTGTTTAAGCGATCCAGCTGGTTAGAGTGAGAGTCCAGACGGTTTGTCATCTTCTTTTCCATCTCTTTGCACTCGTCCTCTACTTGAGTGCCGCTGACACCTCCCGCTGGTGGCGTCGAGGGTGGGCAAGAGGTGGTACAGAGGAGCTCCAGGTGTTTTAACTGTTTTTGAATTCCATCCAGATCTCCTTCAACTCTCCTCCTCACCGACTCAATCTCGGTCTCCAGTGCAGGGACCACCTGCCCCTCCAGAAGAGCCGGGGCTGTGGCGTTACTCAGCTCCTCCACGGCCACAGACACTTTCTCCTCCAGGGTCTTCAGCTTGTCCTCAAACAGAGTCTTGAAACCATCCAGACCACCAGGAAACCCTTCAACCCCGTCAAAACTACCACTTGTGGCATTTATTCGGCCCTCTATGTCCACCAGTCGAGTCTCAATCAGGGTGTCTATGTGGATGGTTTGGTCATTAAATGCGGTCTGGAGCTGCCTTTGTGACTCCGTCAAACCTTTAACCGACTCCTCCAGCAGCAACACACGATGAGACAGACTGCTCACCTGCAACAATCAATAACTCATTAGTTGTTGTGTAAACCATGTCATGGCCTAACAAACTGCACTCATAAATTATTACAATTTAGTGATGTGACCCTTTCTGGATTTCAGAGCTGGATTTGGAGCAGCCAAGGTATTTTTAGTACCTTTCAACAAATCTCCATAATAACATTTCAGTATAGTGTGTTTCAAAGGTCTGAGAGGGAAACACTGGCTTTGTAGCACATATGGAGTCATCTCTAAGGTGGGGCTTCGAACATAGAGTGGAGAAGCACTCTTTTCACCACTCTGCATTTAATAATTAGTTATTATTTTTCTCCTTTTTTTAATCTTTTCTCAGGAATGTGAGATTAAAGTCAGAATTCTGACTTTAATTTCAGAATTCTGGAAAAGAAGAAAAAAAGATGTCCCCAACTTTTTTTCGGTGGCCCTAATCCTCAGACTGGTGATTTGGGAAATTTTTCTTTGAGCGTCAAAATTTGCAATAATGCAATAAGGTTTCAGCAACTGTCAGGAGATAAAGCTTAGCCTAAACATTTGGAAAACAAAAACTTTTCAATTTCATATGTATGGATAAAGCACCAGAATTATTCGGGATTTCAATTAATAAGCAGATTACTGATTACAGTTTATTGCTGTTATATTGTTATATTACAACCCCACTTATGTCATACCTGTCCGCAGCAGCTCTCAGTGAGTGTTAGACCCTGAATCTGAGCTTGCAAAGAACCCAACTCCTCCCTGAGTCCAGTTTCTCTGCCATCCAGAGATTGCTGCATCTGTTGCTGGCCATCCATGTGCTCCCTGTGGCACTCCCTCTGCACCTCCCCGATCTTCTGATCACAGTGCTTCTCGAGGCTCGTCAGACGGCGCTCAAAGCCATCCAGGATATCAGCCCTTATATCTGCCAGCTTGATATCTAAGAGTTCGTCCAGAAGAGATCTGGTGTCAGGGCCAGGGATGGGCCTGCCTATAGCTCCTTCCAACAGTTTCTTCAGCTGGCCATCATGACCCAAGACCATCCCCTAAAGATGAACAGAAGTCAGATCAGAGACAAAATTGAATATTTATTGAAGGAATAAAAAAAAGAAATGAGGCATTATTTGTTTCAACTATGAAAAAAAATGTATCAAATGATCGATCAGCAGGCATTATGGCACAGTACCTGAATCTCCTCTAGAATATGAGTCTTGGCCCGCAGCTCATCCCTAACTTCTGTCACTCTCCCTGCTAAATCACCAAATCCAGTAAAGCCTCCTGCTCCATCCAACCCATCATGAGTCCCATCTGGGATCAGCCCAAATCCCACAGCAGAGTCGGGCGCACGAGGTGTGTTCGGTAGCAAGGACACCAGAATTTTATTGGTGTCTTCCCGGAGTGATGTGCGTAGTCGGTCCTCAAGGCCAGTCACCACCCCATTAAGAGTGTCTAGACCCTGGGTAAGGTGACGCAGGTCTTCTTCGATGCGGTCCAAGCGCTCACCAGTTACACCTGAAATGCCATATTTGTTCCCTGTATTTTGAAGGCAAATCACAGAAAAGGGAACGTTTTAGAGACATTCATAAATATGTCAAATATGAGGGAAATAAGTGGTTTCAATTACAGAATAATGCGCAAACATTCAAAAACATTGCAGAGTTAATGACAGTCGTTAATTTAATACTCCAAGACTTTACAATAAACAAGTTGGAACCTCTTCTCACCATTTGTCTTTCCTGTGGGTATACCAGGGAAGGGTTTTCCTGGCTCCAGCTGGCCTCCTCCAGGCTTATGTTCAATAGGAGGTCTAGGGCCATGGGGGAAACCCTTCACACTTGGGCGATGGGGAGGAGCTGCACCCTTGAAAGGTGGCATTGCAATATCTGGATGCGACGTGGGTCCATCGTAACAGTTTTCTCCAGAATAGCCGGGACAACATTTCCACTCGAGCTCGGTCACTGTTTTAAAACCAACCTTGTATTTTGGCTTGTAGAATGTCCTATACCTAAAGGAAATGTGATATAAATGTGCTTACAATAAGTGATTAAGCAAATGTTATGAGTGAAATATATCAGGTTTTACTGTTAGAAGTACTTTTGTTTTCATCAATCATGAGCACAAATACAGGATGGAAAGATGGCGCTGAGCAGAAATAACAGGATTTGGTTGTTCACTATGAGATTAGACAGGGATTAGAGGAAGATTAAGAGATTAAGATAATCGTGGTGTAAATGATGGCATCAGGGGATTGGACCTGGGTTAGCGCCCAACTTCATTGTTATTTAGTTTAAGCGGAATTTTCTATCCATTGTGAATCAAAGTCTCTCTTTACACACACACACACACACACACACACACACACACACACACACACACACACACACACACACACACACACACACACACACACACACACACACACAGAAAATCCACTCTTGTTCCCATTGTGTGAAGTCTTTTGAATGGTATATGAAGAGAAACTGACTAGACAACACTTTGAGAGCAGATAGCAGAAAGGTACATCTTCCTAAGAACAAGTTAAAGCCAAGTTAAAATGTTTTTTTTCTTATGCCTTACTTTCTCATGTTTTCAACAAATAATAAGAAAGCAGAACAACAGCTTTCCAGAATTCTTAATAAATAAAAAACAGATCTTAATCATTTCCATGCACAGAGACAGAATTGGTAACACAGACGTCCCTGCATTTTATTTTATTTAGCAAAATAAATAAAAAGCTATCAGCAGTATCGCAGATGTGCATTAATAAGGGTAATATATAACACTAGAGGGCAGTATTGATGTAGAGTATGTTCTACATTGTGCTGCAGTTTGCCAAATATAAAGAAAGAACGACATATTTAAACATCACTACCAAACTCCTAAGACGCAGACTGAACTGTAAAACATCTGCAGCATTGTATTACTTTGTTTGATTGACTCACATCACAACAGGACATTTCTGACCCCAGATACACTTGGTGGTATACTCAGCCTTCACGTAGGTTGCCACTCCATCCTGCATGATGCATGTGATGTTTCTCTGAACCACATAGGCGCAGTGGTTTCTGTGGGGAGAGCAGAGGGATGTTACAATGCTAGCAACAATAAGATGCCAACAGCCCCTGTTTTGCTCTGTGTCCATCACACTGACGTGTGTTAAAGTAAAACCTATTTAGATTTTGTAGAACAGCAACCACTGCACAGACAAGTACTATAACTAACTGTGAATTTACAAATGTGGTTCAGCAGCAGCACTATTAATTCAACAGGGCAGTATACAGTAGACTTAAACGGCTAAAACTTTAGCCACTTTAAGATACAAAACATGCCAGAAAAAGTAAAGCTGTAACTGCAAACTCTGAGTGTATTGAAGTCATGAGGAGTCTGTTTTATTGTGTATAATTAAAACTGTTGGAGTGTAACAGGCAAAATTTAACAGAAAGCTATTTCTTCCATCAAAAGTGTTGAAAGTGATGAAGATGCTTCATAAAACCTTCTGTAAGATACTATTGACCCAGTGTTTTAATCTTTGCTTTGTTGTGTTTTATCTTTTACAGCTCATTCTTCGTTTGGATTATTAATAAGGCCGTGTTGTTGTGTTTTTCTCTTTTTATTGGCACTTCAATAAAAAAAAACAAGAAAAGTTTGCTTTTGATCTAGCTGATAGATGTTAATAAAAGATCTTATAAATCAAAGAGAGCTTTTCATTGAGGAGCTACAGCTGCAGATGGACTGAGTAAGGATTCCTTCGCTCTTTTTCAATTTTTTTTTTTTTTTAATTTTGACATTTTAAATGGATTTTTTAGTTACTTGTATTCCCAATTACTTTCAGGTATAGCTGCATGCAGTATACTACAAATACCCAGGCAGTGAGTTGTGTTTCAGTTGTGTGTGGAATCATAGATTGTATATAAATGTATATATGAGGTAGCCACTTTGGCAACACCCCTTGGTTAGTGAGGTCCTGCTACAAAGGCTTAAAGTGAGCTTTGTTGTTGTTGCCAAGTTGTTGTATTGGAACAGGATGATAAGGATGAAGAGCAGCTCTGACTGAAAAGCTGAGGGATGCTGCACACTCATCAGTCAGTGAAGTGCAATTGCTAAATGAACTTCAGTTTACAAAAACAGCATCTTTTATATTCATTAAGACGAAAACAGCAAGTGAGGCCTTAAAGTCATCCAGAAAATATTTACTGATGTGGATAAGGAAGTTGAAGAGTCACTTTCCAATGGACTTCCACACAAGTGGAAGTCTTATTGAAACTACAGGAATTTCCCACTGGTGGAAGCAAGTGCTTAAACATTTCAACACAAGCTCCTTTATTCAAAAACTATTTTAAATACATGTGGTGTATGTAATTTGGGAATGTAGTGGACGAGGAGAGACCGCCCATGAATTTTTACCCAGCAGGAGGAAGATATTCAGTCAGCATCAAAGACTGTAGCAGAGTGCGTTGTGGTGTTGTTTGATGTTTGTGTGCAATGAATTCCAAACTTCATTGTTAAAATTAGATTTATGTGTTTTTCACATGCTTTACAAGTTGCAAATATATGCAAATGCACCGTGTCATGTTCAATTTCATACAATGCTAATCCAGTCCTGCACGAAAACCATGCAAATAAGTATACTGTACAGCCTACATAGTGTACTTTATGTAAGTATACTAAGAAAACTGAAAGTCCTTTTAGCTTGTTTTGCTTCTTTTAGTTACGTAGGGTAGTTGAGCACCAAAAACATTCACGGAGACTGTTTTCAATTCTGGAAGTGCTCAGATGTGCACTAACTTCACTGTAACAACTTTGAGCAGTTGTTGCATCACACTGAACTTTCCCTGTCCCACTCGCTCTCACTCTTCATAGCCAGTGCAGCTATAGCAACTGCTAAATGTTCCCCTGGCCTCTGTGCAACACAGGAAATGATGATCTGCTCTCTTTAGGCTCACATGTGAAGCATTTCTTACATTCAGAGGGGAGCATTTAGCAACACATGCGGCACTTAGCATTGCTCCACAGCTGTTTCAGGACTAATAGAAGTGTTCGGAGCAGCAGGGAGGGACACGGGGGCCGAGGCGGGTCTACATGCCAAGTTAACAGGTTCAGAGGGCTGTTAGAATGTGTGAGAAACCACTGCGCCGCTGTGTCCTTCTGCAAATGTGTTGACAGTGTTTTCAGCATGTGTGTGTATGTGTGTGTCACCACTCTCCCTGTGTTGACATATGTTAATAGCAGTAGAAGGTAGAGGGCAAAAGTTAGAATGACAGAGCTCCTTTCATACCAGCCTGACAACCTGCTGCCAGGTCATGGGTTGTTAAGGAAGTGGCAGTTACGACCTTAACTGATGTGGTATGATGGGAGTTCTTTAAGTACTTTTAACTCACGCATGCAGTTTACTACTTGGTGCAAATGATTTTCTTAGCATAACAGAAAGGGGAACTGGCTGGAATAATGTATTAGGTCATTGAAATAAGAAATGCAAGCTTAATTTGACAACACAAATGATGCTGCATCATCTTTTCTGGCTAGTTTTTTTTTTTTTTTCTTCAAAAGCTGGACTCCTGTAACATTTCTGTTGTTCTTAATAATTTGCTTTCATGCTGTTTTTCTTCTCCCTCCCCACCTGCAGGCTCTTTTCTTTACCAGGCCAGAGGGACTTTTAAACTGATCACTCCCTGTGCTGTCATCTGCTGTTCGCAGTGAGATCTATTGCAGACAATACACAGAGTTTTTAGCACCAAAGTAAATGACTTTTTTTTTTTAAAAAAGAGAGAGAGAGAGACGTAAGCAGTTAGATTCTTGTACAAATGTGTTTGTCAAAGTCACATGAAGATTTTGATAGCGATTTCTGCAATACAGAAAAGCTATAGATACTGTCAACCTGAATATTTCAGCACTATAGTGAATGGCTTCAGTATTATTATGTGATATAAATCCAATTTAATGCCTTTAGTTTTCTCATCTTACATCTTCAAGGAGCTTAAAGACTTGTCTCTGTGTAGCTCTTAAAAGCTGATAGCTGATAGTTGCTGATAGATAGATGTCAAACATTGTGGGCCACATACAGCATATTTTGATCTTTAGTCGTCCCAACCAGTGAAACTACATGATAAATATGTAAAATTGCAGAAAAGGTTATTTTACTATCCTGTAATTATAATATATTTTTGTTAATTTACTGTGGACTCACTAATAGTGGGGACAAAGGAACTTTCCTGTCATTAAAATTGTTTATCTGTTAGTTATTTTGGAGTAGAATGAATGGCAATGGGGTTGGTTGGAAAAACTGTAAAACTTGTGAAAATATAGTTAGAAGTTTGAAATCCATGCATTCTTTCACATTATCTCAAGCTGTCCAGTGGGCTGAATTTCACTCTTCGCTGGGCCTGGTTTGGTCCCCAGGCCTTCTGTTTAAAACCCCTGATATAGAGAATAGTAAGTGTGCGACCGTTTTCACAGCTGTGAGATGTAACCCACAGACTTCACACCATGGCGAAAAGTGCAGCAATCCAGATGTACATGAGGGGGGGGGGGGGAAATGGTTCCCTGTCTACAGTTTTCTGTTTCTGCTTCACATTTTTTTTTGTCATTTTTCTGTCAGTGTCATTTGGGTCTATGAGTGATATTTAATCCTCACTGTCTTCCATACAAGGGGGGTTTCTGGCTTTGTGAAACTCAGAGTTGAGTGCTGATATAAATCCCGTCCCTTTGCGCTGCGCTGTCGGTCAGGTCAGC
The DNA here is from genome assembly GCF_051167445.1 of Perissodus microlepis. Lineage (NCBI taxonomy): Eukaryota > Metazoa > Chordata > Actinopteri > Cichliformes > Cichlidae > Perissodus > Perissodus microlepis. The sequence continues at coordinate 21,457,582 of NC_140480.1, forward strand.
AGCAGGTCGCCTTTGCTGTGTGAAAACCTTTTTTTACAAGACGAATGTTAAGTTTCAGCTTGAAAGCCTGAAAGCAATAATACAGTCAACTGTAGAGACAATGACACATACTCACGTGTGCAGATTTTATAGACACATAATCAAGCAATAAAGACCTTGGGTTATATCTCACATCCACAGAGACCACTCAACTCTGCAAAAAGAAGACTACACAAACTTTATTCCAAAAATATGAACCCTCGATGTGGAAGTGGTCATATATGAGCAGGAGCGCTGCCTTTAGTATTTGTTATTACTCTAGCCACTTCCAGCAGCTGCAGAGTAGGTGAGAACTTTGTTTGGGCTGCTTTTGTGTGTGGGAGGATGCCCAGCTGTGAGAAGGCTGTTAATCTGGACACTTTGGGGAAAAAGAATGAGAAGTCCTGATGTGTATGATATGAGATCAGAGAGCTATAGACAGAACAGTGAAAAGGTGAGAGAGGAGTGATAGCCTATTCTGAGCTTTTTCCATGCCTCATCTGTTAGCCAGTGTGGTACAAGGTCACTGCTGTTAAAAAGTATAAATACTTTCTGGTGTGTTTGTTTTAGAGCTTGTGGGGGACAGATGAGAAGGGTTGGCTGCCCATAAAGTACCACACAGTACAAGTCACCTAGGTCAAGTCGAGTTTATTTAAAGCTTATAGTTAAAAGCAAATAGCACTTCCAAACATGCAACACACCTGATCATAATATAGAGTAGAGGTGAAGCTGCAGTTAGACACCATGGTGGCTCTAACACTGTAAAGCCTGAAACATTAAATAATTGCCAGAAAGTTAATATATTTTTTTTAAACTGGTGAGTTTATTGAAAGTTATGACAAATTGAAAAAAAAAGTCATTAATAATTAATTTGTTTTTAATTTGTATAATTTTGCTACATCCAGTATTTTTGTGCAATTTATTGCTCAAACACTTGTTGTGAAAAAAATCACACAGATGAAGCAGAGGTCTCAAAAACTCAGGTTATAGGGTTAATAAATGTATTCTAGTAAATAACCTATTGACCAGTACTATTTATTGCAGTGATGAGTTGGTGAGGCTGATGCATTGGCACAGGGAAGTCATGCCTCTAAATGCACAATCTCTAAAAAGACAAGAGGTCTACTGTATGTAAGAAACGATTGACTACACACTAGTACATTTTCCTATTTTATTTTGTAAATGTGATAATTCTGCACCTTCTCCCATCAATTTAGACTGAATTACTCATAAAAACTCTGGAAAAAGGAAGATTCCCAGACATGAGATGACAAAAACTGAAATATTTAGCCAGAACTTAGAGCCCGGTGAACTCCAGACCCTGCCCATTATCAAGCATGCCACAGTGAAGCATGGTAGAGGTATCATCATACTCTGAGGGTGTTTCGCAGCAGCAGTGACAGGGTGACCGGTTCAAGTTGAGGCAATGTCTTTGAAGATAGTGCACACAACATGAGACTGAGACATGCGTTCAACATGACAATGAAAGGGTGGTTTCTGGATGTCTATGATTGTCCTTAAATTCCTCAGAACAAAAAAAAAAATCAAACCCTCAACAACGTTTCTGGAGAAACATGTAGCTAGCTTGTTTACATGTGTTTGAAACAATTTCATAGGAAAAGGGGAAGAACCTGCCCAATTCCAGATGTGCAAAGCCTGTTGAGACTTATGCAAGAAGGCCTGAGCTCAGGGCTCCCAAAGGAGATATACGAAGTTTCACTTTCAGTTTTTGAAAATTCTCAGGGTATGTTTTTACTTTGTTGGTAAGGCGCAATAAATGGATATCAATGACACAGTAATCACTTTTTGGATGAATAAAAATGTTAATCTTCCAAATAATCTCTTTATTTTGGTAATAGTCATTTAACTTCACTTACTTAACGCTAAATATTTTTTTTTGTGTGTTATATGAAACTAACAATTGATGTTTTTCAAAAGAAAACAAAAAGAAGGCAGGGAAACACCCAAAACTGAAAGTCTCCAGTTGATCCACACATTCACTGAACCACCCAATCCCCACTGAATACACAAACTGAATTTGTGTAAACTATGTTATGTGTCTCCAGACCTAATCTGACCTTGCACTCTTCCTTTTCAATCAGTATGAAAAGTCTTCATCTCCATTCACCACGACAGGAAAACTGCACTTTCCTTTGTCTCTCTTGTCTCTCTCCCTCCTCCTTACTCCGAGTATTGTCTGTTTTTGTGTCACTGGAGTATGGCATTTGTGACTGCTGGTCTGGTCCCACTGTAAATGTTTGAATTATAGCGTTTCAGCTTAAAAATCCTTTCATAGCCTCCCAAGAGAAAAGCAGAATTCCCATCTCAAATTCACATGTGGAATGTGTTTGGAAAGTATTGTTGTGGCTACACCTCCACAGTTTGATGGGCCTGAACAAATCACCTCTCATTCACCCTTTCCTATAAATTTTCCTATAACTTCAGGTTATGTTTAATTAGTCATATCAGTGTTTCTTTTGCTGTGTTGTACGCTTCCCCTCTCCCTCATTCTATATATCACAAAGCTCCTCCGCCTTGCCTCATCATGTCAGGCTCTTTACTTTTCCCTATACTGCCTCAGTTGTTTTGACATGTGGCACTAAAGGGCTTACATCACTCATTACTAACCACACTCTCACCTGTAGGAACTCCTGACTGCTTGACCCGAGTCCATTGCTTTTGGGTCCGACAGATTTATGAAGAGTGGAATGGATAAAGAAAAAAATATGATCTTTAATAGGACCATTGGTCTAACTCCAAGGCCCATCTCTTTTGATATATGCTTTTAATGAAGCCTATTTCCAGCCAACTGGCAGGTCTTGAAATTCCCATGGTCCAGGGATTATTAAAACTGTGCTTATGCCTAATGATTAGAGGTAAAGGCATGCTACTCCCAGCTTTAAGACCAAAGGGATCACTTTGTCATTCGGAGACAGGGTCAGCTCCAAGCCAGCTCTAGTCATCATAGCTTAAACTCAAGTGACTACACGTGCTTACATTTTGGAAATTAAGCTGTTAAAAGCA